>NC_134354.1:82446163-83046163 GCF_048569485.1 Anomaloglossus baeobatrachus | reverse complement strand
ATAGTGCCTTTCTTGACATTTCCCGAGACCCATAGAGTTCTCATTTTTTGGGATCTAGGGCTCAGTGATGGATATTTTTTTGCATTATGAGCTGACATGTTTAATCATATAATTTTTGGGTAATGTTACGTTTGATTGCCTGTTATTACATTTCAGTATAATGTTGCAGCAACCAAAAAGACGTAATTCTGGTGTTTTGATTTTTTTTTGACCTTTACCAATCAGATTATTTGATTTTATATTTTCATAGATCAGACATTTCTGAAAGTGATGATACCAAATATGTGTATTTTTTATGTTTTTCAATGGGGCAAAAGGGGGGTGATTTGAACTTTTAAAAAATATGAAAGAATAAAAAAAACTAAAACTTTTTTCACATTTTTTATTTATTTACTAGTTCCCTTAAAAAACTTTATGCCTGCACACTCCGTCCGCTTCTCCTAATCAAAGAAATGCTTTAGCATCGCTCTGATCAGCAAAAATGCTGATTTCCCAGCACTCACAGGAAGTGAGTCATGACAGCGAAAGGGTCATCAGCTGACCCTGCACTGGCATGACAATCCATCGCCAATTTGGTGGGGAACAGCGCAAACCCTGCCGAAGCGCGTTAGGTTGCACTGTTAGAGTTTGACAGCATGATCTAAGGGGTTAACGAGCGCTGGTGGATCCAGAGATCCATCAGAGCTTGTTAGCTACACACATCAGCTGATCATATCAGCCAACATGTGTGGGGAAAGATGCACCGTGTGAGCCTACATCAAATGGCGGGCGGTGACCTAGGATGTATCTACATCAAAGGGCGGGAGGTGACCTAGGACATATCTACATCAAAGGGCGGGAGGTGACCTAGGACGTATCTACATCAAAGGGCGGGAGGTGACCTAGGACGTATCTACATCAAAGGGCGGGAGGTGACCTAGGACATATCTACATCAAAGGGTGGGAGGTGACCTAGGACATATCTACATCAAAGGGCGGGAGGTGACCTAGGACATATCTACATCAAAGGGCGGGAGGTGACCTAGGACATATCTACATCAAAGGGCGGGAGGTGACCTAGGACATATCTACATCAAAGGGCGGGAGGTGACCTAGGACTTATCTACATCAAAGGGCGGGAGGTGACCTAGGACTTATCTACATCAAAGGGCGGGAGGTGACCTAGGACATATATACATCAAAGGGCGGGAGGTGACCTAGGACATATCTACATCAAAGGGCGCGGGAGGTGAAATCCTATGTGCACCCCGATTGTGGTATGCTATTCAAAATGACAACTCATCCCCCAAAAAAACAAAAACAAGCCGTCATATAACTATGTCAGTGGTAAAATAAAAAAAAGTTATGGCTCTTAAAAAAAAGGAGGAAAGAACGAAGCAGCAAAAACTAAGAATGGCTGCATCATTAAAGAGTTAATCAAGACAGTAGTAACCGGATTAGTAAGAGTCACTATATCATATTGGGAAAGGTTCCATAATCCGTTATCTTGGCTTAGTCCTTTACATACCACAGACTGAAGAGCCGAGCTGCAAACCGGGGCAAGTCCAAAGCTATAAACTTATTAGATTACATAGAAAGACGGGATTTATACACTCCATTTCATTTCTATTATGCTGGCATAAAATAATTATCTGTTTGGTTATTGGCGTACTCAATCCCCCATCTTCTCGGAGCATGTGGCATTTTACACTCTGGCTAATGCTGGGTGTTTTTGTGCCATGCGCCATCTAAATAAAAAACAAGGAATAAATCAAAATCGGAACGTTTGTTACTTGATAGATTCATACAATCGTTTTTTCTTTCCCATCGTGAAAATCCAGTTACAAGTTCTGAGACGACCATAAGATGTAGGCTGGCATCAGTGATGGCACATGACCCGACCAACAAAACAAAGTTTATAGAAAAGATTTACAGCGGATTACACGACCATCATCGCGGCTAAACTAGAATTTACCAAATCCCATCTAAACGCTGCAGAGAAAACTGGCAACAGAACGACCTGAACTGTGGATTTGACTTCTGCAACCTACAATTTATGCCGCAGATTTTCTCCATGGATTTCAGCCTCTGAAATTTACAGCATTACTGCATGATACCATGAGGAGTTTCTGTTGCTCTTGGCAATTTTAGCACAAAGCACAAATGTTAAATTTTTTAGCTGTTATGCGGAAAATCATCTATGTTAAAGAGTTCACATAAGTATTAATGTGATTTCATGAAAACTCATGTCCAGTGTGATTTTTAAGCCTCATTTTTGGTGCATTTTTCAATATAGATTTTTATGAAAACTCTGAAAAAACTGTAACTGCATTTTTTTGAAGTGAGCATTCGCAATGTGAACACTCCTTGAGGCTATGTGCGCACGCTGCGGATTTACCGCGGATTTTACTGCGGATTTGCCGCAGAATATGTGTTAAACATTTCTGCAGTCATTCCCCGGCAAAAACCTATGGGTATAAAAAAATGCTGTGCGCACACTGCGTTTTTTTTATACCTGCGGATTTACCCACGGAATTTCTGCTGAGGAATTAATGTGAATGTCACTTCCTTTCTGCAGCTCCCTGTGGTTTTACCATTAATTATTGGTAAAAACCTGTAGGGAGCAACCTGCGGAAAAACTGCAGAAATTCCGTAGTAACTCTGCGGCAAATCCACAACATCCCGCGGTAAAACCGCATGCGGAATTTGCGTGCGGATTTCTGCTGCGGGTGCAGGATTCTTGCAGAGATCGGAATTTTCTTAAGAAAATTCCATTTTCTAGTGCGCACATGGCCTTAGGATGTGATCACACTGTCTTTTTGAGTTTTTGAAGAGGATTAGGAGAGTTTGTGATCAGTTTCTATGCTAATAACTAAGCAAAAAGACTCAGTGTACACAAAAAAGCAACATAGGCACATAGCCGTATAGAAATCTGTCTACTGTGCTTTTTTGCTTAGTATAAACTGACCTGCAGCGCGAATTTCAAAGCCACAAAATGTTAATGTCTCTCTGGATTCACACCAAAGAATTGTATTATAAGTGGAAAATATCACATATACACAAAAAACACCTAGAATCTGCACATTTAAAAGTAAATAAAAAAAACAAAACATTTTATATATACATATATATATATATATATATGTATATATATATATATATATATATATATACACAGTGCCTACAAGTAGTCTTCAACCCCCTGCAGATTTAGCAGGTTTGATAAGATGCAAATAAGTTAGAGCCTGCAAACTTCAAACAAGAGCAGGATTTATTAACAGATGCATAAATCTTACAAACCAACAAGTTATGTTGCTCAGTTAAATTTTAATAAATTTTCAACATAAAAGTGTGGGTCAATTATTATTCAACCCCTAGGTTTAATAATTTGTGGAATAACCCTTGTTTGCAATTACAGCTAATTATCGTCTTTTATAAGACCTGATCAGGCCGGCACAGGTCTCTGGAGTTATCTTGGCCCACTCCTCCATGCAGATCTTCTCCAAGTTATCTAGGTTCTTTGGGTGTCTCATGTGGACTTTAATCTTGAGCTCCTTCCACAAGTTTTCAATTGGGTTAAGGTCAGGAGACTGACTAGGCCACTGCAACACCTTGATTTTTTCCCTCTTGAACCAGGCCTTGGTTTTCTTGGCTGTGTGCTTTGGGTCGTTGTCTTGTTGGAAGATGAAATGACGACCCATCTTAAGATCCTTGATGGAGGAGTGGAGGTTCTTGGCCAAAATCTCCAGGTAGGCCGTGCTATCCATCTTCCCATGGATGCGGACCAGATGGCCAGGCCCCTTGGCTGAGAAACAGCCCCACAGCATGATGCTGCCACCACCATGCTTGACTGTAGGGATGGTATTCTTGGGGTCGTGGGTCGTATGCAGTGCCATCCAGTCTCCAAACGTCACGTGTGTGGTTGGCACCAAAGATCTTGATCTTGGTCTCATCAGACCAGAGAACCTTGAACCAGTCTGTCTCAGAGTCCTCCAAGTGATCATGAGCAAACTGTAGACGAGCCTTGACATGACGCTTTGAAAGTAAAGGTACCTTACGGGCTCGTCTGGAACGGAGACCATTGCGGTGGAGTACGTTACTTATGGTATTGACTGAAACCAATGTCCCCACTGCCATGAGATCTTCCCGGAGCTCCTTCCTTGTTGTCCTTGGGTTAGCCTTGACTCTTCGGACAAGCCTGGCCTCGGCACGGGTGGAAACTTTCAAAGGTTGTCCAGGCCGTGGAAGGCTAACAGTAGTTCCATAAGCCTTCCACTTCCGGATGATGCTCCCAACAGTGGAGACAGGTAGGCCCAACTCCTTGGAAAGGGTTTTGTACCCCTTGCCAGCCTTGTGACCCTCCACGACCTTGTCTCTGATGGCCTTGGAATGCTCCTTTGTCTTTCCCATGTTGACCAAATATGAGTGCTGTTCACAAGTTTGGGGAGGGTCTTTATTAGTCAGAAAAGGCTGGAAAAAGAGATAATTAATCCAAACATGTGAAGCTCATTGTTCTTTGTACCTGAAATACTTCTTAATACTTTAGGGGAACAAAACAGAATTCTGGTGGTTTGAGGGGTTGAATAATAAATGACCCTCTGAATAAACTTTTCACAATTTAGAAAAAAAATAAAAAAAAAAGAAATAACATTCTTTTTTGCTGCAGTGCATTTCACACTTCCAGGCTGATCTACAGTCCACATGTCACAATGCCAAGTTAATTCCGAATGTGTAAACCTGCTAAATCTGCAGGGGGTTGAATACTACTTGTAGGCACTGTATATACACACACATATACATATAGATAGATAGATAGATAGATAGATAGATATACTGTATATACACTGTACATACACAGTTGTATTCAGAACATGACATATCAAAAGGACAGAAACCACAGGGTCAAAGGCGTGATAAAAAGGCAATGAAAAAACACAAGTAACCTAATTTACTTAATAGGTGTAGAAATTCTCAAGAAAGTTTACAACATCAAAAACTCACCAACAGCTCATTTTGGGAGCACGGTGTGAATGTGTATACATATGTGTAAAGTATTTGCGGAAATCAGTTCTTCACCAAAAGCGCTGTGTATAATACATGCATTTTTTATGTTTTTTTCCACACTAATTTGAAATGGTGAAATACGCTGCAAAAATGCTGAAGTAACATGCTGCGCTGTTCGCACGTGGTGTTTTTTTCTCCTTTTTTTCCCTGCAGAAAAGCAGCTGTTTTACAGTAGCAGCAAAAACTTTGAGATTGCAGAACTCTCATGCACACAGCTCAATATTCTGAGCACTGCTACATCTACAAAAGAGAAAGTAGAGAGATTGTATCTAAATTACAGCAAGCAGCCCAGTAAGTGACACACCGCTGGACTCAGGCTCTCTGCCCCTAAGTTATGCTGCTCTCAGATTATACAGCAAAAATCCGGTGTTACCCTTTCAAGCGTGATGAGTGCGTTCAGACCAAAAGGAATCTGACGTACAATGAAAACAACCACCAAAGTAACACCACAATCAAGTGGGGGAACACCAGGGACACAATAACAACAGTGGGCCCTGGCTCTAGTGAGAGGGTTGATGGACACCTCCTATCCTCACCTGTAACTGTCCCTACTCTCTTAGCCAGTCTCTATATACAGTTTCCGCAACTATTGCTGAGCAGCACCCTGAGACCCTTGGAAACCCTATAGATGCCCTGACTAGTGAGAGTCCAGTGAGGTACACTAGACCCAATGCTGTACTAATAAGACAAAAGGGTAGGGGAGAAAAACAGGGAAAAAACTGCAACAGAAAAGGATAAAGGTTGGCTTCTTTGAACGCTCCAACACAGCTCCTTCCACCAATGGGGCCAGTATACAAATGAGTTTGCATCTTCAGCAGGGATTGCTGGGTAACACCTCTATTTAAACCTGAAGGGTGTGACTGTCGCGGGTGGAGGAGGGGACGCTACGCTCTCCCACTGCTCGGGTTTGGCCGCTGCTGCTGCGGCTGCCGCTGCTCGGTGGTGGCTCGAGCAGTGGGCCGGATCCCGGGGACTCGAGCGGCGTTCCTCGCCCGTGAGTGAAAAGGGTGGGGATTGATTGTGGGGATTTGGTTATTGTCCGTGACGCCACCCACGGTTGTGGTGATAATAGTGACACCACCGCTGCTCTGGACGGGGATCCCGGGAGCGGTGACAGGGAGCAGCTTTGTTGTTAGTTCTCCCCTTCCTGGGTAGGGGGTTGGTTGTCCCGGGGCCCGGTGATGGGGTAGGGATGGATGACAGGCGGGTTACGGGGCCTGGCGAGGTGCAGGGTCGCGGGGGGGGCAGCGCTGTGCCGTATGGCACGGTGGTACTCACTCAGCCCAATGATGAGGACACAGTTCTCGGTAAAACAAACAGCTGGATGGACGGGTCCCACTGACGGCTGTGGTGTTGTCTTTCCCGGCAGGTTGATGGTGACTGCCTTTCCCTGCACCTATGTACGGTAGATGGTTCCGATGGGTTCCCACCGGTAACCCGCTCCCCAGCTTGGATATGGGCTGGAGGAGCCCCTTTTGCCCGCAGGCTCTGGCCCTGGGAAACGGTTGCCTTGGCGGTGGCGGTGTCTCCCTCTCCTGGTTGGACTGTTGCCTTCTGTCTGGACTTGGCTGTTTGGAAACCTAGGAGGTCCCCTTCAATAACGAATTCGGCAAATTCACGGCGACTCCTAGCCTTGCTGGGGTCCGTAAGCCCCTGCCAGATGGTGCTGGCTTCTCTTCGCGTACCGGTCCGGTACCGCAGGGCCACCGCCCGTCCACAGTCCTTACGGTAACTCCAATAGGCCACTCCTGCAGACGGTCACCACCGTCTGCCAACCTTGCTGATCTGTCCGGGCCACACACCCGGACCAACTTCAGGCTGCTCTCTTGCCACTTTACTCCTTTCACTTCCACTGCCTAAACTGTTCTCTGTCCACTCCTCAACTCCTCTCAAACTGATCTGCCTGGTTTTCCCGCCTCCAGAACTGTGAACTCCTCGGTGGGCGGGGCCAACCACCTGGCCCACCCCCTGGTGTGATCATCAGCCCCTGGAGGAAGGCAACAAGGGTTTTGTGTCTGACTTCGGTGTGCCTGACCGGGAGTGTGGGGTGTGTGGGTGTTATGCTCTGTGGCCCCTGGCTTGTCCAGGGCGCCACATTACTACAAAGCAGGTTCAGCTGAAGCACTCAGCTAGAGACTGCTGAAAAAGCTGCTAACAGCAAAACTGACATTAACCATTTAGGTACTAAAGGAAACATAACATTTAAATGTGGATCGCCAGATGGAGATGAAAGTTGTCAAAAGTCTCCAAAACCAGGGAGACAACTGTGACACCTGGTGACAGATTCCGTTTAATGAATCAGTCCCAAAGTGTACTGTAAACGTACAATAAAATATGGTATTAGCCTCTTCTTACCACGGCTAAGTACTTGACCTGGTTAATTTGTAAGGTGAGAAAGCCGCACAACACACAGTTACTGGGACATTTCCAGGCTGACTCGCACTAAGGCGACACATATGGTTAGGATTATTTAAAATTATGCTGGATTTGAGTTTTATTAAATTTAAGTCAGCATCTGCTAAATTGTGAGAATAGCCTTTTTCTCGCCATCTCCGAATGCTTTGACAGAGTGCTCAGGTTGCCAAATTTTTGAAAGGCCATCTGCCCGTGCCGAGGTAAAATACACTCCTATTCTGCACAAGGAAACATTTTGTAGAATAAAATGAGCAGAAATCTGAAGGCTGAGAGCTAGAATTACAGAAGAGAAATACTGCATCTGCCAATGTTATAGATTCATGTAACATGGGGCAAAACATGGGGCAATAGCCCAGCGGGAGAAAAAACTCTAATTGGAGGTGTATGGAAATGTATTAGTACAAGTTCACACAAACGAGTATAAAATAAATGATCAAATTGTGACGATTGTTTTCTCATTTGTCATCTGTGTGTATCCTGATTTTATACGTCAGCAGTTATTAAAAATCTATAAGACAAAATATCGTTTCCTATGTTAAAGAATTGCAATTTATCCCTAAAAATCGGGTGCAATACGGTGGCTCCGTGTGGAATCCTATCTGTTTTAGGCCTCTTTCACACGTCTGTGAAAATCAAGCACGTTTTTCACGGACGTGTCAAAGGTGCGTATTGCCCTCCGTGAGCCGTGTTTATGGCACACGTGTGTTCTCAGTGTGTTATCCGTGATAACACATGGAGAACAGGAACTTTCTGCTCACCTGTCCCTGGCATCGCTGTCTGTGGTGCTGATCTACGGTCTCTGGTCCTGCCGACTGCCCGCTGCTACTGCTTCCGGCCCGCAGTGAAGTGAATATGCAATGAGCATAATGAGCGGCGGTCGGAAGCAAGTGACAGCAGCGGCAGAGACAGCAGGGCTGGAGAAGGTGAGTAAAGATTTTTTTTTTCTCAGATACGTGTGTTTTCTCCGATGCGTGTCACACGGACACCTCCGTGTGGTCCGTATGCGGGCCGTGTGACACCGGTGATGCCGGAGAAAAACGGACATGTCTACGTGTGGAGCACATGGGCACACGTATGCTCCACACGTACACACGGTCCATGGTAGAACACGCACGTGAGCGTAGACCCATTCATTTTAATTGGTCTGCGTGTGCCTGTATCTCCGGTACGTGAGAAAACGGACCAAACACGTACCGGAGACACAGACGTGTGAAAGAGGCCTTAAGCAACTATTGAAATTCTTATATTTATTTGGATCAGCTTGGATATTTGTGAGCCAAATGTATTGTGTGGAAAAATAGTCCAAAAATATCTATATATAAATATCAAAACATGACTGCTCCTTAAATGACCACCAATACGTATTAAAATGGCGTTCTTTAAGGGGCCTTATTTCTCAATGACTGTAAGGAATAAGTGTAAGAGTAAGGAATAAGTGGCATCACTCAGGTTAGCCTCAGCCACAGCTGGAGGTTCTGACAGTCATCCACCTGTGACCTCAGGTAACTTGACTGCAAGTGACTTCAGTGACCTCACCTGAGTTCATTGAAGTTTCCTGATGTCAGGTTACTTGCGATCATCACTCATGGCTGCTCAGTCTCTGCCTGAATTTACAGTGTGCGGTCATGTACCATGATTGTGAGCTGTGATTCAAATGTAGCAGAGCTGGAATCATTGTGGGACCTCATGTAGATTACGTTGGACCTGCACGTGTGTTTTGGCGGTTAATAAAGTGGTGAAAGAGGGTGTTTTATTTTTGTATTTTTTTTGTATTATTCCAAATAAAGGATTTTTTGGATGTTTGTGTTTATTTTTTTTCACTTAAAGATTAGTGAACGGGGTGTCTCATAGACACCTCCCATTACTAATGTAGGGCTTAGTGGCAGCTGTGAGCTGACATTAACCCCTTATTACCCCAATTGCCACCACACCAGGGCAATCAGGAAGAGCCAGGTAAAGTTCCAGGATTGTCACATCTAATAGATGCGACCATCCTGAGTGTCTGCAGGCTGAAAGTTTTAGGCTGGAGATCCCAATAAGTATGGGTCTCCCCAGCCTGAGAATATCTGCCCCTAGCTGTCAGGTTTTATCATGGCTAGGTATGAAAATTGGGGGGACCACACTGGTTTTTTAAATTATTTATTTAAATAATTAAAAAGAAAAAAGCTGCATGCGGTTCCTCCTATTTTGATACACAGCCAAGATAAGCACACTGCTAAGGGCTGTAGCCATATGCTTTATCTATGCTGGGTATCATAATATGGGGGACCTTATGCCAATTAATTTATTTATTTTACTGTATGATATAGACCACTGGCGATTGTGATTGGAAGTGTCAGACCCGCTGTCACTCAGCGTGGGGGCACGTCTGACTGCAACCAATACTGCCGCAGTGGTGACTAGGTAAGTATAAAGCACTTGTGCTGCCCCCTTTGCACCTGACCAGATACCAGGGATCAATCCCCCACCGACTCTGGATCGAGTCCTCCCAGCACTAGTGAGAAACGCAGGGATACAACGCTAAAAGAATGAACATGCTGCAGTTTGTCAGAAGTTTGTGACAAATAAACTGCAGACAAAAAAACGCAACGTGCGCAAAGCAAATCTGAATTCTCATAGACTTTGCTGGGAAGTGAAACGTGAAAACCTTCTGACAACAAAACTGCACCAAAAACGCAGCAAAAAACTCAGTGTATGCATGTAGTCTAAAAATCATACACTTCACAATAGTGATCACTCCATTACCATAATATTTAACAACTACCTGCTGGACTGCTCAGTTAACAAGTGGCACGAAGAAAAATACTGGATATAAATCTTATGAATACTTGCATCCTTGTGGCTTCTATTTAGCATTTCTGTCAATCCTAATTGTTTTTAAAGGGATAGTCAATATAAAAAGATTGAGTAAACCAGCAAAGTCATTGATTGCCCCCTTGGCATGGCAGATCAGTAAAAGGGAACTTGTCATCAGGTTTTTCCCTTCCCTCACCACCAGTTAATCCTTATATACAGCATTCTAGAATACTATATAAGAGCCCAGGCCGCTCTGTAGAACGTAAAAAAAAACCCTTTATAATACTCAACTGGGGGGCATTTGGTTCCAATGTGCATCGCTGCTCTCGGTCCGGTACCTCCTCTATCTTGTGCAGTCGAGTGGTTGTAGAGGAGACCGGGTTTTATGCCGCGCTTTTCACCAAATCCAGGAGGCAGATAGGGTTAATCCATGTCTTTTATTAAACAAGAACGGGTCTACGCGTTTCAAGGGACTCAGCCCTCTTCCTCAGGACATGTGTTAATGACACGATAAGGCATTATCATGTCATTAACACGTGTCCTGAGGAAGAGGGCTGAGTCCCTTGAAACGCGTAGACCTGTTCTTGTTTAATAAAAGACATGGATTAACCCTATCTGCCTCCTGGATTTGGTGAAAAGCGCGGCATAAAACACTTTCTCCTCTACAACCACTCATATTCATACTTTCGGGGCTGCAGCTGATTCACCCTGCGATCACGGCAATATAGGAGTTGTGACTGGCACAACCCCTATAGATGAGTTTATCCATTAACTTCCTTTTTATTGTTTATTAGTTAAGACTCTATTCCGCTTTCTTGTTCAGTTTGTTTCATCTTGTGCAGTCGTCATTCTCCTTCCCAGCCCCACCACATAGAGTCTTTCCATTGTGCTCCTGCGCATGCGCGGGCAGTCAAAGTGCGAACAGTGCCTTATACAGTTTGCATTGAGACTTCAGGTATTCTCAGTGTAAACCTATTATCTTTGCTGTATATAGTGAATAGCGGTGTATAAAACAGATCAGGATTTATCTGCACACTTGGGACAGTGCAAATGTCAGCGCTCTTTAATTCATCGCATTACACCCTGACACTGCCTAAAAAAAGTTGCTCAGAGTTTTCGCCATGGCTCTGACCTGCTGCTAGCGTTACTAAATGGATTAAAGCCTTGTGACATTTACCTTTTAAGCATTGTGCATTGTGAGCTTTATTTTTCTATGCAGATTTACTGTAGCATGCACAAATGAAAGTTATACACAGAGAGGGCGATTTATAAATCATTTCCAATTGATTGGGCTGTGGTCTGGTGGCTATGGTAATTACTGTTGTGGAGAAATTCTCAATTATGAAAGCCCACTGCTCCCCAGCATTTCCCTGCAAAGCAAAGTGTTACAGGTTCAATCAGCAAAGATTAGACTTAACATTTGCCTACGATGACTGTCACAGAGGTATTGATGTTCTGTACGGCCATTATTAGGTAACACTCCAGTGAATGCAGATTTCCATTGTCATTTGCACTTGAAAAATTCAACTTCTACCTTTCAAGATTTTGTGCAATCCATTCCATTGGAGAGAGATAAGAGCTGGACCTCAAATGACTGTAGAGTAAGGAGATATACAGAAATAAAAACCTTTAAAGAGGATGTCCACTGCTTGGACAACCCCTCCTAATTCCCCTTTTTCACTCTGGTAAAAATAAATAAGCCTATAATCACCTCCGGTGCAGCCGCAGTTACAGTGATATCTGAAGCTGCGTTCCCATGGCCCATGTGACACTGTCATGTCATGCAGGTCCCGTGACCAATCAGCACCAGGCGTCTATCTCCCCGCCTTCGGACATTTCAGCAGGATGTGAGCGCTGTGCTGACCTCCTGCTTAAATTTCCGAAAGCGGGGAGACAGACACCAGGCGCTGATTGGTCACAGGGCTTGTGTACCGCCCCGGGGCTGCCAAGCCGCTCGGATCCGTGCTCGTCGGTGGGTGGCCCGAGCTCCTCCTGGACCCGGGGGTCACGTCACTCTGAAGGGATGCTGGCGCTATGTGAGGGGTGGTGTTCGGTGGGGAGGTTCACGGCCGGGGCCGCGGTTGTTTGGGGGGTTAAGTTCGTGACTTCACCCACGGGCTGTGGGCACCACTGCTGCCGTTGACTAGGCTCCCGGGGACGGTGTTGTGCAGCTTGGTGTTGATCCCCTCCGTGGGCAGGGGTTGGTGGCCCCGGGGGCCCGATTGGGCATGAGGGGCGGGATGGTGCAGTGCGATGCGCTGCCCGAGGGCACTGTTGTACTCACTATTATAAATACACCGGAGTCTCTGGTAAACCAAAAGGATTGTGGTTGGTGCCCGCAGCCGGCGCTTTGCCCCTTACTCAGGTTGGTGGTTCCCGCCTTTCTCCTGCACCTCTGTAGTAGAATGCTGACTTCCTTCACTTCAGCGACAGGAGTCCGCTCCCCGGCTAGTGGATGTCGGGGGAGCCCATTTGCCCGCAGATGCTGGCCCGTGGGATATCTATGCCTGGGCCTGGGCGGTGGCTTTCTATCCCCCTCGTTGGGCTGTTGCCTTCAGTTGGGACTTGGGTGGGAAAGTACTTAAGGTCCAGACCCCAATCAGTGAATTCGACTCGGTTCAGTAGCTTCTGGGCCTCGTACTGGGTCTGAGTACCTCTCCTAGTGCTCCGGTTTCCGTTCGGTTCCCCGGTTCGGTACCGGCGGGCCACCACCGTCTGCCTCCTGGCCACAGGGTATCCGGGCTCCTACCCAGATCCCTGACAGACGTTACTCCTCTACTTCACTTCACCTCCTCTCCTTTTCACTTCCCTAACGGGTCTCTCTGTGTTTTCCCGCCTCAAGCTATCCGAACTCCTCGGTGAGCGTGGCCAACTGCCTGGCTCCGCCCCCGGGTGTGAACGTCAAGACCTGAGAGGGGTGACTCAGGGTTTTTAGGTTGGCTGCTGGTACCTTTTTAGGGGCTGGTGTTTGTGCAGGGGGCCTACCTGGGACTACCTGGCTAGTCCAGGGCGTCACACTTGCGTGTCATAACAATGTCCCATGGGCCCTGGAAACGCGACTTCAGACATCGCAGGAACCGCAGCCACACCGGAGGTGAGTATAGGCTTATTTATTTTTACAGAGGCTAACAATGGGAATGAGAAGGGATTGTCCAAGTAGTGGACAAACCCTTTAACCTGTTCCCCATGGCCAATTTTCATTTTTTCCTCCTCTTTTTCCTCTAGCCAAAACATACCCAGATGATGGGTGAGATGTAGTTTTAAATTACAACATTCCATTTTTCCATGTAATATGCTACAAAGCAGGAAAAAATACAAATTGTGTGTAAAACGCAATTCTGCAATTGGTTTTATAGTAAAAAACAAACTTAGTTCAACCCAGTATAAATACTGTAATCACAAATGTGTATAGCTTTTCTATACAGTTGATGCCAGAAATTTCCATCCATTATCTAAAAAGACACATCTTCATGTTTTTCTCACTATCTGACATGAAATCAGAATAAACCTTTCCCGTTTTAGGTCAATTAGGAACCAAAATTATTTATATTTGCCAAATTCCAGAATAATGAGAGAGAGAATGTTTAAAGCATTTATATTACTTTCTGCAAAGTCAAAAGTTTACATACATTTCATTAGTATTTAGTAGCATTGCCCTTACAGTGTATGACTTGGGTGAAACATTTTGGATAACCTTCCGCAAGCTTCTCACAACAGCTGGTAGTTGGTAGGAATTTGGACCCATTCCTCCAGACAGAACTGGTGTAAGTGAGCCATTTTTGTAGGTTGCCTTGCTCGCACCGGCCTTTCCATCATTGCCCATACATTTTCAATAGTATTGAGATCAGGACTTTGTGATGGCCACTCAAAAACATTGGACTTTGTTATCTTTTAGCCACTTTGTAACCAGTTTGGCAGTATGCTTTGGGTCATTGTCCATTTAGAAGACCCATTTCCACACAAGCTTTAAGTTCCTGGCTGAAGTCTTCAGATATTGCTTCAGTATTGCCACATAATCTTCTTTCCTCATGATGCCATCTATTTTGTGACATGCAACAGTCCCTCCTGCAGCAAAATAACCCGACAACATGATGCTGCCACCCCTGTGTTTCACAATTGGAATGGTGTTCTTAAAATTCAAAGCTTCTCACTTTTTCTTCTAAACGTAACGATGGTCATTATGGCCAAACAGTTCAATTTTAGTTTTGTCAGATTAGAGGACATGTTTCCAAAAATTAAGTTATTTGTTCCTGTGTGAATTTGCAAACAATCTAGCTTTTTTATGTTTCTTTTAGAGTAATGGCTTCTTCCTGGCAGAGTGGCCTTTCAGCCCATGTTGATACAGTACTCGTTTCACTGTGGATAATGACATAAACTTACCAGCTTCCACCAGCATCTTCACAAGGTCTTTTTCTTTTGTTCTTGGGTTGATATGCACATGTCTGACCAAACCATGTTCATCTCTGGTACACAGAACCCATCTTCACCTAAGTGGTATCATGGCTGGACATTCCCATCTTGTTTGTACTTGTGTATAATTGTTTGTACAAAAGAACGAGACACCTTCAGGTATCTAGAAATTGCACCCAAGGATGAACCACAAGTCTCTTCCTGAGATCTTAGCTTATATCTTGACTTTCCCATGATGCTACACAAAGAATCAGTGTGTTTCAGGTGTACATTAAAATACATCCACAGGTGTGTTTCTAATTAACTCAGATGTTGTCAAGAAAACGAAGCTTCCAAAGACATCACGTCATCATATGGGCTGTCCCATATTGTTCAAAGGCATAGTACTCTAAGGACGGCTTTGCACGCTGTGACATCGCAAGCCGATGCTGCGATGCCAAGCGCGATAGTCCCCGCCCCCCGTCGCAGCTGCGATATCCTTGTGATAGCTGCCGTAGCGAACATTATCGCTACGGCAGCTTCACATGCACTCACCTGTCCTGGGACGTCGCTCTGGCCGGCGACCTGCCTCCTTATTAAGGGGGCGGGTCGTATGGCGTCACTGTGATGTCACACGGCAGGCGGCCAATAGGTGCGGAGGGGCGGAGATGAGCGGGATGTAAACATCCCGCCCACCTCCTTCCTTCCGCATATCCTACGGAAGCCGCGGTGACGCCGGTAGGAGATGTTCCGTGCTCCTGCAGCTTCACACACAGCGATGTGTGCTGCCGCAGGAACGAGGAACAACATCGGACCGTCGCGTCAGCGTAATTATGCATTACGCCGACGCTGCACTGATGATACGATAACGACGCTTTTGCGCTCATTAATCGTATCATCTAGGCTGTACACACTACGATGTCGCCTGCGATACTGGATGTGCGTCACTTTCAATTTGACCCCACCGACATCGCACCTGCGATGTCGTAGTGTGCAAAGCCCGCCTTAGTGTATGTAAAGTTTTGACTTTGCAGAAAGTAATAAAAATGCCTTAAAACATTCTCTCTCTCTCTCATTATTCTGGCATTTGGCAAATATAAATAATTTTGGTTCCTAATTGACATAAAACAGGAAAGGTTTATTCTGATTTCATAACAAAAAGATTGATGGCACATTCTATCTTTCTAATGTGAACAGGTGCAAACTCAATATGAAACAGTAAAAAAAAGGAGATAGGTGAACTTTTCAGTGCTAAGATATGTGAAACTGCGCCTACAGCCTGGTCACTCAGGGAGTCTGGGGCTGGGCTCGGTGATGTCGGGTCACCTGGAAGTTGATGTGACATCACCGAATCTCAGAGGTCAAGGAGCCCGGGGGGAGTCACGTGATGGTGATGAGCGGACCAAAATAGCGCCATTCAGAGGCAGAATTTACAATACAAGGTATTTGAGAAAATCCTTCTCTATGAGCTTTACTTTCAGGTGTGGCCACTGTGCTGTGTAGTGGACCACTCCTCTAATGTAGAATTGGTGAAGGTGTGGTGCAGAAGTGAAGTTTTCCCAAGAGTGGCAGTGAGAGGTTTGAGGGGTGGAGGCGAAGCTGGGGGTGGAGTCTGGGCAGAGTCTCAAGGGAAACCAAAAATTTTGCCAGTATGGGGCCCTGAAATTCCTGGTGGCGGCCCTGCCGATGCAGACATCTTATCCAGATCATTCTGTAATATTATCCTGTTAAATTCCATTTTTATTTTCCTACATAAAGTCTGACAGTTTACTCTTAATCCACTATTACTGAGACATATCCATTTTTTATCTGAATTATGGATCAAAATTAGTCATGCAAGTCTATAGGCCGCTTTACACGCAACGACATCAAGAGATATCGCTGGGGTCACGGAATTTGTGACCCACATTGGCCTCGATCCGAAAAACGGCAAAAATCGTTGATTGTTGACATGTCGTTCCTTTCCCAAATATCGTTGCTCATTTTGGACACAGGTTGTTCCTGTGTCCTCCGGCAATGAGATTGGAGTGACGTTAATGCAGCTGCTCTCCGCCTCTATTGGACGCCTGCTGTGTGACGTCGCTGTGACGCCGCACAAACCTCCCCCTTAAAAATTATTTTGTTCGCCAGCCACAGCGACGTCGTTAGGAAGGTAAGTATGTGTGAAGGGTACTAGCGATATTGTTCGCCACGGGCAGCGATTTGCCCGTGACGCACAAACGAAGGGGATGGGTGCTATCGCTAGTGACATCGCTAGCGATGTCGCAGCGTGTAAAGTGGCCTTATGAGTCAGTGAAAATCTTGGACAGCAAATGGATAGCATCAGAGTACTATAAAGGGGGCTTTACATGCTACGATATCGTTAATGTTTGATCGTCGGGGTCACA
The DNA here is from genome assembly GCF_048569485.1 of Anomaloglossus baeobatrachus. NCBI lineage: Eukaryota > Metazoa > Chordata > Amphibia > Anura > Aromobatidae > Anomaloglossus > Anomaloglossus baeobatrachus. The sequence continues at coordinate 83,029,133 of NC_134354.1, read as the reverse complement.
TTGTTAGTGACGCACATCCGGCGTCATTAACAATATCGCAGCGTGTGATACTTACCAGCGACCTTAGGCGACCTAAAAAATGGTGAAAATCGTTCACCATGGAGAGGTCGTCCCAAACTCAAAAATCGGTAAGGGTTGTTTATCCAGGTGGTTCATCTCTCATGCGGCAGCACACATCGCTATGTGTGACACCGCAGGAGCGAGGAACGTCTCCTTACCTGCCGCCGGCCACAATGCGGAAGGAAGGAGGTGGGCGGGATGTTACGTCCTGCTCATCTCCGCCCCTCCGCTTTGATTGGCCGGCCGCTTAGTGACGTTGCGGTGACGTCGCTGTGATGCCGAACGTCCCTCCCCCTTGAAGGAGGGATTGTTTGGCAGTCACAGCGACGCCACCGACCAGGTAAGTATGTGTGACGCTGCGTAGCGATAATGTTCGCTACGGCAGCGATCACAAACAATCGCATGCACGACGGGGGCGGGTACTTACACGCTCACTATCGCTACAAATTGCTAGCGATATCGCTACCGTGTAAAGCCCCCTTAAGTCCATGATTGACACTACAATAAATGTGAGGGGCTTTGTAATTTGTTTGTTTATTCATATGAGAAGATCATTGATGAAACTCTGATGGTAACTGAAACTGACACAAATCTGACCATTTTTGCTTACCAGAAAATTCATTGACATCTGAATATCTGAATGAGACCTTAGAAGCGACTCTCTTGTAATTGTTCGTTCTCGGATTCACAAAGATCAGTTACACGTGGAGAGAAACAATAAAATGTATTTTCCAGGGGAACTTTTCTGATGAGCAGCTGTATCTAATCACGCCACATGCCGTTTTCCTCTGTTGGACCTTTTCGCGCTGTAATTCCAGTTATAGTTTGTTTACAGCAATTTGGAACAAAATCTTTTGAGATTAAATATTCATATTGAATTAATATTAATATATAAAGTCCAGAAAATTATGAAATTAATGGAAAATGGTTTAAAAAATTGGCATTCAAAGTAAAAAAAAAAAAAATTCCAGGGACAAAAGAAAAAATAAAAAGAAAATAAAAAAAGACTGAACACGATAATTACAGACACAGCGTAATCCTGCGCGCAGCCAAGATTTCAATGGTTTCTAAAATCTATTCATCAATATAAGTTTGTCATGGAAACCTGGTTCTAATCCAGGGTAGACCACTGCGACCTGGCACAGGACGGCATATTAACAGAAAGCACCGGACATTTGCAGATTGATATTCTATAGTGAATTATCTACATGGCGGATTCAAAGAAATTTGACTTAAAAAAAATCCAGTCCCGAATCAGCTGAAATGGTGACAACCGAAAATTATTTGTTTGTGTTGATGCCAAACATGCTATAATGTAAATATGTAAATGAAGCATTGAACTGAAAGGTTAGGAAAAAAAAGGTATTATAAATCTCAGCCCATTGATATCACATGCAAAGATAGGAAAAAAAAATCAAAGGATTAAAGAGGACCAGCCACCAGGATTTTCCTATATAAAGTAAAGCCAGTGCTATACTGCTGCTATCACGCTGATTCTATAAATACCTTTAGTTGTGAGATCGGATGTATAGTTTTTGTAAAACAGGCAAGTAAAGTTTGTGAAATGCAATGTTATTTTATTGATAGTTGCAACAGAATACCTAATAGGTGGGTCTGGTTTTGCTAGTTATTCCCACCCCTGTCCTTCATCCCTCCTTCCTTCCCCTGTAATAACAAAGACAGGGGGAGGAAGGACAGGCAGCAGACAGGGATGGGAATGACTAGCAAAACACGACCTACCAATTAGATATTCTGTTGCACCTATCAATCAAATAACAGTGTATTTCACAAACTTTACTTACCTGTATTTCAGAAACTATACATCTAATCTCACTACTAAAGGTATGTATAGAATCAGCATGTTAGCGCCAGTATAGCACTGGCTTTAGTTTATATAGGAAAATCCTGATGATTGGTTCCCTTTAAAGATGTTGGCCACAATTTTTTTTATTACATCTGTGTAATACTATTGTATGTACTGAGGATTTCGATTGCGTTAGAGGAAATGACAACCAGAGACGAGTTCTTGGTGCAAAAGACGTTTTATAATATGTAACCGCAATATGTACACAGAACAGAATATACACAATAATATGTAACCGCAATATGTACACAGAACAGAATATACACAGTGGAACATAAACACAGTAAATACCTGCCGGGTTCTGAGCAAAGGGGAATTCCCAGGGCCGCGCACTGGACTCCCCCAGGGAGACCACCAGGAGCGAACCCCTATACAGGGGCTGTCCGGCAATCACCCCAGAAGGCCCAAATGCACAGCAGCCGGGACACGAAAGGGCAACAGGTATAGTCCAAAAAATGTCCGTACGTGATGTGAGTCCTAGGGTGGATATGAACGGAAGGGACCGGGCAGAAGTGCCGACCAGAGACGGCAGACAGAGTCCGAGCACAGTTGGATGAGAGGTGAAGTCCAGAGCTGGTGTCGGGTGTTTCAACCGGATCCAAACAGCAATCAGGAGATGAGGGCAACAGGGCAGGAGTACACAGGAAGCAGTATACTCAGGCAACTAGACTAAGCTTAGGGGCGGGATTTTAAACAGATGAACAGGAAGTAGGGCAACAGAACAGAAAACTCCATGTTAACAAAGGGCAAGATGCTTCAGAAGAAAACTGGAAATCCCGGAACTCTGACAATCTGCAAACACCGTCAATTTAAAGGCCTGACCTATCCTGATTGGGGTAAACCTTGTTGCAGAGGGATGACTTTTATGCTTTTTTGTTTAAACAATCATCTAATCAGCCTGTTTTTTACATGTATTACTGCTATTTATTTACTTTCTGAGGCCTGAAACACACATCCGTTAAAAACACGCACGTGCCGCAAGACACATATTTTCCCTGCGTGTTGCGTGAGGTAAGTACGTGTCTCGGGTACGTGCGATCCACGTGTGTTTTCCGTGTGCTATCCGCGATAACACACGGAGAACAGGTAATTTACATACTCACGTGGTCCTTGCTGCTGTCCAGGGTCCTGATCTTCGGCTCCAGCCCCGCCCACTCCCTGCTGACGCTGCTTCCAGCCGAGCGGAGGGGCGGAGATCAGCGCCCGGGACAGCACGCCCACCTCCTTTACAAGCTCATAACAAACGGCAGCCAGCAGGAACAGTTTGCAGCAGTAGAATCTGCGGGTCTGGTGCAGGTGAGTATTTGTTTTTTTTATTTTAAAATTAATGACACGTATTCTCCGGTGCGTGTCACACGTGCTGCCGGAGAAAACTTGGATAGGTCAGCGTGCAAAAATCACGGACACACGTAAGTACGGAACGGACAAACGTTCCGTTACAAAATACTTGCATGTGTCCATACAATAGTGAAAACATAGGTCCACGTGTCTCCGTGCCGCCGGTACGTGAAAAAACTGCCAAACACGTACCGGCGCCACGGATGTGTGTCGGAGGCCTGAAGGATATCTATTCATTGTTTTTATCCTAGGTTATATCAGTTTGGAAACTCATCTAGCACAATATTTCATTATTTTTTTGTATAAAAAAAGAGAGAGAATCGGGCTAATTAAGTGACATTTCTTTGTGATCTGATTCTTTCGCATGTGAGAATCGGAGCACACGTGAGAAGTAGAAATGAGAGAAACTGAGGCCAAACAAAGACTTTACAAAAAAAACCCAGAGTTTGGATTCGGAGCTCGAGTGCTTTATGTATGAACACTACTTGCGTGAGCATCGCTGTGCTCGGTACGCTTGGTGCTCAGCCCAGTGTGAGCTGCTTGCAGTGTTTGAACAGCTCGCACTGGGTGTAACAACAGCGTGATCACATGTAGTGTGCACCCAAAAAAAGAAATGGAAAAACCCCATACACCTGCCCCTGATTCTGTTTATGGTTGGCTGCATGAGGGCGGAGACGCTAACCGCTCAATTAGTGACTTCCATCGAGGTTCACGTCAAGTCCGGATCCCAAACCAAACTTTATCTGAAGTCCGGATAAACCCACCAAACTTCAATGGATTCACTCATCTCTAGTGAGGAGAAGATGGAGAACTTAATTTCTCCATTGTCATTGATGATTTCCATGCACTCATAGACTTGTATGGGTGCAGGTCATCCAATTATTGGCTGGCTGTATGTGGATGGAGAGCCGAACTGTCCATTTAATGACTTCCATTGGGATTCAGGTCAAGTCTGGGTCCCAAACTGAACTTCATCTAAAGTTCGGATGAACCCGCTGAACCAAACTTCAACATGTCCACTCATCTCTAGTGAGGAGAAGATTGAGAACTTTTATAGGTGCAGGTCTCTCAATTATTGGACGCACTCACAGCATGCTAAGATTTTTATTCTTTTGCCAAACCAGCATGAGAAAATAAGCACAGGTCAGCACTCCCCAATAGTATAACAATGTGATAAGTGCTATTTGATAAAACACTTGGCCATTTTATATGCTCGTGTGAGCGAGCCCTTACCTTTATACTTCCCCTATCTTTAGGATTAGCTGTACACAGTACCAAACCTTTATAGTACATGTAATGAAGGTTTTATGGTTATTTATTTTATTATAGTTATTTCTTTTAAGGATTTTTTTTTGGTTGGGGAAGATAACTGTACTTCGAATACCAAAAGAACTCTAAATTCAACTCAGTTTTATCCAGTTCTTTAAAGTGAACCTGTCAGGTGTAATATTCACCCAGGACCATGAGCAGTTCTGGGTGTATATTGCTAATCCCTGCCTAACTGTCCCTGTATCTAGCAGCATAGATAAAGAGATTTTTAGAAAAAGTATTTCTAAAGATCCTTTATGATATGCTAATGAGGCCAAGGACTAGTCGCAATGGCGTTAGTTCCTGTGCTCATTCCATCCTCACAGCATTTTATCACACCCACAGGAGCATGCTAACTAATTCAATGCCTATTACCCATTATCATGATCAGTAGTGACACGCGTACCTGTGTCCGTTGTCACCGCTTCAGACAACCAGATTTAGGTTCAGTGCACATGATCAGAATGCCACATACTTCCACTCATGCTCACTATGAAGTCGGGTGTACGCCTCCTCGTTTCAGAGAGGTCTAGTGCGCATGACTGGAAATGCCGGTGACTTTTGATCATGCGCACTGCCTGGTGTCTGATGCGGTGACAATGGACTCAGGTACACACATCACCGCTGAAGACGCTGGGCAATGGGCATTGAATAGCATGTTAGCATGTCCATGTGGATGCACTAACATGCTAAGAGCGCAGGAACTAACGCCCTTGCGACTAGTCCATGCGCTCATTAGCATATCATAAAGGATCTTTTGGAATACTTTTTCTAAAGATCTCTTTATCTATAGGTTGGGACAGTTAGGCAGGGATTAGCAATATGCACCCAGAACTGCTCGTGGCTATGGGTGCATAGGGGACCTGACAGGTTCCCTTTAATAGCAGATCACCTTAACTTTATCAATGAATATAGCGATATCAGCAAGTATTGTAAGCAACGGACATACAAAACATTTCCATCGTCCTTTCTCAATCATTTAACAGACAGGACTGCTGAAAGACTTCATCACAGAGGTGGTCTCCACTGAACACAGAGTGAGTGACCTTTCCCCGGTGCTCAGCTGACACGGATGACACATGGAAGAAGGGAACATGCTGAGATTTTTTTATCTACCATGTTTCCTATGTGAAAAGGAATCTCGAGCAAGTTTACCCTGTCAATTGAATGTCAACGCTCCAAAATAAAATGAATGCACTATGATCTTTCTGAAGGGGAGTTCCTTTTTAACGATACATATTAAATAGCGCATAACGCACAGCCGGCTGAGCCGCGTGCTGTCAGCTCTCTTTCCTTCCAGCCAATTTCATTTTTTGCATGTTACAATATGGACCAATCTTGAAAAGGATATATCTGGGTTCTTATCACACACTTACGTCTCCTTGCTTACAGAGGCTATTTCCTTGGGAGGAGAGCTGCCTATTAAACTTGCCCACTTGTACGTGGAGAGATCACTCTAAACGAATTGGATATTAAGTCAAAAGGCTCTTTTCTGGCTGAAAAGCCTAATCCCGAAAACAGAGCAGCAAATGAATAAATGCATTATCATAAATGGTGATTTTCTTGCTGACTCATAATATGTTAATAACCTTGATTCCCTTACTTGTGCCTTTAGAGTACTCATTATTCCAGATTTTAGCACCGGCTGATGCGGCGTCTCTTCTGCTGCGACGCCCGAGACGCAGGAGAGGTTTCCTCGGTGCAAAAACAATGACAATTATATAAATTTTCCTGTTGTCATCACCATTCTAATTAATTCCGTTCTCTAATTGCTGGAGGCAAAGGATGAATCCCCCAAACATTCGGTAAAGATTCTATAAAATATTTATCCTTCCATTATACACATTAGTCACTTCCATGTGGTTATTATTAGCAGATCTCGGCGTTGTCTGCCTTCTGTTAACATTTTTAACAAAATTGTATTTAGAAAACTAGATTGTTTTCTTATAAACGGAAACGTTTACAAACATTTATAGAAATACTGGCCCCAATTCTTCACTTGCTGTTTTTTTAGTCACTTTTTTGTCTTGTGGTTTTAAGTTGCAGTTTTCTTTTTGCTCAAATTCTTCAAAATTCTGCTCATCATTCATGAATTCTTTACAAAATTGCACATGATAAAAAAAAATACTTATTTTCCCATTCTAACTTGCTTTGTAAACTTTTAGTGCAAAAACCTCAAATTTCACAAATGGTGAAAGGCCCTTTTACATGCTACGATATCGCTAGCAATCGCACCCGCCCTCGTCGCTTGTGCGTCACGGGCAAATCACTGCCCGTGGCGCACAATATCGCTAACACCCGTCACACGTACTTACCTTCCTAGCGACGTCGCTATGGGCGGTGAACAACCTCTTTGTTAATGGGGAGGTTCGTGCGCCGTCACGGCAACGTCACAAAGCGGCCGACCAATAGAAGTGGAGTGGAGGAGACCAGCCGCATTAACGACACACCCACCTCGTTGCCGGAGAATGCAGGTAAGCTGTTGTTCGTCGTTCCCGGGGTGTCACACATAGCGATGTGCGCTGCCTCAAGAACGACGAACAACCTACGTCCACAACGACCAATGAGATTTTGAAAATGAACGACGTGTCAACGATCAATGATTAGGTGAGTATTTTTGATCGTTAACACTCGCTTGGAGCTGTTACACACAACAACGTCGCTAACGACAACGGATGTGCGTCACGAATTCCGTGACCCCGACGACATATCGTTAGCGATATTGTTGCGTGTAAATGGCCCAGTCACACACAACGACTTACCAGCGATCCCGACAATGATACGACCTGATAAGGATCGCTGGTGAGATGTCACACAGTCAGACCTTACCAACGACGCAGTAACAATGAGCAACCTGTATAACGATCTCGGCGGTCATTGGGACCCTGTCACACAGCAGCTAGTGTGACGATTCAGACCTCGAATAGGGGCGTAGTGTTTGCATTCGTCAACAAGATCGTTAAGAGGTTGTTGAAAGGCGTCAAACACAGGACATCGCCTTTGAAGAAAATGGTCCTTCAGCAATGACTAGCGATCTCACAGCAGGGGCCTGATCGCTGGTGGGTGTCACACATAACGAGATCGCTGGTGAGATCGTTGCTGCATCACAGAAACTGTGACTCAGCAATAATCTCGTTGGCGTTCTCGTTGTGTGTGACGGGGCCTTTACAATAAAATCATCTCATGATTTACATGTGTACATTTGTGCTAAATACTGCGACTATTTACAAAAGTTCTATTTCTGGGAAACCAATATTGACGTAAAAATCAGAAAACTAACTAAAAGACTAAAGACAACTTTAAGAAAGGCAGAAATCAATTGATTAATTTGTTGAAAATCAAAAAGTCCCTATTTTTTCAGAAACAAAAACCTGGCGTAAATGCAATGATGAAATGGGTCTATCGCATACAGTAAGGCTATGTTCACACAGGATGCTTTTGGTGAGTTTTTCTATCTTTTTTTGGCAGCAAAACCTGATCTATTCGCAGTAAAAAAGCTGCTTTTTTCTGGGTTTTAACACATTTTTAGTGTTATATTTGTCTGCAGTACATGCTAAATTAAAGTTAGTTTCATTCACCAGAAAAGCAGGAAAAATGCAGCAAAAAAATGCAGCTGAGTTTTTTCACTCATCTTTCAATGGTGAAAATAGCAGCAAAATGCTAAAAGAATTGACACACGGCTTTCAAAAACGCAGCAGTTTTCTATTTCTGTGTGTGTGTGTCTGTGTGTGTGTGTGTGAGATTTCTGGAGTGTCATAGGTTTTGCTGGTACTGTAAAAAGCAGCTTTTTATTAGCATGGATTTGCATAAAACCAATTAAAAAAAACATGCAAAAAAAAGCACCAAAAATGCCCTGTGTGAATATAGCCTAAAGGAGCCTAATTATGAAACTGATGCCCTGAAACAAAAAACTGACCACATTGGAAACTGTGATCACTTTCCATTTCCTAAATATAGAAGATGAAGGTCAGACATATGTAAATGTGACTTAAAGGGACTGTCCATCTCTATGAAATTGGTGATCTATACTGAGGATAAGTTTTTTTCTGTTTGGTGGGGGTCCAACACGTGGCACGTCCAACAACTATCTGTGTTTAGCTACAGTGCTGGCCAGATATAAGCCATGAACAGCACAGCTCTAGTGGCCATTGTATATAATTACAAATTAGCTCCTATTTCTTTGTTGCTCAGCTACACACATTGGCATTTTGTGGCTAAGGAGTAAGGATATGAATGATACTATACTAGCAAATTGCAACAGCTCCAAGTCTGCAGAAATATATGGATGTAAACAGAATGTCAGCAGGTTTTTGCTATGCAAGCAGACCGACACGCCCCTCCTCTAATTGGCACCTCACTGTCAATGTGGGCTGGGGCAGCTCTCTCAGCTCTGCTACATGACTAAAGTTAAAATACTGATTGTCTCAAAATGGCTTCACCTAGTAATCTAAGCGATACATCATTGGATTCAGGGTCTCTTTGCCTACATCATGCTGCTCTCAGATTGAGTAGGAAAAACCTGCTGATAGATTCCCTTTAAAACCTTTTTAGTTTAAGACTACAAAATAAACTTGGCTATCTTTTAGCTTCTTGCCATCTGTATACTACTTCAGGCTAACCCTGCGAATAGATGTATGACAGAGGACAGATGTAAAGAGTAATCCATGACTACAGGATCTGACTACACAGGGTTATTTGTAGTCTGTTACCATGGAAACATACAAAATTGTTGGAACGTTTAAACTAAGAAGAATATTTAGCGTTGTTTCAATTAACAATGCAAAGCAAAGTTCCTATTGCAATATATTATTAAATTAATGACTATATACTAGGGTGTTATATTCTGTAATAGCAATGTAATGACAGTATGTCCTCTGATAATTCTTTTTATTTTTTTATTCCTTAGCATTTCATAAATCTCCACTTTGTCAGGATCATTGCTATCCACTATCTCATAACTTGCTTTTGTCCTGCTGTTCACCTGTCTAATGGATGCATACTGTATTACATGCCTGACAATTAAATCACTAATGGTCCCCAGCCTCGGAATATGAGAAACATTAACAAAAAGCAGCGCTTGCATGATTATTAGAGTCACTTAGTACAAGGGAAACATGGCGTGTATAAAACTCACAGCAACACAGGTATGAGACTGGTTTAGTTATGTTTTTTCTTAATAATGTTTAGTATTAAAGGGAACCTGTCACCACTTTTTCGGCCTATAAGCTGCGGCCACTACCACCGGGCTCTTATATACAGCATTCTAGCATGCTGTATATAAGAGCCCAGGCCACTGTGAGAACATAAAAAAAACACTTTATAATACTTACCTAACGGTCGCACGGTTGGCCATATGGGTGTCTCCGTTCTCCGGTGGCAGCGCCGCCTCTTTCGGCCATATTCGTCCTCTTTATGAAGCCTGTGTGCATGACGCATCTACATCATACACACTCGCCGGTCCTGCGCAGGCGCACTACAATACTTTGATCTTCCCTACTCAGGGCAGATCAAAGTGTGCCTGCTCAGGACCTGAATGCCGGCACGTGTGGATGACGTTGGACCCGTCATGCACCGCAACTAGAGAAGGAGAACAAAGATGGTCAAAGGAGGCGGCGCCGTCACCAGACAACAGAGACACCCATATGGCCCACCGCGCGACCATTAGGTAAGTATTATAAAGTGTTTTTTATGTTATACCCCCGGCCTGGGCTCTTATATACAGCATGTTAGAATGCTGTATATAAGAGCCCGGTGGTGGTGGCCGCAGCTTATAGGCCAAAAAAGTGGTGACAGGTTCCCTTTAAGCATGCTATGTAGATGGTAATGCTCGGCAAATGGTGATAGGTCACCTAACAGAGGGAAGAAGCAAAAAAAAAATCAAAGTGATCAGGAAATATCAGCACAAACTGGAGCCTCCAGAGTCTATCATGGGTCTTTATTACAATTAGATTTCTCCTATGCACCAAAGTTGCCCTTTGAGGACTGTAGAGTTTAGGACCCAGATACAACTTCAACAATTGAACACCCCTAGAGTCTGGTAACCGTGGTAGAGATATTATCTTTTATAATTTACATGATCATTTCCACTATACCAGAGGCATTAGCAGAGATTCTTCACGGGGGCATTTACTTTTTCCCCGGTTTGACATTGACACATCATAATCAGGGGGTATCATGCAGTGGAATAAAAGAAAACTCCCCAAGGGTTAGTACTGACTTTGTGTGATGGTAAGACCTCCATGTCCTGCCCTCTCTGTGGGAGCTATTTGCATATTTAATTTTCCAAAAGCACTAGAAGACCATGGCTAAAAGGACTCCTTACTGGCTTGGCAGTCTCCACACGGAGAAACATTCGTCCGCAGACCTGTCACGCTTGCTGGGTGTAGCAAGCGTGGCGAGGTGCATTCATACCTACGTGCGTCTGAAGCACAAGACAAGAAAAGGGGGTACTGGGGATGCAAAAACAACAAGAGCCTGAGGAACTAGTGAGAGGGGTAAGTAGGCACCTCCTAACCTCACCTGCAACTGTTCCTTCTCTTCTCACCAGTCCCTATACAGTTTCCACAACTGTCATCGAACAGGAACTTGGGACCCTAAAAGAGGACCTATAGTAACCCTGACTAGTGAGGGGCAGAGGAGTTATGTCTCAACATGCAGAGAGACAATCGTGACAAGACCCATAGCCACAAAACATGTCTCTGCAAATTGAGTGACTGGATAGGCTTCTTATTTTACATCCCGCAGTAAGACTTGTTGAAGGGTTGATATTGCCTTTTTGGATTGCCACATCCAATAGATGGCACTATAAATCAACTCTTCTTACTCTTTGTAAATGAATTTGTATATTAAATAAATCGATTTTTTTTTCCCTTGGTCAAATGTCATTATGTAGATGACAACATGAAAAATGAATGAGCCCAAGGAGCCCAGTGATTAGCTGCAGCGGTCATGTGCTGTTGTACTATTGACATCAATGCTGCAGCCTGTCAACAAAAGATTGAGGCAGCAGTAGAAAGGTGGTTATAGAGCAGTGGGGGTGAAAAATATTGAGTTTGCCATTTTTACTACAGAACAGGAGAAGGACTTGGGTATTCTCATTACAAATAAGCTGAGCAGCAGCACTCAATGTCAAGCAGCAGCTGCAAAAGCAAACAAGATTCTAGGGTGTATAAAAAGAGAGATTAGATCCCGCGATCCCAACATATTGTTACCCCTCTATAAATCACTTGTAAGGCCACATCTGGAATATGGGATTCAGTTTTGGGCTCCACATTTTGAAAAGGATATTTAGAAGTTAGAGTCAGTTCAAAGGCGGTTAACTGGTTAACTAGACTACTACAAGGAATGGAAGACCTCCCATATGATGACAGGCTGAAAAAGTTAGATTTGTTTAGCTTAGAAAAAAGACGTCTCAGAGGAGATCTCATTTATATGTATAAATACAGCGGGGAAAAAAAGTATTTAGTCAGCCCCCAATTGTGCACGGTCACCCACTTAAAAAGATGAGGTCGGCCTGTAATTGACATCATAGGTAGACAACTGTTAGAGACAAAATGAGAAAACAAATCCAGAAAATCACCTTGTTTGATTTGGCAATATATATATATATATTTTTTTTTTTTAAATTATGGCGGAAAGTAAATATTTAGTCATCTAAAAACATGCAAGATTTCTGGCTCTCACAGACCTGTAACTTCTTCTTTAAGAGGCTCCTCTGTCCTCCACTCATTACCTGTAGTAATGGCACCTGTTTGAACTTGTTATCAGTATGAAAGGCACGTATTCTACTATCTTTGGATGTCCGCCTGCAGAAAAGTTATATTCCCGAAAATGGTGCACAACAGTGCACACGCTGACTCCATCTGCTCCATTATAATCAATGGATCCGTCAGCTTATGCAACCAAAACCTGTTTTGCGGGGGGAGGGAGGGGGTTTGGATGGATGCCCTGACAAGACCAGTGAACGTAGGTAAAAACATAATGTGAAACCGGCCTTATCCAGAAGAGTATTGGGAGAATGTCATATGGTCTGATGAAACCAAAGTAGAACTTTGGTAGAAACACAACTCATCGTGTTTGGAGGAGACAAAATGCTGAGTTGTATCCAAAAAAAAACATACCTACTGTGAAGCTTGGGGGTGGCAACATCATCCTTTGGGGCTGTGTTTCTCTGCAAATAAACCAGGATGACTGATCCTTGTACATGAATGAGGCCATGTATTGTGAGATTTTGAGTGCAAACCCCCTTCCATCAGCAAGGGCATTGAAGATGAAATGTGGCTGGCTCTTTCAGCATGATAATGATCCTAAGCACACCACCAGGGCAACGAAGGAGTGGCTTCGTAAGAAGCTTATGAAGGTCCTGGAGTGGCCTAGCCTGTCTTCAGATCTCAACCCCATAGAAAGCCTTTGGAGGGAGCTGAAAGTCTGTCTTGCCGAGCGACAGGCCCAAAACATCACTGCTCTACAGGAGATCTGCATGAAGGAATGGGCCAACATACCACCAACAGTGTGTGCCAACCTTGTGAAGACTTACAGAAAACGTTTGGCCTCTGTCATTGCTAACAAAGGATTTATAACAAAATATTGAAATGAACGTTTGTTATTGACCAAATACTTATTTTCCACCATTTTGAAAAAAACCTTGCCAAATCAGACGCGGTGATTTTCTGGATTTATTTTCTCATTTTGCCTCTCATAGTTGTGGTCTACCTATGATGTCAATTACAGGCCGACCTCATCTTTTTAAGTGGGTGACCGTGCACAATTGGTGGCTGACTAAATACTTTTATCCCCACTGTATATGTGTGCCCAATATAAAGGACTGACACATGACTTATTCCTTCCAAAGACAATACTAAGACCAGGGGGCACTCACTGCGAGTGGAAGATATTAGATTTCGGCAGCTAAATAGGAAAGGGTTCTTTACAGTAAGGCTATGTGCGCACTTTGCATTGAGTTACTTGCAGTTCTAAATGCATCCTCTGGCAGAAATTGTCTTTGTCAAATTTGGTTTTGACCACAAAAATGCTAAAAATACGCTTGCGTTTTTACCGCATTTTTATCGCGATTTACATGCTTTTTCATTGTTTAAAGTGAGATGCGTTTTGACTACAAATACAATGCTAAATAAAGTTTAAACATTCAAACACGAAAAAAGGAATGAAAAAAAGGAAAAAAATGATAGCAAATATCACGCTTAAAATCACACACAAAATAGATTATTTTATTAAAATGATAACTGTGTTCTAATATTTATGTATAAAATAACATTAAATTAATGATTTTCATTAATTTAATTGTCGGTTTAAAGGGTGCTTTACACTCTGCGACGTCGCTAACGATATATTGTTGGGGTCATGTCGTTAGTGACGTACATCCTGCGGCATTAACGACATCGCAGCGTGTGACACCAAGGAGCGACGACAACGATCGCAAAAATGTAAAAAATCATTGATCGTTGACACGTCGCTCCTTTTCATAATATCGTTGGTGGTGCATGCCGCTGGTTGTTCGTCGTTCCTGCGGCACCACACATCGCTATGTGTGACACCGCAGGAACGATGAACATCTCCTTACCTGCTTGGACGGCTGCCGTGTGACGTCACTGTGATGCCAAACGTCCTTCACCCTTAGAAAGGAGGCGGTTCGCCGGTCACAGCGACGTCGCAGGGAAGGTAAGTCCGTGTGACGGGTTTAAGCGATGTTGTGCGCCACGGGCAGCGATTTGCCCGTGCCGCACAACCGACGGGGGCGGTTATGCTCGCTAGCGATATCGATAGCGATATCGCAGCGTGTAAAGTGCCCTTATGTGTGTGTGTAAACGAACATATCATGCCCTTAATATAATGTCAAAAATGGATTCGTTTTTTTGTCAAAAAGCATGTTTTCTGCATCAAAAAAGCATGTAAAACGCTAGTATTTTGATGTTGCTTGCGTTTTGAAAGTTTTCATTGACTCTAATTTTAGCAAAACGCTGCCAAAATGGCAAAAACAATTGACATGTTGCTTCTTTAAACGCTGAGTTTTTGCCAAATTTTCTGCAACTGAAATGTGACGCCCTGGCAAAACCAGGTTGTCACAGAAAGAGTTAATCCTCCTTGGTAACCTGATCCCACACCAGTGCAGTAGGACAAACCACCTCCCCCAGTGTGAGAGCAAAACAGAGCAGGAGGGGTGGGGCGAGAGCAGAGTGTGTGGAGAGAGAGACAGGAGAGGAGCCCGGAGTTGTAGCTCCCGGGCTGCTTCAGAAGCGTGCTCCGAAAGGGCCGGGACAGGCTGTTAGTCCGGAAGGGGCCAGAGGTAGCTGGGGCAGGGTAGCGGCCCGCCGGTACCTATGGTGACCCGGATCACTGCAGGGGAGTGGACTCCCCGTTCCTGGCTGAGGAGAAAGAGGAAGAGAGTGGAGAAAGAGGCACCTGGCTGCAGGGAAAGAACAGGAGCTGCTGCACCGTGTGTGGGACACTAACACCCTCCGTACCGAAGGCTGCGGACTCCGGCAGTTTCTGGTTAATTCTTGACTCTGTGTGAATTTTCTTGCAAAGCGAACTGTGAGTAACAACATCCCCCGGTCCAACCGGACGCACAGCTCTCAGACCGTCTCCATCTCCTCCCCGTACCACCTCACCGGGGTCCCAGGACACCAACACCCTACCCGTGGAGGGAAATCACCACCTTGCTGCCCACCACCATCCCCGGGATCCATTAACCGGCCGCGGCGGTGCTCCTTTACCTCACCGCACACCACGGGTGGCGTCACGGACAATCTCCCTTACCTAATCCCCTTCTTACTGTGGAGCCTGGGATCACAGACAGGGTCACGCCACCGTGATACCCACAGGAGTGACCCTGTGGCCCGGATCTGAGTACCCCTTGTCCCTGGGCAACACAGAAACACTGCATTTTTAACAGCATTGTGCACACAAGAAATCCCAATTTCCCATAGACTTTGCTTGGAAATCAAAATGCATGCATTTTGGCATTAAAACGCTGCAGTTCAAAACACTGCGGAAACGCATGAAAAAACGCAAAGTGCGCACATAGCCTTAGAGCAGTAAGACTGTGGAATGCCCCACCACAAGAGGTAGTAATGGCAGATACTATAACAGCTTTTAAAAAAGGGCTGGATGATTTCCTCAATACACACAACATTGTCGGTTATAAATCTTTTAGTCACAAAATGCATAATTGTTGGAGGAAGGTTGAACTGGATGGATCTAGGTCTTTTTTCAACCTAAGTAACTATGTAACTTTGAGTAGCTTGGGAAGTAAAAAAGAAAAATCCCCAAAAACCCTTTTCCTTGCAAAAAATATTTTTTTTTTGAAAAATGCATTATTTGGGTGTGATTGTCTTTTGCCCATTATACTCTTGATTCCTAATAAGGGTAATGACAGAAGTTTAGAGAAGACACACCAGCAAAGCATCAGGAGAAGAGGGTAATGTGGATGGAGCTGATACTAAATAGAAGGTCAATGTGATCTAGGTGAGCCCCTTTTATGGTCACTGTCAAGGTCATTTGATCAGAAGTATGTGTAGCACGGTGGCTCAGTGGTTAGCACTGCAGCTTTTCAGTGCTGGGGTCCTGGGTTCAAATCCCACCAAGGACAATGTGCCGCCCAGGGTTATGGGGTACTCAGTCCCGGGCGGTGTATAGCTGGGGAAATGTCACTTGGTGGCCATTGCACGGCTCCATGCCATGGGTGCTTTTTAAAAGGTGTTATATTTACATGGGAATTTGAAGGAAAGTTTATACTTGACACCGCTTGCGGTTTGCGGCTATGTGGATGGAGCCGCTGCTGCACAGTTCCGCTACTGGGGCTGGTGTTGGTGGCAGTCTGGATGTTAGGCCCCCCGCAAGCAGGGCCAGGCCCCAGAGGACAGGTGATGCAGATGGGTGTAGAAAGAAGGTAGGCCACACAAGGGGTAACTGGTTCCTTTACTCACAGTAAGATGGAAACTGGTCAACCGAGGAAGACTGGTCAACCGAGGAAGGCTGGTCTTTACCACTGGTCCCCTTAGTCCCAGTACCGGTTTAGTGACCTGGTCTTTCCTCTGCACCTGTCTTTGGTTGGGCATCCCCTCCTGGTAGTCTCTTACCGGTAGTCCGTATGACGGTAGCTTAAACCCTGTGAGGTTGGAATCTCTGGTCCTTTCCCCGGTTCTCCCGTTGCTACTGTGTCCCGAACTTCAAGGTCAGTGAGGTCCTTGATAGTCTCCTCACTGTGCAGATTTTATCAGGTCTGCCTGGAGCGTTTGCCCGACCTAGGATTCTGTACCCCGTTGGTGCTGTGGTTCTGGGAGTACTCCACCGTACTCCACTGGCAACCAACCGCCAGGGCCCTCAAGTCACTGTCACACTCCTGTCAGTGCTTCCACTTGCTCCCTCCATCACTGACTCACTCTGACTGTCTCTCTGACTATCCACTGTCTACTCCTCCCACCTGGTCGTCTAGTGGACTAGATTGGCTCCACCTCTAAGTGGCCATCCATTGGTCCAACCCTAGCCTGGTACCAGTTTATGGGGAATTTGGGGAAAAAAGATGACCTGGATTGTTTTGCTGTTACCGGCACTGGTCTTCTGGGTTCCTGGGGGTAGACCCTGCATCCTGGTGGGGATGCAGTACCCTGTAGCTCCCTGATGGCTTCAGGGGCGCTACAAATACATGAGCAAGGAGTTTTCATGTGTTTTCTCCATGTTCTCTGGTTTCCTCTCACATTCCAAAGACATACTGATAGGGACTCCCCTCCTTCCCCTCCCCTGCTGGCTCCCCTCCTTCTTTGTATACTGATAGGGACTCTAGATTGTGAGTCCCAATGGGGACAGAGTTGCCAATGTATGTAAAGTGCTGTGAAATTAACAGTGCTATATAAATTAATACATATTATTATTATAAGTAAACGTCTTTCTTGGCTACTCATATTTTTGCCTGTTTCAATGAACGGGAATCAGCATGAATCACTTTGCTGTCCCTGACCTGCAGGCACGCTCCTGTGTTCGGCTTTGGCACGGTGATCGGCAATGTCATGTGGTCAATCCCACTTGGATTGCTATATTCATTTAGAAATCTCCGAGCAAGAAAAGCGCCATTCAAGTGTTTCTTTTATCCGAGCTGCACATCAGCGGTCCTTATCACAGAATAAATAAATGTGGTGTACGGAGCTCAAGCTGTGCGAGCATTTGTTGGCATTTGCTTGGCAGACAAAAGCCAGGAGAGTGCCGCTTCTAGCTGAACACAGAATCAGAGGCCACTCGACTGGAGGTTATTCAGTAAAGTGAGATAGCATTATGCCGCCAATCATGTGGGAAATCCTTTGGATCTGTCTGACGGTTTGTGAGAGAAAGATTACCACACGGCTTGTTGTTTAAATGTAAAGGCGCCATAAAGGAAAACACATCATGGTTTAATGTCATTGAATTCCGAGAGAGATCAGAAGACACATACATTTCATTCCCGTAATCCTGTGTCTGCAGATGGCAGCCGGTGTGCATGCCCGGAACCATGGAATATGATGACCTTATTATTATTATTTTCTTTACTCACTTATATAATATTATTTTCTGCAGATCTGTACAGATATTATCACCACTATATATTTGGAGTATGGGAAGAAACCAGAGAACCTGAAGGAAACCCAAAGAATCACGGTGAGGACATACACACTCCTTGCAGATGTTGTCCAGTTGCTCACCACCAGGGGCTGGCTGGCACAATTTAGCCTGGGGGGCAATCACAAAGCAGTGGCCCCCAAGTTGCGGCAGCCCACCATTGGACTGTTCATCTCTGGCCACTGCTTTAAAGCAACAGTGGTAACAGGCTTTATGAACAGGCTGGTGCATATATATGGGAACAGAACTGCGCTTACTGCGTACATAGATACCGCAACAGAACCAAGATGACAACATACAGTAGATACGGGAACTGAAGCGAGCTTATTGGAGCAGAACTGAGATATGGGAGCAGAACAGAGGTTACTAAAGAGATATGGGAGCAGAACCAAGCTTACTGCAGAGATAGGAGAGCAGAACCGAGCTTACTACAGAGATATGGGAGCAGAACCGAGCTTACTACAGAGATAAGGGAGCAGAACCGAGCTTACTACAGTGATAAGGGAGCAGAACCGAGCTTACTACAGAGATATGGGAGCAGAACCGAGCTTACTACAGAGATAAGGGAGCAGAACCGAGCTTACTACAGAGATAAGGGAGCAGAACTGAGCTTACTGCAGAGATAAGGGAGCAGAACCAAGCTTACTACAGAGATAAGGGAGCAGAACTGAGCTTACTACAGAGATATGGGACCAGAACCGAGCTTACTACAGAGATATGGGTGCAGAACCGAGCTTATTACAGAGATAAGGGAGCAGAACCGAGCTTACTACAGAGATAAGGGAGCAGAACCGAGCTTACTACAGAGATAAGGGAGCAGAACCGAGCTTACTACAGAGATAAGGGAGCAGAACCGAGCTTACTACAGTGATAAGGGAGCAGAACCGGGCTTACTACAAAGATATGGGTGCAGAACTGAGCTTACTACAGAGATATGGGAGCAGAACCGAGCTTACTATAGAGATAAGGGAGCAGAACCGAGCTTACTACAGAGATAAGGGAGCAGAACCGAGCTTACTACAGAGATATGGGAGCAGAACCGAGCTTACTACAGAGATAAGGGAGCAGAACCAAGCTTACTACAGAGATAAGGGAGCAGAACCAAGCTTACTACAGAGATAAGGGAGCAGAACCATGCTTACTACAGAGATAAGGGAGCAGAACCGAGCTTACTACAGAGATATGGGAGCAGAACCGAGCTTACTACAGAGATATGGGTGCAGAACCGAGCTTACTATAGAGATAAGGGAGCAGAACTGAGCTTACTATAGAGATAAGGGAGCAGAACCGAGCTTACTACAGAGATAAGGGAGCAGAACTGAGCTTACTATAGAGATAAGGGAGCAGAACTGAGCTTACTATAGAGATAAGGGAGCAGAACTGAGCTTACTATAGAGATAAGGGAGCAGAACTGAGCTTACTGCAGAGATAAGGGAGCAGAACCGAACTTACTACAGAGATATGGGAACAGGACCGAGCTTAGTGTACCAATACAGGAACACAATTGTACTTACTCAGTCTTCTACCACTGACCCACCTTGTCTAATAAGCCATTTATGGCACTGCGATACAGTAACAATATACAAAGGAAACTAATCTTACCGTATATTCCTATCCTTTATTTCCAACTGAACTACAGTATTCTTTGTTCCAACCGCTATGTACAATACTTGCAAACCTCATTAAACATATTTGACTTTTATGGGTTCTTTAGGTGTCTCAGTATTTTTCAAGTCCCTTTTATTGAAAATAACTTAAAGGGACTTTGTCACCAGGTTTTTGCCACCTAATCTGAAAGCAGCATAACATAGGGGCAGAGACCCCGATTCCAACGGTGTCACTTACTAGTGTAGTTTTGACAGCACGGTGGCTCAGTGGTTAGCACTGCAGTCTTGCAGCGCTGGGGTCCTGGGTTCAAATCCCACCAAGGACACCATCTGCAAGGAGTTTGTATGTTCTCCCCGTGTTTGCGTGGGTTTCCTCACACACTCCAAAGACATACAGATAAGGACTTTAGATTGTGAGCTCCAATGGGGACAGTGTTCCTGATGTATGTAAAGCACTGCGGAATATGTTAGCGCTATATAAAAATAAAGATTTGATTTTTTTTTATTTCTGTGTAATCAGCAGTAGATTATCATTACAGGACTACTTGGCGTGCTGCAGGTAGTCCAGCACATTCATGAGCTCTGTATAACTGCTAGATCTGCAGCAGAGAAAATATTGATTTTATAAAAATGACAGCAACCAGCTTAGAAAGTCACACATCGCTGGAATCAGGGTCTTTGTCTCTACATTATGTAGCAAATCCTGGTGACAGATTCCCTTTAAAGAGTATATCCGAGACTTTAATTTCCCCCAACAAAAAAATGCCTAAGCATTAATAGGCAGGTACAGTAGTTGGTACCTACCTGCCTTTTGTGCCTGGGCCGTTCTTCACCAGCACAGAGCGGTCACAGACCACTTCTGCTGGCGATACAATGACTTTGTCAACAGAGAGGAGGCTTCTTTTTTTCTCTGCTCTGGTGGAACAGCCAGCGTCACGCTGATTAACAGCCAGCTCCACCAGTTAGGAAGCAGTTGCAGGCAGATCCGAAAACACAGGTGTGCCTGTGCAAACTGGCGAGTTCTGTGCGGAGGCGCAAGATTTTGACCAGCAATGTGAATGAAGCGGGTGCCGTCATCCACATCACCAGACAAAATCTCGCTCCTGTGCAGAGAACTCGCCAAGGTGCGCAGGCGCATCCTATGTTTTTGGCTCTGCCCGCAATAAGACAGAGTGAAGTGCAGCTGCACGAGCCGGGAATGTGTCTGCGCAGGCCCAAGATTTTGCCCACCTACATGGTTGGTGCCCGAGGTGTCAATCAGCACAAGAGGACGGTGAAAGGAGGGACAGGAGGCGCAGATTAGGACGCCCATCGGACCGAACCGGACAATTTACATACATGGTGGGAGATTTAATAAAGATATTTGTGGGGTCTACAGGGGAAAGGGGGGGGGGGGGGCAGGGGTTATGGTGCACCTTCATAGATGGCCAAAATCTGGTGACAGGTTCCCTTTAACTTACCATAAGGTCAATTGATGCTCTTTTTGGGCAGAAAATATCATGTAAAAGGGCTCCTTGGGAATTTGCATGAAAGGTTTTGAGGATACATTTTTCAAGAGCCGCCACTTTAGGAAATGCTCCATCTTTATGGAATTTTCTAGGCATTTTTTGGTTCCTTTTTTTAATGTTTCCTGAAACATCTGTAAACATTTTTAAGCTTTTTTGGGCTAGATTCTCAAATGTATTTTTTTTAAAAAAAACTATTGAGCAATGAATAAAACACTAGTATTTATGAGGTGAAAAATGCCTTAAAAATGCTTACAAAATGCTCAGAAGTTTGTGATGATTTTGTAACCATCCCATTGATTTTTATGGTAAAGTATGGAGCAATTTCATATACCAAAAAATGCCTAAAGAATTGACCGGTCACTTGGTGTTTTTGAAAAGCTGAAGCTAATTAAAGGGCATCTGCCAGCAGTTTGTTTTTTGCTATTTATTCTGAGAGCAGGGAAATTAGACCCTGATTCCAGAGAGGTCACCTGCTCAACAGGTTGCTGTAGTTTAAATATAATTAGTGTTTTATCAGCAGGAGATTATCACTAGTGGGATAGTTGTCCTGTGCAACTCTGTCAGTAAATTTATATAACCCGCCCTCTACCACAACTTACAGTGCACAGTCAGCTGCCAATCAGGGGTAGGGGAGGGGTTATTGACAGCTCAGGAGTCATAGCACTGCTATATCTACAGTACAGAAAAACAAGGATTCTATCAAAACATCACTAATCAGTCTAGTAAGTGACACACCGCTGGAGTCAAGATCTCTGCCCCTACATCTTGCTGCTCTCCATTGTTAAAACCAGCTGACAGATTCCCTTTAAAAACAATCAAACGGCTGACTGTATGAGCAGCAAGACGTTTTTCAATAAAGATGGACAGGAAGAGTGTTTGAAACATTTTTTTTATGATTTGTAAGACTTTTTTTGAGAAAACCCACTCAAAAAAAATTTCTTCAAAAAACTTTTTTTAGGCGCCGCTCACAACAGCGGTATTTTGCAGGAAAGCCGGATCCTACACAAATGCGTTTCAGTTCCATTCATTTACAATGGAAGCGTGGCAAGATGCGGTGACATGCGGTTATGTATGACGCACGCAACCGCATGTGACCGCATCTTGCCATGCTTCCATTGTGCCGGATCCGGCTTTCTGGCAAAATAACGCTGATGTGAGCGGCGCCTTACACATATCCTTACACAATATGTCGGTGTCATGTGCTGTCCAGATGTTTGTGTGGTGTGGAATTGTCCCTTGGTGTGCTTTACTTCCTCCCTTATATTTTATTTCCTCCGGTGCCTTTATTGTCTTCCCTTTGTGGTTGTTTGCAGGGTGAACAAATTTCAGTATTTCCCTCTGTCCATGTCTTTTTGGGAGAGGGGTTAATTTGGTTTCAGGGGATTAGGTCAGAGTATGAATAGGAGACAGGGACACACTGGAGGCACAGACCTCACTACCCTTAAGTGTACCTCTGGGATAAGGGTCAGCGCAGTGATCTCAGTCTTAGGACCAGTTCAGGTCCTCCCTGCTAGCCTAGTTCACCCGCGAGATTGGACCCCCAGATTACTCTATTTCAGTGTAAGACACACTCGGCAAAACTCTCCCTCCATATTTTCTAGCCCATCCTGACCTCTACATAAGTATTTTTACCACAGTAGGTATTTATGTATTTCCTCTTAACTCTGCCGAAGACCATTTCCAACTGATACTTTTATGTTAAATAGTGAGGAGGTTACATTCAAGGATTATGATCATGTTCAATATTTGAGTGTTTCTAACAATTAATGCAAATAATGAATCAAGGAGCTATGGAGTCAGATGATGCACAATGCTCAATGTCGTGACTGAAATCTTAGGCTATGTGCCCACGGGGACATTCCGCATGAGCTCCCAGAAAACCGCACCACAACTTCTGTCTGTTTCCATGCTGCGGAATGTCCTGCAGATATGGTGCGGGCATTCTGCATTGAGGATACAGTACCATGGCTTCGGCACTGCATCCTCAATGCAGAACAAGTGCTGCAGTGATGGAGGGCGTTTATACTCACCTCCATCACGCAGCACCTCGCTTTCCGGCGGCCAGGTCACTCTCTCAGCGTCTGCAGGAGAAGGTGGGCGGGCCTGAACTAGCTCCGGCTGTCACATGACCGGAGCTCGTGCAGGCCCCGCCCACCTCTTCCTTCCTGTACCTGGATTCACCGCGCTCCTGTACACTGGACGGAGAAAGTGACTCCGGTGAGGCAGGTAAGTATATGGGACCCTGCGGAGAAATCCGCAGGAATAATTGACATGCTGCTGATTTTTCAGCAGGGAAATTCGCATTATTTCCGCTGCGGAAAAATCCGCAGCGTGGGCACAGCAGTTCCCAAATGCCATAGAAATGGCTGGGGAGTAGCTGTGCTGCAGATTTTTGAAAAATCCGCGGAATTTCCGCGAAAAATCCGCGGCAAATTCCGTGCATTTTCCGCAGCGTGGGCACATAGCCTTATTCACCACAAAAGATCTGGTAAAAATATGAAATACATTATTTTTCTGCTTGGTTTATATAAAGTGTTGTAGAAATGCAGCACACAGGGTTAATCCTAGCATATCATGTGCAGAATCAGCTGGAAATAAGTATCAAAATGCAGATTTGTTTTTCTGGGATGGCAACAAATGTTTGAGAAGAAACTGTTTTCCAGGTTACAAGTTTGCAGAAAACTCCTCACATGAATGTAATGCACAATGTAACATATTTTATGTGAAATCCATGACAATACCCATGGAAAGAAATATCCTTTGTATTGGAAGAGGTTTCGAAAATGGAAAATATGTCAAACTTGAAATTCCATAAGGGGTGGCAGACAGGTCTTTTTCTGGATACAAGTCTGTATGATTACAGCAAGTTCGCTGCAAGGCAGCTTAACAACACTATTAACTGGCAGATTAATATATCTGCAGGTTAAGAGCATTTCTTTTTTACCTGACAGGTTCCCTTTAATTTTAACTATTGCATCATGACTTGTTACTGATGTTACCTCTGTTCATGTCAGAAGCCATATATACGTTTTGCACCTACTATTATCTGAAAACTGCAAAGGGCCCATCTATTATTTTTGCACAGGGTCCCTCTTCTGTCTGTGTCCGCTCCTGAAGACAACACACACATACATGACAGTTATATTGGCGTTCAACATTTTGGACAGAATTATAGGTCTTGCCTTTTACATATACCCTAATTTCCCTAAATTAATAACTCTACTAAACTATTAGAGTGCCCATCTTGTTCTTGCAAAATATCTTCCAGATCTTCTTGGAAGTGCTAAAAAAAAGACAAGCGCTCCAAATCTTACAGAAGTACTCCAACATCAGAAGGAGGTCCATGTCAAAGGCACATTTGGGGGCTGTGAAAGTAGTGTGGCTATGGTATGAATTAGTTAATATCTTCCTAGATGGACATATACAGAAGTCACAAATAGGATTTCAAATAAAATGTACTGTATTTTCCGGCATATAAGACGACCCCCAACTTTTCCAGTTAAAATACAGAGTTTGGGCTATATCGTATATACTTGAGTGTAAGCCGACCCGAGTGTTTAGTGATGTCCCCTGCTATAATGTCCCCATTGTTTAGTAATGTCCCCTGCAGTAATGTGCCCATTGTTTAATAATGTCCCCTTCTGTAAGGTCCCCATTGTTTAGTGATGTCCCCTGCAGTAATGTCCCCATTGTTTAGTAATGTCCCCTGCAGTAATGTCCCCATTGTTTAGTAATGTCCCCTGCAGTAATGTGCCCATTGTTTAGTAATGTCCCCTGCAGTAATGTCCCCATTGTTTAGTAATGTCCCCTGCAGTAATGTGCCCATTGTTTAGTAATGTCCCCTGCAGTAATGTGCCCATTGTTTAATAATGTCCCCTTCTGTAATGTCCCCATTGTTTAGTAATGTCCCCTGCAGTAATGTCCCCATTGTTTAGTAATGTCCCCTGCAGTAATGTCCCCATTGTTTAGTAATGTCCCCTGCAGTAATGTGCCCATTGTTTAATAATGTCCCCTTCTGTAATGTCTCCATTGTTTAGTAATGTCCCCTGCTGTAATGGACATGCAATAATGAGCCCATTATTTAATAATGTCCCCCTGCTGGTTCCCTTCTGCCCCTATTGTGCCATTGTTTACACACATAAAAGATTTTCTCACCTGTCCTCCATGCCTATGGTGCCTCTAGCTGTTTCTTGCAGTCCGCAGGCACACAGAGCCCTCCGTGATAGCATGAATGGAGCGGCCACTGCAAAATGTTGTCATGGCTTTACTACAGCTGAATGCTTTATAGCGCCACAAAGCATTCAACTCCAGTAAAGTGCTGAAAGCCTCGGCAGCCCTGTGAATGCTTTGTGGCGCCGTAAAGCATTCAACAGTAGTAAAGCCATGACTACATCCTGCAGGGGCCGTTCCGTGCACTGGACGCTGCCACGGAGGGCTGTGTGTGCCTGCAGACTACAAGAAACAGCTGGAGGCACTGAAGGCACGGAGGAGAGGTGAGAATATGTTTTATTGTGTGTAAACGACGGCACCGTGCAAGTCGTATAAGACGGCACCCAGCGTATAAGACGACTCCCGACTTTTGGGAAGATTTTCAGGGGTTAAAAAGTTATCTAATAGTCCGGAAAATACGGTATATAAAATTGAAAACATTCATGCTACAGTGATAATATAATGTGGCCAAAGGACATCCACTTCTTTGCCTTTCTGTGACTCTTCCAGTCTCTCTGTATCTCTTTTGCAACCTGCTGGTGACACTCTGTGACACTCTAAGCTCAGTGGCCTCTTCCATCTCAGAACATCCTGCTTGAAGCCTCAATTGTTTGGTGTCGTCTTGTCTCATGATATCAAAATGTGAACAGCATGATGAGGAGGACTGTTTAAATACCATTTCTAATTAACACCCAAAACATATTGTGCGATTCATGAACCAAACACCTGTTCTGAATTTTGCCATTAAGATCCTTGTTGGAGAACAGCAAAAAGTATTGATACATTGAAAAGTTTGACATGTGCAGTCGAAAGTTTAGTGAAGGTCACTTTATGTTCACCTGAAAAGGTTAGAGGGCATTATAGGATCATCCAGAGAAGCCAAGTATCCCTAACTTTTTGTGAGTAGTGTATTTGTCAAGAATGATATGTCTAATCCCTAAAGCTCAGCATGTAGATAAATATCCCACCAAGGTGTACAAAAGTGGAGAAAAACAAATGACATCAGGTCCGTGAGGCCAACTAATCCACCAAAGGACCTTCTGGTCCAAACAAATCCATTTGGAGTATTTGCCAATTCTTAACCTATTAAGCCTATACTAATAATATTTTTTTTTCTATTGAGCTAAAGATACCCCAGTCTGGCACTTAATGTATTATACACAAATCTTTCTATAAAAAGCATGGCTAAATTAAACCATACTAACAGAGAGAAAAAACAGAGTGGTAAATTAGTGTATGTGATTCATCTGCAAGGGTCACAGTCTGTAGCTTTAAAGGGAACCTGTCAGGTGCAATATGTACCCAGAACCATGAGCAGTTCTGGGTGTATATTGCTAATCCCTGCCTAACTGTCCCTGTACCTAGTAGCATAGATAAAGGGATGTTTAGAAAAAGTATTTCTAAAGATCCTTTATGATATGCTAATGAACGCAGGGACTAGTCACAAGGGCATTAGTTTCCTTGGCTAGTTGGCCCCCTTAACATGTAAGCATGCCCCTGTGGGTGTGCTAACATGGTAATGAGTGTGCAGTTGTTGCCCACCCCCTACACAGTGTCAGAGGCATGGTCGCTCACCTCTCTGTTGTCCTGCAACTGATGCTAGTTTTCGTCTGTGTGCATGATCAGAAGTCCCTGGACTTTCAGTCAGGAGCACTATGATGCTGGGTGTATGCATCCCGGCTTCAAACTGGTATAGTGCGCATGACCAAAGGTCCAGGGACTTCTGATCATGTGCACTGACCAGCGTTCTGAAGCTGTGCAATAGGCACAGGTATGCACAACACTGCAGATGATGATAATGGGCATTGAATAGCATGTTAGCACGCCCCTGTGGGTGTACTAACATGCTAAGAGGGCGAAATGAGCGCAGAAACTAGCGTCCTTGAGACTAGTCCCTGCACTCATTAACATATCATAAAGGAGCTTTAGAAATACTTTTTCTAAAGATCCCTTTATCTATGCTACTATAGACTAGGACGGTTAGGCAGGGAATAGCAATATACACCCAGAACTGCTCGTGGCTCTGGGTGTATATTACACCTGACAGGTTCCCTTTAAAGAAGTTGTCCAGTTACCAAAACTGATTTTTTTTTTCCTAAATCTTGCTATTATGTGCTTCTCTACACATCCATTATGTTATTTCAGCAATATTACCTTTTATCGTGCTCTAGAAGCACATCGTTATTGCTGGCTCCAAATCAGATGGAGTTAATCTCTCTCCTGACTTCGTGGGTTCTGTTCCTACAACTCCCATAATCCTTTGCAGTGGCACCCTGTGCTCTGCTCATCCTCTCACCCCCACCCCCGTGCGATAACATACTCACCCAACAAACATGACTCCTCCTCCTCTCCTCTCACTCCTGTTGCTGGCCCGGCACACAGCTGCAGGATGGGTAAGTAAACCCTCCTCTCCGTCTCCTCATGCTGGGCTGTGACGTGCGGTGATCACCGCCCACAGCCAAGTCACTAAGCATTAGAGGCAGCTGCAGCTGCTGATGTAACGTCAACTTTCAGAGCCTGGACTTTGACGTGACATCAGTGGACACCAGCGGCCACCGCCCCCGGGGGTAGTGTGATCGGCACTATGTGAGGAGGATAGCGACGCTCAGTGCCAGAACTGGAAAAAGAACGCAATTAAGAAGACAACCGAAATAGTAAGTTACACTGCTAGAGAAAAAAAAAGGGTGAACCACCCCTTCAAAAATGCTTTGACTTGTGGTGGAAAAGAACAGGGAAAAGAAAAGCCATTACATTGATAATTTAAATGAAAATAGAAAAAAATAAGAGAAGCCGAAGTGAAATAAAGCATAAATCATTTTATTTATCCCCGTTGGATACATAAACTAAAATATTTCACTCACATAATGGAATTACCTCTACAGAACTATTCTTGTGTAGTCATGGATATAATAATGGTGTATTTAATAAGCTTTAGGCTAAGTAGACTTCTGCCAATGTATTTTCATTCAAAAAGCAAGCAGCAACACAGGACAAGCACAGTCTGACTTACCCGAGCTGCTCTTAATAAACCCCTTGCAAACACTGGTAGAAAAGCGACATATATTGAGAGATTGGGCTATAAATATTAATGTCAGACGCTTATACTGCCTCCCGACAACTCCGAAAAAAAGAGACAGCAGCTGGAGGCCTTGCACATTTAATCACACAGTGATCTCCAAAATTATGCTTACATTAAAAATCAAGTGCATGAAAATGTCTTATTGCAATCAGAACGATAACAGGAAATGCTGATCACATTTCCAAATGAAGGACAGGAATAGCACATTCTGCACGGATAAGTGAAAGCACCAGAGCTAATAGTGTATTACCCAATTTATATGCATGGAGTGCCTTTATTAGAGGCAGAGAAAAGCCCCTTTACAAGATGTTTAAAGATATATCAAGGCTTATTGTGCAAACATCTATCTACATGTATCAGATATAATGAGGGTTATTTACTAATGTAAAGCAACGGAATGAAGCAATGGCACGAAAACTCCTTTGTATCGCAAGCTTTCCGCCAACAGGCCATGGGCAGTCTTATTTGGGCAAATATTGAAAGTAAGTTATATTGTGTAAAATAAAAAAATATATATATGTATGTGTATTAATATTAATATATATATATATATATATATATATATATATATATACAGCTCTAAAAAATAAAGGGAGCACTGACAAGTATTTTGTATTTTGGTGTTCCCTTTATTTTTTTGAACAGCAGCTATTTTACCATGAAGGCCTGCTGCACAAAGTCTCCTCTTAACAGTTGTTCTGGAGATTGGAAGGTGTGTCCAAACTTTTGGTCTGTCCTGAATATATATATATATATATATATATATATATATATATATATATATATATATATATATATATATATATTATACACACACACACACACACACGCACACGCATCAGCCGCATCCAAATACCATCAGAGGGTAAAACAGTAAGACAGGTCCTGAAGAGCCAGTTCAATGGGAAGGATAAGATCCGCACCATCAATACATACGCCCTGGTAGTTGTTAGATACTCTGTTGGCATAATGTGCTGGCCAAAAGAAGAAAGGGAAGCTGCAGATGTAAAGACCCAGAAGCTCCTTAGAATTCATGGAGGTCTCCACCCCAAGTCTGACACCCAAAGATTGTATACCAACAGAAAGGAGGGTGGTCAAGGCTTGATAGGCATCCAAGTCATCGTCATGGATGAAACACGGAGTATATAAATGAATAAATATTATTATTAATTATTATTATTATTGTATTATTCAGGATTACATCAGAAAAATGGCACCAAAAGATGAGATGCTGAGAGAGAACCTAAGACAGCAACAACAACAGTCCTGGACAAAAGAACAGGAACATGAAGTACCAAGGCAAGACAAGCCGCTGCAGGGGATGTACCATCTACAGATAACGTATGTGACTGATGTGAAGAAATCCTACCAATGGCTGGAGAAAGCTGGACTCCAAGACAGAATGGAGGCACTAATCATAGCGACACAAGAGCAAGAGCAAAGCACCAGATTCATAGAAGCAGGGGTCTACCACACAAGACAAGCCCCAAGGTGCAGACCATGCAAAGAAACCTCCGAAACAGTCCAACACATAGTGGCAGGATGCAAAATGCAAGCAGGAACAGGGTACACAGAACGCCACAATCAAGTAGCAGCAACTGTATACATGAACATCTGTTTAGCGTATGGGCTTAGTCCACCTAAGTCCAGGTGGGAGACCCTGGAAAAAGTGGAGGAGAATGAAAGGGCTAAAATCCTGTGGGATGTTCAAAATCCAGAAGGATAAGCAAGTGGTGGCTTAAAAAACAGATATCGTGATAGTGGACAAGGTTCAGTAGACAGCAATGATAATAGATGTGGCAGTGCCTAATGACCACAATATCAAAAAGAAGGAATATGAGAAGCTGGAGAAGTATCGGGGCCTCAAAACATAGCTGGAGAAGATGTGGAAGGTGAAGGCAACAGTGATTCCAGTGGTGATAGGAGCGCTTGGAGCAGTGACCCCTAAGTTGGAAAAATGACTATGACAGATCTCAGGAACAACATCTGAGCTCCCTGTCCAGAAAAGCGCAATGCTGGGAACAACTAAGATCCTGCGCAGAACCCACAAACTACCAGGCCTCTGGACCCAAAAATGAAGAAGGACAAATAGTAATAACAATAAACTACCCCATATGGGTGAGAAGGTACACACACACACACACACACACACACACACACACACACATATACAGCAGATGAAATAGGTATTTAACAAGCTACCAATTCCCCAAGTAAATATATTTCTAAAGGTGCGATTGACATGACTTTCTTGCCAGATGTGATAAACAACCCATCCAATAGACACAGGCAAAGAAATCAAACCATGGATGTCCATAAATTAAGTCATGTGTAACAATGAGAAATGGCAAAGAGAAAACGTATTGAGCACGTGCATAAAGAAAGGTGAAAAAGCCATGGGAAGTCATGACGCTAGCTGAAATCTATCAATAATTAGAAAGCAATTCTGCCACTTATTGAAAAATAGTATCAACTAGTTAAACTGATGGCGTATATAAAGATGTTTCACTACCAACCACACAAGAAACATCTCATGATGGGTAAAACTAGTGAGATGTCTCAAGATCTTTGCAACCTTACTTTTGCAAAAAATAGTGAAGGCATATGTTACAGAACAATTACTAAACTACTGAAGATTCCAGTGTTTTGACCCAATAACCTGTGCAAAATAAAAGTTGCATGAAAATCCAAACATCCTATAACAGTAATAAATAGGAGTGTAGCATGTAATGCAAGATGAAGAGATGCATGGTACAGGAAGCTATACCTATAAAGAATTCAAACAAAACAAATGATTAATCAAATCCATCTAGGCAAAATTGATGCTGTAGTAGTGTAGACAGAATAGCAAAGAACACTTTAGGGCACCTGTGAGTGAGAAAGATCATGGAAAGGTGCTTTGCCAAAGGCAAATGGGGTGTCAGAAAATGAGACAACACGTGTCGCTTTCCCCTGACAAAGCTTTATCTCACCCGATCAGGACCCGATCAGGATCACAGGGATCTGTGGAAGCACCTGTTACGGTGCGAAACGGCCGTAATCCGGCGTTCCTGCACTCCCCCCTTCCCATCCATGCTGTAATTGTGCTGTATTTTGCGCAATAAATATACTGCAATTGTTCTTCAGTGAAGTGCCGCTTTTCCTCCTTCCTTAAAGTCTCTATTACAACAATTTACGCTTACACAGACAATGGAGTAGATGGAGAAAATAGGTTTTCTGTCTTCTCCGCACTTGTAATACAATTCATTCATGAGAGAAGATCGGATCACAGAAAATGTCACTCGGCTCAAGTCCTGAGCAGGATGACATTAGCATAATCGGAATAATACTTTTCCCTGACAGTCGTGTGACCACAGACTTAGGGTAACTGCCCATGATCAGGGTTATGGGGTGTTAAAGTGTCGCCGAGGATTGTGATGGGGTCCTCGGGCTGTCACTACCGGTAATATAACAGGCAGAATATGGGTGACTTTGCAGGACTCAGAGTGGTGGGTGGGATTACGGGAGAGGAGGCTGAATATTCATTCACTTAATTAGCCATGTGCTTGCTCACCATAATCATCCATGGCACTCCTGATCTAATAGTGACAGTGTGTATGTGAAGCCCCACAGGTGTTGTGTCGGTGCATTACCTTCAGTGACTCCATGTGGAGGAACAGTCTGGTCACAGGTAGGGAACCTTCTTTTAGGATTGTCGTGATGCCACTCTCGGTATTGCAGTAAGGGTGACCGCCACTGCAGATTAAGGGGTACCTGGGGCTGATGGTGGGTGCAGTCAGTTGTAGTGGCCTCTTGAGAGTGAGGCAAGCCCCAGGGCCCTGTGTAAGTGTGTGGAACCACAAGGCACAGAATGACTCAACACAAGCAGAATGTCTTTCAGGGGTTTTACTCACATTAGGTGGCAGGGTGAGTAACCCGGGCGTAGCTGGGAGGAACCAGGCTGGAATCAGGAATCCTTCTGGCTGGCTGATGAGGGTGACTACCAACTCGCCTTCCTCAGCCCTTTGTGTTTTTGTGGTGACCCCAACTTGAAGTCCCTACGGCGTTCTTCCAGGGAAGTTGCTGCTGCATGTTCTCCCCTTGTTTCGGCTTGTTTGCTTGTAGCCTGGACCAGGTCACTCCGGCTGCTTGCCTCCTGTGAACTATGGACCCTCTCTTTGCTACGTGGCTGCGGACTCTGTGGTTTTGTCTTGGGGGTTTGAATCTCTGCACTGGGACCTGTTACCCCTGCGGGCCTGGTACCTCCCTGGCAGTCCCCTTACTCTGCCACCTCTTTGCTCTCTCTAGCCTTAGGTGGATTTCGGGCAGCACTACCAGGTGACCGATCTCCCCCGTCGGTAGTCACTGCGCGGACGCTGTTAGACTTCAACAGCTCCAGGGTCTGCAACTCGCGTCGGCTCTCCCTGAGCTGCACACTAAACTGGCTCACTCGCGGGTTCTGCACGTCTGCTCCCTCTGAGCTCTACTTCCAGACTCGTCTCTCCTCTGTTCTTGCCTACGCCACCTAGCAACCAGGCTCTCTACCACACCCCTTGAGTGGATATGGAGGCCACGCCCCCTCCTGAAATCTCTCAGGAGTCCTCCCAAAGGTAGATGTGTCAGACCTGATTACTATGCGCCTGTGTAGTCACACCTCAGTCAGCCATCTGGATTACCTGTATTGTGCTGCCCCCAGCATGGGTGCAGTACTCAGTGGTGCCTGACCAGGTCAGGGGTGCCACATGTATATCTATGCATGTGTCACTCTCAGTTCTGGAGTGTGGCCGAGGATTGAGATGTGATCATGGTACAATAATACACTACAGCAGGCATAGAGTGTAAGTGCAAAGTTTAGAGCGGTGGGCGGGACTGTGGGTGGGAAATAGGGTGAATATGCATTGACTTAAAGAGCTGGGGCCTAGAGCCACACATGTGGACAATAAGGCTATGTTTCCATAGGACAACGTACCCGCGGATTTTGCCGCAGATTTGTCCGCAGGTTTACCGCAGCTGCTGCCCGGAATCCGCAGCTATGCATTGCTGCGGGATTCGAGCATTTTTGTTGCGGTAAACCTGCGGGACAAGTGCTGAAATACCTGTGGAATTCCCGCCCTGTATCTCCATAATGGAAAGACAGGAGATATTTCCGCATGAAGAATTGACATGCAGTTACGTGCGGCTACAGGACATCCGTAGCATATTCCGCAGCCGCAAATTTCACAGCATTCATACAGCACTCCCCAAATCCCATAGGATAACATGGGGAGTGTCTGTACTTGCGCAAACCTGCGGATTTATCTGGAAAATCCAGATAAATCCGCAGGTTTTCTTTGGCAAAATCCGCTGGTACATTGTCCCGACGACACATAGCCTAAAAGTTATGTATCCTAAAATAGTGCTGCAAAAGCAATATTTCAGGGCACTGTTAGTTTCAGTTTGCAACTAGGGCTTATTTTTAAAGTAGGGCTTATATTTCAAACCTACTCTAGAAAAGATGAAAAATCCTGCTAAGGCCCGTTTCATACATCAGTGAAAAACACTGACGTTTTTCACTGGCGTGTAAAACACGCACATGTCCCTGCGTGTGGCGTGAATCTCGGCACACGTGGGTTGTCTAAGTGCAATCCGGGCTCCGTTTTCCGTGGCCCGTGATGGCACTTAGAAATCAACTCACCTGTGCCCGCTCCCGCTCTCCATGGTGCTGAATCCTCCCGCGGTGCAGCATCCGGCCGGCGCTGACCCCTGCAGCAGCTGCTTCCGGGTCGGCTGTGTCGCGCATAATGAATATGCCCGACAGTAATCAGCCGGCTTAGAAGCAGCAGGCTGCACGGGCTGCAGAGGACATCGCTGGACGCCGGATGAGTTAAAATGTTTTTTATTTTAAAAGCACGTTTTTTTCTGGCACGTGTTTCACGGACCACACCACTGCGTGGTCCGTGGGACATCAGTGATGCCAGAAAAAAATGGACATGTCTCCGTGCGGCAAACACGCACACGCGGGTACGCCGCACGGAGACACGTGCAGTGAAAAATCACTGATGTGTGAGCAGACCCATTCATTAGAATGGGTCTGCGTATGTCAGTGATTCTGGTACGTTTAAAAAAAATCACAAACGTACCAGAATCACTGACGTGTGAAAGGGGCCTAAGGCTTATTTTTGGATAGGGCTTATTTTTTTGGAAAACACAGTAGCTAGTGCTGAAAGTAACAGGCATGACTCTTTATTTCAGTTTGTATGGAGACCTTTATGTCCTTATTAGTTTGGAAATATCTTTAGTCATCAGTCTTGTCTTCCTTGACTACTTCTAAACCATAGGTAAGATTCTTATCTAAAAATTAGTAAATTAGTTGAAGGTCAATGGAATTTACGCGATGTGCAATAATTGAATATCTAATTCAACTGATGTCGATTGACTTGCAGCGCCCCAACTAACGCTTTTTTTAACGTATTGAAACATTTCTAGCGAGCACCCGTATCTTGTAGTGTCAGTCGGTTGGAGAAGTAGCACGATCTGGACGCACAGGTACCTCTTCCTGCGTCAAGAACTGTTACTTCTTTGGACCGGCAACTACCCCTGTGGTCCTGATGATCAGAGGAGCATCCTCTTCTTCACCTGCCCCTTGGAATCGCTACCTTAGCTTGGCCAATCCTCGGTTTGGCACACTGTTATTGTGGTCCTGGTGGTCGGAGGTGGTGGCTGTCCACCTCACTACGGATTAATTCCTTGTTTGAATCGGAGTTGTGCCGGCTACACAACATGACTAGGTGAGTGAAACTCCCTCACCTTTGCTTCTTCCACATTAACATGCTTTACACAGGAGCATTGCACTGACGAGGGACAATCTTCCCGAAAAACCGTGTCTGCAAATTGAGGTTCTGATCTGGCATAAATCCTAGGTCATATGAAAAGGCTTGTTGGAGAGTCACTTTTGACTTTTAGGCCCTGTGCCCACGCTGCGGAAAATGCGCGGATTTCTCGCGGAAAAGCCGCGGATTTTCCAGAAATCTGCAGCACAGCTACTCCCCAGCCATTTCTATGGCATTTGGGAAATGCTGTGCCCATGCTGCGGATATTTCCGCAGCGGAAATCGTGTGGATTTTCGTGCGGAAAAATCTGCAGCATGTCAATTATTGTTGCGGATTTCTCCGCAGGGTCCCATATACTTACCTGCCTTGATAGAGACCCGAGTCACTTTCTCCGTCCGGTGTAGCGGCAGCGGCAGCAGCGCGGTGGATCCAGCCAGGTACAGGAAGGAAGAGGTGGGCGGGGCCTGCACAAGCTCTGGTCATGTGACAGCCGGAGCTAGTTCAGGCCCGCCCACCTCCAGCACAGTGAACCAGAAGCTGCCTGACAGTGACCCGGCCGCCGGAAAGCGAGGTGCTGCATGATGGAGGTAAGTATGAACACCCCGATCACTGCAGCACTTGTTCTGCATTGAGGATGCAGTGCCGAAGCCATGGTACTGTATCCTCAATGCAGAATACCCGCACTATATCCGCAAGACATTCCGCTGTATATCCGCAGCATTAAAACAGAAAAAGTTCTGTTGCGGATTTCTGGGAGCACCTGCGGAATGTCTTGCGGATATATCCGCAGGACAATGTCCCCGTGGGCACATAGCTTTAGGATTGCTCTTTCCAATAGCTGGCACTAGAGTTTGTCTCCTTCCTCCCTGAAGAGACAATCTGAACTTTTTATATTGAGAATAATAAGACACATTTGATTTTTACGAATTGTTTAATAATTGTTGACACTGTCAGATTATTTTTCTGCTACTGTTATGTTCTCAATTTTTTTAAATTTTACATTTAATGTTTTTTTATTTTTTGCCTGCGTGCTGGACTTTCCTTTTTTCCTTTGATATTTCTCTGTCGGTGAACTCCATCCTGGTCCAGAGCGAGATTGTCTGGTGATTGCCTTGAAGCAGGGGATACATTACTATTAGCGGTAAGCTGGTGGTTTTTTCTTTCTTTCTTTGCAAAATTTGATTCAATTCACAATTAAATTTGATGCAATTCAAATGTCTTGGTCAAATTTGAGTAAATTTCTGAATTCAAATTTCGGCAGAATCTCTAATCACTACTATTATTACGTGAACACATGAAATTTTAATGTTAAATATTAACATTCAAATAAGAGGAGAAGGGGTTAACGCCGCGCATCAGCCAAATGACGATGTAGATTTGTTGATAAATTGATATTTTTTTTATTCCATAGGTTTACGCGTTTCGAGGTAGAAACCTGTTCTGGTCCTGAGGAAGAGGTTTCTACCTTGAAACGCTTAGACCTATGGAATGAAAAAGATATTAATTTATCAACAACTCTTCATCGTCATTTGGCTGATGCATGGTGTTAACCCCTTGTCGCTCTGTTATTTGAATGCACATCCACGTGGGGCTGCAGCAGACACCATTATCTCATGCTTTGCAGTGGTTGTGACTCTCACAACCACATTAGGTGAGTGTATGTATCTTTATATATTACTCCTGTTTATCTGGTAATACCCTATCAGCGCTTCTTTTTCTAGTTTTATCAATGTTACATATTAAAAAAACAACAAATAAATTCTTGCAGAAAGTCGTAGCCCTTTAGGAAAAAACTTTTTGACAGTGAGGGCAGTCAGGGAGTGGAACAGGTGACCACGGGAGGTGGTGAGCTCTCCATCAATGGAAATCTACAAGCTGAAACTGGATAAACATATAGCTGGGATGATTTAGGAAAGCCTGCACTCGCAGGGGGTTTGACCCGATAGCCCTTGAGGTCCCTTCCAACTCTACCATTCTATGAGTCTATGTAGTTTATATAGTGTGTCCACCCATATCCTGTCCACCGCCATTAACTTGAGAATGGCAGCAGCTATAGGCATAGAAGTGGGGTCTAGGTATAGTAAAGTAGACATGCACTACTCAATGAAACCACCTATAGCGCCACCTGGTGGTAATCAACGTAGTTAGCATTTTTATCTCGAAAACGGAACGAGATAGAGAAAAAAAGTGAATTACAAAGTTGTAGTGCAACATTAATTCAATATGAATCAACACCTTGCATACAGAAATGCTATGATTAGAACGTGTAAAACTCACAAGCCTGCGGACGTGAAGCGATACCTCATGGAGACCTTCCTACAAGTCATTGGGTATGGTGGCTGCGTGGAGTGGCCTCCACGCTCACCTGACCTGACCCCATTGGACTTCTTTCTGTGAGGTCACATCAAACAGCAGGTGTATGCGACCCCTCCACCAACATTGCAGGACCTACGATGACGTATCACAGATGCTTGTGCAAACGTGTCACCTACCATATTGCACAACGTGCAGCAAGATACAGTATGCTGTCCAGAGTCCAGATGTGCATTGCAGCTGACGGTGGCCACTTTGAGCATCAAAGTTAAATGAGCCCCATATGCGTGACCAGCATTCAATGTTTTGGGGGGGTCATGGGTTTCATATCATAGCATTTCTGTATGCAAGGTGTCGATTCGTATTGAATTGATGATGTCATACAATTTTTTAATTCACGTTTTTTCTCTATCTCGTTCCGTTTTCGAGATAAAAATGCTAACTCTGTTTTTTTGCACCAGGTGGCGCTATAGGTGGTTTCATTGCATAGCGCATGGCTACTTTAC
This sequence comes from Anomaloglossus baeobatrachus, assembly GCF_048569485.1. Taxonomy (NCBI): domain Eukaryota; kingdom Metazoa; phylum Chordata; class Amphibia; order Anura; family Aromobatidae; genus Anomaloglossus; species Anomaloglossus baeobatrachus. Next base: position 82,990,945 of record NC_134354.1, on the reverse strand, counting down.
TATACCTAGACACCACTTCTATGCTTATAGCTGCCGCCATTCTCAAGTTAATGGCGGTGGACAGGATATGGGGGGACACACTGTATATCCCTGTCTACTCTAGCCAAAATAACAAATGCACAGACGCAGATTTAATTTCAGTTTCTTTTTGTGCCCTGCTTGCTTGGACTAGATTTACCCTGATTAGCATAGCAATTTGCAATAAGTTTTTCAATTAGAGCTAATCAATTTGAGCTGCCAAAAAACTGAACCTACTCTGCTATAAAAAAAAGTCTAAAGAATGCTAATGAGCTCTTCACATACCTATGTCATCTCCAGCCCCAGTTTATAAATGTAAATCTTTCCCTTTAATTAACATCCGCATGACAGTTTAGAAAAAAAGAACAACTCATGAGCCGTAATTCAGCTAAGTTTACAATGACAGCACGTTTTAAGTTCAGAGGAGAAGAGCAATAAAGTAAAACCACAAGCATTTTTGTAAAAACAATACATTTTGTTATGCACAATATACCCATGAGGTGCGCAGACGTCTTCCACCGAGCCTCCCTCATTACACATATTGTATAAGTAATAAAACATTAAATGACTTTACAGACAGACACTCTGCAGAGTTGCTGCTTTTGATAACAAACAGTAATAACACTACTTTGCCAAAATACTTTACAGCAGAACAAAAACAAAGTCGAAAAAGAGTCGAAAAAAAGACAAAACACTAAAAGAATCCAAAGATATAAACATAATGTCATAGAATTAAGAAAGCAATGAACCAAAGAGAATAATTTTATGGATGACCAATAGAGGTGAGTGAATCATTTAAAATTTTAATTTCCCAAAATTTTAATTTGCACCAAATCAATTTCGTATGAATCACAAGTACTTCAAAGCCTATAATTGCACGGAAAAGACGGGTGTCCCACTGATGTCTCAAGGACTAAATTGAACCCTTTAGAGCTCATTATTCCAAAAAAATGCCAAGTAATATCTAAGTGACCTCAACATACCGTATATGGCTATGGGCAATTGGATGGCATCCGATGGTAACGCAGTTTTATAACACACCCTGCTGAGACTTTTTATGCTTTATAATATAGTTACAAAATTATGAAGGAGTGCTGCGCCGGTGTTTATACTTAAGGGGGCTTTTCACGCTACGACATCGCTAATGCGAAGTCGTTGGGGTCACGGAATTGGTGACGCACATCCGGCCGCATTAGCGATGCTATTGCATGTGACACCGATGAGCGATTTTGCATCGTTGCAAAAACGTGCAAAATCGCTCATCGGTGACATGGGGGTCCATTCTCAAAAATCGTTACTGCAGCAGTAACGAGGTTGTTCCTCGTTCCTGCGGCAGCACACATCGCTCCGTGTGACACCGCAGGAACGAAGACGCTCTCCTTACCTGCCTCCAGGCCGCTATGCGGAAGGAAGGAGGTGGGCGGGATGTTACGTCCCGCTCAGCTCCGCCCCTCCGCTGCTATTGGGTGGCCGCTCAGTGACGTCACTGTGACGCCACACAGACCGCCCCCTTAGAAAGGAGGCGGTTCGCCGGTCACAGCGACGTCGCCGGGCAGGTAAGTAGTGTGACGGGTCTAGGCGATGTTGTGCGGCACGGGCAGTGATTTGCCCGTGTCGCACAACGGATGGGGGCGGGTACCCACGCTAGCGATATCGGGACCGATATCTCAGCGTGTAAAGCCCGCTTTAGACGTTGTACATGGACGATGTCACAAGTGCGTCCCGGCCTGATGTGATCTCGGGCGAATCTGGGATCAGAAGGTCACAGCGAATCTGCTTAAAATGCCCACTCACCGTTTACCCTGAGTTAAAGTGTATTTAATTCCATCCAGTACTGATGGGGTTAAGGTGCACTTCTATCATGTAGTAATCGAACAGGTAGTTGTAATCTCAGCTGAAGCCACACCCTTCTGCTATAAGTATCCACTCCTTACTCCTCCCTATGTCGGCTATAGCTCATACCTAAGCTGACCTTCTTGAAGAACCTTGTCGCTGCATAGTTGTGGTATCATTTCTATCACAGCTGTGAAGGATCCTACTAAAGAAAGCTTGGAGTGCTTTTTGTTGCGTCTTTCCCTACCTGTTTGTCTTACCTACCTCATGATGTCTTATAGTAGTGGCGAGACTAGCATCTCGTTGACCCTCACTAGACATGGTGAGTTCAGGACCAGCAAGAGTCTAGGCATGTGATTGGCATATGGGGTCAAGGACCCGTCTAGGGACAATAGGGAGAGCAGGAACCTTGCTCCCCTCTCCCTAGTGCAAGGGCCTACAATTGTATTGTGTACCCTTTGAATAGGATTGCACGCCGGGGGGGGGTGTTCCCTCCCCTGGCGTATCAGATGTACCCCGATGTTTCTGCTGAGTTGTGCTGTTCTCTGGGAGACCACTTGTACCAGGTGTGACACCTGTAGTCACATCGTCACAGAGGAACTGTGGATGTGTGGCAACTAGTAGCCCAAATTTTTTCCCAGTTTGGAGAGTAGCAATAGGTTGTGTGGTTTATTACATAAAGAAGCTAGAATGTTTTTGTTAACGAGTTTTCCTAAAATTATCTCTATTTTAGCATCACTAATAGATTGCCTGTTTGGGAAATAAAGAAGCAATGGCTTTTTAAAAAGTTGTCAAAAATAAATCCTTTTTATTGCAGCAGCAACATGTTTACTGCAGTGAAGAAGCAATGGCTTAAAAACAAGGTTTGTGTGCAATATGTATAAGACACTGGCTTTATTATCCCGACCAAGTAAGTTTATAAGACACACCGTATTATAAGACGCACCCCAAATTTCGAGAAAAAAAAGATAAAAGAAAATGGCGTCCATCTTACAAACCGGTGGTGTCTCACCAGGGGAAGGCGGCAGTGGTGGTGGAGCGGGTTCACAGGAGGCAGGTGGGGTAGTGGAGCAGGGTGATGCTGTGGACGGTGCGACAGATGTCCCAGATACTTGCTTTTGGTGCTGTGAGGTAGGCAACATCCAGAAACTGTCGCCAGAAATGGCATGCACAAATTGAGCTATCGGCTCAATGACAAGCCGAGATCTCATCTGTGCACGTGCCACCTTCGGGCACCATTTTCCTTAAGTCCACTTCTGGGAGATCGATGGGCCGAAGGAGGCGCATGCGCAGATGAGATCTTGAGCCGAGAGATCCATCTACGCACACGCTGACCCCGGGGCACCATTATTTGAAGCCCACACCAACAAAATTTTCAGGATAGCCCCAGCCTGACTGCCTACAGCACAGCCACCATATCACAGCAGCACAGCGCCCACAGAACCCGCAGCATCACCCCTACCTACCCATACCCCCTACTACCCCTCTCTACCACCTCCTGGTAAGCTTCATTCGGATTGTAAGATGTACCCTTCACTTTTCTCCGAAATTTTTGGGAGGAAAAGTGCATCTTATAATCCAAAAAATATGGAACTTTTAATAGCTGCCGAGGGACCAAGTCGCGCTGTGCACTACTTGTACAGACAGATCTCTGGTGGCTTCTCCCCACCAGCTAACAGTGGCTGACAAGTCAATGTCTATGTGTGTGGCTATTAAAAGTATGATTTTTCTCTGAAATGCCGCATCATAATTTTAGAGTCAAATATATAGCCAGTGGCTGGTACATGCTGCTCAAGGTTTGGACAGCATGGCTCAGCGGAAAGGTTCCCTTTAATATACATGAGTCATTTATGAAGGAGTCATAGTTGATTTGGCTAATTCCCAACCCTGATTGGCAGAATTTTAAAGGGATTGTGTAGGTTTGGTACAAAAATCTATGTGACTTCAGATTTGGGAATCCAAACATTGTGCACAGAACGCAATGTCAGAAATCTCCGATAGTGGCAGAGAGGGCACTCATGTGACCTCAAGTATTCGATATGCATATATCCACCTACATTCCAACTGGTGTAAGCTGACTCGATCACTTCACCTGTATTAAGCAAGGCTGCTCATGTCTAGTTGGAATGTGGCTGGGAATATGCATATCAAATACTTGTAGACACATGATTGCCCGGTACTGGCACCAAACAATCCTGACAGTGTGAATGGAAATGTTTAATAAAGACCCACATGATTATGTGAATCCTATGGCTTCAAATGCTTTTAAAGGGAACTTGTCACCAGATTTGGCCCCTATAAGCTGCGGCCACCACGAGTGAGCCCGTATATACAACACTGTAGAATGCTATATACAAGAGCCCAGGCTGATCTGTATAACTTAAGAAATACACTTATAATACTCACCTTGGGGTCGTATCGGTCCAATGTGTGTCGCTGCTCTCCGTTCCAGCGCCTCCTCCATCTTCTGCGATCTCAATCCTCCTGCCCAGCCCTGTATGCATGATGCATCCGGCATCATTCACAGTGAGGCCTCAATTGCACTCCTGCGCATGCGCACTTTGATCTGCCTGGCTGAAGGCAAATCAAACTACTGTAGTGCGCTTGCATGGGCGGTCTTTGACCTTTTTTCGCACCTACGCATTAAAGTACTTTGCTCTGCCCTCAGCGGGGCAGATCAAGGTGCGCATGCGCAAGAGTACAATAGAGTCCTCACTGTGAATGACACCAGACGCAGCCTGGGCTTTTATATACATTATTTTAGGGATCAAATCTATAGTGTAAAGCTGTGGAAAAAGAAGCGCAGATAGGGTATTACCCCAATAATGTGGGGTGAGGGGGGGGGAGTATACTACTCACCAGATGAAGTTGTGCAAGTCACAACTCCTTTATTCGCATATAAAATGTGACCAAGGCTGCAGCTCCCCGAAGGCAGACAACAGAGAACAGTAGAGAGGGGTGGTAATGCTGCGCCAAAAATCACTAATGAACTTCAGATTAACGTGTCTTTATTATTGGCATAGGTCTACGCGTTTCAGGAGCTCTGGTCCCTTCCTCAGGACCGACAAGCATAAAAGAAGCATCAAATCTACAATTGTGATAACAGACATACATTAAATAGCTGCATTAACGTCACAAGGACCATCCCACTTGGAAAAAAACGGGCGGGAAAACAACGAAGCACGGCAGTACAATCATGACATCATGGATACATTCATAAAACTAGAAATAAAAATACATATACACAAAATCTCCTGAAATAAATGAAATTTATACAAAAAAGTGTATTTATTGTGATGCGTGTGAAAAAATATTTCAAAGAATGTGAAATATATATAAAACAGTGTGTGTGGGGACCAGAACCCACATGTGCTTGTGATTCATGTGGTACGTTAAAGATATAAAGGATAGAGAGGATCCAGTATAGCCACCAAGGCATGTGATCTTTTTCCATAAGGAAGAAACACAACTGAGAAACAGCTATTGATCAGAAGGTGGAGCGACCTATATTTAATGCAAAATGATAAAGCATATATCTGTGAGTGAATCTCACTAGAAAAGACCAGAAATGGGGATAGTGGGGACAGACTGTGAAACCGCTACAGATCCTCATCACTGACAGCGGTTCACCAAAATTCAAAGCGTGGGAAAAAAAAACCTGCGCCTGCGCCAAGGATATGTATCATGGGCAAACAGGTTAAAGGAGTTCATAAGCGTGGGAAAAAAAATAACCAGGCACAAGTATGTAGCCCGGCAATAGAGATGTGGTGTATGTCAATAACTAGAGACACCTAGAGAGATGTGAAACATAAAAAAGATGGTGGAGGAGAATACTATCTTCCGATAAAAATGACAACCCTATCATGCATATGAACCTACAGAGGAATCACCGTCCTCACAGGTAGCCGGAAACCCGGACAAATATGTGTATCAATACCGCTAGGACAGCACTGATAAGACACACCACCCCAAACCAGGGGCAGTCTAGACAAGAACACGATTAGGATACATCATATGGGAAGAAAAAACCCCAAAGGAAGGTGAACCCAAAAAAATATAAATAAGTATGAACAAAATTGGTGCTCCTAAAGGAGGCATAAATAAAGTATTATGACACTAAAAATACATAAAAAATACATAAAAAATATACATACATAAAAAATATATATATATATATATAATATATATTATCCATATAAATATAAAAAAATGTTTATTATATATATTATATTTATTTTTATATATATATATATATATATGTGTATATATATATATATATATATATATATATATATATTAAGATTATGTGATCTTATGAGTATATATATAATAATATTTTTTTTATATTTATATGGATAATATATATTATATATATATTTTTATGTATTTTTAGTGTCATAATATTTTATTTATGCCTCCTTTAGAAGCACCAATTTTGTTCATACTTATTTATATTTTTTTAGGTTCCCCTTCCTTTGGGGTTTTTTCTTCCCATATGATGTATCCTAATCGTGTTCTTGTCTAGACTGCCCCTGGTTTGGGGTGGTGTGTCTTATCAGCGCTGTCCTAGCGGTATTGATACACATATTTGTCCGGGTTTCCGGCTACCTGTGAGGACGGTGATTCCTCTGTAGGTTCATATGCATGATAGGGTTGTCATTTTTATCGGAAGATAGTATTCTCCTCCACCATCTTTTTTATGTTTCACATCTCTCTAGGTGTCTCTAGTTATTGACATACACCACATCTCTATTGCCGGGCTACATACTTGTGCCTGGTTATCTTTTTTCCCACGCTTATGAACTCCTTTAACCTGTTTGCCCATGATACATATCCTTGGCGCAGGCGCAGGGTTTTTTTTCCCACGCTTTGAACTTTGGTGAACCGCTGTCAGTGATGAGGATCTGTAGCGGTTTCACAGTCTGTCCCCACTATCCCCATTTCTGGTCTTTTCTAGTGAGATACACTCACAGATATATGCTTTATCATTTTGCATTAAATATAGGTCGCTCCACCTTCTGATCAATAGCTGTTTCTCGGTTGTGTTTCTTCCTTATGGAAAAAGATCACATGCCTTGGTGGCTATACTGGATCCTCTCTATCCTTTATATCTTTAACGTACCACATGAATCACAAGCACATGTGGGTTCTGGTCCCCACACACACTGTTTTATATATATTTCACATTCTTTGAAATATTTTTTCACACGCATCACAATAAATACACTTTTTTGTATAAATTTCATTTATTTCAGGAGATTTTGTGTATATGTATTTTTATTTCTAGTTTTATGAATGTATCCATGATGTCATGATTGTACTGCCGTGCTTCGTTGTTTTCCCGCCCGTTTTTTTCCAAGTGGGATGGTCCTTGTGACGTCAATGCAGCTATTTAATGTATGTCTGTTATCACAATTGTAGATTTGATGTTTCTTTTATGCTTGTCGGTCCTGAGGAAGGGAGCAGAGCTCCTGAAACGCGTAGACCTATGCCAATAATAAAGACACGTTAATCTGAAGTTCATTAGTGATTTTTGGCGCAGCATTACCACCCCTCTCTACTGTTCTCAGGGGTCAAATCTAGTGACAGGTTCCCGTTAAAGTAGTTGGATCTCATAAAAAAACACATATGCCAACAGGCGTCAGAAGACATCTTCTAGTTTCTGTGTGAAGGGCACTGAAGGACAAGGGGTTACATGCTCTACCATATACTGTATTATACACAGAAAAGCCAAAAAAACAAATTTGTATCACTATGAATCTTAGCTTTAGCCGTAAAAGTAACATACTTTATATGGATTAGATGCACTTCCACACAGCGAGCATTATTATGGACACTGCGACTGCTAATATAAAGGCATTTAAATTCACACTTCACAATACAAGTAATAAATAATGTACCGTGATGAGAGATCATGAATACAAAGGTTGTTTACTTGTTGAGATGGTTGTGTTAGTTGAAAGGAACTTTTGGGAAGTGAAAGGCAGGAGATAAGCGGCAGAAACGGAAGCAAACATGAAAGATAATAGACAAACAGAAGATGATGATGAGATTGAATAGATTATGCAGAAAAGGACACATTAAGCTAAGAAGGTAGAGAATGCAGAATGCGATATTACGATGGATGCAAGAGTCATGGGAGATAATATATAAAAAATGAGGGGCAAAGATCACCTTACAGCCGGACAGATAAGAGCAGTAGATACATGTTAGCACTAATTTGAGTGATGTGGTCAAAACCATTCATGTATGGTACAATCCCTTCATTTCGTATTAATGGGGCCTAAGGATATGTTCACACAGATTTTTTCATGATGATGATAAAGTGGTTTCTACCCAAACGTCCATCAAAAACCATTTGAAATACTTTTGGAATAGGCTTATAATAAAAAATGCTTAAAATAACATGTAAAAAAAACAGCACAACATGTACTACCATAGCTTTTTTCTCATTCTAGTCAACAGAAAGCTTTTTGATTTGTATATTGGGGCAAAACCACTTCAAAATACTCATCAAAAAGCTCTGTATGAACATACCCTACTAGGAACCAGTTTATGAAGTGTTCTAGATCAGAGGTCCGGAAGCTCTGTACCAACATACTCTACTAGGCACCAGTTTATGAAGTGTTCTAGATCAGAGGTCCAGAAGCTTTGTACCAAAATACTCTACTAGGCACCAACTTATGAAGTGTTCTAGATCAGGGGTCCGGAAGCTCTGTACCAAAATACCCAACTAGGCACCAATTTATGAAGTGTTCTAGATCAGGGGTCCCTAACATGTGGCTCACGGGCCCAAGATGTGTGATTTGCGGCTGTTGGCCAACTTATTCCATTAGCACCAGGTCCAGCAAACAGCTATGAAGAGCAGGTCTCCAGGTGTTGACTTTTGAGAGTAGCTCCACATATTAGAGCAGATCTGAAGGGGGGTAGGGTAGGAACCCCTGGATGTTGGTACACTGCCTCACTGAGATTTCTGTGGAAGAGCTTTGGCTTTCATTATAGCAGTAATGGGGCTCTGGGTGTCACTACTGCGAGGGACGGGAGCTAAATGTGGCTCGTGATCCTCTCTCAGAGCTGTATCTGACTCAAGATCTTCTCAGAGCTGAATATGGCTCACCACCTTCTCTCAGGGCTGAATGTGGCTTTCAAGGTCAGAAAGGTTGGGGACCACTGTCCTAGATTATACAGATATAGGAAGATATATCAAATTTACTTATGAGAGCGTACACAACAGTGAATGTAAAATCTGGCATTATCATTTTTTTGTTAGAACACATAGTTTGTGATACAGTTTTGACACATGTTTTCTGAGTAATTTGTATGCATTTTTAAATCATAGTATGGGGTGTAACAATATAGTGTGGTTTCGGTGAGTTTTCCCAGCAAAAACATTGGGGGGAAAAAAACAAAAAGTTTAGGCAAAAACACATTTTGCAGAGATATACAAATGTTACCATTTTTTTCCATGTGTCAAATATTTGGTCCATACCAAATATGTAAATATGGACCAAAATGTCAACACAAGCAATAATGGCACATGTAAATGAATTCTCACTCTCCTGCAGAGTCTAAGCTCTTATGGTCAGCAGGGTCCTCTCTCACACCTGTAGAGTGTAAGCTCTTGGGCTATGTGCTCATGGGACTCTGTAACTGCGGATATATCCGCAGGTACCGCCGCAGGTTTCCCACAGCAGCTCCACGGAATTCGTAGCTATACATAGCTGTGGGATTCCAGCGAAATATCTGCGGTAAACCTGCGGACATTCGTGCGACTTACCTGCGGAAGTCCCAGCCTCTATCTCAATAATGGAGGGCCGGGATTTCTGCAGGTATTTCCGCAGGAATAATTGACATGCAGTTATGTACCGCTGCGGGACAGACACTCCCCATGTCCCATAGGATAAAATGAGGAGTGTCTGTACTTGCTAAAACCTGCAGATTTATCTAGAAAATCCAAATAAATCTGCAGGTTTTCCACGGCAAAATCCGTGGGTACATTGTCCCGTGGGCACAAAGCCTTATGGTCAGCAGGGTCCTCTTTCTCTCCTGTAGAGTGTAACTGTGACGCCCTGGCCTGTCAGTTCGTCACAGGGTATTGTGCAATCTGCCATCCTGTACAATATCCACCTCCTCCTTGGTTACGGGTCTCTGACCTTTGGTGTTGCCAAGAGCAAGCTAATCAAAATCCTAGGAACACTCCGCAACACACCCACCAGACACACCAGTGGACGGCCTGAGTGGAATAGGGTCGCCCACTTGGGGGGTTGGTTAAGGGGAGGTCAGGAGTGTCAGGAGCAGAACAGTGTATTGTTGGAGGTGAAAGTGAGAGGAGGTGAGGAGCTCGGCTCCTTGGAAATACTAGGTGGCAGGCGTTGGTCTGGGCCTTGTAGGAGCTGGACCCCGGTTGCAGGGGATCGTGATAAGGGGCACGGACAGTCTAGGAGGACAGCCGGCGGCCTTGTGCCATCACGGGCAGAGGCCAGGGCACGACGGTGTACGTGGACCATAGGTCAGGAAGGAGCTTCAGGCGTGCTGACAATTTTCCCAACAAGGACGGAGCCTTCAAGATCCGTTCCCCACCCACTCCAAAATCGGGGTACTAGCGCAACGAGGGGGATAGGACTTTCCACTCACACGATTCAGAAAATCCCAAGCGTGAACCCTGAGAGCAAGCTCATCCAGTTAGACATACTGGTGAACGGGACCCGATTAGTTTCATACTAAAGGGGCCAACTAGCAGACGAGGTGCCAAGGCAAAGGTCACAGGCTAACAGGCAACACCAACGGGCACGGGATCCAGGTGTGCTCCCTCCCAGCGGCAGTGATGTCAAGAACTTTGGTTTACCACACTTGTCGGTGTCAGCGATATTAGACTGAGTGAGTACACAGGTGATCCTTACCACCCCAAAGGCAATTCCCCGTCGCCCTCATAAAGTCTCGGGGCATCCCCCCTAACCGTGGAGGGGTTAAACACCATTGCCACTGGGTACTCCCAACTGCAGCGGTGGTACTCCACCTTACCACACACCACAGGTGGCATCACGAACTTCAAACACAACACCCCATGTAAATATTCCCCCTTTATTCCGAGTCGCCACGTGACCCCAACCCCCAGGTCCGGAGATCCCTCTAGCCACCGCGGATATGGATCTGAGCAGCCCGGCTGCTGACATGGGGGCGGCACATAAGCTCTTATAGTAAGTGTAGTCCTCTCTCTCTCTCTCTCGCCTGTAGAGTGTAAGCTCTTATGGTCAACGGGGCCTTTCTGCTCTCCCCGACATGTATTTTATGACCAATAAGAAGCTTTCCAGTATTGAATTTCATGCAAATTTATTCACCATGAATCGCATCTTTGGGAAAAATTCAGTAAAGTTGGCGAATTTGAATTTCATAAGATCCGCTCATCTCCACTGGTAATCATTTTGGGAACTCTTCAAAGTGTTAGTTGTCCTTCCTGCTTCTTATGCCGCTGTGAACCGTATGTGTTTAGCCTACACGTATGTACCAGCAAATGTAATATTTTGGGTCAAGATGTCCTTTAAAGCTTGTCCTTTAATTAGAAGTCTTGTGTAATCCTCAACTTCTTTGCTTATGGTGAGCTTGTGATACACAATGGCCAATTTCTGCATGTCTGTGAAATCATTTGCACTGTAGGGGGTATACTGATTGTGGTTGTTAATAATATAGGATACAGTGAGCGCCATTGATTAAAGATTACTGCAAATAATCAGCAGAGTGCAAAACAAGATCCTCTCTGCTAATTGTAGCTTTATGTGATGTCACATGTGACCTTGCCAGGGGGAAAAAACTACTTGGAAGCAGTGGGAAGTGTATAAAATTAGTTAGATTTTAATATGATTTTAATATTGGCTTTTCACTTGAGTCTGAATTAGACTGCCAGCGACGCTGCTTGGCTGCCACTTCATTTCATTAAGATGTCCGGTCATCTAGGGAGAGTTGAAAGTTATGTTAAATTGCACTGGAGTCTTTGATCACCGAAGCCTCCTATATCATAAATATCTCCTCGTTATAACGTCTTTAACTATTTATTAACGAGATTTACTAATTCCGGTTGGTCTCCCTTTATGCGTCAGCAGCAGTGTCGGAGCAACATGCATTTTTAAGAGTAATACGTTGGATTTGCGTTATTGGTGTCCACTAATTACATAGCAAAATTATAAATATGTGCTGCACATGGATGCAAATATGCCATATGTTTGTAAGGCATTAGTCTGAATAGCCAGATGCTGGAGTTACTTAGCAAAGCACACAAAAAAGGCAGCATTTCTCCCAATCTGGTTAGTTCCGTCAAGCGTAAAAACAGACAGAATGGAGAATTTGGGAGAAAGGAATGAGGTTTGAAGAGTACATCGAGAGAGCAAAGAGCAGGATGTTTTTGGATTAAAATAATGGCCAAGAATTACTTTTTATATAAAGCCTTAAAGGGAACATGTCACCTGATTTGACCTCTATAAGCTGTGGCCACCACCAGTGATCTCTTATATACAGCGTTCCAGAATACTATATATAAGAGCCCAGGCCGCTCTGTAGAACATAAAAAGCATATTCATTATACTCACCTAGGTCTGGCCTAGGTGAGTATAATGGGCCTAGGTATTGGGACTAGGTCTGGCCCAATCGGTGTCGCTGCTCTCCGGTCCAGTGCCCTATCTCTGTGGTGATCGCAGTCTTCCTTCTACCCAGTCCAGTACAGGTGACTTGTCCTACATCATTCACACAGGCCGGGATTGCAATCCTGCGCAGTCGTACTTTGCTCTGCCCTGCTGAGGGCAGATCAAAGTATTGTAGTACACATGCTCAGGCGGTCTGTCACCTTTCCTCGCGCCTGCACGTTACAGTATTTTGATCTGCCCTCAACATGGCTGATCAAAGTGCGTCCGTGCAGGACCATGACAAAGACACATCATCCACACTGGGCTGTGAAGAAGAAGGATGGCAATCGCCGCAGAGAGGATGCACAGGACCAAAGAGCAGCGACACCCATCGGACTGGACCACCCCCTAGGTGAGTATTATGAAAGTGTTTTTTATGTTCTACACAGCGGCCTGGGCTCTTATATACAGTATTCTGGAATGCTGTATATAAGAGCTCACTGGTGGTGGTTCCAGTTTATAGTCGCCAAATCTGTTGACATGTTCCGTATTAAAAAGCATTCATCAAAAGTACAATCATGTGAAAAACTAAGTACACCCTATTTGAATTTTGTAGTTTTATGTGTCAGGACATAATAAAAAAAAAACAATTGTTACTTGGAAGGTCTGAAAATTCGGTGAACACAACCTCAGATGAACAAGACATGGCAAATTATATTGTGTCATTATTTTTAACAAAAACTAGGCAATAATGCATAAGTGGCATGTGAAAAACTAAGTACACCCAATGAATTAATAGCTAGTAGTAACACCTTTAGCAAGAATTAAACTGAGTTCACATGTCCTGTAATTATCCATTGGCATGAATCTGTCAGAGATCCGTAAGGCCGCTTTTACATTTCGTTTTTACCTACGTTCAGTGGTCCCATCAGAGCTTCCGTCCGAACACACCCAGAAAACAGGTTTCAGAAGCATGCGCCAACGGGGTTATTGACTATAATGGTGCAGACAGAGTCAGCATGTGCTCTGTCGTGCACCATTTTCGGGCGTATACGCTTTCTAGAGGCGGACACCCAGACGTAATCTGATACATCTGGGTGTTCACCTGCAGAAAGCGTATACGCACGACAATGGTGCAAGACAGCACACAATGACTCCATCTGCACCATTATGGTCAATAGCCCCGTCGGCGAAGGTGTCTAAAACCTGTTTTACGGGGGTGTTCGGACGGAAGCTTCAACAGGACTAGCGAACGTAGGTAAAAACGAAATGTGAAAGTAGCCTCAGCAAAAAAGGTTGTGCAAACCCAACTTTTTTGTATATTATTAAATAACGAATTTTGGCCGGATCTGTTTCTAAACATAAGAGTCTATGGACAATGGATCCGTTAACGGATTGCTATTTAGTCATCCATTATTCTTACATTTGTAATGGATCCGTTGTTTTCTTACCAGGCCCATTACAAATGTAAGATAAACAGCAATCCATTAACGGATCCATCCTCTATAGACTCCCATGAAATCTGTTTCCCAATGGATCTCTGGAGAATCAGTTCTAACAGATGATTTCAGGACATGTGAACTCAGCCTAAGGGCTCAGTTCTACTTGCGCATAGCTTCTGATGCAAGAGTATCGGAAGCGATATGCTAATGACCCTCTGCTGTGAGTGTGATCCGAGGGTCATGCGACTGTGATTCGATCTTGCAATCGGATCACAGCTGTGGAGAAGAGGGAGGGAGCACTTTCTCACTCTGCTGCCCGGCCTGTCTGTGCGGTAGGATGACATGTGAGTGCAGTCCGATGTTTCACATAGACTTGTATGGGGATGCATGAGCCGAGACTCGCTGCCAAATGCATCATGCTGCGATTCATTTCTCAGGCTGATATGGCATGAGAAATCAATCGCAGATGGACACTGCCCCATAGTTTTGCCCTGGTGCGAGTGCAGTCCAATGTTTTATCGGATTGCACTCGTCTGTACAAAACACAAGTGGAATCCAGGCCTAACTTGAAGTATTTGTTTTCTGCATGAGTCACATAAATCTGTAGGGGTTTTTTTTCCCCCATCTTCTTTACAATATTAAAGTTTATGACCTTGGTTTGGTGTCTTTTTCAGGCGGATTCTACTGGAAATCCACCTGGGGAAAAAAATCCGCAAAAAGTTTACATAATGCACAGCAATGTCAAAACAACATTGCTGAGAACTTATTCCGACTTATGTCACTTCTTTTACCCGCTTCAAGGTTCAGAAACCCTGGAGAGGTTAAAATTAGTAACATGTTCATTCTTCAGGGGGCTTTGATTGGAAGCCTCTCATTCTCTAAAATAGAATATAAAAGAAAAAGACAACAGCAGCAAAGCCACTGAGAAAACGACCAGGGAAAAGCCACTTCAGGAAAAAGCCGCTGGCTCCCTGTTGGATTATGGCTTTTGTGTTGCACACACCCTTAGGCTATGTGGCCACGTTGCTTTTGGCTATGTGTCCACGTTGCTTTTTACCTGCTTTTTACCTGCTTTTTTGCTGCTTTTTCAACTGCAGCGTTTAATGGCAAAATAGATGTGTTCTGCTTTTCAAGCAAAGTCTATGGGAATTTGGGTTTCTTGTGCCCACTATGCAGTTCAAACTGCAGCCTTTTTCTGGCAGAACTTTGGACAAAAACTCAGCTTTGCAGTGCAAAACCCAAATGGCAAAAACAATTGCATGTTAATTGTTTTTGCCATTTGCGTTTTGAACTGCAAAGCAGAGTTTTTGCCCAAATTTCTGCCAGAAAAAGGCTGCAGTTTGAACTGCATAGTGGGCACAAAAAAATTGTTTAAAAGAACAGAGAGTTCTCAGTGGTTGATACCAAGGTATCAACCACTGAGAACTCTCTGTTCTTTTAAACAATTTTTTTATCTCTACTGGCTAACACGGTACAAAGATATATTTTACTTGTATCATAGTGGGCACAAGAAACCCAAATTCCCATAGACTTTGCTTGAAAAGCAGAACACATCCATTTTGGCATTAAACGCTGCAGTTGAAAAAGCAGCAAAAAAGCAGGTAAAAAGCAACGTGGCCACATAGCCTGAGAGATGTATGGGCACACACAAATTATGAGGAGCTTTAGGAGCAAAAATTAAAAGGAAATGCTCCAAATCCTCCTTTACATCTCAAATATTTAGAGTTTCTGCTCAGTTTCTGCTCTGAAAACTCATTTTTTTTCACTATAGTTGGAAACTGAGCAAACACTGAACGTGTTTTGAGATTTGGAGAGTTTCTCCTGAGATTTATGCTCAGTTCCTGCTCTAAAAACTCTGTATACACATTGCCTAATTCAGCTGTTTTTTATGATTATTTCACAATTTTTTGGAAAAAAGACAGATGTAGAATTTTATGCAGTGTTTTGGAAAATGGACTCGGCAAAAGGAGAAAACTATGTCCTTTTTCTTTAAAGGGAGTCTGTTAGTAGGATCAATCTTCCTAAGGGTGGCTTTACACGCTACGAGATCGCTACAGCGATCTCGTTGGGGTCACGGATTTTGTGACGCACATCCGGCCGCTGTAGCGATCTCGTTGTGTGTGACTCCTAGGAGCGATTTTGGATCGTTGCAAAAATGGCCAAAATCGCTCCTCGTTGACATGGGGTCCTCTCCCAATTATCGCTGCTGTCACTTGGGCGAAGTTGATCCTCGTCCCTGCGGCAGCACACTTCATGTGATGCCGCAGGAATGAGGAACCTCTCCTTACCTGCCACACGCCAGCAATGAGGAAGGAAGAAGGTGGGCGGGATGTTCGTCCCGCTCATCTCCGCCCCTCCGCTTTGATTGGGTGGCCGCTTAGTGATGTCGCTGTGATGCCGAGCGAACCGCCCCCTTAGAAAGGAGGCGGTTTGCTGGACACAGCGACGTCGCCGAGCAGGTAAGTACGTGTGACGCTGCCGTAGTGATAATGTTCGCTACGGCAGCGATCTTCACATATCGGCATAACGATAGGGGCGGGTGCTATTGTAATGCCCTGGACTAGCCAGGTAGTCACAAACACAACATCACACACACCCCCTCTCCTGGTTAGGCAACAACAGTCAAACAAAATCCTTGTTGCCGTCCTCCAAGCTTGATGTCCACACCAGGTGGGGCGGAGCCATGCGGTTGGCCCCACCCACCCAGGAGTTCACAGGCCTGGAGGCGGGAAAAGTCAGTTAGTTAAGAGGAGTTAAGTTGAGGAGTTGAAGTTGGAAGTTGAGAGCGACAGGAGAAAAACTGTTGGTGTCTGGGTTGGAGCCCAGGCATGTACAGCAAGGTCGGCAGATGGTGGTGGCCGTCTGCAGGAGTTGGCGCAGGTCAGTGGAACCATAGGACCGGGGATGGGCGGTGGCCCGCCGGTACCGAGCCGGGGAGCAGATCTGTACCAAGCACAAAGGCAGGGTCAACAGACCCCGACCAGGCTAGGAGCCACCGAAAACGGTCAAATCCGATAGTGACTGGGACCCCAGGGGTTCCCTCACACCCAAGAACCGACAGAAGGCAACAGTCCACACAGTGAGGATAAAAAGCCACCGCCATAGGCTAGAGATCCAAGGGCCAGCGCCTGCGGGCAAAACGGGCTCCTTCGGTACATACACACCGGGGAGCGGACTACCAGTGGGAAACCATCGGAGTCAATACATTCTACAACGGTGCAGGGAAAGACAACCACCATCACCCTGTCCGGGGAGAGCAAAGACACTGCAGCTGGCTTCGGGACCCGTCCATCCAGCCGTTTGGTTTACCAGAGACTCTGTGAATCTGTGCCTGAGTGAGTACAACAGTGCCATCCGGCACCGCGCCGCACTGCCCTGCAACCCTGCACCACGACCCTACTACCTCCCCGTACCACCACCGGGCCCCGGGATCACCAACCCCTACCCACGGAGGGGGAATCAACACCTAGCTGCTCCCCGCCATCGTTCCCGGGAATCCCGTCACGAGCAGCGGTGGTGCCCACTATCACCATGACCCGTGGGTGGCGTCACAAACTATCTCCCAAAAACCACCCAACACCCCTTTTCACTCGGGGGCGAGGAGCGCTGCCCGAGTCCCCGGGTCCGGCCCACCGGTCGAGCCACCGAGCAGCCGCAGCCCCGGACCCGAGCGTAGCGAGCGCGGCCCCTCCGCCCGCGACATTATCATGCTCGCCATCGCTAGCATTGGCTAGCAATGTCACAGCATGTAAAGCCCGCTAAGCCCTCTATATTGACATGAATGTCATAGGAAGCTGATTATAATGATACCTCGATAGATGCAATCCAATGTCTTATTCCACAGGAATTCATGTTTTTCTTATTTGTAAATGAGATATTCCAGACTATGGGTGAGACACTAATCTCCCTCTCTGTTCTCATGATCTCACTATTTGTGATTACAACTGATACAGCTGCAGTTTCCTCTCTGCTTCCTTCTCACAGGCAGTGTTACAATATTGTTACTGTACAGCAGAGCTGTGAGAGCTGCAGCTGCTACCATGTTTGTAAGAAGGCAAAGTTCAGTTCTACTGTTCTGTGTTTGTTATGTTTTTTACACTGATAACGCCTTTCTTTTACAGTAAGCTCTGGAGACAGATTCTGAGGGAGATCATTGTCCAGTCCATAGCCTGAAACAGTTCATTTACTGTAAAGTAAAACATGGATTTCTCAGGAATAAGACATCGGATCGCATATATGAAGGTATCATTTTATTCAGCTTCCTATTATCTACACGCTCATATAGATGACTTAGGAGGGTTGATTCTAATAGAACGCGGAAAAATCTGCAGCATGTCAGTTATTCTTGCGGATTTTTCCGCACAATTCCATACTTATCTACCTTGATTGAAGACACCGGAGTTACTTCCTCCAGTGCAGAGGAGCGCGGTGGAGCCAGGAGCAGGAGGTGGTGGGCGGGGACTGCATGAGCTCCGGTCATGTGACAGCCAGAGCTAGTTCAGGCCCGCCCACCTTCTACTGCAATGTGCAGATCCGGCCGGGAAATGAGGTGCTGCATGATGGAGGTAAGTATGAACTCCCCGATCACTCCAGCACTTGTTCTGCATTGAGGATGCAGTGCCCAAGCCATGGTACTGTATCTTCAATGCAGAATGACCGTAGCATATCCGCAGGACATTCCGCAAGAAAACTGCAGCATGGAAACAGACAAAGTTGTGCTGCGGTTTTCTGGGAGCTCCTGCGGATAAATCCAGAGGACACTTTCCCCGGGGGCACATAGCCTAAGATGTAAACATCTCCTAATCTGTTAATTTTAATATGATGCACAGGTGTAATCAAATGCAACCACAGGCAGTAGTCAAAATTGATTCTTGCAGATTTCCGGATTTATGAATTTCTCTGCCTTATGTATACACTGTATATTACCTTATTATTAATCATAGTTCAATGAACCAAATTGCAAACTGGAGCCAGCATTAAGCTTTATTGCCCATGATTGAGGAAAAAAAATGAAGCATAAAATCCCTAACAAGATTATAAAAGAAATGAAAAAAAAGTAAAGGAAATGCAAGTTTGTAAAAAATCATAAATAAATCAGAATTGGCATACTAAATATTCTAACAACCTGTACAATTTTTTATTTGTATTCCATATTATTAATTATTATTATTATTATTATTATTATTATTATTATTATTTATAGAGCACCATTAATTCCATGGTGCTGTACATGAGAAGGGGGTTACATACAGAATACATATACAAGTCACAGTAGACAGACTAGTACAGAGGAAGAGGACCCTATTATTGGTGAATAGCACTACTTTTCGCAATGTCTATAACATAAATGATTGTAAAAGTAAAGCGGTTATTGGTGTAACCCACAATAGTACCTATATAACTAAGAAACCTTATTGCAAATGGGAAGGAATCAAACATCTGCATTGAAAAAATAAGGACACAGGAGTAAAAAAAGATATTCTCAGTGGATCAAATGGATGCCTCTCCTGGAAGCTGTAGATTCAATGTCGCATTGAAAATCTAAGTCTTCACATCATATATAAGGGGGATAGACAAAGCAAAATCCTGTATCAGTAAGGATAAAATGTATATTTTGCTGACTGCACATTTCTGTCTCAGTATGCCTTGGTTTAATGAGACACCCCTAATTATAGAGAACGTATCAAGCAATCTCACTTTTTTACTGTTGGGTTATATGTATCCTTTAGGCATGCAAGGAATACAATATTAAAACTGGTTGGTCAGGCATAGTATTCAAAATCCACTTGGGTTTTCTCTTGTCAATGAAAATTGTGATGGGTCATCAATCATCTACTTATTCCAAAAGGGTAGTAAAATACATATTGAAAAATCTATGACTGTCCTGTATTGGCCGAGCACTGGAGGATGTATTTCAGGAGAACACTTACAATAATATAGAAGCGATAACCAACATCATTCTATTGGGAAGTTTTCGAAAAGACTGGATATACCTTGAACTTGTCTTACTATTCTGTGTACCTAAGTCTACAGATGAAGCCACAGTATAGCTTCCAACTTGCCATAAACATTACACCAATATCTAGCAGGCCAACTCCCTTATGTATTTTAGTACATTCCAAAAGTTATCGTTAAAAATATACCGTATACCGTATTTTCTGTATTATAAGAAGCACTGTTTGCCTCCAAAAAATTGGGGGTAAAATGGGGGTATCTTAAAATCCGGATACGGCTTACCGGGGTGGCGGTAGTTAAGTGGGGCCATAGGAGGAAGGGTCGGCGATACTGAGGGCTCGGAGGGGCAGTGAACCGGCTCAAGAGGGTCACAGGACAGGGTGTCCTGGTGGTGCATGCGCAGATTGACGCGATGGACTTCAAGAAAATAGCCACAGAGTCCTATCTGCACATGTGCTGCCTCTGCAGCCATTTTCTTGAAGTCCATTTCATCAACTGTGGCCAATTCAACGGAGCCCGCAGTCAGTTCAATTGCACTCGCCGCTGAGCCACCTCATCCTGTGACCCTCCTGAGTCACTCCACTGCAGTGACACCCCTACAGCCATCCTGCAGATTAATGACACCCACCGCCGCTGCGACAACCCCCAAGCCCGCCAGCAGATGAATGGCATCCACTGCCGCTGCGACACCCCCGAGTGTGCAGTATTGCCAAACCTCTTGAGCTGCAACACCTCCTCCTGTGAGCCCGCAGCATCACTGACCCTGCATCCTGGGACCTTCATGAGCCACTCCACCACCGCCGCTCCCTCCTGGCGAGCATAAAGATTAAGACGCACTAGGATTATAAGACGGACCCCCATTTTAACATTAAAAATTATTTTTTCCTGTTTTCCTCCTTTAAATTTGTGGTGCGTTTTGTAATCCGGCGCGTCTTATAAAGCGAAAAATATGGTATGTTTTCTTTCTTACTTGCAGGAGAATTGATCAGTAATAATAATCATTTAAACATATTTACCAGATTTTCCTTCATCTCCCAAAATGAGGTCTACTCCATCAGTGTCACAGCATACAACATATACACATACCATAAAGCAGACATTTAGATAAACCATAACACAGTTAACAGAAAAGGATTTTGGATCTGTATCAGGTTGAATTTATGCAATTAAAAACTTTTATGGTTAAAAAAAAAACACGATGGCTTCCTTACCCCATTTAATGGATAGGTCTTCCATCCTAGTTCTCCAATAGCTGTTGTAGTGTCAAGAAGAATAACTGAAGAAAAAAAAAAAGAATATATTGCTATATTGCATCCATTTACTTCCCACAATATTAATGAAATGGATATGTTCAGCTTTAGTCTTCATTTTACAGTTTACAAATAAATATAGATGGCACAAAAAGTTAACGGGTTGTTTTCCAAAGTGTGGTCTTGAAATAATGCATATATATATATATATATATATATATATATATATATATATATATATATATACACACACACACATACTGTATATATTAATTTATGCCAATATAACTGACTGTTACATCTTACCCATTTTGTACCTATCACACTCCTAAAGGTGCTTTTCTTGGCTCTATTTATCCTGCAGTTGCCAATGAATCCATCTTGCTGTAATTCCTCTGCTCCTGGCCAAGCATGTGCACCAAGAGCAGTCTATCTCAGTTTATTTCCAGCACCGTTCTGCTTTGCCTCTGCTACTAGTGACACAGAGTGTATTCTAATTTTTGGAGTCCACTGTATTTATTATTTGTGGAACTGTATGGTTCTGTTCAGTAGTCTGTCAGCCACATTGTATCTTTGGCCATCCACACCAGTATAGCTGAATGAGTGGTTTTATATCAGTGATCTATTAGCTGGATTCCAACAAAGATTAACAGTCCTGCACTTCTCTCGGCTGTGACTGCACAATGGAGCACTGTAGAGGTCACACAAGGGGTTGTACTATGTTTAATGTTTGTTGCTGACAGATCAGTTGTGTGAAACTGTAAATGCCATTGTGTTGGTGCATACAGCAGAAGATAATCCTCTGCCATATGCAGCAACAGAGCAGTATTCTGAGTTTTGCATCATTGATCTGTCAACAGCAGGCATCAAAAACAGATTAGCCCTGCTTAAAGGCCCAGTCACACACACGACTTACTAGCAATCCAGAAAACGATGCGACCTGATAGGGATCTTTGGTAAGTCGCTGGGAGGTTGATGGTGAGATGTCACACAGTCAGACCTTACCAACGATGCAGGAATGATACAGGTCGCAGTAGCGACCTGTATAACGATCTCAGCAGTCACTGTGACCCTGTCACACAGTGTCAAACAGAGCAATGCGTCCTGCCCAGCAGGACGTCACCTTTGAAGAAAATGGCCTGGACCATTCGGCAACGACTAGAGATCTCACAGCAGGGGCCTGATCACTGGTAGGTGTCACATATAACGAGATCGTTAACGGGATTGCTACTGTGTCACAGAAACCGTGACTCAGCAGCGATCTCGATAGAGATCTCGTTATGTGTGACAGTACCTTTAGTCAGCTAACTTTGCTAAGCCTAGTCATTACAAGCTCTGTTGTGCAGGCAGTGCACAGCGGCATATAGGACTATTGCTTTTTGCTGGAAACAAGCTAAATCAATTAAATAAAAACTCACAGGCTGCTATTTTGATGTAGATGGCAAAAGGTAAAATCATTTAGGCATATTTATTTATGGAATCATAGAGTGTACAGAAGAACAGAGTGCATTTTATACATATATTAGCTGAAAAGGGAACCTGTCAGGTGCAATATGCACCCAGGACCACGAGCAGTTCTGGGTACATATTGCCAATCCCTGCCTAACTGTTCCTGTATCTAGCAGCATAGATAAAGAGATCTTTAGAAAAAGTATTTCTAGAGATCTTATATCATATGCTAATGAGGCCAGGGACTAGTCATGAGGGTGTTACTTCCACCGACTAGCTGCCCTCTTAGAATTTTAGTACGCCCACAGAGGCGTGCCAACATGCTATTCAATGCAGTGTCACCAGCGGTGATGTGTTTACCTGTGTTCGTGGTGAACGCTGAGCTGAATGCCCCGCACTACTGGTCATGTACAGTATGAAGCCAGGTGTATGCGTCCTGGCTTCAGAGAGGTCTAGTGCACATGACCAGAACTGCGGGGCATTCAGCTCAGCATTCACTGCGGACACAGGTACACACATCACTGCTGGTGACACTGCATTGAATAGCATATTAGAACGCCCTTGTGGGCATACTAACATGCTAAGAGGGCAGCTAGTCGGGGGAAGTAACACCCTAACGACTAGTCCATGGCCTCATAAGCAAATTATAAATAAACTTTAGAAATACTTTTTTTTTTTTTACAGGGATGGTTAGGCAGCAGGGATTAGCAATATGCACCCAAAATTGCTCGTGGTTCTGGGTGCGTATTGCACTTGACAGGTTCACTTTAATAATGTGCCAAATATCTATATAGGATTAAGCTGAGCACACTATAGCACAGCTGTGTTGGAAGCTTAATTTAGTCATTCATCAGTCAATCAGCTTTCAACACAGCAGTCATCATTTCAAAGATGAGAAAATAGAAGAATACAGGAATGGTTGGAAGGGTCCTGCAGCACTGAAGAGAAACAAGGTGCTGCTGTAAAATGTAGTTATAGTAGTGTAAGAATAACATCTTCCATTCAGCTATGTGAAGCTGGATGAAGAGAGGGGCAGATAAAGATGAAAAAAAAGACACAAAAGGTATAAGAAAGAAAGTTTATCTTGGCCTTGGTCTGTATAACAACAAGTATGAATTTATTGTGCTTTGTAAAAAATAATGTGATTGTGGGTATAACGCTGAAAGCACTTTTGTAAGTATATTTCATTCATATTTAGTTATTGGACTATTAATAACTGGCCATATGTTTTTATATATTTTTAGAGTTCTATTAAATTGGAATTTCCAACTTAGACTTCTGTATTTTTTCACTTTATATACCAAAATGCTTGATGGGGATTTTTTCACCTTTGGAAAAGCCATTCCACTAGACAAGACAGGGACATCCAGCCATAACTCTATTCAGGTGTTCTGAAAGTAACGCAATTAAGGAAAAAGCTGACTTATGTCATAATCTCTGAGACTGGAAACCCCCTTTAATTAGCTTTGACATTTCGAATGGAAACAATAAGAAAATAAAAGTATTTTCAGAAATTCAATCCTTCCAGATTTTTCAATTACCACCGGTATATGTAATTTTCTAGTCATCATTTGTGGCACATTATGACTAATACAGCATACCAGAGTAATAGGGAGAATACTATAATTTAGTTGTCCCGTCTTATGCCAATAATTAAATACAATGAACTGTTTAAATTTCTATTATATCGTTATATTCACAGCTCTGCTAATTGAGATTTTAACTATGCCAATGATTGTGTTCCCTTTCTTTTATATAAAAAAGAACCCAGGAGACTTGTGTTTTACACAAGGATCTGATTGGAAACCCTGAGGCTACTAAGGAGTATTTCATTTAATATTATGGGATCTTTCACAAAACAGGTAAACAATTTCTTACACTACTTTACAAGTTGCATTATTAATATATTTGAGCAAAACCAAATACCCCTGAGCTAGGTATTTTATGTACACATGTTACAGGTGTGTCACGGGTGACAGACAGTCATGTGTTTTCTGGCAAAAGAAGGTCACAGTGTTTGGCTGCGCAAAATGCTCCCTGACTTTCTATTGTTCCCGCTGTTACTATTCATTGTACTAGGTAGCTTTACTGCTGAGTTCAGCTCCTCCCCTTTAGGACCCAGCAGAGCTCTCCTTTCATCCAGCTGCTGATTATCAGTATTCCCCTTATTCTATAATACTACCATCTTCCCTGGACTTGTGCTGGTGATATTATTGAGTTCTTTTAAGCTCTAGTTGCAAGCAGGTAGCTTGTACTAATCTATAGTATCGTTACTGAAGCTTTGCTGAACTTCTACCTGAGTCATCTGTGGATAAGTAATTCATAAACTTTTCCCCTGTGTGTCCACCTTGTGTCTTCTTTAGTGTTTAGTTGGGTTGACATAGAGCTCATCCCACCTGTTCTGTATATAGGATCCAGCACTAGGAATACCTATGGTCAGGTATCCGGTCGGCAAATAGGTAAGGAACCTATCTACGGTGGTAAGTGGGACTTCAGGGACCAGTGGTAGGTTTGGTCAAGGGTCACCATCTCCACCTTCCCTAGATGCAGGGTTCCCCTTCCCTTTCGCTGTTCGCTTGATATTCCCCAGTACATTGAGGTCATTTGACACTAGGTAAAGTTTAGAACCATCCAGATCGGGGTCCTCCTTGTTGAGGTGGGATGGCTTTGCGCTTTTTTTTAATCAAAAACATTGTGTACTAAGTACCCTATGTTATTTATATGTTACTATCACTTTTTGTTTACTTTTCACTGCAGGATATATATTTATTTTGCTTCTACCTTAGTTTTTTTTAATATAGTTGTACAATATACTTCACACAACAGAAAACATTAGAATTTATGTACATTTTTCTTCATAAAAATGTGCATGCCAAAGCAAAAAGGGTTTATATTCTGTCACTATAAAATACCAATTGCCATAATTGTTTTTGCAGTCAATAGTTCTAAAATGCGTTTCACCACATAATTTTTTTTTTAATGTGTCTGACCAGGGAAGCGGCATCTTTCTTACCTTTCAGCAGCCTGCAGTCGCTTTTTCTTGCCTACAATTTCATTGTATATGTTCAGAACTCTCTTTACTCATCAAAATACTAGACAAGGAGATGGAGGTGCAGTCTAATGTGTATAAGGGCTTCTAACAAATTCTTGATGTCTGGATAAGTCTGAATAAGCCACCGACACATGTCTGAATAAGCCACCGAAAGATGTCTGGATAAGCAACCAACAGATATTTGGATAAGCCACCGACAAATGTCTGGATAAGCCACCGACACATGTCTGGATAAGCCACCGATACATGTCTTGATAAGCTATGGACAGATGTCTTGATAAGCCACAGAGATAGGTCTAGGTATGCCACCGACAGAGGTCTGGGTAAGCCACCAACAGTTTTCTGGGTAAGCCACCGACAGATGTCTGAATAAGCCACTGACACATGTCTGAATAAGCCACCGACACATGTCTGAATAAGCCACCGACACATGTCTGAATAAGCCACCGACACATGTCTGGATAAGCCACTGACACATGTCTGGATAAGCTATGGACAGATGTCTTGATAAGCCACAGACATAGGTCTAGGTATGCCACCGACAGAGGTCTGGGTAAGCCACCAACAGATGTCTGGGTAAGCCACCAACAAATGTCTGAATAAGCCACCAATAGATGTCTGAATAAGCCACCGACAGATGTCTGAATAAGCCACCGACAGATGTCTGAATAAGCCACCGACAGATGTCTGAATAAGCCACCGACAGATGTCTGAATAAGCCACCGACAGATGTCTGAATAAGCCACCGACAGATGTCTGAATAAGCCACCGACAGATGTCTGAATAAGCCACCGACAGATGTCTGAATAAGCCACCGACAGATGTCTGAATAAGCCACCGACAGATGTCTGAATAAGCCACCGAAAGATGTCTGGATAAGCCACCGACAGATGTCTGGATAAGCCACCGACAGATGTCTGAATAAGCCACCGACAGATGTCTGAATAAGCCACCGAAAGATGTCTGGATAAGCCACCGACAGATGTTTGGATAAGCCACCGACAGATGTTTGGATAAGCCACCGACAGATGTTTGGATAAGCCACCGACAGATGTCTGAATAAGCCACCGACAGATATCTGAATAAGCCACCGACAGATGTCTGAATAAGCCACCGACAGATGTCTGAATAAGCCACCGACAGATGTCTGAATAAGCCACTGAAAGATGTCTGGATAAGCCACCGACAGATGTTTGGATAAGCCACCGACAGATGTTTGGATAAGCCACCGACAGATGTTTGGATAAGCCACCGACACATGTCTGAATAAGCCACCGACACATGTCTTTATAAGCCACCGACACATGTCTGAATAAGCCACCGACACATGTCTTTATAAGCTATGGACAGATGTCTTGATAAGCCACTGACATAGGTCTAGGTATGCCACCGACAGAGATCTGGGTAAGCCACCAACAGAGGTCTGGGTAAGCTGCCGACAGATGTATGGATAAGCAATGGACAGATGTTTGGAAAAGCCATAGACCTAGGTCTGGGTATGCCACTGACAGAGGTCTGGATAAGCCACTGACAGATATCTGGCAGTGGATTTCTTATAAAGAACACAGGAGTGATCGGCAGAGTGAGCTTATTTTTATGTATCTACTGTATGTGTGCAATATATACCTTATGGTAATAAAAAACATAAATAGGGGGAAACCACTATGGCTAAATAGATCTGTAAGGAGCACAATAAATGACACACATTTTTGTTATGGAATTGAAGCAAGCAGATAGTGATGAGGCATTAAATAATTATAGAGTGCTAAACAAATTGTGTAAGATAAAGAAAACAAACAACAAAACAAATCAAGGTACCTACAATTGAGACAGAGAGACTGATTGCTAAAGAAAGTAAAAAATAATCCAAAAATATTCTTCAATTCCATAAACAGTAAGGAACTAATAAATTACAGTCTTGGCACCCTCAAAAAAATACGGCGGGAAATGATGGAGGAGGACTAGGGCAAGGATAATCTGCTAAAGGATTTCTTTTCTACAGTGTATAATATCCTATTACAGGTAACATGATCAGGGATACCATAAATTCTCCATTAAATATCACTGGGTGAACCCAACAAGCATTATGGCACTGTCTCAAAAATGCTAATATAAACAAATCAACTGAAAAAGATCGCATACACCAACGAGTACTGCAGTACTTAGGTATTGTGATGGACACACCAATATTTCTAATATTCAGAGATTTCATAATAACAGGACTGGTGCAAATGTGGTGCCAATATTCAAAAAGGCAACACAATCTGGAAATTATAGGCCAGTAAGTTTAACTTCTTCTGCGCAAAATGTTTGAGGCTTTTCTAAGAGAAGCTATACTGGAGTATCTCAGTAAGAATAACCTCATTACCCAACATCAACATGGATTTATGAGGGATCAGTCCTGTCATACTAATCTGATCAGTTTCTATGATCAGGTAAGTTCCAGACTGGACTATATAAATGCTGTGGATGTTGTTTATATGGACTTTTCAAAGGTGTTTGATACAGTGCTATGCAAAACTTTGGTACATAATATGAGAGCAATGGGACTAGAAGAAAATATTTGTAATTGGGAGAAGCGATCAGTGATAGGAAACAGAGCATGATTATTTATTTGAACACACTCGGATTGGGTCACAGTACACAACAAGGTACCACTGGGTCAGTATTGGGCCCTCTGCTTTTAGCATACTCGTTATTGACCTTGTAGAGGGCATATGTGACACCCCTGACTCTATCAGGGTATCACAGGGAACTGCACCCCTGTCTCCACCAGTGGGTGGTCTAGCTGGAAAAGGGCCACCCACCTAGAGGTCAGGCAGACTGGTGGGAGGAGGTTAGTTGAGAAGCAGCCCTCAGAGAGTGAGGAGCTGAGGGAGTTGTAGCTCTCTGTGTGACCTTGGTTGGGTCGCAGACGGTGGTCTGGGACCACCAGAGGAGTCGGAGACCCAGTCGCAGGGTATTGGAAAAGGGTGTACTGACTTGGTTTTGGAGAACGGTCGGAACCGGAAAGTCCAGTAACCGGACCGGTACCAAGCACGGCGGGGTACAGGACCCTAGATCGGGGAGTAGCTTCATGCAACCTGATAATTCACCTGTGGAGGATAGTCTCTTTATAAACTTTCCCTAGGAGCTCAGAGATCGAAGGCACCAATACAACTAGGGGAATAGGGCTTTCCAGCTTATGCGGCCTACAGAAATCCCAAGTGTTAGCCATCGAAAGCACAGCTCCACTATATCACTATAGGGAGCAGAATCCTGACAACTTCAGGACGAAGGGTCACTTAGGAAAATTTACAAAATTGTGCATGGAGGCAGGCTACAGACCCCTAAGCAATACCAGCAGGAACGGATATCCAGATGAGCTCGCCCGAGTGGCAGCGGCACCCAGAGACTTGGTTTTACTTTTGAGTCATAGTTTGCTTAATGATTGCACCAACATCTACACAACCTGAGTGAGTACAATGCACATCCCGCGTCCTGCTTGCCCGCATAGCTTGCACAACGCTATCCGCCACTCATCTCCAGACTCCCGGGGCCTCCCCTACCCATGGAGGGATCACCATCTGGCTGCCCCACTCCATCTCCCCCGGATACTCCCATCGGCACCTATTACCGCGAACCACGGGTGGAGTCACAAACTCTCCCTCGTAAATAACAACCCCCCTTACACTTGAAGTGGCCGCAAGCCCCTGGGGCCGGAGACCCTCGAGCCACAGTAACCCCCGGATCCGAGCAGTTCGACTGCTGCAGGGGCGGCACACATACAGAGTAAAATTTCAATATTTAAAGATGATACTAAGTTTGTTAAAAACTTTTTTGTGCTCTGCTTATTTGCTTATGTTTATAATATGAGAACAAAAGTTTTCTATGTGATGCAAAATAGATGTTCTAATAATGAAAATCATCAAACCCTGGAGGAAGGAACATGAGGTCAATTGCCCATCATATTAGTCTACATTTTACAAAAAAAACACGGGAAGAGATCTTGGTGAGCAAATTTCCTGAGCACGAGCCCTAGATGCTTGTAATTTTCTTGACTGAGTAATGTTTGTGAGTCTTCAATATTCTTGTGCTTAGTAAGACTCATTAGATAAGTCTATATGGCCATAGTTTTATCACTTTAATGGTGTTTTTTTAAACTTGAAGTGGATTGAATAGGTATGAGGGATATACAGTAAATGGAAGACATAATTCTTGTTGTCTTTATGTCAACAAACAGTATCAGGCACTGCAGGGTCCCTAATATGCCCTAATGACCAAGTGGCCAAAAATTGATAATCTCAGTGACTTATTGCTAATACAAGTGCTTCAAGAGGAACCTCAAGACCCACCTCTTCCAACAAGCCTACAACCTACAATAGCCCTCAGTCCAGTAGACCACTGCGCAACCAGCTCTGTCCTCACCTATTGTACCATCACCCATTCCCTGTAGACTGTGAACCCTCGCGGGCAGGGTCCTCTCTCCTCCTATACCAGTCTGTTTTGTACTGTTAATGATTGTTGTATGTATACCCTCTTTCACTGTAAAGCGCCATGGAATAAATGGTGCTATAATAATAAATAATAATAACAACAATAATAATAATCTCAATAAATTAGAATATCATCAAAAAGTTAATTTATTCCAGTAATTCAATACAAAAAGGGAAACACATATTATATAGAGTCATTACACACAGAGTGATCTATTCCTATATATTATATAGAGTCATTACACACAGAGTGATCTATTTCTATATATTATATAGAGTCATTACACACAGAGGGATCTATTCCTATATATTATATAGAGTCATTACACACAGAGGGAGCTATTTCTATATATTATATAGAGTCATTACACACAGAGGGATCTATTCCTATATATTATATAGAGTCATTACACACATAGGGAGCTATTTCAAGTGTTTATTCATGTTAATGTTGATGATTATGGTTACAGCCAATGAAAACCCAAAAGTCATTATCTCACAAAATTAGAATATTATATAACCCCAACTGAAAAAATGATTTTCAACTCAGAAATTTTGGCGCCTACTGAAAAGTCTGTACAGTAAATGCCTCAATACTTGGTCAGGGCTCCTTTTGCATGAATTCCTGCATCAATGCGGTGTGGCATGGAGGCGATCAACCTGTGGCAAGGCTGAGGTGTTATGGAAGCCCAGGTTGCTTTGATAGCAGCCTTCAGTTCGTCTGCATTGTTGGGTCTATTGTCTCATATCTTCTTCTTGACAATACCCCATAGATTCTCTATGGGGTTTAGGTCAGGCGAGTTTGCTGGCCAATCAAGCACAGTGATACTGTGGTTAGTAAACCAGGTATTGGTACTTTTGGCAGTGTGGACAGGTGCCAACTTCTGGTGGAAAATTAAATTTCCATCTCCAAAAAGCTTGTTGGCAGAGAGAAGCATGAAGTGCTGTAGAATTTCCTGGTAGACGGCTGCGCTGCCTTTGGTCTTGATAAAACATAGTGGAGCTACACCAGCAGATGAAATGGCTCCCTAAATCATCACTGATTGTGGAAACTCCACACTAAACCTCAGCAGCTTGGATTGTGGCCTCTCCACTCTTCCTCCAGACTGTGGGACCTTGATTTCCAAATGAAATGCAAAATTTACTTTCATCTGAAAACAACACCTTGGACCACTGAGAACAGTCCAGTTCTTTTTCTCCTTGGCCCAGGTAAGACGCTTCTGGCGTGTCTATTGGTCATGACTGACTTGAGACAAGGAACGTGACAGTTGTAGCCCACGTCCTGGATACGTCTGTGTGTGGTGCCTCTTAAAACACTGACTCCAGCAGCAGTCCACTCCTTGTGAATCTCCTCCAAATATTTGCATGGCCTTTACTTAACAATCCTATCAAGGCTGCGGTTATCCCAGTTGCTTGTGCACCTTTTTCTACCACACTTTTTCCTTCCACTTAACTTTCCATTAATCTGCTTGGATACAGCCGTCTGTAAACAGCCAGATTTTTTAGAAATGGTCTTTTGTGGCTTACCCTCCTTGTGGAGTGTGTCAATGACTGCGTTCTGGATATCTGTCAAGTGAGCAGTCTTCCCCATAATTGTGTAGCCTACTGAATCAAACTAAGGGACCATTTTAAATGCTTAGGAAGCCTTTGCAGGTGTTTTGTGGTAATTCTAATTTTCTGAGATAATGACTTTTGGGTTTTCATTGGCTGTAAGCCATAATCATCAACATTAACAGAAATAAACACTTGTTGAAATAGATCACTCTGTGTGTAACGACTTTATATATGTGTTTCCCTTTCTGTATTGAATTATTGAAGTAAATTAACTTTTTGATGATATTCTAATTTATTGAGATGCACCTGTACCTCTGTAAGAACTAAAATACAGCAACTATTATGATAAAATAAATCTGAACCTTTTTCTTGGCACCTCCTTGTTTCCCAAGCACTTATCAAACAATGAAGCAATATTGCAGATAAGTGCTGTCATCATACTTAGAGGAGATCCACAAATCATTATGGAGGAACATTGATTACATCACATGGCTCAGGAGTCAAATTGTCAGAGAAGCTTAAAATATATTTTCCATCAATTTCTCTGTTAAGAAAGCAAAGTCGAAATTGACCCAGGAAACCATAGAGCTGCAGTTCTAGTAATGTCTGTAATTTGCTTCTTTGATTTTTTTTTCAGTGTGCTCTTAAATACTGTAGTCCAATTCATAACTTTTATTATAGTTAAGCTGTTATTTTTTTGAAGTGGCTACAACACACATTTTCTGATTAAATAAAAAAAAGGAACTGCCATTCACAGTATAAAAAGTTCAATCGTTATAAAAGGATTGTAAAAATGAAGGAAATAACTGCACAATTCTAAAAAAAAACAAACCAAAAAAAACATTAAAAAAGAATATAAATTCACATAAAATTTATTTTAAAGTAGGGAAGGTCAGATACCAGAAAAACCCCAATGTAGTAGATAAGAAAGGGCTGAAGAAGAAAAAGCGCAATAGGTTGTTGTCCCAGGGGGAACAGAATAGAATAAGGCTATTGGGTGATGAGAAGTCACAACTAGAGTTGAGCGCGGTTCGCGGTTCGAGGTTCTCCAGTTCGAGGCTCGAGTGATTTTGGGGGCTGTTCTAGATCGAACTAGAACTCGAGCTTTTTGCAAAAGCTCGATAGTTCTAGATACGTTCGAGAACGGTTCTAGCAGCAAAAAGCAGGGCTTTTTACAGCTACAGTGTACAGGAGCCATCGCTGGCAGCCTGCCACAAGCTGGTAACCAAGATAAACATCGGGTATCCAAGCAAAGCGCTTTGGTTAGTAACCCAATGTTTATCCTAGTTACGTGCAGGAAGCCCACACTTCCCCGCTCAGCTCGCTCCGCCCCCTCCTGCCCGCGGCATGTACACATACATACACACACACACACACACACACACACATACACTCTGCACACATGGTCCTGCTCGGCTTACCTGCGGTGATGAAGTCCCGCCATCCCGACCTCAGCGCTGTCACCGTCCTCCATGGCCGCCGCTTGTCACATCACCTCTCGCTTCCGACCCGAGACTGACTAGCGGTGACGTCACGGGCCTCTCGCGATACTTGGTGTGAAGGCGCCGGTCATTGAACTCAGTGACAAGTGCTGTCAGTGTGCAGGAGATCAGCGCAGGTAATGTACCTCGCTGACAGCAGCACTTGTCATCCCCTGCAGTGACCTGGGCTGACCCATTGATGTTAGCTCAGGTCACTGCACTGCTCTCCCAGCCAATGGGGAACATTCTGCTCTTCATTGACTGGGACAGTGTGGATCGTCATGGCAACCCCTTGGATTACACCAGACCTGGATTTGTTTTTCTTTCTAATAAATTGGTTAAAGAGGGAATGTTTTGGGGAGTGATTTTTCAAATAAAAATGTGTTTGTCGTCTATTTTTTTTTATTACTGACTGGGTTGGTGATGTCGGGTATCTGATAGACGCCTGACCTCACCAACCCCAGGGCTTGATGCCAGGTGACATTACACATCTGGTATTAACCCCATATATTACCCCGTTTGCCACCGCACCAGGGCACGGGATGAGTTGGGGCGAAGCACCAGGATTGGCGCATCTAATGGATGCGCCACTTCTGGGGCGGCTACAGCCTGCTATTTTTAGGCTGGGGAGAGTCCAATAACCATGGACCTCCCTAGTCTGAGAATATCAGACGCCAGCGTTCTGATTTACCTTGGCTGGTGATCCAATTTTGGGGGGACCCCTACGTGTTTTTTTTTTTAAATTATTTATTTAATTTAAAATAACAGCGTGGGGTGCCCTCAGTTTTGGATTACCAGCCAAGGTGAGGTTGCCAGCTGTGGTCTGCAGGCTGCAGCCATCTGCTTTACCCTAGCTGGCTACAAAACTAGGGGGAACCCTACGTCATTTTTTTTTTTTCATTTTTTTGGCTAAATACAAAGCTAAGCACCCCTTAGTGCCACATGAAAGGCACCAAAGGGTGCAAAATTACAAAATGCAGGAGAGTGGGACATTATGTGTCTTTCTGCCATTATAATGACAGAAAAGACTGATATGAAGTGCACAAGCACAAGAAAATCACCAGAGCGCTCTACGCTGTGAAAAGCAGTAGAAAATGGCACTGGAGTGAACATGTGACCGCCTCATGTAGGATGAAGCTATGGATCCGGGGTAAATTTATTTATTTATTTACCCTCATTCAGTTTTTTTGCAGTACACAAAAAAAACGGAAGGCACACGGATGACAAACAGATGACATACGGACCATCTACGGAACGGAAACGGATGCCACACGGATGCACCCGTGAAAAAAAACCGACTGTTTTTTGCAGACCGCAAAAATGGATCGGTCGTGTTAATGTAGCCTTATTCTGATCTGCCGTTTATAAACAGCAGGCAGAAATAAGTGAATAACGCCCCCCGGCGTCAGAAAATCTCCGGGGTTTCAGGGCTAGCTGAGACCCTGGAGATCATGATTCAGGACGGTTTTTCCGGTCCCCGCTCACGTGATCACAGGTATACACCGTACACCGATGATCACGTTACAGTAAATGACAGCGCCGGTAAAAAATTATGTATCTCCCATCTGGCATGAACAAACACTTCTTCTCCACTTCTTCTCCACTTCTTCTCCACCTGTTCTCCATTTTTTCTCCACTTTTTCTCCACTTTTTCTCCATTTTTTCTCCACTTTTTCTCCACCTTTTCTCCACCTTTTCTCCACTTTTTCTCCACTTTTTCTCCATTTTTTCTCCACTTTTTCTCCACTATTTCTCCACTTTTTCTCCACTTCTCCACTTCTTCTCCATTTTTTCTCCACTTTTTCTCCACTTTTTCTCCATTTTTTCTCCACTTTTTCTCCACTTTTTCTCCACTTTTTCTCCACTTTTTCTCCACTTGTTCTCCACTTTTTCTCCACTTTTTCTCCACTTCTCCATTTTTTCTCCACTTTTTCTCCACTTTTTCTCCACTTTTTCTCCACTTTTTCTTCATTTTTTCTCCACTTTTTCTCCATTTTTCTCCACTTTTCTCCACTTCTCCATTTTTTCTCCACTTTTTCTCCACTTTTTCTCCATTTTTTCTCCACTTTTTCTCCACTTCTCCACTTCTTCTCCACTTCTTCTCCACTTTTTCTCCATTTTTTCTCCACTTTTTCTACATTTTTTCTCCACTCTTTCTCCACTTTTTCTCCACTTTTTCTCCACTTTTTCTCCATTTTTTCTCCACTTTTTCTCCACTTCTCCACTTTTTCTCCACTTTTTCTCCACTTTTTCTCCATTTTTTCTCCACTTTTTCTCCACCTTTTCTCCACCTTTTCTCCACTTTTTCTCCACTTTTTCTCCATTTTTTCTCCACTTTTTCTCCACTATTTCTCCACTTTTTCTCCACTTCTCCACTTCTTCTCCATTTTTTCTCCACTTTTTCTCCACTTTTTCTCCATTTTTTCTCCACTTTTTCTCCACTTTTTCTCCACTTTTTCTCCACTTTTTCTCCACTTGTTCTCCACTTTTTCTCCACTTTTTCTCCACTTCTCCATTTTTTCTCCACTTTTTCTCCACTTTTTCTCCACTTTTTCTCCACTTTTTCTTCATTTTTTCTCCACTTTTTCTCCATTTTTCTCCACTTTTTCTCCACTTCTCCATTTTTTCTCCACTTTTTCTCCACTTTTTCTCCACTTTTTCTCCATTTTTTCTCCACTTTTTCTCCACTTCTCCACTTCTTCTCCACTTCTTCTCCACTTTTTCTCCATTTTTTCTCCACTTTTTCTACATTTTTTCTCCACTCTTTCTCCACTTTTTCTCCACTTTTTCTCCACTTTTTCTCCACTTTTTCTCCATTTTTTCTCCACTTTTTCTCCACTTCTCCACTTTTTCTCCACTTTTTCTCCACTTTTTCTCCATTTTTTCTCCACTTCTTCTCCATTTTTTCTCCACTTTTTCTCCACTTCTCCACTTCTTCTCCACTTTTTCTCCATTTTTTCTACATTTTTTCTCCACTCTTTCTCCACCTTTTCTCCATTTTTTCTCCACTTTTTCTCCATTTTTTCTCCACTTTTTCTCCACTTTTTCTCCACTTCTCCACTTTTTCTCCACTTTTTCTCCACTTCTCCATTTTTTCTCCACTTTTTCTCCACTTTTTCTCCACTTCTTCTCCACTTCTTCTCCACTTCTTCTCCACTTTTTCCTCATTTTTTCTCCACTTTTTCTACATTTTTTCTCCACTCTTTCTCCACTCTTTCTCCACTTTTTCTCCACTTTTTCTCCACTTCTCCACTTTTTCTCCACTTTTTCTCCACTTTTTCTCCATTTTTTCTCCACTTTTTCTCCACTTCTCCACTTTTTCTCCACTTTTTCTCCACTTTTTCTCCACTTCTCCACTTTTTCTCCACTTTTTCTCCATTTTTTTCTCCACTTTTTCTCCACTTTTTCTCCGTTCTTTTTCTATGGTCGGTCTACCCATTAGCTCTGCCATGCATAGTGTAGCTCTACACCTACTGCACATGTTACTTTATGATTGACATCTCTTTCGTACCAGAGCTGTCTAAGCCTACTCTGACCCCATATTTGTCATTACTATATTGTCCTTGTACTGTATTATGACATTTGTATCATGTGTTTCATTTCTTGCTGTGTTGCAATTTTTTTGCTGCATCCCAATTGTACCTCTACATTGTTCGAGTTTATGTTATTGTTCTCTCACTCTTATGTGATACTGATTATTGTCATTTTTCAGGATTACATGCAGATAAGTCCAATCTGACGAAGGCTCAGGCCGAAACGTCATTTGTAACTTATTTTGGACATAAACATATATGCTTATGAAAAAAAAAATTTTCTTAATACGGACCAATAAAGAGTGATTTTGCATTACTATCGGTTGTGACTTACTGCCTTAGTCTGGGAGATTTAGAGTGCCGAGGTTACTCACTAATTTTATCTATTATTACCTCTGAGCACCTATATACCAGTGAGCAGAGCTTCCTCTACAGTAGTTCTCCTGATTAGGCATGCCCTTACCTCATGAGCAGGGCATTGCAGCTTTGGTAGCAACCATTACGACATGGACTCTGCTGCTGTGGACCCGGGGAGAGTGAGTGCAGATTCATTGCACCCACACTCCTCACATGAAGGGTCCGCACTCCTAGAAAATGGGGGATACGTTCCCTGAGTGTCTCCCCCCCATCTTCTAGATGGTCCAGAGTCGTCATAAGACCCCTTTATTTTTTTTCTTACAATAAATTGGTGAAAGAGGAAATGTTTTGGGGACTGTTTTTTCAAATAAATTTCTTTTGTCGATTTTTTGTTTTTGTTAGTACTGACAGTTTATGATGTTGGGT
Organism: Anomaloglossus baeobatrachus; assembly: GCF_048569485.1. Taxonomy (NCBI): domain Eukaryota; kingdom Metazoa; phylum Chordata; class Amphibia; order Anura; family Aromobatidae; genus Anomaloglossus; species Anomaloglossus baeobatrachus. Next base: position 82,953,507 of record NC_134354.1, on the reverse strand, counting down.
ATCTAGTAGACGCCATGACATCACAAACTGCTGGGCTTGATCTCAGGTGACTTTACAGCTAGTATCAACCCGATTTATTACCCCGTTTGCCACTGCACCAGGGCACGGGATGAGCTGGGGTGAAGCGCCAGGATTGGCGCATCTAGTGGATGCACCACGTCTGGGGTGCCTGCGGCCTGCTATTTTTAGGCTGTGAAGGCCCAATAACTATGGACCTTCCCACCCTGAGAATACCAGACCACAGCTGTCCGCTTTACCTTGGCTGGTGATCCAATTTGGGGGGGACCCTACTTTTTTTGTGTAATTATTAATATTTATAAAATAATTATAAAAAAAGAGCCTGGGGGGACCTCCACATTGGATCCCCAACCACGGTAAAGCTGCCAGCTGTGGTTTTCAGGCTACAGCCGTCTGCTTTACCCTAGCTGGCTATCAAAAATGGGGGGACCCAACGTCATTTTTTTTTTAACTATTTTTTACATAGAAAAAATTAATGGGCTTCCCTGTATTTTGATTGCCAACCAAGGTAACGGCAGGCAGATGGGGGTGGCAACCCATAGCTGTCTGCTTTATCTGCGTTGAGAATCAAAAATACAGCGGAGCGCTACGTCATTTTTTTTAAAGATTTATTTTTACAGCACTGTGATGTCCAGCAATCAAAATACAGGGAAGCCCATTTTGTTTTTAGTTATTTAAATAAATAATTAAAAAAAATATATATGGGCTCCCGCTGCATTTTTTGTATTGCTAGCTAAGGGTAATCCAAGCAGCTACTGGCTGCTAACCCCCACTGCTTGGTGTTACCTTCACTGGCAATGGAATATCCAGGGAAGCATTTTTTATTTTTTTTGCCAGAAAACTACAAAAAAAGGACGTGAGCTTCGCCATATTTTTGTATGCTAGCCAGGTATAGCAGGCAGGTGCTGGAAGAGTTGGATACAGCGCCAGAAGATGGCGCTTTTATGAAAATGCCATTTTCTGAGGCGGCTGCAGACTGCAATTCGCAGCAGTGGGGCCCAGAAAGCTCAAACCAACCTGTGCTGCGGATTCCAATCCCCAGCTGCCTAGTTGTACCTGGCTGGACACAAAAATGGGGCGAAGCCTATGTCATTTGTTTTCTAATTATTTCATGAAATTCATGAAATAATAAAAAAACAGCTTCCCTTTATTTTTGGTTCCCAGCCGGGTACAAATAGGCAACTGGGGGTTGGGGGCAGCCGTACCTGCCTGCTGTACCTGGCTAGCATACAAAAATATGGCGAAGCCCACATAATTTTTTCAGGGGGCAAAAAACTTCTGCATACAGTCCTGGATGGAGTATGCTGAGCCTTGAAGTTCTGCAGCTGCTGTCTGTCTGTATGGAGAAGAGCAGACAGCAGCTGCAGAACTACAAGGCTCAGCATACTCCATCCAGGACTGTATGCAGAAGTTTTTTGCCCACCAAAAAAATGACGTGGGCTTCGCCATATTTTTGTATGCTAGCCAGGTACAGCAGGCAGCCACGGGCTGCCTCCAACCCCCAGTTGCCTATTTGTACCCGGATGGGAACCAAAAATATAGGGAAGCCCGTTTTTTTTATTATTTCACTTATTTCATGAAATAATTAAAAAATAAATGACGTGGGCTTCGCCCCATTTTTGTGTCCAGCCAGGTACAACTACGCAGCTGGGGATTGGAATCCGCAGCACAGGTTAGCCCGAGGTTTCTGGGCGCCTCTGCTGCGAATTGCAGTCCACAGCCATCCCAGAAAATGGCGCTCTCATAGAAGCGCCATCATCTGGCGCTGTATCCAACTCTTCCAACAGCCCTGGAGCCGGGTGGCTTGTTGGGTAATCATGAGTTAATACTGGCTTTGTTTTACTAGCCAGTATTAAGCCAGAGATTCTTAATGTCAGGCACGTTTGACCCGGCCATTAAGAATCTCCAATAAAGGGTTAAAAAAAAGACACCACACAGAGAAAAAATACTTTAATAGAAATAAATACACAGACACATTAGAGACTCCATCTTTATTACCCCCTGTCAGCCCAATAAATCCCCAATAAACCAGCGCTGATAAGAGGTTTTTTATAGAGGCTTAAATTATAAGCAGCAATTTCAGCGTTCCAAGTGCCTTTAAATGAATTTGAAGAAACTGCACTTCAGGATTGTAGTGAGGATTGTAGTGAGGATGAGGTGCCCCAGCTCATCACTTGATGAGCTGGGGAACCTCATCCTCACTACAATCCTCACTAGTGTAGTAGCAGTGACAATTGTAGTGAGGATGAGGTGCCCCAGCCCATCACTTGATGAGCTGGGGCACCTCATCCTCACTACAATCCTCACTACAATCGGAAAGCAGCGTGCAGCCTTCACTCCGTGAGTGATCAGTGCTGCTAGCGGTAACAGCGGTAACGCTGACAGATGCATTACCATAGCAACGGTGCTCCCGGAGCCGCGGTTAGCGGTGATGTCACCGCTAACTGCGTTGCTATGGCAACGGTGATCTCCGTTAATGACCGGCTGTGTCAGCCGGTCCCTAACGGAACGGGGAGTCGACCGTGTGCTAGAGCATATCGCCGGTACACGGCGATACACAAATGTGCACCGTGTACCAGAGAGATGCACTCGCAGGTCCTACATGACGCGTCATAGTCATGTGACCAGTCTGTAGCCAATGAGATAATAGCCACGTGACTGGTCACATGGCTATTTTGACGTCACGATAGGTCCTGCTTCTCTGCTGGCAGTGCCGGTCACCGGGAGGATTCAGCGATCATCGGATGGAATAGCGGCAGGAGACAGAGTGCAGGAGGGATCGCGGGGATTGGTAAGTGTTATGGCAATGTTTATTTACTGTATGTGTACATTTATAATGCATTTTTATGTGTTTGTGATTGCCTCCCATTATAGCCTATTGGTTCGAGTTCGGTTCGTCGAACGTTCGACGAACCGAACTCGAACGGGAGCTCCGTTCGGCGAACCGCCCTCGAGCCGAACCGCGACTGGTTCGCTCATCTCTAGTCACAACCATTGTGTGACATGTAGGCGATGGCTGCTGCAGCCCCATAGAGAGATCAGGCCAATATTACAGAAGAGAAGAGGTTAATCCCACGCTTCTGCAAGGAGTCCAGTTAGTTGATTTAAAAATGCATTGTTTGTTCAGGTAATGCGTTTCAGAGATCAAGTCTCCTTCATCAGGACACAAAAATGTTGATTTTTCTATCCTGATGAAGAAGACTTGATCTCTGAAATGCATTTACTAAAACAAAAGACTGCCCCTCGTTCATCAGTTTATTAGAAAGCAAAGTTCCCATACAGGTCCTCCGTAGTCCACCTTAATCCAATGTATTCCAGAGCACAGAGTGAGCAAAATCATCAGCATTTTTCTGTCCTGATAAATCAGACTTGATCTCTGAAATGCATTAACTGAAGTTAAACTGTCCCTCATTCATCAGTTTATTAGAAAGCAAAGTTCCCACGCAGGTCCTTCGTAGTCCACCTGAATCCAACGTAGTCCAGAGCACGGAGTGAGCAAGATCATCAACATTTTTCTGTCCTGATGAAGGAGACTTGATCTCTGAAATGCATTAACTGAAACAAAAGTCTGCCCCTCTTTCATCAGTTTATAAGAAAGCAAAGTTCCCCCGCAGTTCCTCCGTAGTCCACCTGAATCCAACATAGTCCAGAGCACAGAGTGAGCAAGATCATCAACATTTTTCTGTCCTGATGAAGGAGACTTGATCTCTGAAACGTGCTTACTGAATAACCAATGCAATTTTAAATCAACTAACTAGATTCCTTGTGGCAGCGTGGCATTAATCCCTTTTCTCTCAAAATTATTTTGGCACACGACTAGTTAGAAATCCAATTTTTTGGCAGCAAAACTGCCCCAATGGTGTAAAGTAAATAACTTAAAGTGTAGGAGGGTGGTGAAGGTTCTCAGTCTTCTAGTCAACTGGCCAATGATGTCTCCTTGACCTTATATATATATACTGTACACCCCTCAGGAATGGGTCTCCTAAGAGCACAAACAATATGCAGCATCTACACAGGCCACTTATCACTTAATCCTGCTTTTAGTCTACTGTCCCCTTCTTGCAAGGAACTAGCCGCTATGACCTCCAACCCCTGGTTCTACACTAATCTACAACCAAGTGGTGCTTCCCAAGTTAAAAAGCCTCTTTGGTTTCCAAGTCCCTGGTTATCCCCAGATTAACAAGCCACCATGGCCTCCAGATCATCATAACCAATAAGCTCAGACCCAGCAATTTCCACTGCCCTATCTTTGTGTAATCACTATGCCTATTGGCAGCAAACTAATGTTTAATTACCTCATCTCAGTTTGTCCAATTATCTTTATTCATTGACCAATGCCCTGTCCAAGTCAGCATCTAACTGATTCCCAGTCTCTCCCTAACATTGGGAACTCATCCTGTTAATTATCAGATGAGAAACCTGTAACTCACACTGCCAGCCACCATTACGCTACATTCTCATGATGAGCTCTTGATGAGTTTTTGATGTTGAAGAATTTCGGCAGCACTTCTGCACCTATTATTATTAATTGTGTTTCCGAATGCGTTATTTAAATGCATTTTTATTGCATTTTTGATTCTGTGGATTTTTTCACCTTTTTAATGGGCCATGGTTTATGCCACGTTCCGTTCCCACATTGAATGTTTTGGTGAGTTTTTTACCTCAGTATTTGTAAAGGCCCTGTCACACACAGAGATAAATCTGTGGCAGATCTGTGGCAGATCTGTGGTTGCAGTGAAATTGTGGACAATCAGTGCCAGGTTTGTGGCCGTGTACAAATGGAACAATATGTCCATGATTTCACTGCAACCACAGATCTGACAAAGATGTATCTCTGTGTGTGACGGGGCCTTAAGTCAAAATCAGGAGTGGGTAAAAAATGAAGAAGTGTCAAACTGTGTCTGGATATCTCCCTTTCAGGGCACTATATCAGTGGCTTAGTCTGTTTGTATCTTACTGTATTTATACACTTGATAGATATATAGATAGATAGATAGATAGATAGATAGATAGATAGGTAGATAAATGGATAGATCCAGACATATAAACAGATAAATGCACAAGCCCTGACATAAGATTTCACCCTGTACAGCTTACTGGACAGTTTTTTATGGAAAAAAAATAAATTGATGAAAAAAACAATGTGGTGTTGTCCATCCCTACACAGCTAGGAGCTGATATCAGTCTGGGAAGGTCCATGGTTATTTGGCCCTTCCCAGCCAAAAAATAGCAGCCCACAGCCACCTCAAAGGTGGTGCATCACATAAAAGCTCCAATTCTGGCACTCTACCTGGCCGTTCCCGATTTCCCTGGTGCGGTCGCAGTAAGGGTAATATATTCTGGGGTTGATGTCATGTGTGTAGTGTCAGCTGTCATCAAACCCTGGTGACAGTAACCCAGTAAGTGAAAAGAAAAAAACACATGTACTAATACTTTATTTAAATAAACACTCCCCACATTTTCCCTGGTTCATAATTTTATTTAAAAAAATAGTTTCTATGCAGAACCAACGTAGTCTACGAAATCTGACATAGTACTGAGAATCCAAAATAGTCCACAAATGCAAACCTAGAAAAACATCAGAACAGAGAAATATAAACAAAAGGCTGTGCCTCATTCACCAATTTATGAGAAAGCAAAGTTCCCATGCAAGTCCGCCGTAGCCTACTTGAATCTGACGTAGTTCAGAGCACAGAATGAGCAGGAATGTCTGAAGAATGCATCACCACTAGCAAGACCCGGCGCCTCTACCCGGCGGTGATGTCACTGTGCTTCAGATGATCTGGCTCATGCTGTATTCTGGACTATGTTGGATTCAGGTGGACTACGGAGGACATGCGTGGGAACTTTGCTTTCTAATAAACTGATGAACGAGGGACAGTCTTTTATTTTTACGTCTCTCTTTTTATGTTTCTCAACTTTCCATTAGTGGAGGGTGCAATTTTATTATATGTCGAGGGCTTGTGCAGTTATATGTCTATATGTTTGTCTGTCTGCTCATATCTATCTATATCTATTATCTCTATTATTTATGGCATTCATAGCTGTCCAAAAAACGGTTGAAAAACTAAGGTGAAAAACGCATGCAAAAAACATCAAAAGTATGGCAAAAATGTGGCAAAAATGTGGAAAATTGTGCATTTTTCCTGTAAAGAGGTGCTGAAATGGAGCAGAAATTTCTGCATCCAAATAGTGAAGTGTGTGCACATAGCCTTGTAATCTATAGGGATGTTCACATGTCCTTGTTTTTTCACAGACTGCAAAAATCATGGCGGTATTTCTTTTTTTGTTTTCTTTTTTTTTTTCTTCACAGTATTCAGGATGAAAAGGGCCAGTATAAGGTTTTGTCAAAATCTTATACATGACACGTGAACTCACCCTAAGGGGTACTTTGCACGCTGCGACATCGCTTGCCGATGCTAGCGATGCCGAGCGCGATAGCACCTGCCCCCGTCGCAGATGCGATATCTTGTGATAGCTGCCGTAGCGAACATTATCGCTATGGCAGCTTCACATGCACTCACCTGCCCTGCGATGTCGCTCTGGCCGGCAATCCGCCTCCTTCCTAAAGAAACGGGTCCTGCGGCATTACAGCGACGTCACACGGCAGGCGGCCAATAGAAGCGGAGGGGCGGAGATGAGCGGGACGTAAACATCCCGCCCACCTCCTTCCTTCCACATTGGCGGTGGAGGCAGGTAAGGAGATGTTCCTCGCTCCTGCGGCTTCACACACAGCGATGTGTGGTGCCGCAGGAACGAGGAACAACATCGTATGTCCTATCGGTGCGACATTATGAAAATGTCCGACACTACACAGATTGCCGATTTACGACGCTTTTGTGCTCGTTTATCGGCGCATCTAGGCTTTATACATTGTGACATCGCTACTAGCGCCGGATGTGCGTAACTTTCTATTTGACCCCGACGATATTGCAGTAGCGATGTCGCAACGTGCAAAGTACCCCTAACAATGCTTTGTATGGGAGAATTTATTTATCCATACATAAAAAACACTGATGATAAAAATATGCACATGGACCAACCACTGATGACACTGGTACCATTTTTTCCCATATTTGTTTAAACATGGACGCCTGAATGTAGCCTATCTTTGTGTGTCACAGTAGGTAAACCTCCATACTTAGCAAAATCAGTTTTCCTTTACAAATGGTGTTTTGTTTTTCTTATGATTTTATGCTTTTCCAAATAACTTTTATTGATCTGAGGAAACATTACTGTAAAGTACTGTATGTGCGGAGATCGATAGTACGGCACAGGAGCAAGTAGTGACTCGGCACTGTGGTTTCAACTAGTTCTGTCTGTGGAGCTTGTACTTTTTCCTAGTATTTGTGTGGATTTTCTACTGAAAAAAACAAAGATAGGCTCAGCTACGCTTATGGGCCTTGCTCACATTGGAGTTGAAGGCTCCATTTAGATCCATACTGATATCTTCGCTGTACCAGTCATTGCACTGGCTGCCTATACATCATAGGATTCAATTCAAATTGCTTGTTCTCACTCACAAAGCTCTCCACAGTGCGGCTCCCCCCTACATCTCCACCCTCATCTCTGTCTATCACCCTACCCATTCTTTACACTCTGCAAATTACTTTTGACTAACATCCACACTAATCCGAACCTCCCACTCCTGGATCCAAGACTTCTCTCGAGTTGCACCAATCCTCTGGAATGTTCTACCCAAGAAGCTAGGACGAATCACAACTTATTCAGCTTCAGAAGCTCCCTAAAAGCACTTCTTTTTAGGGTGGCCTATCACACTTCCTAATTAAATTAAGTCCAAATAGTCCCTCTCCATGACTTCTCACAACATAACTCCCCGTCAAGCTCCACCGCACCCAAAAGCAACTCAAAGATTGGCTGACTAGTTCAGACAGCCTTTATCTACCCCCCATTTCTTTATTTGAAATGGCTGGACTGTCATTGTAAATAAGCACCTGTACCCTGTCAACCCCCACCTCACCTTATTGTAGATTGTAAGCTCTCACGAGCAGGGTTGTCTTCGTTGCTCTAATTATTGTATATTCTATAACTATTGCTTGTATATGAATCTCCTGAATTGGAAATTGCTGCGGAATATGTTGGCGCTATAGAAATAAAGATTATTATTATTATTATATTTGATGGGGAAAAATGGCCTGTACGCACCTTGATTTTTTTAGTCAAAATGATGCACAACTTTACAGTACCCAAAATAGACCAATATGCCAACAAGGTCCAGCAGGAGCAGGTGGCGCAAAAGACCAGATTGTGCATTGCGGTTTCTATTATGAACAGATATCACAATGTTGATGTGAGCATAGACTTAAAGGGGTGATTCACCCATATTCATTATTGGGTACATCAATATTATGTTGAAAAACAAGGTTTTTCTCAAATACCTTGTGTTGTTAATAGTGCCTGTGAGCGGCGCTATTGTGGTCCACTCTTCCCCATCGCGTGACCCCCGTTGCTTCGTGACCTCGGGGATCTGGTGATGTCACGTCAACTTCCTGTTCACCTGACAACACCGCGGCCTATATGACTGAGCTGTGAGTGGCGTTTCACCGCCCAGCACAGCTCAGCATCACAGCGCAGCATCTCCCTGTTCTCTGCTCCTTCACTGCAGAGTGCCTCAAGCAGGAGGGATGCTGGGCTGTGATGAGCAGTGAAACGCCACCCACAGCCCAGTAACTCATGGAGACTAGGCCAAGCCCCGATGATGTCAGGTGAACAGGAAGTTGACATGACATCATGACACAAAGCCTGGGGATCACGTGATTGGGGAAGAGCGGTCCACAACAGCGTCGCTCACAGGCACTATTGGCAACACAAGGTATTTAAGAGAAACATTGTTTCTCAACATAATACCAATGTGGCGAATAATGAATATGGATGAACCACTTCTTTAATTAGCTTCTTATAAATTTGGCCCAACTATACATGTGAGAGAGGGAAAATAAGACGCTGAGCCCTTCTGGGGACAAGACTAATACAATAAAAAACCCTCTGTACTGCACTGCAGACTATGTTAGAGCTTTATAAGTATCAGTAAATAAATAGCTGAATTATACCAATTATACCATGAGTCCTGATAGTTATGCCTCATTCAGGCATCTTCAATTTTTTTGTATATCAGAAAATGGATACATTTTTCTTAATGTTTTTTAACAATTTTTTTTTTCCAATTTTGGGTTCAGAACAATTCTGTGACCTTCTTGACTGGCCCAGCCAGAGCCCTGACCTAAACCCAATTGAGCATCTCTGGAGAGACCTGAAAATGGCTGTCCTCCAACATTCCCCATCCAACCTGACGGAACTGGAGAGGATCTGCAAGGAAGAATAGCAGAAGATCCCCAAATCCAGGTGTGAAAAACTTGTTGCATCATTCCCAAGAAGACTCATGGCTGTACTAGCTCAAAAGGGAGGGTGCTTCTACTCAATACTGAGCAAATGGTCTGAATACTTATGACCATGGGATATTTCAGTTTTTCTTGTTTAATAAATTTGCAAAAATTTCTACAGTTCTGTTTTTTTTTCTGACAAGATGGGGTGCAGAGTGTACATTAATGAGAAATGAACTTTTTTGAATTTACCAAATGGCTGCAATGAAACAAAGAGTGAAAAATGTAAAGGGGTCTGAACACTTTCTATACCCACTGTAAGTATAAAATAAGGCTAATACATGTCATTATATCCCAGAGAGGCATTTTCTGAAGTATAATCTGACAGATAGGAATATGATCCCAGTCATTAGGGCTTAGTCGTAGTCGTAGATAGTGAACCAGGAGGAAATATGATGACTTTTAAAGAAAATCTCCCATAGGGAAAACCTTGGAGATACAATCTCTCTTATGTAAGAGCCTTAAGGCAACTATTGATATATGTATCATTCATACATATTGTGCCGAAAGGTTAACATTGTAAAAGGTCAAATGGCTACCTGTAAGTCAGTATTCCTGAACCGGCAAGATACGGGCATTATCATAAGATTTCTCACAGATCCGGTACGTGACAGCCTTATCTGCGCCGCTCACTTGTCACCATTGAAGATAAAATGTGTCACTTCACTTTTCCCCAGTCAAAATATTTTAACCTGATCGCAATGCAAAAGGAAGATATGCGTTTTCTTTTCTTTTTTCCTCTTACCGACCGTCCCTACTCAGTAAGGTCATCCAGTATTAGCAGTGCCATTAAGCAGAGAGCCCTAGATTCTGCAAAATTCTGCAATACGCAATGAACCGGCAGGCAGCCGCGGACCTTCTGCTGCATCTGATGTGCCACGTCCTATCATGTCAGCTTAAAATAGCACTCACTTTACCGAGTCTCAGCAACGTAGCCGACAGAAAAGGATTTTTTTTTTTTATTGTGGAAAACATAAGGACCCTTCAACATGAGGCAGTGACAACAAACCAGCATGTCTGTTTTCTGCCTGCAGATGATAGGCGCGTGTATTAGAGTAAGGCTCGAAAGACGAACGGTGCAGCGCAGCTACTGTAGCTGCTGGGGAAGATACACTTTTGCCCTAAGTACCACTTTACGTGAAGTTTATTCTCGACATTTCTTGGCATTCTTCTGAATTTAAAGAGCAAGCAGGCTGGGAATTTACATCAAGACCTCTCTAAGGCCTGAAACACACATCCGTGAAACACGTGCGTGTTTGGTCTGTTTCCGTGTATACTGGAGACACGGCCAAACGTGCACCAATGTAATTATATGATAAAAGCCCCACGTGCGTTTTTGATGCATGTCCCTTTGTCCGTGTCCGTGATCCGTACCTGTGTGCGTTTTGCACGGCAGCATGTCCGTTTTCTGCACGCAACACGCAGCACGGAACCAATGAAAGTCAATGGGTCTGTGCGCACGTCCGAGTGACACGGACGCATCTCTGTTTGCTCCCTGTACGTTTTGTGCTTTTTTCATGTGATGTCGGTCTTTTTTTTTTTCTGTTTCGTTCTCTCCCTCAGTCCGTCGGTCGGTCTCTATGTCTGTCGGTCGGTCTCTCTGTCTTATCTGTCCCTCTAGCTGTCTGTCGGTCAGTTCCCCCCCCTCTCTCATACTTACCGTTCCCCGATCTCCGGCGCGGCGCTGCACGGCTGTTATAAAAACTTCGGCGGCTTTTACTATTTCGAAAAAGCCGGCCGCTCATTAATCAATCTCGTATTCCCTGCTTTACCCGTGCACCGGCGCCTGTGATTGGTTGCAGTCACACACGCCTGAAGCGACCGGTGGTAGGGCCGCGGGTGTGTGTATGCTCTATTTCAACAAAATCCCCATACTCAGATTTTACCGGTAGTAACATTTCTTTACTAGGAAACATATTTATAATACAATCAACCGAACTATCTGCGCACATGAGTATAGTGGAGTCCCTGGATTTTCACTCCTTCCAGGTACGCAGCAAGAAGAAAGGAAAAAAAACAACAAAGAGATGGCGGCAACTTTCCCTAACTTTCCCTACAATCACGTACCAGTCTATCCCGGAAGAAGATGCCGCTCCCACGTCGCAGGCCTGGAGTCTCACGATGATGGGTCCCGGTGCAGCGCTGAAGGGATGCAGCTCCTCGGTCTTTTCCTTTGATCTTCCCCCGCTGGTAACGGATTCTAATCAGTCTTTTAGTCCCGGGGCATGCCGAGCAGAAGAAGGGAGAACACAGCCCCTGCACTTGCACTCTGGGTGCGATGCTCTGCAGTCCGGTTAGATCCTTGGTGAAAACAAAGTCCTGCAGACCGGGAATGGCAGAAACCACTTCCACAGGGTGATTTCTCCAAGACTCCGGTGGCAAAAGAGCCCTCTGTTCAGGGAGACCACATGCAGCTCTCCTCTGGCTGAGCTCTGGAGCTGAACAACCTTCCCGCACTTTTTTTTCTTCCTGGTTTTCACACACAAGCTGCAGTAGGGGATTTCCCACCTCTGTGTTTGTGATTGCACAGTCTGACACTGCCCCCTTGTGGGCAATTGCTGAAACAGTATTCAAATCCATTTCTACATTAATGATGCAGTCTGAATTGTTGATCCCATTACATACCCCCCCACTTAAAGGTTGGCAGTCCCTGTCAACTACCGTCGGTTCCCAGGCAGCGATGACTGCAGATGTCACAGGGGTTGGTTGAGAAGTGGGCCATACATACTGGTCCCTGTAAGACCGCCCGGGCGGGATCCCAGCAGTGGTGCGGTCAGTGCGTCTCAAGGGTCGGTTGTTCCCCTCCCTGTCACTGTCTTTACGCCCCACTTCAGTCAGCACTCCAGGGGAAGAACTTGGTTGTGTAGGTGGGTCACCGATCTCAGAGTCAACGTGATCACTATGCTGGGAAACGTCCGTGACGTCAGCCGTGTTGGTAGCGTCACCCCCTCCGGGTACTGTGGTAGGGGAGTCAGGCTGGGATCGGCAGGGACGCAACATATTTCGGTGCACAGTGCGGATGCTGCGACTGTCTTCACCCCGCGCTCGGTATACATGCCCGTTGGGGTAGGGGCGTTCGATTACCCGGTAGACCTCAGTCTCCCACTTGGCTCGAAGTTTCCCTTGGGGCTTCTTGATACGGAGCAGGACTAGCTGTCCCAACTTCAAGGGCTGCTCTTGCACGGGGAGTGGGTCAGCATGTATCTGGCTCCGTATTTGTTGGCTCACCAGCCGGTGTACAGTCTCCATCTTCTGTCGGTGAGCATTTAGCCAGGAGGGGTAGTTATGGCAGACATCATCTCCAGGGCGGAATAGGTTCAGGTCATGGACCCCTTTTCCGGGGCGGCCAAAGAGAAGGGTGTGTGGGGTGTAGCCAGTCACAGAGTGGACCTGGTTGTTGTAGGCCCATACTAGATCAGGAAGGAATTGGGGCCATTGGTCTTTCTTATCATCGGCCAAGGTGCGGATCAGCTGGAGTAGGGTCCGGTTGAAGCGTTCACATGCACCGTTCCCTTGTGGGTGGTAAGGAGTGGTCCTCGACTTCTGGATCCCATACATCCGATGCAGCTCTTCGATGACTCGGCCTTCGAAACAAGCCCCCTGGTCGGAGTGCAACCTCTCCGGGCACCCGTAGACGTGGATGAACTGTCGACAGATGGCCCGAGCAGCCGATTCAGCCGTCTGGTCTTTGGTAGCGACAGCGACAGCGAATTTTGTGAAGTGATCCACCATGACTAGACAGTACTGATAGCCACTGCTCGCCGTCCCAATCAGCAGATAGTCCACCATCAACAGCTCAAAGGGCCTGGATGTTTTAATTGTCTGAACAGGTGCACGCTGCTCAGGGGACTTGTGTAGTTCGCAGGTGCGACAGGTCTGGCAGACGTCTTCAACCAGCTTGCGGAGCCCCGGACAATAGATGGACTGTTGAATCCACCGAAAGGTCTTGTCTATTCCGAAGTGTCCATTCCTTTTGTGGGCTTGGGCCACCATCTCACGGGCCAATTGATCAGGCACCACAACTTGTGTGCATTCCTCCAGCATGTGCGACAAGAGAACCTTCTGGTATAGCACTCCTTCTCTCAGAATCAGCCGGTCCCACTGACTGAGCAGGGTCAAGGTCCCGGTAGACAGTCGTGCCCGTATATCGGCGGGAGGCTTCTGCTGCCGCTTCACCCATTGTTTGAGTAGAGCCCATTCAGGGTTCTGGTCCTGGATCCTGCACCACTCCTGGGGTGTCAAGGCGACTCCCACTGGAGTTCCAGCTTCGCCCACAACGAACTGGCGGTAATCCACCATCTGTTGGGCGAGCTTTGCAAAGTCAGGCGTCTCGTCCCCTTCTAATTCTTCATCCCGGTCTCGGTTGAGTAAGGGGTATGACACTCTAGACAGGCTGTCCGCATTTTGATTCTCAGCTCCAGCCCTATATTTGATCTTGTAATTGAACTTGGAGAGCCGAGCCATCCAACGCTGCTCCATGACTCCGAGCTTCGCATTTTCTAAGTGGGCCAACGGGTTGTTATCGGTCAGGACTAGTACTTCGGTCCCCGTGAGGTACCCTGCAAATTTCTCCGCCATAGCCCACGTTAGGGCCAACAGCTCCAGCCGGAACGAGCTATAATTGGTGGGGTTCTTCTCGCCCTCATGTAGGGACCGACTGGCATAGGCTATGACCCGTTCCTTGCCTTCTTGTACCTGTGAGAGTACTGCCCCTAGACCCTGTAGACTGGCATCGGTGTGTAGTTGAAAGGGCAGGTTGTAGTCCGCATATGCCAGGATGGGGGGAGACGTTAAGACACCCTTTAGGGCTTGGAAGGACTCTTCCTGGCTGGGTCCCCAGCTGATGGGTCGTCCTTTGGGGCTGTTGGTGGTCCCTCGAAGCAGGTCATGCAAGGGTGCAGCAAGTCGGGCGAAGTTTTTGACGAACCGGCGGTAGTAGCCGGCCAACCCCAGGAAAGCTCTGACCTCCTTGACGTTTGTGGGCTGCGGCCAATCCCGTACGGCGGCTATCTTCTCTGAAGATGGCTGGACACCTTCGGCTGAGATCCGGTGGCCCAGGTAATTGATCTCGGGCTGCAGAAGACGGCACTTGCTGGGTTTCAACTTCAGGCCATGTTCTCTCAACCTACTGAACACACGGCCCAGCTGCTGCAGGTGTTCTTCAAATGTGGCCGAATAGACTACACTGTCGTCCAGGTAGATGAGGGTGAAGTCGAAGTTGAAGTCTCCCAAGCAGCGCTCCATCAGCCGCTGGAAAGTCCCCGGCGCGTTGTTCAGACCAAAGCGCATCCGGTCGAACTCGTACAGGCCCATGGGTAAGATGAAAGCAGTCTTCTCTCTATCTTTCTCATGCATAGGTACCTGCCAATATCCGCTGGCCAGATCCAACGAAGAGAAGTATTTGGCTTTCTTCAGGGCTGTCAGGGATTCTTCGATCCTTGGCAAAGGGTACGAGTCCCGGATGGTGCAAGCATTCAAACGGCGGTAGTCCACACAGAATCTCAGGGATCCGTCCTTCTTCTTGACTAACACTACCGGTGCCGCCCAGGGGCTCTGGCTTTCTCGTACCACTCCCGCGTGTAACATGGAATTCAGGAGATTTTTCACTTCTTGGTATTGCTGGTTCTGGTAGATCGGACTGTGGAGGAGCTTGAAAGTTCTGGGGGCAACGGTTGGCTCTATGGCGGGGATCGCCGCATGTCCAGCATCTTCCCATCGGCCGGCTGGGTTGTTGTCTCGCTTGCCGGCCCGCCTGTTGGTCTAAGGTGAGCTGTAACACCTGTTTCTGAAACTTTGCCACCATCTGTTTCAGTTCTTCCGTGTTGCTGTTCGGAGTCCCGATACCAGATATGGACCTGCAAGCCGCGGTATATGTCTGTGTCTCCACGACAGGTCCCCTTGAACGTTCTATAGCTTCTTGTTTGGCCTCAGCGAACGTAAAGGCCGGATTTATCTGGAGTAGATCTTGCAATGAGCGGTTAAGGTACGGGTCTCTCAATCCGGTCACAAACTGATCTCTCAACACCAGGTCACGGGTACCCGTACTAGCTATCTGTTCTTCATTTCTACCGACTTGTTCTAGTAGCACTTGAAGGGCATTGGCATATTGAGGAATGTCCTCCGACTCGAGTTGAGTACGCCGGAAGAACATATAGCGCAATGTTCCCGCATATGTGGTCGGCCCATAGGTGTTCTCCAGCACCCGCACCAAGTCATCCAACGTACGCTGGCCCCTAACCGTCTCCAGCCTGACTGTCGTACACGCTTCCCCTTCTAATGTTAGCATGGCCATTTCTGCTAAGGTCTTAGGATCAGTGTTATACATTTCCCCCACTATCTTAAGTTGTTCAGTCCATTCAGTTACAGGATAGTTCCGTCCTTCAAACTTCCTCACCTGATTGACAATAGACGGCGGGGGAGCTGTCCGGTTATAAGTTACTACCGGGGGATGATTTTGTTGGTCACACATCCTGCCGACTACGCCACATGAAGCGACCGGTGGTAGGGCCGCGGGTGTGTGTGTATGCTCTATTCCAACAAAATCCCCATACTCAGATTTTACCGGTAGTAACATTTCTTTACTAGGAAACATATTTATAATACAATCAACCGAACTATCTGCGCACATGAGTATAGTGGAGTCCCTGGATTTTCACTCCTTCCGGGTACGCAGCAAGAAGAAAGGAAAAAAAACAACAAAGAAATGGCGGCAACTTTCCCTAACTTTCCCTACAATCACGTACCAGTCTATCCCAGAAGAAGATGCTGCTCCCACGTCTCAGGCCTGGAGTCTCACGATGATGGGTCCCGATGCAGCGCTGAAGGGATGCAGCTCCTTGGTCTTTTGCTTTGATCTTCCCCCGCTGGTAACGGATTCTAATCAGTCTTTTAGTCCCGGAGCACGCCGAGCAGAAGAAGGGAGAACACAGCCCCTGCACCTGCACTCTGGGTGCGATGCTCTGCAGTCCGGTTAGATCCTTGGTGAAAACAAAGTCCTGCAGACCGGGAATGGCAGAAACCACTTCCACAGGGTGATTTCTCCAAGACTCTGGTGGCAAAAGAGCCCTCTGCTCAGGGAGACCACACGCAGCTCTCCTCTGGCTGAGCTCTGGAGCTGAACAACCTTCCCGCACTTTTTTTTCTTCCTGGTTTTCACACACAAGCTGCAGTAGGGGATTTCCCACCTCTGTGTTTGTGATTGCACAGTCTGACACTGCCCCCTTGTGGGCAATTGCTGAAACAGTATTCAAATCCATTTCTACATTAATGATGCAGTCTGAATTGTTGATCCCATTACACGCCCACCACGCTGAGTGACAGCTGTCTCACTGCACCCAATCACAGCAGCCGGTGGGCGTGTCTATACTGTGCAGTAAAATAAATAAATAAATAATTAAAAAAAACGGCGTGCATTCCCCCCCATTTTAATACCAGCCAGATAAAGCCATACGGCTGAAGGCTGGTATTCTCAGGATGGGGAGCCCCACGTTATGGGGAGCCCCCCAGCCTAACAATATCAGTCAGCAGCCGCCCAGAATTGCCGCATACATTATATGCGACAGTTCTGGGACTGTACCCGACTCTTCCCGATTTGCCCTGGTGCGTTGGCAAATCGGGGTAATAAGGAGTTATTGGCAGCCCATAGCTGCCAATAAGTCCTAGATTAATCATGTCAGGCGTCTCCCCGAGATACCTTCCATGATTAATCTGTAAGTGACATTTAAAAAACACACACACACCCGAAAAAATAATTTATTAGAAATAAAAAACACTAACAAAGTCCCTCATCACCAATTTATTAACCCCGACAAAGCCCTCCATGTCCGGCGTAATCCACGGACCTCCAGCGTCGCTTCCAGCTCTGCTACATGGAGGTGACAGGAGCTGCAGAATGCACCGCCGCTCCTGTCAGCTCCACGCAGCAAATGAGGTGAGTAGCGCGATCAGCTGAGCTGACACTGAGGTAACTCGCGGCCACCACTGGATCCAGCGGTGGCCGCGAGTTACCTGACTGACAGCAGCTGATCGCGCTACTCACCTCATTTGCTGAGAACCCGGAGGAAATCCACGCAAACACGGGGAGAACATACAAACTTCTTGAAAATGTTGTCCTTGGTGGGATTTGAACACACGACCCCAGCGCTGCAAAACTGCAGTGCTAACCACTGAGCCACCGTGCTGACCCAATTACATGTTTTGTTATACACAGGTTTATTTCCTTTGTGTGTATTGGAACAACACAAAAAAAACTGAGGAAAAAAAGCAAATTGGACATAATTTCACACAAAACCCCAACAATGGGTAGGACAAAATTGTTGGCAAGCTCAGCTTAATATTTGGTTGCACTCCCTTTAGAATAAAAAATGGCCATCAATTGCTTGTTTGGGGTCATTGTCCTGCTGGAAGACCCATGACCTAGGACACTAACACAGCTTTCTGATACTGAGCACTACATTGCGACCGACCCAAAATCCTTAGGTAATCTTTAGATTTCATGATGCTTTGCACACAGCCAAGCCACCCAGTGCCAGAGGCAGGGAAACAACCCCAAAACAACTTTGAACCTCCACTATATTTGACTGTAGGTAATGTGTTCTGTTTTTGGTAAACAACAGAATGATGTGCTTTACCAAAAAGCTCTATATTCTTGTTATCTGGGCACAAGTTGCTTTTCAAGAAGAATTTTGGATTACTCATGGACATTTTGGCCATCTAGCTTTTTTATGGCTCTGTGTCAGCAGTGGGGTCCTGCTGAGTCTCCTCCATAGCATTTCATTTTATTTAAATGTCGATGGAGAGTATACGCTAACACTGATGCGCCCTGAGCCTATGAAACAGCTTGAATTTCTTTCGAACTTGATTGGAACTGATTATCCACCATCCAAACTATCCTGTATTACAATCTTTCATTAATTATTCAACAATTTTGGGAAGCTGCCCAGAATTTTATCCTGTCCATTTTTGGGGGTTTGTGTTGTAAAATTACAGTACATCTAATTTGCCTTTTTTTCTATGCTATTATTTTATTGATCCAATACACGCAAAGAAAATAATCAGGTATATTACAAGATGTGTAATTGTGGTATATATACACCACAAAAAATGTATTTGAGTATTGCACTTTTGTGTTTATGGCATTTCTATTCATTCAATAGCACCCCATAACCGCCTACCTGACCCTCACAAAAGCTCAACACAGCCACAATAAGGGAGCTGACCAGGATAGCAGGATAATGTCTTGTTCAGGATACTAGTTTTCAAGGAACGTCAATTTATTTCATATAAGGATAGATGAACCATTTCTCTGTAGTGGGAGTCCAAATCGCAGGACCTTCGACTTTCAGTAGAATGACTGTCTTCTTCAGTGTCGTTGCAGACATACCATTGTGTATCCACATATGTGGTTATGCTTAGTACTGAAGCTTAGTATCAGGCATTGTCACATACAGTTAGGTCCAGAAATATTTGGACAGTGACACAAGTTTTGTTATTTTAGCTGTTTACAAAAACATGTTCAGAAATACAATTATATATATAATATGGGCTGAAAGTGCACACTCCCAGCTGCAATATGAGAGTTTTCACATCCAAATCGGAGAAAGGGTTTAGGAATCATAGCTCTGTAATGCATAGCCTCCTCTTTTTCAAGGGACCAAAAGTAATTGGACAAGGGACTCTAAGGGCTGCAATTAACTCTGAAGGTGTCTCCCTCGTTAACCTGTAATCAATGAAGTAGTTAAAAGGTCTGGGGTTGATTACAGGTGTATGGTTTTGCATTTGGAAGCTGTTGCTGTGACCAGACAACATGCGGTCTAAGGAACTCTCAATTGAGGTGAAGCAGAACATCCTGAGGCTGAAAAAAAAGAAAACATCCATTAGAGAGATAGCAGACATGCTTGGAGTAGCAAAATCAACAGTCGGGTACATTCTGAGAAAAAAGGAATTGACTGGTGAACTTGGGAACTCAAAAAGGCCTGGGCGTCCACGGATGACAACAGTGGTGGATGATCGCCGCATACTTTCTTTGGTGAAGAAGAACCCGTTCACAACATCAGCTGAAGTCCAGAACACTCTCAGTGAAGTAGGTGTATCTGTCTCTAAGTCAACAGTAAAGAGAAGACTCCATGAAAGTAAATACAAAGGGTTCACATCTAGATGCAAACCATTCATCAATTCCAAAAATAGACAGGCCAGAGTTAAATTTGCTGAAAAACACCTCATGAAGCCAGCTCAGTTCTGGAAAAGTATTCTATGGACAGATGAGACAAAGATCAACCTGTACCAGAATGATGGGAAGAAAAAAGTTTGGAGAAGAAAGGGAACGGCACATGATCCAAGGCACACCACATCCTCTGTAAAACATGGTGGAGGCAACGTGATGGCATGGGCATGCATGGCTTTCAATGGCACTGGGTCACTTGTGTTTATTGATGACATAACAGCAGACAAGAGTAGCCGGATGAATTCTGAAGTGTACCGGGATATACTTTCAGCCCAGATTCAGCCAAATGCTGCAAAGTTGATCGGACGGCGCTTCATAGTACAGATGGACAATGACCCCAAGCATACAGCCAAAGCTACCCAGGAGTTCATGAGTGCAAAAAAGTGGAACCTTCTGCAATGGCCAAGTCAATCACCAGATCTTAACCCAATTGAGCATGCATTTCACTTGCTCAAATCCAGACTTAAGACGGAAAGACCCACAAACAAGCAAGACCTGAAGGCTGCGGCTGTAAAGGCCTGGCAAAGCATTAAGAAGGAGGAAACCCAGCGTTTGGTGATGTCCATGGGTTCCAGACTTAAGGCAGTGATTGCCTCCAAAGGATTCGCAACAAAATATTGAAAATAAAAATATTTTGTTTGGGTTTGGTTTATTTGTCCAATTACTTTTAACCTCCTAAAATGTGGAGTGTTTGTAAAGAAATGTGTACAATTCCTACAATTTCTATCAGATATTTTTGTTCAAACCTTCAAATTAAACGTTACAATCTACACTAGAATTCTGTTGTAGAGGTTTCATTTCAAATCCAATGTGGTGGCATGCAGAGCCCAACTCGCGAAAATTGTGTCACTGTCCAAATATTTCTGGACCTAACTGTACGTTACCTATGTTTCTTAAAAAACCTACAATAAAAACTGATTGATGTGTGATCAGTTCTTCTTTGCAAAATAGCTGTGTTCCCTACGTGGCTTCAAATCAAACTTCTTATGGCTAGTTTTCAAAAAATAGGTGTGAAAATGTATGGATGTAACGTGAAAAAATGTGGCACAGTTCATGGGGTATGAAAACTTTTTCAAGGCATTGTAACTAGGGGATAATCCATTTAAGGCCTGATACGCACAATGCGTTTTTGCCATGTTTTTGGTGCAGTTTTGTTCACTAAACCATATGCATTTCCTTCTGTGCCGTCCCCCCGTAGACCTCTGATGTCACGGTGGTGGGTCTGAGCACCAATGTGACCGTACCGGACACATGTGACAGGCTTTTGTGATGGGGTTAAAAATAAATGTAAAAAGGGAGAGAAAAATAATAAAATAAATAAAATAAACAGATTGTGACGCCAGTTGAGATGTTTGGCTTTGGTATGGCCGGGCACTGCTGAAGGTCCACAGGAGTTAGGTGATGATGCACAGTGCCAGAAAGTTGTCTTCTCGCCCCCCCAACTAGGGCTGGTTCCTGGGGATGATGAGGTATTAAGGTGCAGCAAAGAATAATTCAGCCAGAGACAGGACAGGGAGCTTTTACATTTTACTGAAGCTCTGCAGAACAGTCCGGAACATTCTTTACAGCCTTCACAATGATGGTGTCTGACCTTCTCCAATAAGAGTTCAGTTTCTCTGCTTTGTGGTGGTAGTGTATTCCTCCTGCCGCTATCTCCCTGCCTGGGAATAAGTATCTTGATATCCTGGGAATTTCAAGACAAGAAAACTCTTGATCTTTAATCCCTTCCACCGAGCAGGCAACTTGACTCCTGAGGGAAAACTCACTGTTTCTTCTAGAATTTTCCAGACTCAATCACGTCACTGAGCTCCTGGGCAATTTCACTCTTCCTTATGAAAAGGTGAATAGCAGACTCTCAGTTTGCCACTGACTTTGAAATCCAGGTGGCCTAGGGACTGATACCTGGCCTATGTGTAGCTGGCCCCTCAAGAGGTTTCAACAGTTATCTCAGGACAGGACCGTCTCCATATTAAACTCCTCTCACACGCTGCCGTTAACTCCAACTGCCACTCTCTGAATTTACCTCACAGCTAAGCTCCTCCCCTTTCTCTTTCTAGGGTGCACACACAAGCTTTGCTTTTATCTCACGTGAACAGCCCCAGTAAGGGAGTGTGGGTAAATGTGTTTTTATAGTGAACAGCAGAGAAAACCGTATCTCATTAAAGCTAGCAATACATGTTATACAGATTGAAATACACATGTAGCCATTCTTTGTGGCAACTCAGGCACAGGACACCACACTACCCCAGCAAAGTCTATGAAATTTCAGTTTTTCTGTTTGCATGTTGCAGCTTTTTTTGGCTGCATCTTTGTGGTGACCACAAAGATGCTGCATGTAAATTCCTTCTGCGTTTTTGCTAACATTTTTGAGCCCTTCCAGGCAACAGATTTCACTTGAAAACGCTACAAAAACACGTAAAAAACGCATGTGTTTTTTGGGTGCGTTTTTGCCACGGGTGCATTTTTTGGGAGCCAAAAACATGCAGTTTTGTGGTCACCACAAAGATGTCCTGTGTGGACATACCCCAACTCCTCTTTGCAGGACTGATTGGGGTAAAAAATATGAAGTCACCTTGTCTTAAGTGATAAGAGGTATGGTTATGTCAACCAGCCCTAGAAAAAGGGGTCTTTAATCTTTGCAGAGATCCCCCTTTTATCTGCAGACATATCTGATAGAACTAGGAATCATATACAACCTTACGGTAAAACGTTTTTATAGCCGTCTGGTGGCAGCGGGAGAACAACTTTTTACATTATTTTACTCGGTGACACTTTTTTTTGTCGGATAACATATTCTTACCATTAACTTTAAAATAGTTTAGTTCACTTTGTTTGCATTGGGAAAAAAATATTTTATGACATTTGTGCTCATGAAAGAATCAATAAAGATCAGGAAAGTGAGAAAATAGAAACTAGAACCGTGCGCAGTCATTTTAAAACCTCCTAGATATCAGTAAAAATAATAATGTAAATCACCTCCATAGCTTTATATTAAACAATGAATCAGTCAGGAGTATAATAAGTAATAAAATAGGTGAGGAGGCACATAAAACGTGCGCGACTTTAAATCCACCGTGTGCAGGAGGATATGTCTGGAATGAGGCGCTCTGTCACAAAAGACAATTTTTATTCAATACATCATTTCTACTTCATGTTTTATATGATGGAGTGGCATAATTAGGCTTATGCCCTGCAGAATATTTGCCTAGTATACAAGTATCAGATAGGCTTCTTACCCACATCTAAAACAAGTTTCCTAAAAAAGGATATGAAGAATTATTCACACTGAGTATACATTTTTGTTTTGTTTTCATCCATTTATTTCACAGATATTTGACTATCTATTCTAGACAGCAGAGAAATATCAAATTTGCAATTTTGACACTCGCCATTAGGGGTCAGGGTAGGAGCCTTACAAAAAAAATCATGTGACAGCTTGCTGCAAAAATGGATGCTATTGTTCGCTATTTACTATTTGGTGGATAATTGTCACGGACGTCTCCCTGTTTTTGGAGAGACTAGTGACAGCTTTAGGACTGGAGCCTCTCATCTCCATCTGGGATTCTACATTTAAATGTTGTTTCATTTCTCTTGGTGCTGATATAGTTAGTCAGTTTTGCTGATAACAGCCTTCCAGCAGTGCATATCAGTTGCAACTGCTCTGTAGCCACACCCCTTTGTGTTTAAGTAGCTAGGTTTCCCTGCAATCTTTGCTGATTAAACAAATCCATTTGTATTCTGGCCCCCTTGGTGGAAGGATCTGTGAAGGAGTGTTCCAGAAGTCGGACTTTATCCTTTTGTTGTTGTGTCCTCTGTTTGTCTTACCTTTCCTTATGTCATCTTAGTGTAGCAGTGGTGCTAGAGTCTCCCACCTGCCAATGCACTAGCCAGAGCATCTACAGGGATTTTTCAGGGTCTCAGGTTCCTGCTTGGCGACAGTTGAGGAGACTGTATAGGCTCTAGCTAGGAGAGTAGGGACAGCTGCAGGTTAGGATAGGAGGCGTCCTCTCTACCTCTCTCTAAAGCCAGGGCCACTGTTGTTATTGTGTATCCTTACCTAGCGTATTGTTTGTTGTACATGTGACGCCCTGGCAAAACCAGGTAGTCACACATAGGACACAGCATAACACCTTCCTTCACAGGGTTACACACGGCCGACTTGAAACCCTAGTCACCCCCCTCAGGGAAAGACAGGCACCAGTGGGCGGGACCAGGCGGTTAGGAAACGCCCACCTAGGGGTCTAGACAGCCCGGGGCAGGAAAAATGGTTAGTTAAGTTGGAGTTCAAGTTGAGAGGAGTGTAAGCTGGGGATAGGTGTAGCTCCAGCAGGAGGAGAAGCTCAAGTTGAACGGTGCCAGGGTCAGAGCCCTGGTACCTTGGCTAGGTGGCAGACAGTGGTCTCCGTCAGCAGGAGACGGGAAGATGGCTCGGCAGATCCAAGGTGGACTGGGGCAGGGTTGTAGCCCGCCGGTACCGACACCGGAGAACTGACCCGGAAACCGTGCACATAGGGGGTATTCGGACCCTGAAGCCAGGACCGGAACCAACGGCCTAGCTAATCAATCGATTGAGAGCATGATTACAGGTCCTGTCCCAACCAAAATCCCAAAAGCAGACAACCACCCACAGAGAAGAATAGGGCAACAACCAGGGCCCATAGATCCCATGGGTCAGTGTCAGCGGGCACTGCTCCTCAGGCATACAAAAAGCCAGGAGCGGACTCTGAATTCCAGACCAGGCAGTCCACAATACACAAAGACAGTGCAGAGGAAAGGACAGCAACCACCAGCCCGGGTGGGGGACCGGAATACAACCGGCCGCGGCAGCCGGCCACCAGCACCTTGGTTTACCAAAAGACTCGTGTAATTCATTTACTTGTGAGTAACCAAACATCCCCTTGCACGTCTGGGCGCACAGGCCCCTGCCATTGCCATACCTTGCACAGAGACACTGGGTCCCGGGGCAACCATCTCAACCCACAGAGGGGTTAACATCCAGCTGCCACTACATCTCCCCCAGGTGTCCCACAACAGCAGTGGTGGTGTCCCAGTTCACCACACACCGTGGGTGGTGTCACGAACTTAATACGGCCAAGCCCGTACAACTACGTCCCCCTTTTTCATTCGGCATGTCCACGTGACCCCCGGGTCCGGAGGATCCCTCGAGCCATACTCAGCGGGTCCAGATCCGAGCAGCGGCAGCTGCTGGCACGGGGGCGGCCCAGTACACAGTGTGCTGAATTATTAGGCAAGTTGTATTTTAGAGGATTTTTTATTATTGATAAACAACTATGTTCTCATTCAACCCAAAAGACTCATAAATATCAAAGCTTAATAGTTTTGGAAGTTGGAGTGGAGTTTTTTTAGATTTGGCTATCTTAGGAGGATATTTGTTTGTGCAGGTAACTATTACTGTGCAGATTTATTAGGCAACTTAATAAAAACCAAATATATTCCCATCTCACTTGTTTATTTTCACCAGGTAAACCAATATAACTGCACAAAATTTAGAAATAAACATTTCTGACATGCAAAAACAAAACCCCAAAAAATGAGTGACCAATATAGCCACCTTTCTTTATGATGACACTCAACAGCCTACCATTCATAGATTCTGTCAGTTGCTTAATCTGTTTATGACCAACATTGCGTGCAACAGCCACCACAGCCTCCCAGACACTGTTCCGAGAGGTGTACTGTATTCCCTCCCTGTATATCTCACATTTTATGAGGGACCATAGGTTCTCTATGGGGTTCAGATCAGGTGAACAAGGGGGGCATGTCAATATTTTTTCATTGTTTAGACCTTTACTGGCAAGCCACGCTTTGGAGTAGTTGGATGCATGTGATGGAGCATTGTTGTTATAATCCGGAACCATGGAAGACCACCACAAATCATTGGCAAAAGGTGACAAGAGCATTGGCAACTAATCTGGCCGCTATCCCCTTACTAACCATCACAACTTGAAGTAGCCGAGGGGTGAACTAACATCCTGTGCACCGCGAACCCAGCCGGAGAACTAACTATCCTAAAGGTAGGAAAGATGAATAACTCTCTGCCTCAGAAAATAGACAAGAATAGCTAGCCCCCCACATTCAAAGACTGCGGTGATATAGGAAAAACACAATACACAGGTAAATGACAGGATTAGCAAAAGGTGAGGCCCCCGCTGACTAAAATAGGAAAGGACAGGAAAGAGACTGATGGTGGCCAGAGAAAAACCCTGCAAAATACCAACTTCCTGATAGTACAAAAAGGCCCTCAGATCGCATGATCTGAACTCCGTCCTATACCAGGTGCCCTTGTCATACCAATGAACAGAAAACAAGAATCATAACAAAGTCAACAAGCCACAAACACATGGACCCAAAGGAGCTATACTCCACACAGAACTGCAGGGAGTTCCTCAACAATCCACTAAGGGGGAAAATCCCTGCAAGCAAATAAACTGAAACCAACCACAGCAAATGACAAACCCAGATAAACAAAAGAACCAGACAATAAATAAAGAGCAAGCACTTATCTGGGGAAGATGTGGTGTAGAGCAGGATTAAGCAGGCTGGAGATACAAAGAACAACTGACATCCGGCAACAGCCTGCAATCAGATCAGGATTTAAATAAGCAGAAAGTTAGCAAAGGAAACACCCACTGCACAACACACCTGGTCCAAGTCCAAACCATTCCTGGCCACCAGAGGGAGCCTCCCAGCAGCCAAAATGTAACTAACATTCACAACAGTACCCCCCCTTGAGAAGGGGTCACCGAACCCTCACCCACGCCACCGGGTCGCTCGGGATGAGCATGATGGAAGGCGGAAACCAACCTTTCCGCATGAATGTCAGAAGCCACAACCCAAGAGTTATCCTCCTGCCCATAACCCTTCCATTTCACAAGGTACTGAAGCTGACGCCTACTGCAACGGGAATCCAGAATTTTTTCAACCTGATACTCCAGATCCCCTTGTACCAAAACAGGGTTAGGAGGCACTGCTGCAGGAACTGCTGGCTCCACATGTTTCTTCAACAAGGACTTATGGAAGACACTGTGAATCTTAAATGACGCAGGCATAGTCAAACGGAAAGATACAGGATTAATAATCTCCGAAATCTTATAAGGTCCAATAAACCTGGGCTTAAATTTAGGAGACGGAACTCTCATAGGAATATGTTTAGAGGACAACCACACCATGTCCCCTACTTTAAACTGGGGACCAACAGTCCGACGCCGGTTGGCAAACTTTTGGGCAGTTTCTTGGGACTGAAACAATTTATCCACTACCTTCCCAAATCTGCTGCATTCTGTTGACCACCGAATCCACCTCCGGACAGTCAGATGCCTCAAGCTGCCCTGAGAGGAACCTAGGGTGATACCAAAAATTGCAGAAAAAGGGGGACACCAACGTGGTAGAGCTAGCTCTATTGTTAAGGGCAAATTCAGCCAAAGGCAAAAACGAAACCCAGTCATCCTGATCCGCAGAAACAAAACACCGTAAATAGGTCTCCAGGGTCTGGTTAGCCCTTTCAGTCTGACCGTTGGTCTGAGGATTAAACGCTGAGGAGAAAGACAGCTGAACACCCAATTTAGAGCAAAAAATCCTCCAAAACCTGGATACAAACTGCACCCCTCTGTCAGAAACAATGTTTTCGGGAATACCATGCAAATGAACAACATGTTGGAAAAACAAAGGCACCAACTCTGATGAAGATGGCAACTTAGATAGGGGAACCAAGTGGACCATCTTGGAGAATCTGTCACAGATCACCCAAATCACACTCATTTTCTGAGAGACGGGAAGCTCTGAAATAAAATCCAAAGAGATGTGTGTCCAAGGTTTCTTAGGTACAGGCAAAGGCAATAATAGCCCACTAGAACGTGAACAACAGGGCTTGGACCTAGAACAAACTCCACACGACTGCACAAAACGACGGACATCTCGGGACAGGGAAGGCCACCAAAAAGAGCGTCTCACAAGATCTCGAGTACCAAAAATGCCAGGATGACCCGCCATAACAGAGCAATGAACCTCAGAGACAACTCGGTCTCTCCATTGGTCTGGGACAAACAGTTTACCTGTAGGACATCTCTCAGGTTTAGCCCCCTGAAATTCCGCCAGTGCCAACCGCAGATCAGGCGAAATAGCCGAGAAAACTACACCATCATTCAGGATAGTAGACGGTTCGACAACCTCTAAAGAGTCAGCGCAGAAACTCCTGGAAAGGGCATCGGCCTTAACATTCTTGGTGCCCGGCAAAAAAGAGACCACAAAATTAAACCGGGTAAAAAACAAAGCCCACCTGGCCTGCCAAGGATTCAACCTCTTGGCCGATTCCAGATAGATGAGATTCTTGTGGTCCATAAGCACCACAACTTGATGCCAAGCCCCCTCCAACCAATGCCTCCACTCTTCAAATGCCCACTTCATAGCCAATAATTCCCAGTTCCCCACATCATAATTCCGTTCAGAAGGAGCAAACGTCCGAGAGAAAAAGACACAGGGCTTAAGTTTACCCGAAGTAGCGTCTCGTTGAGACAGAACAGCACTTGCTCCGATCTCCGAGGCATCGATCTCAACTTTAAATGGGCGAGACACATCAGGCTGCTGCAGAACTGGGGCAGAAGTGAATTGCCTTTTAAGCTCCTGGAAGGCCACAATAGCCTCAGGGGTCCAACGCTCAGCATCAGCTCCCTTTTTTGTCAAATCTGTCAGAGGTTTGACAATGGCAGAAAAATTGGCTATAAATTTACGGTAAAAATTAGCAAACCCCAAAAACCGCTGCAGGGATTTTAGAGAAGTCGGTTGCACCCAGTCGTAAATAGCCTGCACCTTAACCGGGTCCATTTCAATAGCGGAGGGAGACAGGAGGAAGCCCAAAAAGGAAATCCTTTGCACCCCAAAGAGGCACTTTGACCCCTTAACGTATAGTGCATTATCCTTAAGTATCTGAAAAACATCCCGTACATGCCCAACATGAGAGTCACAATCATCAGAAAACATCAAGATTTCATCCAAGTACACAATCAAAAATTTACCAATAAGGTCCCGAAAAATATCATTCATGAAGGCCTGGAAGACGGAGGGTGCATTAGTGAGCCTAAAAGGCATCACTAGGTACTCAAAATGCCCCTCAGGAGTATTAAAAGCCGTCTTCCATTCATCATCCTCCTTAATACGGATGAGATTATACGCACCCTTGAGATCCAGTTTCGTAAACCATTTGGCACTCTTCACTCTAGAGAACAGATCAGACATCAGAGGCAAAGGGTACTGATATTTGACCGTAATTTTATTAAGAAGACGATAATCAATACAAGGCCTCAATGAACCATCTTTCTTAGCAACAAAGAAGAAGCCGGCACCCAAAGGAGAAGATGAGGGCCAAATGTGCCCCTTCTACAATGATTCCCTGATGTATGACCGCATGGCATCATGTTCGGGCACAGACAAGTTGAAAATCCGAAATTTACAACCGGGCACCAACTCAATGGCACAGTCACAGTCCCGGTGTGGGGGCAAAGAATCAGATTCCTGGTCATTAAATACATCACGGAAATCAGACAAGAAGGCCGGAACATCAACTGCCTGAGCAGACGTGGAGGACACGGAAAGGTCCTGATGCACACCTTGACAACGCCAACTAGCTACCGACAAGGATCTCCAGTCAAGAACCGGATTATGGGTCTGCAACCACGGAAATCCCAGTACCAAGGTATCCTGTAGATTATGCAATACTAAAAATGTACAAGTTTCCCGATGCGCTGGTGCAACTCTCATAGGCACCTGGGTCCAAAATTGGGGTTTATGTTCTGCCAAAGGGGTAGCATCAATGCCCCTTAAAGGAATAGGAGTTTGCAAAGGAATCATGGGAAAACCACAATCCCTAGCAAACCCAAAATCCATCAAATTGAGCGCTGCCCCTGAGTCCACAAAGGCAAATGCAGAAAAGGAAGACAATGAGCAAATCAATGTGACAGACAAAAGAAACTTTGGTTGCAAAGAACCCACAGTAACAGAAGTAGCCAATCTCCTTTCACGTTTAGGGCAGACAGAGATGTTATGAGAAGCGTCTCCACAATAGAAGCACAGTCTATTCTTCCGTCTGAACCCCTGCCGACTAGCATTAGAAAGGACCCTATCACACTCCATAGGCTCCAAAGGCTGTTCCACAGGCACAAAACCAGCAGGTAACTTCCTGCACTCACGTAAACGCCTATCAATCTGAATGGCCAAGGTCATAGAGGCATCAAGACCAGAAAGGACGGGAAATCCTACCATTACATCCTTCACAGCATCAGCAATACCCTTCCGAAAAAGAGCCGCAAGCGAATCATCATTCCATCATTCCATTTGGTAAGGACCGCCCACTTTTGAAATTTCTGACAAAACGTTTCTGCAGAATCTAAACCCTGAGTTAAGGACAACAAGACCTTTTCTGCTTGGTCCACAATATTGGGTTCGTCATATAATAAACCCAAGGCCTGAAAAAAGGAGTCCACATCACTGAGAATCGGATCATCAGACGCTAAAGAGAAGGCCCAGTCCTGAGGGTCACCACGCAGCAAGGAGATGACAATCTTAACCTGCTGTACGGGATTCCCTGAGGACTTAGGGCGCAGGTCAAAAAATAATTTACAATTATTTTTGAAGCTCAAAAATCTCGACCTATCTCCCGAAAAAAATTCAGGAACAGGAATCTTAGGCTCTGCAAGGGGAGTCTGTGCAAGATAAGACTCTATACGACGAACCTTAGCATCAAGATGAGCAACACGCTCACCCAATTCATCCATGCTAGAAAAAGAAATCTTCCACAGAACCCAAAGAAGAAGAGGAAAAATACCAAAAAAAAAATAAAAATGTTTTCTCAGCAGCTTTTTTTTTTTTTTTTCTTTTTCTTCTTAAGAGTACCCTTTAAATTTGTTGGCCGGATGTACTGTTATGATCCGGAACCATGGAAGACCACCACAAATCATTGGCAAAAGGTGACAAGAGCATTGGCAACTAATCTGGCTGCCATCCCCTTACTAACCATCACAACTAGAAGTAGCCAAGGGGTGAACTAACATCCTGTGCACGGCGAACCCTGCCGGAGAACTAACTATCCTAAAGGTAGGAAAGATGAATAACTCTCTGCCTCAGAAAATAGACAAGAATAGCTAGCCCCCCACATTCAAAGACTGCGGTGATATAGGAAAAACACAATACACAGGTAGATGACAGGATTAGCAAAAGGTGAGGCCCCCGCTGACTAAAATAGGAAAGGACAGGAAAGAGACTGATGGTGGCCAGAGAAAAACCCTGCAAAATACCAACTTCCTGATAGTACAAAAAGGCCCTCAGATCGCATGATCTGAACTCCGTCCTATACCAGGTGCCCTTGTCATACCAATGAACAGAAAACAAGAATCATAACAAAGTCAACAAGCCACAAACACATGGACCCAAAGGAGCTATACTCCACACAGAACTGCAGGGAGTTCCTCAACAATCCACTAAGGGGGAAAATCCCTGCAAGCAAATAAACTGAAACCAACCACAGCAAATGACAAACCCAGATAAACAAAAGAACCAGACAATAAATAAAGAGCAAGCACTTATCTGGGGAAGATGTGGTTTAGAGCAGGATTAAGCAGGCTGGACATACAAAGAACAACTGACATCCGGCGACAGCCTGCAATAAGACCAGGATTTAAATAAGCAGAGAGTTAGCAAAGGAAACACCCACTGCACAACACACCTGGTCCAAGTCCAAACCATTCCTGGCCACCAGAGGGAGCCTCCCAGCGGCCAAAACATAACTAACATTCTCAACACATTGTCCTGCATGAAAATCATGTTTTTCTTGAACGATACCGACTTCTTCCTGTACCACTGCTTGAAGAAGTTGTCTTCCAGAAACTTGCAGTAGATCTGGGAGTTGAGCTTCACTCCATCCTCAACCTGAAAAGGTCCCAGAAGTTGATCTTTGATGATACCAGCCCATACCAGTACCCTACCTCGACCTTTCTAGCGTCTGAGTCGGAGTGGAACTCTCTGCCCTTTACTGATCCAGCCTCTGGCCCATCCATCTGTCCCATCAAGGGTCACTCTCATTTCATCAGTCCATAAAACCTTTGAAAAATCAGTCTTAAGATATTTCTTGGCCCAGTCTTGACATTTTATCTTATGTTTCTTGTTCAAATGTGGTCGTTTTTCAGCCTTCATCACCTTGGCCATGTCCCTGAGTATGGCACACCTTGTGCTTTTTGATATTCCAGTAATGTTGCAGCTCTGAAATATGGCCAAACTGGTGGCAAATGGCATCTTGGCAGCTTCACGCTTGATTTTCCTCAATTCATGAGCAGTTATTTTGCGTCTTTTTTGCCCAACACGCTTCTTGCAACCCTGTTGGCTATTTGCCATGAAACACTTGATTGTTCGGTGATCACGCTTCAAAAGTTTGGCAATTTCAAGACTGCTGCATCCCTCTGCAAGACATCTCACAATTTTGGAGTTTTCAGAGCCCGCCAAATGTCTTTTCTGACCCATTTTGCCAAAGGAAAGGAAGTTGCATAATAATTAAGCACACCTTATATAGGGTGTTGATGTCATTACACCACACCCCTCCTCATTACAGAGATGCACATCACCTGATTTACTTAATGGGTAATTGGCTCTCAAGCCTATACAGCTTGGAGTAGGACAACATGTATAAAAAGTATCATGTGATCGAAATACTCAATTGCCTAATAATTCTGCAAACAGTGTAGGTTTGTCATGCGTTGGACATCTGTTGGTTTGAACGCACCCGCCGTGTGAAATAGCGTGACAATAATTACAAAATTAATTTTTGTTTACATTAAAAAGCTTTTATTAAGGGTAATAGAATATATCAACGTGAATTCAGCCATAAAGATTGAGATTTTCTGTTGAGTACAAAATAACCATTCCCTAAATATTCTTAGAAAATTATTTAAAATGGTACATTGCTGGCTCCTCTTTTTTATTCTGGCTCCTGGAGGGAAGTCTTAAATGGGACCACCCAATATGACTTCCATACAATATCACCAGCAGGAAATACCAGCAGGCGGAAAGTATTTAAAGCCGCACCCAAATGTTGATTGGTCAGTGAAACGAGTAAATTAATACACCTGTTACCCTAACAGAATAAAAGCCATGATGACAGAAACTAAACACTCAAAGAAAAGATGTATCTGCTGTGGTCCAGCAGACAGAAGTGGACAACAGAGCACAGACTCAAGGGTTTGAATCCAGACGCATGACAGTACTCCGCTCCCTTCTACAATGGGTCTCTGAACCTACAGAAATCCTCAACCACTGATGCAGTAGAACTCTCGCACTAGGCGTTCTAGATGCAAATCTCCTGCATCAACCCTGGAATGTAACAAGATGCTGAAAGCGATGTCTTGCAAGTCTGAAACCCAAAACTCATTCTACCTTGTACTCCTCTAAAGGGTGCTTTACACTGTATATATCGTCGGGCTCACAGTGTTTGTGACGCACATCCGGCGTCGTTAGCGACATTGCAGCGCGTAACACCTATGAGCGACCTTTAACGATTGCAAAAGAGGCAAAAATCGTTGGTCTGTGACACGTCGTTCATTTACCAAAAATCGTTGTCTGGTCAGTAGCGAGGTTGTTTGTCGTTCCTGCGGCGTCACACATCGCTATGTGTGACGCCGCAGGAACGACGAACATCTCCTTACCTGCGTCCACTGGCAATGAGGAAGGAAGGAGGTGGACGGCATGTTCCGGCTGCTCATCTCCGCCCCTCCTCTGCTATTGGACGGCTGCTTAGTGACGCCCCAGTGACGTTGCTATGACGCTGAATGCACCTCCCCCTTGAAGGAGGGATTGTTCGGCGGTCACAGCGATGCCGCTACAAAGGTATGTGCGTGTGACACTGCCGTAGTTCGCTACGGCAGTGATCACCAAATGTCGCACGAACGATGGGGGCGGGTACTATCGCGCATGACATTGCTAGCGATGTCGCAGCGTGTAAAGCACCCTTAAGTCAACCTCAATGATGTTCTTAGGACTCGGCATCCCATCAATCTTTTTAACAAGAGAGGAATGGAAGGAAATATTAATCCTTAAAGCAATCGAGAGTTGAAGCTTGACTGTCCCAGGATTAATGATTTTAATTATCTGATATGATCCAACTTTTCTAGGAGCAAATTTCCTTGGTGGAGATTTTAGGCCGAGAATTTTTAAGGAAAGCCACACTATATCCTACCTTTGGCCTGAAACACACATCTGTTAAAAACAACCACGTGCCGCGAGACACGTATTTTCCCTGCGTGTTGCGTGAGGTAAGTACGTGTCTCGGGTACGTGCGGTCCACGTGTGTTCTCCGTGTGCTATCCGCGATAGCACATGGAGAACAGGTAATTTACATACTCACGTGGCCCGCGCTGCTGTCCAGGGTCCTGATCTTCAGCTCCAGCCTCGCCCACTCCCCTCTGACGCTGCTTCCAGACGAGCGGAGATCAGTGCCCGGGACAGCACGCCCATCTCCTTTACACACTCATAACGAGCGGCGGCCGGCAGGAACAGTTTGCAGCGGTAGAATCTACGGGACTGGTGGAGGTATTTGGTTTTTTTTATTTT
Source organism: Anomaloglossus baeobatrachus (assembly GCF_048569485.1). Taxonomy (NCBI): domain Eukaryota; kingdom Metazoa; phylum Chordata; class Amphibia; order Anura; family Aromobatidae; genus Anomaloglossus; species Anomaloglossus baeobatrachus. The sequence continues at coordinate 82,919,259 of NC_134354.1, read as the reverse complement.
AAAATTAATGACACGTGTTCTCCGGCGCGTGTCACACGGAACCGCAGCCACACTACATCCGTGTGGTACGGGTGCGGGCCGTTTGACACCCGTGCTGCCAGAGAATACGTGGACATGTCAGCCTGCAAAAATCACGGACACACGTAAGTACGGAACGGACACACGTTCCGTTCCAAAATACTTACGTGTGTCCATACAATAGTGAAAACATAGGTCCACGTGTCTCCGTGCCGCCGGTACGTGAAAAAACTGCCAAACACGTACCGGCGGCATGGATGGAGGCCTTTAAGACAGGAGCTCCCCTGCGACTGCGGTTTGCAGTTTTCTTGGTCTGATCGCAAGTTATCAAAAGACCTTTTTCAACTTCTCTGAAGATGTCAAATGAGAAGAATAATTTTTTCCTCTTAGACTGCCGACTAGAAAAATTACCAAAAAGTGGATAAAAACCTGTTTTATTTATTTTATTATTTTCTTTCTCCCTTTCAAATATTATTTTTAATCCCCATTACAAAAGCCAGTTGCTTGAGCTAGGTCACATCACCACTCGGACCCACCACCGTGACATCAGAGGTGTATCGGGGGCAGCACAGATTCATGACTAGATACCTGCATGCATAAATCTGTATAGTGTATGGCACCAGCAGTACATTACATACACTGAGATAACACACGAGACGCCCCCTACTCTCTTAGACATACCAGTAAAAGGGGATAAGTTCAAATGAATAATATCTGCTTCAGGTCTTTGAAGAAGAAATCATTCTCGGTAAAATCCCACAAAGCGCAGATGTGAAGGTCAGCCTGCTGGAGAGAAGACGGAGTTACATAACACAAAGCAGCTCCTCCGCTCCCCTCCTTCCCGCTTCCTCACAATCGAGCACAGCCAGCCCTGCAGTTCTTCACGTAAGACACGCACAGTAGGACATAGTCAAGAGAACTCAGGCAGCATTTGAGGCAATGTGCCACGTATCGTGGAGACACTAAACACAGTCTTTGAAAGAATGAAAGCGCAGACACAATATTTTTCAATTCATAACCATTAGGAAATGTGAAAGAGATTTACAGAAAGGGAGTCGGACAGCACAAGACAACTGTTCAAACCAAAGGCGCTCGCTGAACGTCTGACATGGCCAAACTGCAATGTACCTTCCCACCTACTTATTGTGCATCTATCTCCTTCCTACTATTCCTTCATTGACAGCTTTGGCTTTACATAAACTTGCGAAAGATTCGAAATAGTAAGGTGGCAAGGTGCACTGAAATATTTAACTGCGCAGAGGGTGAACCGAGTACTTGTGCTTGGTTTGAACAGTCATTCTGTGCTGACAAACTGTTAAAAAAGACAAATTAAAACTCGGAATAGTGCAGAAACAGCAGCCAATCAGATTCCAGTTCTCGCTAGTCTACAGCAAGTGAGAAGATAAAAGAGAATTTATTGGTTGCTAGGCGTAACTGCTACATTGTAACATGTGAGACTGTGCATATTTGGGCATATTTACTGAATCTACCTAATGATTCAACAGTTAACCCTTATACTCTGGGATCTGCTCTCCCAACATCTATTTTGAGGCCTGCCAGCACATAGAGAAGTGGCCAGAGGCGTAACAACCGCGGTCGCAGAGGTCGCCACTGTGACCGGGCCCGCAGGGTTATAGGGGCCCGGAAGCCGCTCTGCAGAGAGGAGATGCGCTGTGTAGTGGCCGACTACCAGGGGGCCGGCCTGTGAGTCAGGGGGGGCCCGGTGTCAGCAGGGGTACAGGGGTCCCTGACCTGGAGAGGCCCACCAGGCGTTTCTGACCTGTGGCAGAGCAGAAGCGCTCCTACACAGAAGACGGAATCCATCCTGCCAGGACCTGCAATGATGTCATGCCCATGTGACTGTGTGGGAGGAGACACACGTTTGCTGGGCAGAAAGCACCAGAAGATATTGATTTCTGAAGGAGATTGGGACACATGGTGACTGGTAATAAGAAAAGAGGGGACATGAGAGGGAGGGGGGTGCAGGGTGAGTGGCATATGAGGGGTGCAGACTGTGACAGAAGGATGTGAAGGGGTGCAGAGTGTTTGAGAGAGTGGTAAGTTGGGGTACAGGTAGGGTGAGATATGTGGGGCAGGGTGTGTGACATAAGGGGGTGTAGTGTGTATGATATGGGGGGTGCAGGCTGTATGGGGAGCAGTGTGAGTGAAGTATGGGGGAAGGGGCGTAACTACCGCGGTCACAAGGGTCGGAAGGAGAAGAGAGGTACTTGTTTTTTTATTTTGCTGGCTGCATGACACATAGAGGCCCGGGGTGGGGGGAGGTCGGGGGAGAGCAGTGGCTGCATGACACATGGAAGCCCCAGGGGGGCTGGCTGCATGACACATGGAGGCCCTGGGGGGGCTGGCTGCATGATACATGAAGGCCCTGGGGGGGGGTGGAGGCTACAGTGGGCCATCACACAGTGGCGCAGTGGCTGGCTGCATGATACATGGAGGCCCTGGGGGGCTGGCTGCATGATAAATGGAGGACCTGGGTGGGCTGGCTGCATGATATATGGAGGACCTGGGGGGGCTGGCTGCATGATACATGGAGGTCTATGGGACTGCATAAGAAACATGAAGAACACCTTATACATAGAATATAGTGGTGCATTATACATGGAGGAGTATGGGGCTGCTTAATGCAATATGAACATTTATGGGCCTGCATTATAATACATATAGGACTATTGGGGCTACATTATAATATATGGAGGACTATGGAGGCTACCTTACACATGGACTATGGGGGTGCATTATAAAACATGGAGGACTGTGTGGTGAAGTATAAAATATGGAGAATTCTGTGGTGAATTATAATATATGGAGAACTATGGGAAATTCATTATAATACATGGAGGACTATGGGGCTGAATTCTAATGTATGAAAGGTTATGTGGGACACTTTATACTATATGAAAGGCTATGTGGGGGCCATTATAGTATTTGGAGAACTTTCCCATGCTCTGCTGTACATCTTCTATCAGCACCCAGCTTTCCCATGCTCTGATATGGGAAAGCTGGGTGCTGAGGGAAAGATGGATATTAGATAATGGGAAAGCAGGGTGCTGATAAAGGGATTTCAGATCATGGGAAACCTGGGTGCTGATGTCAAGCATCATTGTTATGTAACCCGAGTGTCAGTGTCATTATCCCATACCCTAAGTGTCAATGTATGTGGAGGGGGGCCCCGGTCCAAATTTTGCACCAGGGCCCATCAAACTCTAGTTACGTCATTGGAAGTGGCCTTCAAGAGTTAGGCACCATCCTGATTGGAGTAAACCTTGTCACGGTGGGATGACTATGCTCTTTTGATCAAAGTAGTGTTTACTAAATACCCTACGTTATTTACATGTAATATTACTATTTAGTTACTACCGGGTATTTGCTCATTTGTTTTTACCTTGGATTTTGTCTAATTTCCATGCTGTGAATATGCACCTGTTATGCTCACTGGGCAAGCCTGAGGTGTTGGTAAACCCTTGGGCTTGACGACGAACCTACAGGGGTACAAGAGCAACAGTCTCTGATAATAGGTTACAGGACCAGCAGCAGATGTTGAGATTCCGTCCGATGTGGATGGAAGGATGGATGGATGAATGGCAGCAGCTGGTGATGATACTACATGGCAGCGAGTATCGTGGTAGGCGGCCGGTGTAGCAGCTCGCAACAGCAGCGGCACGTAGAGGTAACAGCAGCAGCACTCTATAAATATAAACAGGTATGAGCAATGGGACTAGCACAATGGAAACAGCAGAAGCAGCACAGTGCTAGAGAACCTGAGAACTAGCAATGTATGAATTCGTTGGCCAGGCACCTCCCATAGGGCAGAGGTGCCTTAAACACATGCAGCCTCCCTGCTGACCTGGGAGGCACTTCCGGGTTAGGAGGATGCTGGCCCTTCAAGAAAGGAGGTGTGACTGCAGGTGCACCCGCAAGGTGCACATACTCCCTGGGAGGCAACAGCATGGGCCGGGAAAGGGACCGCCACCGTAGGATGCCTGGACAGGTGAGCAAATTGACGTCCTTGCCGGGGAAGGGGAGCAGGAGAATGCGAGGACGCCGGCATGGGCATCACAGCACCTACACTTCGCACTTATACCAACATGTGTTTGGCCTCCCCAAGCAAGCTGCCTGATTACTAGCCAAGTAACAAGGAGCCCCAAAAATTGTTTGATACATGTGTAAAACTAGACAAAACACTGGGTTCACATGATCCCTTTTTTTCTATCAGAGAAAAATGGCTCAAATAAGCTAATCAGACTCTGATCCATTTTACATGGACGTGGCTGTGATGTCTGATATATTTTTTTTCACTGACCCAAAGACTTGAACGACCAAGCGGCATCCGATTCTCAGAGGCAAATGGTGCAATTTTTTCCCTCTGACTGAGAACATGTGTATAGCCTCTTTGAATAACATTGGTCTGAGTGTGATCCAATATTTTGACGGATAGCACTTAGTTCGAAAATATGGTCGTCTGCACGAGCCCTAAGAATGAGTGGGGTGCACTCACACTAGTAACACTGCCCCATTGTCGGTTTCTTTTTACTTGTGGTGTAATTATTCATTATTTGGGACAAATTTTGGACATGTTTTTCTGCATATTATAAAGCTGAAAAGAAAAATGAACCAGTTACTAATTACAACAAATTCGATATAAAGGTGTTTTTTAGTTGGGTGAGGGGGAATGGGAATAACAACAATTCCACCATTTTTTAATGAGTTTATTATTAGGACAATCACAATGTTGTATAAATATTATGATTACGGCGATAAACTTTATGTTGTTTTTTTTCTTGTGCAGTAAATAGAAATTTTAAAATATTAAAAAAACGTTTTTTGTGTCACCACATTCTAATAAACCCAAACGTCTTATTTCTTTAGGAGGGAAGTTGTCAGTAAGGTTAGTTGTCAGTAAGGTTACCACCCCCACCCCCCCATCTAGATGTTACTATATTTTAAGTTTGTTTTTTACAGTGCTCAGTATACAAGATCATTAATATGGTAATCATGTATGGATTTTTTTTTCTATAAAACTAATAAAAAAAAATGTATTAGCAAAAATATATATTTTTGAAACTTTTAGGGTTTTTTTCCAAAAAAATGGAATGTTTTATCTTTAATTTAAAGTGGAAATTAATGGTATACCCAAGTGTGTTTGACTATTTTGTCTTTCCCATAGAATGAAAAGCTTTAGATGACGGCCCACCTGTACGTCTCTGGTTATATGAGACAGGATCCCATTTTCGTGATAAGTGAGACCCTCATTTATCAGATATTTATGGCAGTTTGTAAATATTAGGCATGGGAATTCTCTTTTAACAAGGTTTTAGAGGACTAAGATAGTAACCTATGCTTAGGACAGATCATCAATATCAGATTGATTTTGGTCTAATGTCCAGCACCCTTAATGATCAGCCATTACCAGGAACCACAGTAAAAGAAGTACAGTGTATACGGAAAAGGAACACTACAGCGCCGCACACTTTATAGTGGTTGTTCTTGAGTAGTGCAGCTTACTTATTACTGATGTGACTATACGGCCAATATCACACTCCAGTTTTGTGTGTGTGTGTTATATCTGCAGATCATGGACACATTGCAAAAAATTTGCCGTTTCACATGTTCTTTTCTTTTTGGCAGACTGGATCAAAAATGGAGACGTGCCCTACTTTGATCCCGCGTTGCAGAACAAGTTCATAAATAAAAGTTAGTGACCCTGTGAATTAAAAAGGAAATAATATGATCTGTCCATATTTTAATAAGTAGAATAGGTTTAATAGGTCATCAAAGTTTGGTTCCACAACTAAGCTCATCCATCCACCGCCGGCACTGGGAACAGCTAATTTAGTGGGTGCCGGAAGTTGCACCTATACTGATCTGGTATTGATGACCTAGACTAAGACCCCGTTACACGCAACAATGTATCTAACTATATATCACCGGGGTCACGGATTCCGTGACGCACATCCGGCATCGTTAGCGACATCGTTGCTCCGAGCGTCTGTTAACGATCAAAAATACTCACCTTATCATTGATCGTTGACACGTTGTTCATTTTCAAAAAATCGTTGATTGTTGCAGGACGCAGGTTGTTTGTCGTTCCTGCGGCAGCACACATCGCTATGTGTGACACCTCGGGAACGACGAACTACAGCTTACCTGCGGCCACCGGCAATGAGTAAGGAAGGAGGTGGGCGGGATGTGACGTCCCGCTTATCTCCGCCCCTCCACTTCTATTGGGCGGCCGCTTAGTGACGCCGCACAAACCGCCCCCTTAGAAACAAGGTGGTTCGCCAGCAACAGTGACGTCGCTAGACAGGTAAGTACGTGTGACGGCTCCAAACGATATTGTGCGCCACGGGCAGCAAATCGCCCGTGACGCACAGACGACGGGGGCGGGTATGCTCGCTAGCGATATCGCTAGCGATATCGCTACGTGTAAAGCCCCCTTAAGAATAGGCCATCAATATTAAAGTCTTGGAGAAACCTTTTAATTTAAAGATTGCGAGACCTGACGTATGAACCAAAAATGGGTCCAGAAAACTGAAAAACACAGACCATTTTAAAATATGAGAAGCTATAGTGGGGTCTAAAGGGAAAATGTTTCTCTTCTTCCCCTTAGATCCCACTATAGCTTCTCATACAGCCAGATCAGATTGCATACTTTGTGCTGACGAGGGGCAATCAACCCAAAACACTGTGTCTGCAAATTGAGGTTCTGATCTGGCATAAATCCTAAATCATATGAAAAGGCTCATTAAAGGGTCACATATGACTTTTAGGATTGCTACTTTCAATAGGTGGTGCTAGAGTTCGTCTTCTTCCTCCCTGAAGAGACAATTTGAACATATGAGAAAAAAACTCATGTGAAACAGGCCCAAATAGCAAAAAAAAATTTAGACTCAAAGAGAATCTTTCAGCAGATTTTTGCTACCTCATCTGATAGCAACATGACGTAGGCAAAGAGATCCTGAATCCAGCGATGTATCACTGGGTGCAGCAGTTCTGACATAATCAGAATTTTTAGATTAGCCATGTAGCAGAGCTGAGAGAGCTGCCCCCGCCCACACTAGGCTGTCAATAGAAATTGTACTTTGACAGTAATGCCGGTGTCACACTTGCGAGAATCAAGTGGCATCACTCGCCACGGCCTGCCGTTCTCCAGACAGGCGCGTACAGCTGCATTTATTTCTATACAACTGCCCGCTCTTATCCGGAGAGTGGCAGGCTTTGTCGGGTTATGAGACTTCATTCTTCGCGAGTCACTAGCAAGTGTGACACCGGCCTAATGGTGTAAATCAGAGGAGGGGGCATGCCGGACTGCTGTGCATGTGACATTGTTGTCCGAGCAATGATAAGTCCTGCTCCTTAAACAAACATAGCAAATGAGCAACACTTGGACAGTGACAAGGCAGGCATCCCTGAATTCTATGTTTTCACCCTTGCAGCATGCTGTTTTCAGCTTACATAGCAAAAACCTGCTAACAGGTTCCCTTTAATTGACCCATATGACAATAAAAACACATATTAGATTTTCTGCCTTTGAATAGTTTGAGAAAATGCACATTCAATGAACAATGAGGCACAGTATGGCTGCGTACGGGTTTGGGAAAATGAAAGAAAAGTCTCATTCATTCTGTCTTGGTAGAATAAAAAGAAAGTGCCTATAAAGAAATTATTTACTCATTTTATCGCTGCAACATTTATGCAGGAAAACAATGTCTGCAGTTATCAAATATCTTCAAAGCGTTCAACTCTGCGATTCTCCGCTGATGATACAGAGCATCATTTTCATTGTTTTTGTCTCAATTACATCATATAAAATGCTGTTTATGTGTAGAAAAGCCATGCAGGCAGAAGCAGATTGTCATATTTCAGCTAACATACGGCATTAATCAGTTGTCACCCCTAAGGCGCAGAACTCCTATTATTTCTTTTTAGCCCTTGTACCTGTGGCAGCATCAGGGCAATTATAGATTTATAAGGAAAAGCACTAATATTCCACGTCCTAGCCATCTTTCTTTGTGCCGCGCTGCCTGCCACTGCTTTCCGAGGCTCTTCATTTATAATTTACAATTTTATGCACAAGCCCTGCACCGTAGGAGCATTTTACAGGTGGTGCTGGGTCAGGCTGCCAAGCTAAAATACAAGCTTATACATGCTAATGATCAGTAGCTGGTAAGTGCCACTTTCATCAATTTACATCCACATGCTGATTTTCTGCGCGCCGTTCCTCCAGGCCGGCAATCTCTATTGCAGACTTGCCCATACAGGGGACTTCTCTTGTAGAGCGGTGAGGAACTATTATCGGTTTTAATACTAGAGAAAATGCGGGATGATCAATCAAACCCTGACAAGCATGATCAATCAAATTCTGAAGCATGCTCGTTTTTAGTTTTACGTTGCCAATCCTATGGTAATTTCTGGAAAGTCTAAACAGACTGCGATGCGGAGACATAAAGAAATCTCCAGAGATTCACATCCTCGGCTAACACCTTGTTCCATAACTGCGTATACACTGTACGGTGGAGGAAAACACTAGAGAATATAGGACTTGTGACATAAAGAGGAAAGGGATTCAGTTTCCAGCACAATTGCTTCTAAAGTAGATCTTTCTAGAAGTTTAATATAAAAGAATTGCTATCGGATTGTGAAACGTTCATTCTGCTGCAGACCAAGAGAACGAGTTCTAGGGGGTTGAAGGAATCAACTAGATTCTTATAAAATTAGGGTTAGGACATTAGGTCTAGAAATGAGTGACTTGGACTAGACTTGGGTACACTCAGTGCTCAGCCCAGTGTGAGTCGCTTGCAGTGTTTGATCGGCTCGCACTGGGGGTAACAACAACATGATCAGATGTAGTGTGCACCAGACAAAAAAAATAAATGGAAAACCCCCATCAACCTGCCCTCAGATGTGTTCTGTTTATGGCTGACTGCATGTGGTTGAAGACCCAAGCTGCCCAATCAGTGACTTCCATTGGGGTTCAGGTCAAATCCAGGTACCAAACCAAACTTTATCTATAGTCCGGTTGATCCCGCAGAACCAAATTCTATTGCCACTTGCACACGTTGAGTATTTGCTGAGTTTTTTACCTCAGTATCTGTAAGGTCACGTTAACACGTTGAGTATTCAGCACAGCAGAGAAAAGTGCGAGTTCACAGGAGTGCAATGGAGGCCTCTGTGTGGATAACGTAGGATGCATCATCCACACGGAATAGGGAATGAGGGCGGCGATGGTAAGAAGATAGGAGGTGCTGGATTGAGACCAGTGACGCCCATCAGACCGGACCACCCCGCAGGTGAATATAACAAAAGATGTTTTTTATGTTATACAGCGCAGCTGGGGCTCTTATATAGTTTTCTAGAATACTGTATATGAGATTACTGGTGGTGGCCACAGCTTATAAGGGACAAATCTGGTGACAGGTTCTCTTTAATAAATAGCATGGGTTAAAAAAAGTTGCACTGTTTTCAAGCTTTAATTTCCATTTCTTTATTCATTTTTGCTCCTTTTTCATATGCGATCTGCCCCTATCTTCATATGTTCCTCATGTAGACAAGTCCCTCCTATGCTGGATGTGAGGTCTATGTGTCCAGGTTGCTGATGTCTTTACTAAAGGCCCCGTTACACGCTACAATTTATCTGACGATATGTCGTCAGGGTCACGGTTTTCGTGACGCACTTCCGTCGTCATTAGCGACGTCGTTGTGTGTGACACCTACGAGCGACTTCAAACGATCTTAAAACTAGCGAAAATCGTTGATTGTTGACACGTTCATTTTCAAAATATTGTTCGTCGTTTGGAACGCCTCAGACATATTGCTACGTTTGACATAATGCCAACGACGAACATCGTTAGTGCGTCCGTCATCAGCGACGCGGGCGTGACGCTACGAGCAATGCTCCACGCCTCCTCCGCTCTGATTGGTGGTACCAACTGCGTTCTGATTTGGCAGGCATGGTTGATAAGGCAGACACAATTATACGTCTCTGTCGTTGCCGGAATCGTTGTGAGGATTGCTGTGTGATGGTGTCCACACGACCGCCTTGGTCAAACAATATATCGTTGAACGATGTAGCGTCGTTTGTGAGATGGGTACGTTTGACCACTACAAAACGACCTATGAGCGATCTCAGCAAATCGTAACTACGATCTGGGAGTGTCACATCGCTAACGAAATCACTAGCGATATCGTTGTGTGTAAAGCAGCCTTTAGTCTCATGTATCAGCACAACTTCATTCCTGGATTTGTTTCTCTTTCTCCTTATTTCTCCTTCTACCTCCCATTGGGTATTTCTTCCACCTGTGCTGGCATGTGTGATTCCCCTCCTTTCTTTCCATAATCTACCCTGGGTGCTCTTGTTTCCCTCTACATATCAGTCTGTGTGATCTCTTCTTCAGAAGACTTCTTTACATCTGTTTTCATTCCTATAAAGCACATGTAATCTGCTATCCCAGAACACTTGGTTATTTGTTTTGTCAAAAGCAGCAGGACAACCAGCTATGTGAGAGTATTACACAGGCCCTACAATAACAGAATGGGAAATATTTTAATTTAAAGGGAATCGGTTATGTCCATCCTCCTCTTCTTCATAGAACCATTACTTTTTTTTATTTTTCCGTCAATATTGCCTTATGAGGGCTTATTTTTTTGCGGGATAAGTTGTACTTTTGAATTAATCCATTAGTTTTATCATAGTGAGCTGGAAAATGGGAAAAGAACATTCCAATGCGGTGAAATTGCAAGTGCACGATTGTTTGTGGGGTCTTTTATTTACCACGTTCACTATATGGTAAAACTGATGAATTAGCAGGATGATTCAGGTCGGTATGAGTTCGTAGACACCAAACATGTATATTATTAATTTTATTTAAGGGGTGAAAAAAATTCAGAAGATTGTCCAACAAAAAGAATAGCGCTTTTGGCACCATTTTCTGAGATCCGTAGCGTTCTCCTTTTTCAGGATCTGGGGCTCAGTGATGGCTTATTTTTTTGCGTCTTGAGTTGGCCTTTTTAATTATACCATCTTTGTGCAGATGCTACGTTTTGATCGCCTGTTTGTTATTGCATATTTATAAAAAAGGTGCAGCGCCCAAAAAACATAATTTTGGTATTTGAAATTTTTTTCTCACTGATCTGATTAATTGATTTTATATTTTGATAGATCAAGCAGCGACACCAAATGTGAACTGTATATATTTTTTAACTGTTTTATTTTCATTGGGCTGAATGGGGGTTGATATAAACTTTTGTTTTTTTTTAGTTTTTCATATTTTTTAAAAACTTTTTTTACATTTTTGATTTTAGAAGTCCCCTAAGGAACTTTATCACTGTACAGTCTGATTGCCTGTGCATTTCTGCTGATCATAGCAGCATCGCTCTGATAAGCAGAATTGCTGATCTCCTATGAGCGCCGATGCTCTGTTGGCTATCACAGGAAGTGAGTTCATGACAGCGTTAAGGGTCATCAGCTGACCCCTTGCTACAATGGCAGCACATTGGCGCCATGTGATCACGTCATGTGGCTGCTGATGGCGGTGGACAAGGGTGCGATCCTGCCGCGGCCATTTAAATTGTGCTGTCAGTATTTGACAGCGCAATCTAAGGAGTTAACAGGCATGGGTGGCTCTTTGGTCCACCTGTGCCTGTTAGCCACACATGTCTGCTGATCAGAAGCAGACATGTGCGGGGAATACCGCGGGCTCGCTGCCGAAGCTTGCAGTCACTGGAATGAGACAACCAAGGATGTATCATTACATCCTTGGTCGTAAAGTGGTTAAAAATGTAGCGTCTTAAAGTTCAAGCAAAGCGGATGGGATTTTTTTAGAAATTTCCTGGCCACTGTGCTTCTTTTTACTTAATGATGCATGTTTAAAATCCACAACATGTAAATTTCACTTGCAGAATCTCCCAGCTTCCTATACAGATTTTCCCCATAGACATTCGATGCGGAAAATCTGCAGGTAAAATATACACATGCATTTTTAGTGGATTTTCGCGGTGGAAACACATAAAAAATTAGTATAATCCAAACATAAGTATATCAAAGTGTTCCCAAAGCCAAATCCCAAGAAGTATCAAAAATACAAAAAACAAAGCAGCTTTATTAAAAACATTTATAGTAATGAAAGGGTTTTAACCAGCTCACCTGTAAAGCAACACCTCCCTGTTTTAGAAGCAAGGATAACAGTGTTGCTGGTGCAGGGACTTGAAATAGAAACGCGTTGCATTTGTAATTGCTCTTACTATTTTGGATCAAGTCCTGTACTTTGGATTTTAATTTTTGGAATAAAAGTAATTGATTTTATGCATTTGGAAGCTGCAGATCTTTTTTTTATTAAAAACATGACACCCCAACAGGAGACAAAAACTGCAGTTTCAAAAACGCATTAAAAAAGTTTGTGAATAAAAAACACACAAAAATGTACTAATTAACCTAATTTACATTATCGGTGCAGAAATGCTGCGACATCAAAAACTCACCAAAAGCTCACTGTGGGAACGAAGCCTTTTAGGAAGAATCACAGAAGAACGTAATATCGAGTTCTTAGAAATATTTTTCCAGAATTGCTATTTTAGTCTTGTGTGCTAAATATGTGGCATTAAATACGGAGCTTATAATAAAATTGAAAGAGTTTACATAAGTGTCTTCAGATATATTAGCAGTAACAATAACCTTGGCACAAGGGAAAGAATTACCGTAAGTCAAAGCAAAATATGGTACAAGTCAGAGATAATTGCCTGGATGGGGAGTCTGGCGGGCGCGGTGTTTCAGAAAGTCCACCAAAGACTTTTGCTTTCTAGGTAATTATTTTCCAAGCTGACCTGATACCATTCATTATAAGAACTTCACCTCTGAGTCTTACAGCTGAACATTAAGGTCATTGAGATGTGTTTCAAAGACATTTACACACTTTGCTTTATGTTCTGTGAATAGAAAGGAAGTCGGTGCACTGACCTATTATTGATCACTGAAATATCTCAAAAACTGCATGCTGCGCGGTGACAGGCGCTCACAGATAGAAAACGGGCACTTTTCTGTTAACCTTTTAAGGCTTTTCAGCTTTCAGCATTGATGTTTAATGTCTTATCCTATAGATATCATTACATAATTGTAAGATCAATACAATCCACTCTAAATAATTAACAATTTAACATGATCCTTTAGTCCTCCTTTTTCTTTTGGACTATATTTAACTTTTTTCTTGTGACTGTTTATAAATTTCTATTACCAGAGGAGGGAATTGAACTTCTTGGACACCAACGTGAAAATTGTAACACCCCCCTCCCCCCCATGTGCCATTTTTGATACTGTCGTCTTCTTGTGTGAATAACGTCTTTGGCATTCCCAAGCTCTATGGTTCAGATGTGATTGCAGCCATGGCAGCACTTTGAGCTATGTCTGTGTCCAGTGACGTAGCTACAATCTGATGGGCCCTGATGCAAAATTTGAGCCTGGGCCCCCATGCCCCACATGTTGGTGGGATATATGGGGTGTTGTAGCATTCTAAATCCTACAAAAACATACGAGTTGCCCCTCTTCCCCCTTAATTGTGTAGTACTGACCCCCATTCTGTACTGATGACCCCCATCCTGGGCCACTTCCTGGTAAATATGTCCTCCATCCTGGTGTATGACATCATCATGGCTATATCCTGGCATATGTAGCCCCATCCTGGTATATATGTACCCATTATAGTATATGTCCCCATCATGGCCACATAATGGTGTATAATCCTATCATGGCCCCAACCTGGTATATATGTCCCCATAATGGCCCCATCCTGGTATATATGTCCCCATCCTGGTATAGATGACCCCATCCAGTGACCACGATCATTACACCCCTGTGTGTGTCTGTTTCTTGGAAAGTCAGAAAAAAACAAAATGGCGTAAAGTGACATATTGTTTGTCATACTTGAAGTAGAGAATTGTCCAAGGTGTATGCAAAAACATTAAGATTACCCTTAAAGAAGTTGTCCAGTTACCAAAACTGATTTTTTTTTTCTGATAAATCTTGCTAATATGTGCCCCTCAACACATCTATTATGTTTTTTCAGCAAAATTACCTTTTATTGTGCACTAGCAGCACATGCTCATTGCTGGCTCCAGCTCTGATGGGGTTAATCTCTCCTCTGACTTCCTGTGTTCAGTTCCTACAAGTCCCAGAATTCTTTGTGGCTTTAGGGCGGTGTCTGGCTTATCTAACACACCCACTGTGTCTAATACACCCACTCTGCTCCCACCCAAACCCTCCTCCCTACCTCTTCCGTGTGGATGCACTGAGATCAATCATACAGAGACAGCAGCAGCTCTACACAGCCAGGGGAAGAAAGTGTGTGTGCGTGTATATACAGTGTATGTGTATGTGTGCGCGTATATGCAGTGTGTGTGCGTATATACAGTGTGTGTGTATGTGTGCGCGTATATACAGTGTATGTGTATGTGTGCGCGTAAATACAGTGTATGTGTATGTGTGCGCATATATACAGTGTATGTGTATGTGTGCCCGTATATACAGTGTATATACAGTGTGTGTACGCGTATATACAGTGTGTGTGTGAGTGTGTATGTGTGTGTGTGCGCGTATATACAGTGTGTGTGTGTATATACAGTGTATGTGTATGTGTGCGCGTATATACAGTGTGTGTGCGCGTATATACAGTGTGTGTGTGTATATACAGTGTGTGTGTGTGTGAGTGTGTATGTGTGTGTGTATGTCATACTCACCTGTCTGCAGGGTCCCGGTGCCATGCCTGCTTCCAGCCCCTGTCTCGGTAGCGCCGCTCTGGCTGTGTGCAGTCTCCCCGGGGCACGTACGAAGCTTGCAGGACCTGGCGGTGGATCACCTGATGCAGTCACCTGACGCATCAGCTGATCGATTCTCGCGGTGTCGCCGGCTTTTTCGCGCCCGGCCGGCTATCAGCTGATTCTGCCGTCAGGGGACTTCATCAGCTGATTACCGGCAGCTCCTGCAGTGATGGGCCAGGATCAGACTCCGCTGCAGGAGCTGCCGGTAATCAGCACAGACGTGAGTATTTATTTATTTATTTTTTTTTGCACTGATGCTTCAGCTGATTGTATAATCGGCTTTTATACAATCAGCTGATGTGTGATGTGATTCACGTAGTTTAACCTGACACATCATCTGATCGCTTTGCCTTCCAGCAAACCGATCAGATGATATTGGATCCGGATGGGCAGCGCGGGACCCTTGACCCAGGATTACTGTGGAGGGGGGTTTATTTCAATAAAGATGGAGTCACTAATTGTGTTGTGTTTTATTTCTAATAAAAATATTTTTCTGTGTGTTGTGTTTTTTTTTTTATCATTACTAGAAATTCATGGTGGCCATGTCTAATATTGGCGTGACACCATGAATTTCGGGCTTAGGGCTAGCTGATAATATACAGCTAGCCCTAACTCCATTATTACCCAGCTAGCCACCCGGCATCAGGGCAGCTGGAAGAGTTGGATACAGCTCCAGAAGATGGCGCTTCTATGAAAGCGCCATTTTCTGGGGTGGCTGCGGACTGCAATTCGCAGTGGGGGTGCCCAGAAAGCTTGGGCACCCTTCACTGTGGATTCCAATCCCCAGCTGCCTAGTTGTACCCGGCTGGACACTAAAATTAAGCGAAGCTCACGTCATTTTTTTTAAATTATTTCATGAAATTCATGAAATAATTAAAAAAAAAAAAGGGCTTCTCTATATTTTTGGTTCCCAGCCGGGTACAAATAGGCAGCTGGGGGTTGGGGGCAGCCCGTACCTGCCTGCTGTACCCGGCTAGCATACAAAAATATGGCGAAGCCCATGTCATTTTTTTTTTCTTTTTGGGTAAAAAACTGCATACAGTCCTGGATGGAGGATGCTGAGCCTTGTAGTTCTGCAGCTGCTGTCTGCTCTCCTGCATACACTAGTGAATGGAGGATGCTGAGCCTTCTAGTTCTGCAGCTGCTGTCTGCTCTCCTGCATACAATGAACATTTTGAATAAGGAAATGACATCAGACCTTTTTTTTTTTTTCATCAACAATCTTTAATGGCATTGTGCACTGATTAAAAACGCAGTGAGCAAAAACACAGCAAAAAAGGCACCAAATCGCGGCAAAAACGTGACATGCAGCACCGCAGGTGACATAGAGCAAGTTGGTGACATGTTCTGCTCTAACACATAGTGTGCTGCATGTCACTGTATCCACTCTGGGACTTGTTGTGCAGGTGACCGGATGATACATGTCACTAACTGCCTCACTCTGTGATTTCTGATGCATAGTACCAACTGTATACACTCTCACCTGCACAACAAGTCCCATAGTGGAGACAGTTATTGACATGTATCATCCGGTCACCTGCACAACAAGTGCCAGAGTGGAGAAAGATAGTGACATGCAGCACACTATGTGTCAGAGCAGAGCATGTCACTGTCTCCACTCCGCTGACCTCACAGCCCGTACACGCTGCGATGGATGCAGGGGGACACAGAACAAGTAATCGGCCGACACTGGAGTCATCTGATTACTTGGGATGAATGAGAAGTAAAATGCTCTGGTGCTCGATGGGCGAAGCCCATGCCGATTTTTTTTTAAAAAAAATTCATTAAAAATAAAAAAACAAAAAAATCACATTGTTTGTGGGCTCCCGCTGCATTTTCTATTGCTAAGGGTAACCAAAGCAGCTACTGGCTGCTAGCCCCCGCTGCTTGGTGTTACTTTCACTGGCAATAGAAATGCAGGGAAGCATTTTTTTTTTTATAAAGGTTTTT
Source organism: Anomaloglossus baeobatrachus (assembly GCF_048569485.1). Lineage (NCBI taxonomy): Eukaryota > Metazoa > Chordata > Amphibia > Anura > Aromobatidae > Anomaloglossus > Anomaloglossus baeobatrachus. The sequence goes on along the minus strand of NC_134354.1, from coordinate 82,902,468 downwards.
CCCTGAAAACGTTTTTAAGAAAATGGCGTGGGCTTCGCCATATTTTTGTATGCTAGCCAGGTACAGCAGGCAGCTACGGGCTGCCCCCAACCCTCAGCTTACTAGTTGTACCCGGCTGGGAACCAAAAATATAGAGAAGCCTTTTTTTTTCATGAATTTCATGAAATAATTAAAAAAAAAAAAAATGATGTGGGCTTCACCAAATTTTTGAGTCCAGCCAGGTACAACTAGGCAGCTGGGGATTGGAATCCACAGTGCAGGGTGCCCAAACTTTCTGGGCCCCCCACTGCGAATTGCAGTCCACAGCTGCCCCAGAAAATGGCGCTTTCATAGAAGCACCATCTTCAGGCTCTGTATCCAACTCTTCCAGTGGCCCTGGTGGCAGGTGGCACGCTGGGTAATAAGGGGTTTATACCAGCTATGTGTTACCAGCTGGTATAAAGCCCGAGATTCTTAATGTCAGGCCAAGTTTAACCTGGCCATTAAGAATCTCCAACAAAGGGTTTAAAAAAAAAAAAAGACATCACACAGAGAAAAATACTTTATTAGAAATAAATACACAGACACAGTAGGGACTCCATGTTTATTACTCCCTCTCACCCCTCCACGATGGAGAGATTTCTGTACTGACCATGCCAGGAGAGAGCGAGGAAAAGAGAGCGAGCGGGGGGGGAGAAGAGAGCGAGCGGGGGGGAGAAGAGAGGGGGGGAGAAGAGAGAGGGGGGGAGAAGAAAGAGGGGGGGGAAGAGAGAGGGGGGGGGGGGAAGAGAGAGAGGGGGGGAGAAGAGAGAGAGGAGGGGGAGAAGAGAGAGAGGGGGGGAGAAGAGAGGGGGGAGAAGAGAGAGAGGGGGGGAGAGAAGAGAGAGGGGGGGAGAAGAGAGAGAGGGGGAGAAGAGAGAGAGGGGGGGAGAAGAGAGAGAGGGGGGGAGAAGAGAGAGAGGGGGGGAGAAGAGAGAGAGGGGGGGAAGAAGAGAGAGAGGGGGGGAGAAGAGAGAGAGGGGGAGAGAAGAGAGAGAGGGGGGGAGAAGAGAGAGAGGGGGGGGAGAAGAGAGAGAGGGGGGAAGAAGAGAGCGAGGGGGGGAGAAGAGAGCGAGGGGGGAGAAGAGAGAGAGGGGGGGAGAAGAGAGAGGGGGGGGAGAAGAGAGAGAGGGGGGGGAGAAGAGAGAGAGGGGGGGAGAAGAGAGAGAGGGGGGGAGAAGAGAGAGAGGGGGAGAAGAGAGAGAGGGGGGGGAAGAGAGAGGGGGGAGGAGAGAGAGAGTGGGGGAGAGAGCGAGGGGGGGGAGAAGAGAGCGAGGGGGGAGAAGAGAGCGAGGGGGAGAAGAGAGAGAGGGGGGGGAGAAGAGAGAGGGGGGAAGAGAGAGGGGGGAGAAGAGAGAGAGGGGGGGAAGAGAGCGAGGGGGGGAGAAGAGAGCGAGGGGGGAGAAGAGAGCAAGGGGGGGAAAAGAGAGCGAGGGGGGGAGAAGAGAGAGAGGGGGGGAGAAGAGAGCGAGGGGGGGGAGAAGAGAGCGAGGGGGGGGAGAAGAGAGAGGGGGGGAGAAGAGAGAGAGGGGGGGAGAAGAGAGGGGGGGGGAGAAGAGAGAGAGGGGGGAGAAGAGAGAGAGGGGGGAGAAGAGAGAGAGGGGGGGAGAGAGCGAGGGGGGGAGAAGAGAGCGAGGGGGGAGAAGAGAGCAAGGGGGAGAAGAGAGAGAGGGGGGGGAGAAGAGAGAGGGGGGGGAGAAGAGAGAGAGGGGGGAGAAGAGAGAGAGGGGGGGGAGAAGAGAGAGAGAGGGGGGAGAAGAGAGAGAGGGGGGAGAAGAGAGCGAGGGGGGGAGAAGAGAGAGAGGGGGGAGAAGAGAGAGAGAGGGGGGGAGAAGAGAGCGAGGGGGGGGAGAAGAGAGAGAGGGGGGGAGAAGAGAGCGAGGGGGGGAAGAGAGCGAGGGGGGGAGAAGAGAGAGAGAGGGGGGGGAAGAGAGCGAGGGGGGGAGAAGAGAGAGAGTGGGGAAAGAAGAGAGTGGGGAAAGAAGAGGGGGGGCAGAGGTGCTCTGTCACCAACTGTCTCCACTCTGTGACTTGTGGAGAAAAATACTTTATTAGAAATAAATACACAGACACAGTAGGGACTCCATGTTTATTACTCCCTCTCACCCCTCCACGATGGAGAGATTTCTGTACTGACCATGCCAGGAGAGAGCGAGGAAAAGAGAGCGAGCGGGGGGGAGAAGAGAGCGAGCGGGGGGGAGAAGAGAGGGGGGGAGAAGAGAGAGAGGGGGGGAGAAGAGGGAGGGGGGGAAGAGAGAGGGGGGGGAGAAGAGAGAGAGGGGGGGAGAAGAAAGAGAGGAGGGGGAGAAGAGAGAGAGGGGAGGAGAAGACGGGGGGGAGAAGAGAGAGAGGGGGGAGAGAAGAGAGAGGGGGGGAGAAGAGAGAGAGGGGGAGAAGAGAGAGAGGGGGGGAGAAGAGAGAGAGGGGGGGAGAAGAGAGAGAGGGGGGGAAGAAGAGAGAGAGGGGGGAGAAGAGAGAGAGGGGGAGAGAAGAGAGAGGGGGGGAGAAGAGAGCGAGGGGGGGAGAAGAGAGCGAGGGGGGAGAAGAGAGAGAGGGAGGGAGAAGAGAGAGAGGGGGGAGAAGAGAGAGAGGGGGGGAGAAGAGAGAGAGGGGGGAGAAGAGAGAGAGGGGGGAGAAGAGAGAGAGGGGGGGAAGAGAGAGGGGGGGGAGGAGAGAGAGAGGGGGGGAGAGAGCGAGGGGGGGAGAAGAGAGCGAGGGGGGAGAAGAGAGCGAGGGGGAGAAGAGAGGGAGGGGGGGAGAAGAGAGAGGGGGGGAAGAGAGAGGGGGGGAGAAGAGAGAGAGGGGGGGAAGAGAGCGAGGGGGGAGAAGAGAGCGAGGGGGGAGAAGAGAGCAAGGGGGGGAAAAGAGAGCGAGGGGGGGAGAAGAGAGAGAGGGGGGGGAGAAGAGAGAGAGGGGGGGAGAAGAGAGCGAGGGGGGAGAAGAGAGCGAGGGGGGGGAGAAGAGAGAGGGGGGGAGAAGAGAGAGAGGGGGGGAGAAGAAAGGGGGGGGAAGAGAGAGAGGGGGGGAGAAGAGAGAGAGGTGGGAGAAGAGAGAGAGGGGGGAGAGAGCGAGGGGGGGAGAAGAGAGCGAGGGGGGGAGAAGAGAGCGAGGGGGGAGAAGAGAGAGAGGGGGGGAGAAGAGAGAGGGGGGGAGAAGAGAGAGAGGGGGGAGAAGAGAGAGAGGGGGGGAGAAGAGAGAGAGAGGGGGGAGAAGAGAGAGAGGGGGGAGAAGAGAGCGAGGGGGGGAGAAGAGAGAGAGGGGGGAGAAGAGAGAGAGAGGGGGGGAGAAGAGAGCGAGGGGGGGAGAAGAGAGAGAGGGGGGGAGAAGAGAGCGAGGGGGGGGAAGAGAGCGAGGGGGGGAGAAGAGAGAGAGAGGGGGGGAGAAGAGAGCGAGGGGGGGAGAAGAGAGAGAGTGGGGAAAGAAGAGAGTGGGGAAAGAAGAGGGGGGGGCAGAGGTGCTCTGTCACCAACTGTCTCCACTCTGTGACTTGTGGTGCAGGTGACAGAGTGCAGACAGTTGGTCCCATGCAGCAGGACAGATGGCAGAGCACAGCGGTGACATGTCTGACAGTGTCTTGCTGCTGGGAGGAGCACACGATCACAGTGCCCGACACCGGCCGCTCTCCTGACATCGCAGCAGAGCGGGCGGGTGGACAGTGTGATCACATACTTACGTGCAGGGGGGATTCAGCTGAAGACCCCCCCACCGGAACTGCACACTGGCGCCCCATGTCTCACTATCTGCAGGACGCCGGCTCCACACTGACGTCCTCCGGATCCTCCCCTCGATGCTGAGCTGTGACGTGCGGTAGTCACCGCCCACAGCCCTGTCACTCAATCTGAGTGGCGCCGGCATCCTGTGACGTACCCGTCTTGTTTGAGAGCCCGGAAATGCCGGGACGTCAGAGGATGCTGGTGGCAACAGCTCCAGGGGGTCATGTGACAGGCACTGAGCGTGCAGCTCAGTGCCAGAAATGGAAATACAAGCCAATGGAGAAAATACCTAGAATTGTAAGTAGAACTTCGACAGAAAATAAAAAAAATGGGTGAACCACCCCTTTAAGTGCAATAGTATCTAACTGGAAATTAGGCACAGGTGCAATGAGGAGATGAAACTAACTCTGCGTGTGTAGAGCAGACCAGTACATGCTCTATTATTACCAGATGATCGGATAAAACCTTACTGCACATTAATTGTCCCCTCAGATGAAGTTACTACATTTACTGTTTGTAATGTAAGGCACATTGTTCGAGTTTAACTAGAATAAGTTGACGTCACATGATGCCCAATAACACCCGTGCATAAGTATGCTTTTGGAAATGCTTGAAATATTAGGTGTAATCTCTTTTTTAAGTGTATTGTTAACTGGAAATTGATTTTGGGGCAACCTATTATTTAAATAAAGACTGTGTAAGGAAAAGGCATTTTTAAAAAATTGCTGCCGGGGTTCACCCACACCCAATTATAGCTGATATTTGGGTCAAAAACATCCTGTGCTTGTCTTCTATCAGCCTTCTTAGGCCTCATTCAGACATCTGTGTTGCATGTACATGTTCTATCTATCCCTATTTTTCATGAATAGAACACGTATCCATTATAGTCTTTCGGCTTGTCAAATGTCTGTGTTTTTTCCCGGACAGTGAGTCTGTGCAGAACTCTGATGACACATGGACCAAACACTGTTGACACATTGACCAAACACTGATGAGACACAGACCAAACACTGATTAGACATGGATTAAACACTGATGAGACGGAGCAAACACTGATGACACACGGACCAAACACTGATGAGACACAAACCAAATACTGATGAGACACAGACCAAACACTGATGAGACACAAACCAAATACTGATGAGACACAGACCAAACACTGATGAGACACAGACCAAACACTGATGAGACACAGACCAAACACTGATGAGACACAAACCAAACATTGATGAGACACAGACCAAGCACAGATGAGACACAGACCAAACACTGATGACACATGAATTAAACACTGATGAGACGGAGCAAACACTGATGACACATGGACCAAACACTGATGACATATGGACCAAACACTGATGAGACACAGACCAAACACTGATGACACATGGATCAAACACTGATGAGACACAGACCAAACACTGATGAGACACAAACCAAACATTGATGAGACACAGACCAAGCACAGATGAGACACAGACCAAACACTGATGGCACATGGATTAAACACTGATGAGACAGAGCAAACACTGATGACACATGGACCAAACACTGATGAGTCACAGACCAAACACTAATGACACATGGATCAAACACTGATGAGACGGACCAAACACTGATGACACGTGGACCAAACACTGATGACACATGGACCAAACACTGATGACACATGGACCAAACACTGATGACAGACGGAGCAAACACTGATGACAGACGGAGCAAACACTGATGACAGACAGAGCAAACACTGATGACAGACGGAGCAAACACTGATGACACAGGGACCAAACACAGATGACAGACGGACAATGAACTACACACTGATGACACAAGGATCGAAAACACCGATGACATTTGGTACCATTTTTGCATACGTAAAAAATACTTACATCAGAATGAACCCTTAGAAAGGGAAATTATGTAAATCAGACAATCCCTTTAAGCATCACCATCCCCCTATCACACGTCGGCCTGGGATTGGATATAGTCAGGTGACTTCCCTGATGATGTGTTGTTCAAATCGCCTGACCTCATTAGCCAATCATAGGTCACAGAAGCCATCTCACAACAGTGATATCATCACCTCCGGGGTCGGCACAGATTACGGTATGCCATGCGCTGGAGCCATGGGGATATTTCATGTTATGTTATTTTCAAAGAAACCAAGCCCATGGTCAACACTGTTGACAATTCCTTTAATTTATGCAATTTATTTAATTAGAGCAAAGAATTATACATTTTTCGACAGAATGCAATACTGGGGAAAATATAATGACACATCACCATCAAAGCCAAGGATATTCTGAAGTTCCAGTGGTAACATGTAGTTCTGCCATCTTCACAATATGTAATATGGAAGGTCAGAGTGTGGGCTTTGCTTTGCTAATAGAAGCTGGCGAGGTGCTGATTGTCTATCGAGACTCCATGTGGAGGTGGATAGACTGGTGATACCAGCTGTCTGAATTCTGCCTTTTCCTCAGTTATATCTAATTATATAAGTATTTAAGAGAACAAATTGTTTTGTTTTTTGCCTTAAAAAAACAAGAAGAACCTTTATAAAAAGTGAACTCACCAAAAATGTAACCTGTTTTCAACAAGGCGACATTACATTTTTGCATTTCTGTTTTTTCCTTCCTTGCTTTGTGGCGCCCTGGACAAGCCAGGGGCCACAGATCACAACACACACACACCCCCACCCCCAGCAGTTCACAGCAGACATCCCCAAAGTGACCTGCTTTCTGCCTCGGGCTCAGACTGACACACCAGGTGGGCGGTGTCAGGAGATGGAGACGCCCACCCATGGGTTTGGCTGGCCTGAGGCAGGAAACAAGCCCAGTCAAGTCCTAGGAGAGGAAGAGAGAGGAGGTCTGCAGAGAGGCAGACGCAGACTGGGGCCTAGGATTGGAGCCTAGGGCCCTCGTGCAGCAGAGAATCAGGCAGACGGTAGTGGCCGTCTGCAGGGAGCCGGGGAGACAGCTGGTGGAACCGGAGGTAGCCGGGGCTGGGCGGTGGCCCACCGGTACTGAATCGGGGAGCCAGCTGGAAGCCGGAGCGCAGGAGGAGTGTACGGAGGGTGCAGGAAAGGACTTACACCACCAAACTGGGTCAGGGGTAAACACCGCAGCGTCTGTGGGACCCGTCCATCCAGCCGAGTGTTTTACCAAGAACTGTGTCCTGATTTCTGGCTGAGTGAGTACCACAGTGCCGTGCGGCACAGCGCTGCCACTGCGACCCTGCACCTCGCCAGGCCCCGCACCCGGCCTGCCATCCATCCCTACCCCATCATCGGGCCCCGGGACAACCAACCCCCTACCCACGGAGGGGAGAAATAACATCTAGCTGCTCCATACCATCGCTCCCGGGATCTCCGTCCAGAGCAGCGGTGGTGTTCCAATCTCACCACAACCGTGGGTGGCGTCACGGATAATCTCCCTTTCCAAATCCCCTTTTACTGTGGAGCCTGGGATCACAGACCGGGTCACGCCACCGTGATACCCACAGAAGTGACCTCGTGGCCTGGATCTGAGTACCCCCTGGTCCCCGGGCGACACATCTGACGTCACGAACAGGATCCTACCGCTCTGCCGTTTGGTAGAGGTGCGCCTTGTTACCGCCGGAGGTGTCCGGCCGAAGGTTTTGCAAAGCCGCCATCTTGGGCGCGAAAATTTCCCGCCTGAGCGTTTTCCCCGAGCAGGAAAGGTGCGAAAGTGGAGCCCCGCCCCCTGAAGAAGGAAGTGCTAAAAAGAGGCTAAGGGGGACGGGATGGCATCCGGCCGCATGTGAACCGCGGCTGTGGAAGCAGGGACGCCAGGACTCTGCAAGTGTTTTGTTCCTGGAACACCGTTGCGCGAGATGTCCCATCCATCCAGCACCGCTGATGACAATGGCCCCGGCAGTCCGCCCGGCCGCGACGGAGATGACGACGGCTCCTGCAGTCCGCCTGGCCGCAACGGCAGCGAAGCACCCACCCCGTTAACTATCCGGGCAGCCTGGTTCTGGACTGGGGTCAAGGGGTGCTGCCCATTTGCTTAGGGGCAGCATCAGGGCCAGGTTGTTTGGGTGGGTGACTGAAGGACCCGTTCCACTGTTATTATTAAAAATGTTTGATTACTGTTGCAACGTTCAAGTAATGTGCATCCCGTTGTGGGAAGATTGAAAATGCTTGTGTTTAATGTTTTAATCTTTTGCAGTTTAAAAAAAAAAGAAAAATAAAACCGGTGATGGACGGGCAGCCCGAGGACGGTCTGCATTTTGCTAAGGGGGAATGTGGCGCCCTGGACAAGCCAGGGGCCACAGATCACAACACACACACACACCCACCCCCAGCAGTTCACAGCAGACATCCCCAAAGTGACCTGCTTTCTGCCTCGGGCTCAGACTGACACACCAGGTGGGCGGAGTCAGGAGATGGAGACGCCCACCCATGGGTTTGGCTGGCCTGAGGCAGGAAACAAGCCCAGTCAAGTCCTAGGAGAGGAAGAGAGAGGAGGTCTGCAGAGAGGCAGACGCAGACTGGGGCCTAGGATTGGAGCCTAGGGCCCTCGTGCAGCAGAGAGTCAGGCAGATGGTAGTGGCCGTCTGCAGGGAGCCGGGGAGACAGCTGGTGGAACCGTAGGTAGCCGGGGCTGGGCGGTGGCCCACCGGTACTGAATCGGGGAGCCAGCTGGAAGCCGGAGCGCAGGAGGAGTGTACGGAGGGTGCAGGAAAGGACTTACACCACCAAACTGGGTCAGGGGTAAACACCGCAGCGTCTGTGGGACCCGTCCATCCAGCCGAGTGTTTTACCAAGAACTGTGTCCTGATTTCTGGCTGAGTGAGTACCACCGTGCCGTGCGGCACAGCGCTGCCCCTGCGACCCTGCACCTCGCCAGGCCCCGCACCCGGCCTGCCATCCATCCCTACCCCATCATCGGGCCTCGGGACAACCAACCCCCTACCCACGGAGGGGAGAAATAACATCTAGCTGCTCCATACCATCGCTCCCGGGATCCCCGTCCAGAGCAGCGGTAGTGTTCCAATCTCACCACAACCGTGGGTGGCGTCACGGACAATCTCCCTTTCCAAATCCCCTTTTACTGTGGAGCCTGGGATCACAGACCGGGTCACGCCACCGTGATACCCACAGAAGTGACCTCGTGGCCTGGATCTGAGTACCCCCTGGTCCCCGGGCGACACAGCTTCAAAACATAACAATTTTATTTTTAACTTGATATAGCCGTGTGAGTGGCTGGTTTTTGTGGGACAAGTTGTACTCTTTAATAAAACCAATCATTTTATCTTGTGATTTACTGGAAAGAGGGAAAAAAATTTCAAGTGTGGCTAAATGGCAAAAAAGGGCAATTCTGAATTTTTTTTTAAGGATTTTTACTTAAAGTATTGATTATATTGTAAAAAATTACCTGGAAATATGATTCTTTGGGTCAGTAAAATTATGGCGATTCCAAACATATATATAGGGTTTTTTAATTTAAAAAAGGTAAAAACAAAATTAGGAAATTTGTAAAAAAACAAACAAAAAACAAACAAAAAAAAAACATTTTTCTGTGGGTCGCCATTTTTCATGATCCATAACGGTTTCAATTTTCGGGTCAGAGGCTTGTTTTTTGCACGCTTAGCCGACATTTCTTTTTATACTCAAAACGTCACAAAATTTGCAAGCGAAATTTCAAGTCTACATAAAATTGTTTTTGCCATTTGGGTTTTGCACTGCAAAGCTGAGTTTTTGACCAAAGTTCTGCAACAGAAAGGCTGCAGTTTGAACTGCATAGTGCGGTCTAGAAAACCAAATTCCCATAGACTTTGCTTGAAAATCAGAACACATCCATTTTTGCATTAAACGCTGCAGTTGAAAAAGCAGCAAAAAAGCAGGTAAAAAGCAATGTGCGTTCTTACCCTTAAAAAGTGTAAATTTAAAGAAAAATAAGTAAGAAAAGAAAAACAGGTGAAAAACCCCAAAAATATGACAAAAAAGGTGCAAAAGCAAAAAATAATCCAACCCTCAGTATTCCTCCATACAAATCGAAGAGCGTGCAGAGTGCATACAAATTATAATTTGCTCTCTTAATTTATAGCACATATACAACACAGATACATAGACTCCTGGTGTAGCTAGGGGTTCAGCTCAGGGGCGAAACATCCGAGTGGCCCCTAACCAGGTAACCATGATAACAACCAAGGTGGGGTACCTCAGAAGATGATTGGGCTGTTACTGAAAATCACTATACATAGATTCAGGCCTCTTCTCCACTAGCGTTTTTGTCCTGCATATTTCCTCGCCTTGAGAAACGGATTGCAATCTTGCAAATGGTTTCCTATGAGGCTGTCTCCATTTCCCCGTTTTTTAAGGACTCTACACAGGCTCTCCATGAAATCGCAGCATGCTGCGATTTGATGCGATTCTCAGCTCTCTCACCCCCATGCAAGTCAGAATCCGGGAGGCATGCGCATGTCACACGGATCCTGACACTTGCATACCGGGTCAGACTGGCTACCGGAGGAATCTCCTGTAAAACCAGTCCTGGCCACGGTTACATGCACTGAACCCCGGAGCTGTCACCTGAGCTCCAGAGTGCAGCCTGAACAGCGAGCGCCGAGTGATGGATTCCCCGGCGACTGCTGGTCAGGTCAGCACAGCTGCAGACAGATCAGGCAGACGCTGGAGCTCAGATTACAGCTCTGGAGCTGAGTGCAGGTAACCGCGGCCAGGACTGGTTTTACAGGAGATTTCTCCTGTAGCCAGTCTGACGCTGCTTACCTAAAAACTCACATAGCACCCGCATGACGCTCACATGTCATACGGATGCTATGTGAGGAAAAAAAACACACACCACACGCAGATCACACGCAGGATACTCGACTCACATTTTGAGCCGAGTATCGCTGCGATTTTTTACACGCTAGTGGAGAAGAGGCCTAACACTGATATTGGCAGCATACGGTGACTGTATAATGGTAAATACCAGTCCTGCAGAATATAAATTTTGACTCCCCACATTTACAGCCCCGTCTCCATCTATTCCTAACCTTCACAACCTCCTCATCTTCCTGTCACCCCCAATATTGAACTGCTGCTGCAGTATGTGTCCTTATTACTGATCCCCTTAGTACCCTATGTAATGTCCACCATTGTGCCGCTTACAAAGTAAAATGCCTTACTTGTGCCCTCTAGATGGTTAGAATTACCATATTAATAAAAATATTAATGCCCTTTACAAGTGCCCTCAAAAATAGTGCACACATTTTGCCACTAGAAAGTAATAATGCCCCCAATGGGCCCATTTCACAATCACAATACACTGAGTGCCCCTATAACAATACTGTATTTTAACTGCCCACATAATATTTAAAAATGTCTACTGTTTCCCCCTATATATAGTTTCCTTCTACTCAGCATGATGCCCCTCACAGCTCCCACATACACAGCATGATACACAGCTGCCTATACACAACATGATGGGTCCCATAGTAGCCATCTCCCACTGTATGATGAGCCCCAGTAGCCTCCCCCTGTATAATGGCCCTCAGTAGCCCCCCACTGAATAATGGTCCCCAATAGCCCCCAATAAACCACAGCCCCAGTAGCCCTCCACTCTATGTTAGTCCTTAGTAGACCTACTCACACTATATGATGGCTCCAAGTATTTTCCCTACACTGTATGTATGGCTCCCAGTATTTCCCACCTCCATTGTATCATGGCCCCCAGTATTTCCCCTAGACTGTAATGTGGCCCCCCGAGTTTCCCCACACTGCATAATGACCAATAATATATCTCCCACACTGTAATTGACCCCAGTATTTTCCCCACACTGTATCATGGCCCTCACCATTTCCTCCACACTGTAAAATGATTCCCAGGATTTCCCCCATACTGTAATAAGGCCCCCAGTATATTCCCCACACTGTATCTTGGCTCCAGTATTTCACCCACACCATAATATGGCCCTTAGTATTCCCTCACACTATAATATAACCCTTCATTATATCCCCCACACTAATATGACCCCAAGTATTTCCTCCACACTGTTATATAGCCCCCAGTATTCCTCCCACACTATAATATGGCCCCTGTATTTCCCTCACACTGTATATTCGCCCTGAGTGTTTCCACCACACTGTAATGGTATTTCCCTCACACAGTATGATGGTCCCTAGTATTTCCCCTCACACAGTATGATGGCCTCCAGTATTTTCCCAAAACTGTATAATTGGCCCCCAGTATCATCCCACAAGCAAAAAAAAACATTTTATACTCTCCTACCAATGGATCCTATTCCACTGGCTGACAGGACCAATGTGGTAATGTAATTGCACCGGGGAATGCAGAGTCCAAACTTGATTACATCATAACGCCGCTCCACGTCCCTGCCTCATCAGTGAGTCTCCCCGCTGCTCTGTAGACTGTAGGCCTGAATCATCCTGCATTCTATATTAAGGAGAGCGGTAATGTAGGGAGAAAAGGTCTCTTTGCTCTACCACAGAATTTACCTGTATCACTGCATTGCTTGTGCTGATACAGTTTACAGTAGCAGTAGCATCGGGTGGGCTCTTGTGATCGCGGGGTCCACGGCAACCGCACGCTGTGCCCCCCTTTTAGCCACTCTACTGATAGAAATATGTGGGCATTTAGAATCTAACTTAATATTGCCACACAATCGCATATCCCATACAATATAGCACTTATGTACAATGCCAACAAATATGGCTACTCAAATAACTCTGCCAAACAACACCTAAATAATACCTCCAAAGAGTATTCAAATAACAAATATCGGCCACATAATACTACCATTCAATGTCCAAAATATACTATCACGCAATGCACCAAAGGTGGTTATCTGGGATCTTTACATCCGTATATGCAGGAGGAGGCAGCACTGGGCGGGGAATAGAGCTGGAGTGACAGAGGCTTTGGATCTACCAAAGTTATTCAGCCTTATTTGCCTATCAATTGAAACACTAAATCTCTCAGTAATGGAGGAACGGACTGGCCATGTAACGATATTGTTGGACTTGTATTTGAACGAGCTACATGTCCATATGTATAGTTTGGGGGGGTGAAATCCCAGTGCTGAGACGTTAATAGTCAAGAACCTACTGGTAAGATCGCAATGGCTTGAGGGCAGTAAAGGATTACATGTTCCAGTTTCAGGTTGTTCCTAAAGGTCCAGACCCTGAGGGTAAACAGAACCTAATTGCCCTGCTGCTGTTACATACTAAGCTCATGACAATTCCACTTGGCTATCGTCATCTCTAAGGACAGGGCTTCATTCATATCTGTGTCACAGATTTCATCCAAAAATGATGGAAAAAAACAAACAAATGATGCTACACAATAATATACCGTAGTCATGTGATAGAGTCATCCCTCGGTTGAATTCTGCTTTCTGCTCCTATAACGGGCACAGATATGACTCTCGCCTGATGCTGGTATTTAACATCATTTATATTATTAACATCAGCATAATTACATAAGCTCAAGTAGAACGTCTCGAGGAAGAACGCACATAGTGGCGTGAATTAGATAAGCAGATCTCTGCAGTGTACATGTGTTGACAGCTTATTTGCCTTGTTTACTAAGTGTATGCTTTATAATTCGCTGTACATTAGTCAACACTGAGGTATAAGGCAACTGAGACTTAAAGGGGTGGTTCACTACTCTGCATTAGAGGCCCCATCCCTGTAAAAATGAGAGGGAAGGCTTTTTATAAATTCCTTGTTCAGCTAATTCTGCCTCTGAGTGTCACTATTGCGGTCCGCTCATCCTCATGAAGTGACCCCACGGACTCTGTGACTTCTGAAATCTGGTAATGTGACGTCAACTTCCAGTTGACTTGACATCATCGAAGCAGCCCCAATCTCCGTGAATGACTGGGCTGTTGTCTGTGGACGGCGTTTCACGTCTCATCCCAGCCCAGCATGTCATGCGGTCTCTACTTCCCTGCAGAGCGCCACAAGCGGGAGTGATGCTGAGCTGTGACACTGGGCTGTGATGAGCGATGAAACGCCGCCCACAGCTCAGTCATTCAAGAAGACTGGGGCCGCCTCGGTGATGTCGGATAAACTTGAAGTTGACATGACATCACCGAGTCTCAGAGGTCACGAAGCACGGGGGGGTCACTTCATGAGGATGAGCGGACCTCAATAGCATTACTCAGAGGCAGAATTGGCTGAACAAGGTATTTAGAAAAAAATCATCATTATCAGTTTTATGGAGATGTGGCCACTATTACAAAGCAGTGAACCACCTCTTTAAGGAGGACTCTATCACCCACAAATGTCCAATTAAAGCAAATAAAATTGTCCTATAGTGAACTATAGACCCAATAAAAGTTACACCTGCAGTATACATTTCACTACTTTAGTTTTACATAAAAATGCTTTTATTACATATGCAAATTAGGGGTTGTCGGTGCACCCTTAGTATGGCCAAGAGCTCAGTGCATCGTTATGCCCCTCAGTTAGTATATCCGCACTTCCCTTTAACTTGATGGATAGAGTTGAAATGCCCAGAGCGAGTGCGGTCTGCATTAAATCCCCTCCCTTGCATTTTTGCACTGACACTGCAGGAACCCAGAAAGCACGCATGCACAGTGTCAGTGTGTGCCACTCTCATCTTTCTACTGTCTACATTGGTGGCTGATACTTTGTAACCCTGTGTGCAACAAGCGGCTGTTGCAGAAAGGAGAAAGAGAGGATAGTGTACGCACTATCAATCAAGCTAAGGGAAAAAGGGGTGGAGAATGATAATTGAGTGGCGGAACGATGCACCATGCAATGGTGCACCAAGGATCCATTATTTGCATACGAAATAAAACTAAATAGTGAAATCTGTAATCCAAGTATAATTTTTTTATAGAGGTTAAGTCCTCTTTATGACTTTATAAGTGGTTTAATCTGAGCTTTGGTTTGTCAGAACCCTACATTGAAGTAAACATTCACCTACCCACTCATGTGTTCTGCCAAATATTCAACAAGATGCACCTACATAAAGGCTTTAGGAGTTATGTATTCTGTCACTATACATGGACAATATTTACCTATTGTGCAAAAAAAACATCAAAATATCAATTTCACCTTACAATGTTCCTATTTTTTGCAAATCTACTTACTATATACTGTATGGTGACAGTATTTTGGCACACATCTTAACTAGGGAAAATGCAGACAAACGATGTTCTCCTCAGCAGTAAGGGGTGAAAAATTTAAGAAACTAATGTGCACATATCGTAATTTAGGGCAAACCACTAAGGCCCTCAACAATGCAGACAGAATGCAAGTTGCATGACCTTTGATGAGTGTCTGGCAACCCTTGTTGGGTGTCTAGCAATCCTTGCTGGGAATCTGGCGACCCTTGCAGGGAGTCTGGTGAGGGATTCTGGCGACCCTTGTAGGGAGTCTGGTGACCCTTGTAGGGAGTCTGGTGACCCTTGCAGGAAGTCTGGAGACCCTTGCAGGGAGCTCGGAGACCCTTGTTGGGAGTGTGGAGGTCCTTGTTGGGAGCATGGAGACCCTTGTTGGGAGCATGGAGACCCTTGTTGGGTGTCTGGCAACCCTGGTTGAGAACCTGGTGACTCTTACTGCGAGTCTGGTGACCCTTGTTGGGATTCTGGTGACTCTTACTGGGAGTCTGGTGACCCTTGTTGGGAATATGGTGACTCTTACTGGTAGTCTGGTGATCCTTGCTGGGAGTATGGTGACTCTTACTGGGAGTCTGGTGACCTTTGTTGGGAGTATGGTGACTCTTACTGGGAGTCTGATGACCTTTGTTGGGAGTATGGTGACTCTTACTGGGAGTCTGGCGACCCTTGTTGGGAATATGGTGACTCTTACTGAGAGTCTGGCGATCCTTGTTGGGAATATAGTGAAAAAGTATGAAAAAACGGTCCTATTCTCGTCTAGGAGAGTAGAGCAATTTTTTCTCACTTGTCATCCATGTGTTCTGTGTGCCGTCCGTGTGCAATCCATTTTTTTTCTCAGCATTAGCCATTTACAGTCATTTACAGGACCCTTTACAGTCCTTAACAGGAACATTTACAATGTTCTGTGCTACATGATAGAATTGTATCCATAAAAACAGACGTAACTAGGATGGTCCGTGTGCTGTCAGTGTGACGTCCGTTTGTTCCTCGCATTCATTGACTTGTCTTGGCGTGTCTCAGACGTATTCTGGATCAAATCACAGCATGTTGCAACTTTTCTCACATCCAGATTCACCTACGTCCCTATATGGGTTCTTTCACCCCGTCGCCGATCACATGCCTATCCCTGTCTTTCTCTGGACTCAGCCCTGTATAGTGCGCAAGGCAACGGAAACGCTAGTCTCGAGCTAGATTAAAGAGACAGAGAGGGTTAGACAGACAGGGGTAAAGTAAACAGCAATCATACAAAGCACTCCAATCAATAAGAGGTATAATGAGGAACTGACCAGATGGACAAACCCAAAAGGACTAAGGAAGGGAAAAACAAGTGCTCTCTGAATGGCTTCCTGGTCCTCACCTCACAGGTTCCCTCTAGAGGTAAGTAAA
Organism: Anomaloglossus baeobatrachus; assembly: GCF_048569485.1. Lineage (NCBI taxonomy): Eukaryota > Metazoa > Chordata > Amphibia > Anura > Aromobatidae > Anomaloglossus > Anomaloglossus baeobatrachus. The sequence goes on along the minus strand of NC_134354.1, from coordinate 82,886,209 downwards.
GCAGAAACTATGACCAGCGATTTACTTGGACTAGGAGGGAGGTCTTTGTAGCAGATCTAATTAGCACTAGAGAATAACTGCCCATACCTTGCATTCAGAGATTCAGGAACCAGAGAATCTACTTTACCCTAGCAGCGCTGGATAAAGGAGAATTTGCACAACCAGCAGTATTAACCTAAGCAAGTGTGAATGAAGTCCTGCGCTGTGCGCTCCTGACACCCGTAATCAGAGGAAACGCTCTCCGTCGTGGTTCCCTCGTGACAAAAAAGGTAATATTTCATTTTCCCGGCCCAATATTGTAAAAGTACAAGTTTGTGAAGCAGCAATGCTTTCAGGATGCATACCACACCCCCTAAATAAATTTCCTGAGGGATTTGGTTTCCAAAAAGGGGTCACTTGTGGAGATTTGCAATGTTTAGGCACATCAGTGCCTCAGCAAATGCGACATGGTGCCCGCTATGTATTTCAGCCAATTTTGCACTCTAAAATTCAATGGTGCTCCTTCCCTTCCAAGCCTTGCTGTGCACCTAAACAATAGTTTTTCACCTCATATTGGGTATCAAGGTACTCAGGAGAAATTGCACAACAAATGGTACAGAGTATTTTCTCCTGTTATACTTGTGAAAATGCAAATTATGGGGCTGAAACATTTGTGAGGGAAAACTATGATTTTTTTATTTTCTTGGATCAACATTCTGTGAAGCACCTGGCGAGTCAAGGTGCTCACCAAACATCTAGAGAAATTCCTTGAGGGGTCTAGTTTGAAAAATAGGGTAACTTGTGGGGGAAGGCACATCAGGGGCTCTCCAAACACAACATGGCATCCGCTATCTTTCTAGACAATTGTGCATTCCAAAAGTCAAATGGCGCTCCTTCCCTTCCGTGTGCCCAAACAGTAGTCTCCCACCACATATGAGGTATTGACATACTCAGGAGAACTTGCACAACAAATTATATGGTGCAATTTCTCCTGTAACCCTTGTGAAAATGCAAAATTTTGGTCTAAAGTAAAAAAAAAAAAAAAATGTGGGAAAAACAAAATGTATGTTTTCCTTCCTTATTGCTTTAGTTCCTATGAAGCACCTGAAGGGTTAATAAATAGGGATGTTCGAATACTTCGATTATTCGGCTTCGCAAATATTTTCCGAATACCTCACCACTATTCGACTATTCGATGTGCAATGTAAGTCTACGGGAAGCCCGAATAGTTCCGAATAGTTGTTATTCGGGTTTCCTATAGACTTACATTGCGCATCGAAAATTCGCGAATAGTGGCGATGTAGTCGGAAAATATTCACGAAGCCGAATAATTGAAGTATTCGATCATCCCTATTAATAAACTTCTTGAATGTGGTTTTGTGCAGTTTGAGGAGTGCAGGTTTTAGAATGGCATCACGTTTTGGTATTTTCTAGGCCTCTCAAATTCACTTGAAAAATGGTTTTGTAAATTTTTGCCTGAAAAATTAGAAACTCCAAATACATTTATTTAACCCCTTTAACTTCCAATCAAAAGGGAAAAATTATGTTTCAAAATTGGTGCTGACGTAAAGTAGACGTGGGAAATGTTATAAGTATATGGTTTAAGGGCATAAAAAATTTGAATTTACAAATTGTGAAATTTGTTTGGGGCCAAATTTTGGATATTTTCATAAACGCAAATAATATCAACCGAAATTTACAACATGTCACAAAAAAAACCATTCTTGGAATCCATGGGATATCTTGAATCATTCCAGAGTTAACTCATAAACTGCCACTGGTCAATATTGAAAAATTAGGCTCAGTCAACAACGTACCAAGTGGCTCGGTCCTTAAGGGGTTGAAGAAAGTGGATAGAACATTTGATATAAGGAATTGAAACTCCGTCACAGAAAGATCTGGTCTAGATCAGTGGTGGTTTTTTGAGCGGTTTGCACTGTATATATTTATTGGCTTCATCATATCTATTCTCCGGATGTGATAATCCTCTTCCTCTCAGCATGAAGTAAAGTTTCAGATTCACTTGGTTAAATCTTTGACCTCCTCCTCATATCTCAATTTCCAGGGCAGTAAACACTTAAAAGTTTTGTACCGACTGATTTTTTTTTTTTTTTGCTTTAGCAAACTACTTACCTTCCTTGGAGAATTTCGCAATCTTTTTCTTTTAACAGTTAATAATACACAGGATAACAGGAAAGGGGATGGCAAGTCAGATAGGAACGAGAAGAAGATAATGTCTTTGTGATAGATTATAGCTTTCTAATTGATGGTGATATTAATATTTAAACATATCTTGTCATTATTTATTAAATAGTTTAACTAAATATGGCAGCACATTCATACTCTTATGGCTCCACAATTCATTATCAACGTTGTCAATAATTGGTTTTACAGTAAATATCTCCATCTCTTCATTATAGAAAATTATAAGCCATTAGGTTGCAGCTTGTATATAAAGGCATACATTAAAATGTATGGAAATATGAAGATAATACAAGTCAAGAGGGGGAATATCCTGTATTGTATTTATTACACATGCAATAAGTATCTCCCCTGAACTGAGCCCTATTGTCTTGATAAAAAAAAAACAACAACTATTTAGTATGGGAATGTAAATTACCCTCTTTTTTTTTTTTTTTTTTATATAAACGTTAAATAAGACTGATTTTAGCAAAATCTTAAGGGTACTTTACATGCTGCGACATCGCTAGCGATCTCGTTAGCGATGTGAAATTCTAGACCTATGTGCGATCTCGAAAGATCGCACTTGCAATCTAGAATTTCACATCGCTAACGAGATCGCTAGCGATGTCGCAGCATGTAAAGTACCCTTTACATTGAACAAGATCTGCATTGTGCTTCTGCTATTTGTATAGAAATAGACTACTGGGTGTTGCCATTTTCTTGTAAGAGGAATTTCACTATAGACTGACACTGTTCATCTGCCAGAGTTTGTTCAGAGTTTGACCAGAGTTTGTCCAGAGTTTGACCAGAGTTTGTCCAGAGTTTGTCCAGAGTTTGACCAGAGTTTGTCCAGAGTTTGACCAGAGTTTGTCCAGAGTTTGTCCAGAGTTTGTCCAGAGTTTGACCAGAGTTTGACCAGAGTTTGACCAGAGTTTGTCCAGAGTTTCACCAGAGTTTGACCAGAGTGTTACCAGAGTTTGTCCAGAGTGTTACCAGAGTTTGACCACAGTGTTACCAGAGTTTGACCAGAGTGTTACCAGAGTTTGACCAGAGTGTTACCAGAGTTTGTCCAGAGTGTTACCAGAATTTGTCCAGAGTTTGTCCAGAATTTGTCCACAGTTTGTCCAGAGTTTGACTAGAGTTTGACTAGAGTTTGACCAGAGTTTGACTAGAGTTTGACTAGAGTTTGACTAGAGTTTGACCAGAGTTTGACCAGAGTTTATCCCCAGTTTGACCAGATTTCAGAAATCTCATGCACACGCTTAGGGGTACTTTGCACACTACGACATCGCAAGCCGATGCTGCGATGCCGAGCGCGATAGTCCCCGCAGCGATATCATGGTGATAGCTGCCGTAGCGAACATTATCACTACGGCAGCTTCACATGCACTCACCTGCCCTGCGACGTCACTCTGGCCGGCGAACCGCCTCCTTCCTAAGGGGGCAGGTCGTGCAGCGTCACAGCAACGTCACACGGCAGGCGGCCAATAGAAGCGGAGGGGCGGAGATGAGCGGGACGTAAACATCCCGCCCACCTCCGTCCTTCCGCATAGCCGGTGTGAGCCGCAGGACGCAGGTAAGGTGATGCTCCTCGCTCCTGCGGCTTCACACACAAGCGATGTGTGCTGCCGCAGGAACGAGGAACAACATTGTAACATCGGTCCTTTCAGAATTATGGAAATGACCGACGCTACACCGATGATACGATTTGGACGTTTTTGCGCTCGTTAATCGTATCAAAAAGGATTTACACACTACGATATCAACTGCGACGCCGGATGTGCGTCACTTTCGATTTGACACCAACCAACATCGCAGCTGCGATGTCGTAGTGTGCAAAGCCCGCCTTAGACTGAAAAGGTGCTCCAGAATTATTACCTTATTGGCTTGTGTAGACAACCGTATTTTACATCCAAGTGCTATCTGTGAAATTATCGGATCCACTGGCGGACACATACTGAATAGGACCCCTGTGCAAGAACAATATATGGGCCCTCTGCAGCCAAAAAGTTTTCATAATGTACAATTCCATCTGGTTTGGAGGTAGAAATGGGCCCCTTTACCTCTTGGGCACCAATGATATGTCTGCCCCTGATTAGATCGCATTCGGACTAATGTTATTCAATGAGGCTATGCACTTGATCCATTTTGTTCCTAGACTTAGTAGTCTGAGAAAAAAATTGCAGCATGCATAATTTGCCGAGAATCGGATGGCACTCGGCCATTAAAGTCTATAGGTATGTGAAAAAAAAATTGGACCACCCTCAGATGACATTCAAGTGTGGTCCGGTTTTCATGGACTGACTGAATGGAGAAGCTGGAGAAACTTTCATTTTTGTTTTCCATCTCTGAGAAAAACGGATCCCACTCTGGACAAACTCTGGACAAACTCTGGACAAACTCCGATCAAACACCGATTAAACTCCGATCAAACTCTCTCATCAAACTCTGATTAGCAAAATCAGATTGTTTACATCAGATGAATAAAATACTGTAGTGTGAACCCAGCGTATTAGTAATACAGCTACTTACTAAGGATGTGACAACTATAAGGTTACGTTCACACGTGGTGTTTTTGCAATGTTTTTTTTCTGCAGCCAAAACGTTCACTCTTTACTCCACTGCCGGAGAATAATGTGTGATTTATCTACTGTACTTGTTAATAAAATTTATTTTATTCACCAAAAATGCTGCAAAAACCCCCCACACAATGAAAATATGGCACAAATGTTATGCTGCAGTATTTGCACTTTCTCATTACTTTCTATAAGTGAAAAATGAACAAAGAATTGATAAGCTGCAGATTTTTATAAACGCTGCAGTGTTCAAATTCACACAGGAAAAAACGCTGCGTGTGCATAAGCTTTCTGAAATATCAAAGCTCTTTCTGGTACTGTAAAACACAGCTTTGCTGCAGAAAAAAAGCTTAAAAAAAGATGCGAAAATGGATTTTAATTTTTTTTGTGGCATTGCTTGTAATTTTAGTGTAGGTACTCACAAATACCAATACTTCATAGTTATATATATCTTGTCATATTTTTATGCAGGGTGCAGCCAAACCCATCTATGTTGGCCTTCTAAAATGAGGTGTCTCTACCAGAGAGGTGCACTTACAGTGCCTTGTGAAAGTATTCAGCCCCCTTGAATTTTTCGTCCTTTTCCCACATTTCAGGCTTCAAACATAAAGATAAAAATGTTAATGTTCTGGTGAAGAATCAACAACAAGTGGGACACAATTGTGAAGTTGAACAAAATTTATTGCTTATTTTAAACTTAAGAAAATAAAAAAACTGAAAATTGGGGCGTGCAATATTATTCGTCCCCTTTACTTTCAGTGCAGCAAACGCACTCCAGAAGTTCATTGATGATCTCTGAATGATCCAATGTTGTCCTAAATGACTGATGATGATAAATATAATCCCCTGTGTGTAATCAAGTCTCCGTATAAATGCACCTGCTCTGTGATAGTCTCAGTGTTCTGTTTACAGCACAGAGAGCATCATGAAGACCAAGGAACACAACAGGCAGGTCCGTGATACTGTTGTGGAGAAGTTTAAAGCCGGATTTGGTTACAAAAAGATTTCCAAAACTTGAAACATCCCAAGAAGCACTGTGCAAGCGATCATTTTGCAATGGAAGGCGTATCATACCACTGGAAATCTACCAAGACCCGGCCATCCATCCAAACTTTCATCTGAAACAAGGAGAACACTGATCAGAGATGCAGCCAAGAGGCCCATGATCACTCTGGAGGAACTGCAGAGATCTACAACTGAGGTGGGAGAGTCTGTCCATAGGACAACAATCAGTCGTACACTGCACAAATCTGGCCTTTATGTAAGAGTGGCAAGGAGAAAGCCATTTCTCAAATATATCCATAAAAAGTGTCGTTTAAAGTTTGCCACAAGCCACCTGGGAGACACACCAAACATGTGGAAGAAGGTGCTCTGGTCAGATGAAACCAAAATCGAACTATTTGGGCACAATGCAAACAATATGTTTGGCGTAAAAGCAACACAGGTAATCACCCTAAACACACAATCCTCATTGTCAAACATGGTGGTGGCAGCATCATGGTTTGCGCCTGTTTTCTTCAGCAGCGACAGGAAAGATGGTTAAAATTGATGAAAAAATTGTTTAAAAGAACTGAGAGTCCTCAGTGGTTGATACCTTTTAATAGCTAACTGAAAAGATGGTAATAATTGCAAGCTTTCGAGACTATCAATAAAATTGATGGGAAGATGGATGGAGTCAAATACAGGACCATTCTTGAAGAAAACCTGTTGGAGTCTGCAAAAGACCTGCGACTGGGACAGAGATTTGTCTTTCAACAAAACAATGACCCAAAACATAAAGCAAAATCTACAATGGAATGGTTTACAAATAAAGGTATCCAGGTGTTAGAATGGCCAAGTCACAGTCCAGACCTGAATCCAATCGAGAATCTGTGGAAAGAGCTGAAAACTGCTGATCACAAACGCCTCCATCCAACCTCACTCAGCTCCAGCTATTTGCAAAGGAAGAATGGGCAAGAATTTCAGTCTCTCGATGTGCAAAACTGATAGACACATATCCCAAGCGACTTGCAGCTGTAATCACAGCAAAAGGTGGCTCTACAAAGTATTAACTTAAAGGGGACGAATAATATTGCAGTCTCCACTTTTCAGTTATTTATTTTTTAAAAAAGTTTAAAATAAGCAATAAATTTCGTTCAACTTCACAATTGTGTCCCACTTGTTGTTGATTCTTCCCCATAAAATTAGCATGTTTATCTTAATGTTTGAATTCTGAAATGTGGGAATAGGTTGAAAACTTTCAAGGGGGCTGAATACTTTCGCAGGGCACTATATATAGTGCTGGGCAGCCCACATGATCTATTAGTATTGGCGTCACTAATAGGCTGTAAGCCAGACACTGCACTATATGTGTGTAAACAGTGCCCTATACAAGCCTTTTTTTGTGTGCAATAATAATACTAAGCAATCACATATTTGCATTGTGTGAGGGCCATTATGTGGGGGAGCTACTAAGGGGGCCCTCATACATAGTGGGTGCTACTAAGGGGGCCCTCATACATAGTGGGTGCTACTAAGGGGGCCCTCATACATAGTGGGTGCTACTAAGGGGGCCCTCATACATAGTGGGTGCTACTAAGGGGGCCCTCATACATAGTGGGTGCTACTAAGGGGGCCCTCATACATAGTGGGTGCTACTAAGGGGGCCCTCATATATAGTGAGTGCTACTAAAGGGGCCCTCATATATATTAGTGGCTACTAAGGGGGCCCTCATACATAGTGGGTGCTACTAAGGGAGTCCTCATATATAGTAGGGGCTACTAAGGGGACCCTCATACATAATGGGTGTTATTAAGGGGACCCTCGTATATAGTAGGGGCTACTAAGTGGACCCTCATATATAGTAGGGACTACTAACAAGGGCATCATACATAGTAGGGGCTACTCCGTGGAATCTGTACGGGGAGGGGGAGCGAGAACCAGGGGACAATATTAAATGTTTAGCGGGCACTTATCCTTTTAGAGGAACTTACTGTATTGTAACTGTCAAAAAAGCACAGAAGGGGCATTACTTTTTGGGGGCAAAATATATTAACTGTTTTCTAGGGTACTTGCACAGGCCACTAATATATTCTAGAGGTCTGTTTTATAATCTAGAAGGCACAAAGTATGTGTTTTACTTTGTAATGGGCACAGAGATGGGCATTAATATGTGGGGCAGTAACAATAGCTCTAAATTTGCACCACACAGCAGGGGCAGTGGTAGGGACACGTAGCGGCTTAGCATTGGCGCGGCAGCATGATGAGGAGTTTTTGCAGGTTGGGAATAGACGAGGACGGTGCTGTAAATAAGAAACGTCAGATGTGTCTTTGTTGTAAACTCTACAGACAATTCTTAGTTGGAGAAGTTGTCATGTTGGTCTGGGCCTCATGGAAAAGATAAGAAAAGTGACCGACTCCATCAGAAAGAATGTCACTGTACGTCACACAATATAGCTGTACTGTAATCTCTTACATGTTCTGCAGGACTGGTATCTACCACTATATTGTCATTGAATGGTGGTAATATCATTGTTGGTCTTTGTATAGTGATTTATTTTCCCATATACCCACAATTAGGGTGCACCACCATAGTCGTAAACATGGTTTCTTGGTTATGGGCCCACTCAGAAATTTTGCCCCCCTGAGCTGAACTGCTAGCTACACCTCTGATGGAAGTCAATGGACAATATAATTATATAGAGCTGTATACATCTCAGCCTGTCAACACAAGAGTAGGTCAATGTATACTGCCAACAAATACCTGAGAAAGAATGAAAAGCAAGGTATGAACCTAATCTATACATTGCTGCATATATATAATCAAGAAGACTCCGACATTACATGTGACGCCAATGTCCATTGTGACGCCACCATCCATAGTAATATAGACCCAAGTCCGCAGAATGAAACGGCTGAAATCCATTATGATGTCACATACATAATGACATTGTCTCACGATCTACGGCTGATGCGTCGTCACTATAGATGGCTCTCCGTCTGCACTGAAGCATTACTTTAGCAAGCAGGGAAAATATTTAATAGAAACATATTGTTGAGTTCCTATTATTCCTTATGCCAGCATGTTTATATGTATAACCTAGAAATAATAACTCACAGATGTGTGGTCACTCATGCCACAAAAAAGAAGCAGATTAATACTAGCCAAGCAGGAATGCATAATGTCAGCTAAGGATCTATTTTTCCTTACCTTTGCTCTTGGTTTGATATAACCAGAGACTAACTGCACAAGATAATCGGCTTTCAAACAAAGAAAAAAAATAAACATTTTGCGATACTCTGTCGGGAAATATTTAAGTCACATGTGTCTGTATTCGGACTAGTGGTTGGGATCTGAATTTCAGCCTGTTGTGGAAGTCATGATGACGTGCCCGCGGGTCTTGGGGTTACTCGTCACCGGGCCGGTGTTGGGGTTTGGGGTTGTCACAGTGGACTGGCCCGGCTCAATGATCCCGTGGTGTCAACCAAATAATGGAGTTCAGGGATGGTGACGGTTATGGGGGTAGTCGTCTTTCGTAACACCGCCTGTGGTCTGCGGCCGGGAGGGAAGTCACCACTGCGCAATGTCTCTCTCTGCTGGGGTAGATGGTAATGCAGCTCAGATATTGTAGCTCTCCACAGGTAGAGCTAGGCCCCAGGGAGGATGTTGAGAGTGATAAACCACCCCAGTGTGGGAAGAGCATGGCACAGGAAGGATTACACGACACAGCGGTTGCAGTTTAAGGTGTTTACTCACTAATTTGCTCCTGCCGTTGGACTGCAAGACTCCGCTGTGATGGGCTCCAGAAGATCCTGGATAGTTTGGGGCTAATACTGGTGCGATACTTCATGAGTCTTTCCTCCCTGCGCTCTGTTGGGTGGGTCCCTGCGACTTGAAGCTACACAGGGACCCGTGTCCTTGAGGTGGTTATGTTCCTTGCCCTGTATAGCAGGCAGCGCGAGTGTGTTGATGGGCCGCGGTACGGTCATGGCTCCTGGCTCTTTATGCTGCTTTGCCCCTGGCACTGTTGTTGGCCAGAAGACTTGAAATCTTCTGCTTGACAGATTCTGCTTGCAGACTGTGAAGTGCCCAGCAGCCTAGAGCTCTGCACCCTGAAATGTGCGCTAGTCCTGAGGGAGCTATCAGCTCTCCCCTCAGCGACCGTATTCTCCTGCATCTCACTTAATTACCGGTGTTCTCTTGAATCTCTCGTGTGTGTGAGTGTGAGTCCTACTCTCCTGAACAGACATAGAATGGAGTTCCAAACGTTATTCCTTAATGTTAGTAGTTTTTCGTTTGTGAACCCTCCCCATACACACCTATTGCCAATCCACATCGTATATATAGCCTGGGTCTCAGCTTCCCATACACGGTAAGTTTTTTAACTGCATGAGAGGACACACACAAGCTAGGGACCCCAACGTAGAGAAATACTTTGGCGTAGTGTTGGGGCTCTATTGCATTGATCAATTCAGTAGCTAAATTTCTCTTTATTCATATGTTCATGGCAGTAATGCAGGTTCCATTTTTCACATTTCATTCTTACATATAGCTATTGAATTTTTCATGTCAGTATTCACACAGCAGTTTCTGCTATTACATGTATTCCCCTTCCATAGTCACTGGTGTGCATACCTTATCTCCCCATAGTGATGTTTTTTAGGTTTTTTGCACCCAGTTCAGACATAGAATGGAGTTCCAAACGTTATTCCTTAATGTTACTACTCTCCTGAACAGTCGCCCCGCACACTCGAGCCCCAGAGCTAATGGGTGGGAGACCCCAGACGATATGGTGACCTTCCTAAATGACCCTACCCTAACCCCGTCCCGGTGAGAGGGCAACTGGCTTATGTGTGATTGTGGATGTTGTAAACCGACACCGACCTCCTTTTTATCCCGGGATGAGTACCACACCTCTGGTGAGATGCAGTACCCTGTGTTGAGAAACACGTGATGGTGTCTCCGCGGTGTTGGATGTTGATCTCCCTAAGGTCAACCATCCTTGCTTATGTAGTCTTCTACTAGGCATTGCTCCCACTAGCAAGTTTCCTATTCCACACTGATGAGGGAGAAATACCCCGAAACAGCTGTTTGTGGATGGATATCATGTTTGGCATAGGTGGTTTCCTTGATTGGAGACTGCCCTTCCCGTGGTTATTCCTTCCCGGAGAAAGACCTGGCTAGTTTCCTGCCAGCGTTGAGAAACATGTGATGGTGTCTCCGCAGGCTTTCTTATTCTAAATGTTGCACCTAGTAAACTAAGTGATACATCACTGCAATAAGGGTCTCTGCCCCTACCTCATGCTGCTTTCAGATTACACAAACCTGCTGACAGGTTCCGTTTAACAAATGTATGATCAGTGCTCATCCAGAAACTGAAGACTGGTCTGCCTCTATCTCCCTCTGATAGCTACCATGCTTCCCCCAAAATAAGTCCTACCCCAAAAATAACCCCTAATAGGACTTTTTTAGCTTTTTTGAGCATTCTTAAAATATAAAGCCCATGCCAAAAATAATCCATAGTTGTGATTCCATAAGGAAGTGTCCAAGTGGCTAAAAAAGTTAAATAATACTGATAAGACTCTTCATCAAAGAAAGATTAAACGCCAAAAAGAAAGCAGACATCCCTCTCCAAAAAAACAATAAAAAAAAATTGAACTTACCAGACCCCAAACAATTATAGTTGGCAAGTACCAATGTTGGATGGGATCTCACACAGAGATTTGCACTGGTGTCAGGTCCCTTGCCGTTCCAGCTGTATTGCACTGCAGCTCTCACAAACAGATCAGATACCAGTATCACTTGGCATGAGTGACACTGCTTCCAGTCTCCAGGGGGAGCCAACCGCTGTAGAAATCAGGGGGACCTGACAGCAACGCAGATTTTTATGTGAGAGCCCACTCACTTGCCAACTCTAATTGTTTGGGGTCTGGTAAGTGTGATTCTTTTAGCGCCTCTCACTGTTTGCTGGTGCTGTGTGGTGGCTGCTGTTGTGTTTGTGTGGTCTCGGTGGGGCGGCGCGGCCTGGAGCCTTGGGGGCTTTGCCTTGCAGCATGGGTGCTGTGAGGCACCAGGTCGCCTGCCCTGCTGGCGCTTTGTCGCTGCAGCGGTGGTTAGTGCACAGTGCCGCACTTAAAAGTTTAGTATAGGGACCCACTCAAGAGGTTTGCCGTGACGTGGCAGTGGACTTAATACAATCTGATCAGAATGGTAACAAAAGAACCTCATGTTCTATTTAATTTTTTTAGCCTAGCGGCTTCAGATCATTGTACTTTTTGAGATGTGCGATCCATGCCTTTTTCTTCATAGTGTGTTAAATATATATATAAATATATATGTGTGATAAGATATGTAATGATGTTATGTAGGAATGAATAATGTAAGGTATTGTAATGTATAAGATGTAGCAGAGTTGAGCATGTTATTATGTAGAGGTGTAGCAGTGTTGATGATGTAATGTATGTGTATTGGTATAAGGTGTAATGTTATGTAGAATATAATGTAGGATGTTTAATAAGATATATAAGTGTTATCAGTGCAGGTGAAAGGTTAAATCTGCCTAGCAACAGACAATTGGGATTAGCCTATAGGGGAGGCACTAGTGCTGAAGGAGAGAAACGGTTTCTGTGGTAATGTCAGTTAGGGCTCAGACTGTGACAGGAACAGACCTCCAGTCTGAGGAGCAGCAGAGCCACATGACGTGGGTGTCCTGGAGAGAGGGAGACCATTACATAGAATAGTGTGACTGAGGAAAAGAGGGAACACCTGAGAAAGAGAAGGAGGTGACCGTGACACAGAGTGATCTAGTGGAGCCAGGTCAGCGCACTGACCGAAGGAACGAGTGACATAGAAAGATAGGTCCTAGGGCAAGACAGAGCAGGACAAGGAATGACGTGAGTGTCTTAAGCAAGTATCCCTGAGGCGTCTTCAGTAGTTCAGTCAAGCCATATTGGCAAAATCTCTCTAACAGGGTAAAGACGTGGAACTGGTGGAGGAGGAGAATGTCTTCCAAGGACTGTGATGTAGTACTAGGCGGGTAGTGTTAGAAAGAAAAGGACTTATGGAGGTTGGAACAACTGAACTGAAAAATGTGCTTAATGATCCTCTGTGTCACTGAAACATGCAAGAAGATTTGTGTCCGTTTTCTAATGTACATTGGTGTTGACAAGTTTATGTTCAGTAAAAGGACGTTTTTTATGAACCTATGGTCTCCCTCAATGAACTGTGTATCATCTGGTCCTGGCCAGCCAAAACAATCGGCAAAATGTGGCCTGCAAATGCGTATCGCTTCCAGAGTGCAGCACCACACACCCAGCCAGGACCTCAATTTTCATGTAGCGTACCGGGGTGCGGCAGACAAATACCACATCCACAACTACCACCCCGCGCCATGTTACAAATGACCCCAGCAAATATATGATTAGCTGGCCATATAAGAGCCGCTAAAAAGACTTGATGGCGCACTCGCCGCCTGGAGAAAAAATATTTTTATTCTCCAGAGGAGAAAAAGCTTCTTGACTAGAGTTGTGAATCAGCGGAGTAGTTTACCCAAGTAGGTGGTCACACGAAGACATCCAAAAAAATTCTCTATAATTATCTGAAATAATAGTAATTCGAAACACGTCAAGAATGTCACTTCATTGACACTCTCTTGAATTGGATTCCTTTATTTTAAGATAGTGCAGGTTGCTATCTTAAAACTTCCCAAAAAAACACACTGGATATGCTAACCTGTAGGGCTGCCGCGGCTGGGAATTTATAATTTAATTTTTTCAGTGAAGGAAACCTGATGATATGGGGTTGTTTCACACCCAAAGACATTGTATACTTGACCAGGATCGATGGTGGTCTCTAAACTGATCTATATATGAGTATCCTACAAGATGAGTTACTTCATACAGTCAAGTACTATGGGAATGAAAAGGACGACAGTGTTTCAGAAGGAAAAAAAACTGAAGGACATGTCAAGATTGGCAAATAAATGGTTCAATGAGCATGAAGTAGAGGTGCTGGATTGGCCCCCACAGAACCCAGACCTCAACCAATCGAACACTTGTTGATAGAGATTAAATAAAGCAGTATACATACCCAACTGTTTTCACCAGTATGAGTGGTTGTCTCATCAGTATTATTCACCTGTGTTGCCCCCACCTTTATCAAACGGGGCCAGCTGCATCCTGCTAGTGCATTTGTTGTTTGACCTGTTGGCTAATGGCAGTTTTTGGTGAGTTTGTTTTTTTTACTTTCACCAGTATGCACCAACATTGGCAACATGCAGAAGAGACCTCGCATCAGATTTTGGTGGAGACATGCTTGTATCTGATCGAGAGCATGCCCAGAAAGACAGAGGCAGTATTGAGAGTCAAAGGTGGACTTACAAAATACTATCAAAATAATAAAAATTAAAGGTTAGATTTTTAGGAGCAAAACAGTAACAATGCAGAGACATGACAAAAATCTGGATAACTAATTATATGCTAAGTAGTTGAAAGTCAAATTTATGTATGAGATAGCCAAGATAATTTTCTTTAAAATGAAGGTAGTCTCACGCTTAAAGCAGGAGTGGATGGTGAGATATGTAGCCTGAAAGCCTAAAGATGAACACATTGTTACTATTTTGCTTGTCAGTTTATTTTATTGCAGTCACAGTTGCAATTAAGCAAGCTATACACATTAGATATATATTGTCGGGACCTTCTGTTTCTAGTGTTGACTATTTAATATACTCTATTTGGTGACTTCTCGATTCTCCCTGGACAAAAATAGCGGGGAAGATAAGGATTGGCAGCTGGATGTCGACTGTTTGTTGACAGGTCACAAGTTCCAGATAGCAGTACTGGTGTTGGCTTAATGCCCTTTTAGTACTGAAAACATACTCAGGCAGAGTGAACTTGCATGTCGGAAGAAACGGATAACGACTGAAGAAGTGTTCATCCAACAACTATCTCAAGTGTCTCAACCATGGAGAATAGGCAGGCCACTTTGTTCTGCTGCAGGAAAATAGTTGAGACACCAAGGATAGATGAAAAATGAGGTCGTGCCAGGAGATGAGACAGGAAGGCTCTGCCATTTTAGGGTAAATTTGAGCTGCTTAATCCATTACTGTGATGGGAACGGCATGTCCTTCTTCTCTACTTAGCATGTACCAGCGGTACGATAGAGACAGATTCAGCTAACGCTAGAGAGAACATTTGATTGACAATTGTAGCCCCAATCCTGAGGTCTTACACAGAAAAGGAAAAAGCTTTTGCAAATTCAACAAGAATCTTTAAGCATGATTACATTTTTTCACAAAAACCAAATGCTCTGTTAAGCAATTTCCCGTTTTACAACAACAGCAATAAAAGAACAGAAACATAAAAATGGAACATGATTTACAAGTCAAAAGGAATTCTGATCTACTGTAGATCAAATAAAGTATTGTAATCGGTGTGCCTCCAATTTGGCAAATTGCTGCAGGTAATTTAGCCTGTAATTATCTCTCTGTAAGATAGAATTAAGATCCCATCATATTGTAACATTTTCCAAATGCTCTCTGCATTTATTTCCTCTGACATGTCATAAATCAAGGTTTGTGGTGGCATCTCGACATAATATTTGGTGGAAGCCCACTACGAAGTGACAATGCCATGTGAGCAATAGTTGATCAGATCTGGCTATGCGCAGTAATTAATAATGGGTACTGTAAATAATGTTGAGATCCACAGGGTCTAATAACAATGAAATACATTGGTCGATGTCCATTAATAGTTATGTTTAGAGACTAGAAGCCTGAGGTTCGGGGTTTGTACCAAACACAGAATTTAAGAAAAAAAACAACCCAGAGCTAGCGTTCAGAGTTGGATACTTTAAGTATGCAAACCACTCTCGCGAACATCGCTGTGCTCGGGTACGCTCGGTGCTCGGCCCAGTGTGAGCCTCTTGCAGTGTTTGATCGGCTCACACTGGGGGTGATAACAGTGTGATCGGCTGTAGTATAGTATGCACCAAACAAAAAAAAAATTGACCCCCCCCCCCCCCCCTGCCCCATAAGTGATCAGTTTATGGCTGGCTACATGTGCCCGGAGACCCAGACTGTACAATTAGTGATTTTTTTGGCCAAAATATGGATGCTCACAACACACGTCAAGGGTCCTCATGCTTGCAAGTCCCCACACTGAATTTAAAAACTAAACCACAAAAATAGAAATTAAATTTTCCCCCCAAAATTCTGAAAAATACACAGCAAAAAAAGGCAACAAAGTTTTACTTGCTGAAGCCACTGAAACAAATGCATTCACAAGAAGCAGCAAAAACCTTTTTCTGAATTTTTTTGGAAAAATTTAATTCCTCTTTTTGTGCGTTACCAATAAGTGACTTCCATTGAGGTTCAGGTCAAGTCCGGATGAACCCGCTTAACTGAACTTCCATGGCATCGCTCATCTCTACTCTAGTTTCTGCTGTTGGGGTAAACAAAGATTTGGCACATTAGTTTTTAACATAGTCGAGTCGTCAATATGGAAATAAGAGACAAAATTGTGTGGCGAACAATTGTTTTCATCTCTGCAGCTACATTTCTACTAGTCAGCAGTGCAGACAGATGAAGTATTAGGGCTCTAAACTAGGAAAAAGAAACTCAGACTCTAGGTCATATGCAGCGTCGGATTGGCTACCGGAGGAATCTCCAGTAATACCAGGCCTGACCGCGGTTACCTGCACTGAACTCCGGAGCTCTCACCTTATCTCCCGAGTTCAGCCCGGCCTGTCTGCAGCTATCATGAATTGAATCGCAATCGCCGGGGAATCAATTTCTCGGCGCTCGTGGTTCAATCTAGGCTCCACTCAGGAGCTAAGGTGAGGGCTCCGGAGTTCAGTGCAGGTAACCACGGCCAGGTCTGGTATTACTGGAGATTCCTCCAGTAGCTAGTCCGACGCTGGTCATATGTAAAGCTTTTTAAATTACCCCACCTAAGGATGGGTGCACAGAAATGTATGCCAAATCATTTATTACTTTCAGAAAAAAATGACAATTTTTCATCCGCATTGTCACCTGTTTGCCATCAGTGTTTCATTTAATTAGGTCCGTATGTAATTCATATGTTCATTTTGTCAATCCGTGTATAGAGTTGAGCGAGTATCTAACTATTCGTACTTGCAATACTCATGAGTACTGTCTTATTCTCACGTATTCGTTCCAAATATTGTGTGTAATGCAAGTCAATGGGGAAAAATTTGCAAAGTAATGAGTAACCTGAATGCCGTTTGGTGCGAGTGGCGAATAGTGTGGAATTCGGGTTACTCGTTACATTGCGAGTATTCGCCATTGACTTGCATTGCACATGCTATTTGGAACGAGTATGCATGTGTTAGACAGTACTCATTATGAGTATAGCGACTACGAATAGTTAGGTACTTGCTCAACTCTATCCGTATGGCCATCTGTATGGCACACTCCAATTTTTACTCTCCGTTTGTGTGTAAAAAGGGTCCTGTGAGCTACCACATTGGCATGCATTGGTCATTGTGTTACCGTATGCCACTGGTTTTGCATACAGAGAGCGCACAGACGTTTAATACATTAATCTGAACTAGTCGTAACACATACTCATCCTAGCTCAGTCGGTAGCTCTGATATTGTGCTTGTCAGACTCTTTACACCCATGCTCCTTGCCAAATTGGTTATATACAAGTTGTATAATGCTGACAAAAATGCAGAAAGAATTGACTTGCTGCATCTTTGTGGTCACCACAAAGATGCAGCCAAAAAAAAGTTGCAACGTTCGCACAGAAAAACTGAAATTTCATAGACTTTGCTGGGGAAGGAAACGCATGCAGTTTTGGTACCAAAACTGCACCCAAAAAATGTGCGAAAACGCAGCAAAAAACGTAGCGTGTGCACAAGGCCTTATAGAGTATTTTAAAGTGTTCATTTTTCATAACAAGAAAACACAACCAAAAATGTTCAATGAAATTTCCCATGGATGTGTCGGGCACCACTCCTGCAAAGTGATCCATCCCAGTAGTAACGTGTATAAACCTTACTAGAGTTCTACAGCTTTGCTATTTGTGATTTCTAGAATACATTAACATTAATCAATTTATTGAATCTTCTCATAGGCATGTATTTTAAAATAATATTGATTGTAGTGCTAATATTTAGACCGATAATCTTCCGACAGAAGTCATACATTAGGTGTACCGTTTTCTTACAGGAGCGCTAGGAAGAATTTTTCTCACTGTATCTGTTGACGACAGTTTCTAAGGTCTTCTCGCACCAGCATAAAACCACAAGCGGAGCTGTCTACAGTAAAAAAATAGTCTGGATGTTACTATCTGTGATTGTAAGACCACATCAAAGCAAGAGAAAGCTAAAAATTGTGATACATCTAATATTGCTCACTATGGAGGCTTGGAAATGGCCATTGTGCATTTTCTTTTACATTTATATCATGCCTGAAAAGGGAAATCTAAATCCTTGTATTTGTATTCTTTATACGTCTGGTCTGATAATGATATTGGTGGAATAATGAAACAGCAGAGATTTTGGAGCAATGCTGAAAACTGAAAGGTTATGTTTAGTGATGAGCAGGCACTGCCATGCTCAGTACTCGTAACTAGTGACGAGTGAGCACTACCATGCTCGGGTGCTCGGTACTGGTAACTAGTGATGAGCGGGCACTACCATGCTCGGGTGCTCGGTACTGGTAACTAGTGATGAGTGGGCACTACCATGCTCGGGTGTTTGGTACTCATAACTAGTGATGATCGAGCACTACCATGCTCAGGTGCTCGGTACTTATAAGTAGTGATGAGTGAGCACTACCATGCTCTGGTGCTCGGTACTGGTAACTAGTGACGAGTGAGCACTACCATGCTCGGGTGCTCGGTACTGGTAACTAGTAATGAGTAGAGTTGAGCGCGGTTCGTGGTTCGTGGTTCTCCAGTTCTAGGCTCGAGTGATTTTGGGGCATGTTCTAGATCGAACTAGAACTCGAGCTTTTTGCAAAAGCTCGATAGTTCTAGAAACGTTCGAGAACGGTTCTAGCAGCCAAAAAACAGCTAAATCATAGCTTGGTTTCTGCTGTAATAGTGTAAGTCACTCTGTGAATCACACTATTATGACATTTCAGTGTATAGTGTGCGTGAACAGCGCCTTCAGATCACTGCTGTTTCTATAATGGCGATCGCCATTTTTTTTTTTTTTTTCTTGTCTTCCTTCCCTAAGCGCGCGCGTCTTGTGGGGCGGGCCAGCATGTCAGCCAATCACAGACACACACACAGCTAAGTGGACTTTGAGCCAGAGAAGCAACGGCATGTGTGATAGGATGTCCATGTCACATGTCCCTGCATTATAAAACCGGACATTTTCTTCACGGACGCCATTATCTGCCTTCTGCGTCTTTGGTGTCAGACATCACTGTCGCAGCTCCGTCTTGAGTCCTATCGCTGATACAGCTGTATGCGCTGCATACACAGCGTTAGACAGCATAGGGAGAGCACTTTATAGCAGTCCTTTTAAGGGCTCAAACCGGCAGGGTCAGAGTTAAGGTGACAGGTCCTGAAAACAGCGCCAGCGTCTGTGCAGCCAAGGTCAGGGATTTCCTCCCTGCATTTCACCATTAGGAGGGAATAGAAAGGCAGGCTTCCATTCCTCTACCCAGAGCCCCACAATCCTGCCACTGTACCCTCTTGTCCTCTGCACACTCCAACTCATAACTAAGCCATTATACTAGCAAACACTCAGTGTACCTAGTGGCATCCTATCTGTGGCTATTGGACTTTGCTATAGTCCCACTAGTGCAAAGACATTTGCAGAGCACGTCTGCCTGCATTGCACACTACAACTAATTATAACTAAGCCATTATACTAGCAAACACTCAGTGTACCTAGTGGCATCCTATACGTGGCTATTGGACTTTGCTATAGTCCCACTAGTGCCAAGACATTTGCAGAGCGCATCTGCCTGCGTTGCACACTCCAACTAATTATAACTAAGCCATTATACTAGCAAACACTCAGTGTACCTAGTGGCATCCTATACGTGGCTATTGGACTTTGCTATAGTCCCACTAGTGCCAAGACATTTGCAGAGCGCATCTGCCTGCGTTGCACACTCCAACTAATTATAACTAAGCCATTATACTAGCAAACACTCAGTGTACCTAGTGGCATCCTATACGTGGCTATTGGACTTTGCTATAGTCCCACTAGTGCCAAGACATTTGCAGAGCGCATCTGCCTGCGTTGCACACTCCAACTAATTATAACTAAGCCATTATACTAGCAAACACTCAGTGTACCTAGTGGCATCCTATACGTGGCTATTGGACTTTGCTATAGTCCCACTAGTGCCAAGACATTTGCAGCACGTCTGCCTGCGTTGCACACTCCAACTAATTATAACTAAGTTACATTGTCAGGGATATTTATTCTTTATTATTCTGCTGTTAATAAAGCTAGACCACCACTGCAATCTTCACCACCTCTCAATTTTTACTACCACATTTTCAGTCCACAATCTTGTCGCAATCAACATGAGTGGCAAAATGACAGATGCTGGTGGAAAGGGGAAGAGGCGTGGTGGAAAAGGCAAAAAAGGTTTTGTCAGTGGGGAAGGTGGCAAAGCTCCATTATCATCTGCTGCAGATAGACCATCTACTAGCAAAAGTAAGATGTCTACTACTTATTGTGGACAATCCGATGTGCTCCCTTTTTTACGGACACGAACAAGAGGAACAAAGGTAGATGATGGGCAAAAAAGGAAAATGCTTGAATGGATCTCAAGTGGTCCAACAAGTGCCCTCTCAGCCACTTCAAGTACCGCATCCAAAAAACACCAGTCCTCTGAGTTGTCATCCCAATCACACTTGATTTCTCCCAGCTCTGAAGTCTCCATCAGCCCTGCACAGTATGGTGGAACTGAGATGGCTGAGTCTGCAGAGCTGTTCAGTCACACTATAGCCTGGGAATCAGAGGTCTGCTCCCAAGCTACAGTGAGTACAGAACAGGAAATGGTCTGCAGTGATGCCCAGAACCTTTGTGACTCTGATTCAGGCCGTGAGGACCAAGTTTCTGAGCATAATGTTGACCCTTTGTCACAAACTGTAACACCTGTGGTTATAGACAATGAGGAACATACTGATGAAGATGAGACGCAGATACCCGATTGGGATGACAACTTAAATATTCGGTCAGGGCAAGAAGAGGCTCGGTCTGAGGGGGAGGGGAGTGCAAACACAACAATTGATGATGACGTTCTAGATCCCACCTACTGTCAACCCCCAGTCAGGCACTCGAGGAGGTCAACAGAGGCGGTGGAGGAGGATGCAACCGACGACGAAGTTACCTTGCGCCTTCCTGGACAGAGTCGGAGCACTGGTAGCACGTCTACAACTGCATCCTCAGCCACCACTCTGCCTATGAGCATTATTCGGGGTGGATCAACAGGACGCATGGCCTCTAAGCCTTGCCTAGCCTGGTCCTTTTTTCACATCGAAAAAGATCGCCCAACTCATGTGATATGTAACATTTGTCATGATTCTGTTAGTAGAGGTCAAAACCTCAGCAGTTTGACAACTTCTTCCATGAATCGTCACATGACTAAATATCATAAGTCCCGGTGGGAAGCTCACCGTGCTGCAATGCGGCCTAGCGGAGCGAACCATCCACCGCCCGCCCCTTCCAGTGCATCCGCGCGCTCTTCATCTTCTAGGACTGTGGGGACAGCTGTCACACCTGTTTTTCCACGCAAAACTTCCACCACTGTAACCGCAACAGGCAGTTTGCTTGTAAGGTCGTCAGTTGGTTTGGAAGGGGAAACAAGTGAGTGTGTACAGCTCTCTCAGACATCGATAGCACCAACGTTGGATGAAGGCAACATCATGTCTCCGCCTGCACTTTCCTCACAAACCTGCATTTTTCCAGGGACACCCTACTCAACACCGTCTACACACAGCAGCCAGATCTCTGTCCCTCAGATGTGGTCAAATAAAAGGCCACTTCCTCCGACCCATGACAAAGCTAAGAGGTTGACTCTATCCCTCTGTAAGCTGTTGGCTACCGAAATGCTGCCTTTCCGCCTAGTGGACACACAGGATTTTAGAGACCTTATGTCTGTCGCTGTGCCCCAGTACCAGATGCCTAGTCGCCACTACTTCTCTAAGAAAGGTGTGCCCGCGCTACACCAGCATGTCGCACACAACATCACCGCTTCCTTGAGAAACTCTGTGTGTGAACGGGTGCATTTCACCACCGATACTTGGACCAGTAAGCATGGACAGGGACGTTACATGTCGCTGACTGGGCACTGGGTAACTATGGTGATAGATGGTGAAGGGTCTGCTGCACAAGTCTTGCCGTCCCCACGACTTGTGTGTCAATCCTCTGTCTGTCCAAGTTCCGCCACTGCTTCTGCATCCTCCACCTCATCTGGGTCCTCCACCTCCGCCCCAAGCCTGCCTGGTCAGGCCACCAGCGTTCTCACTGCGCAGAAGGAATCACGCACCCCTCATTACTATGCTGGCAGCAGAGCGCAACGGCATCAGGCGGTCTTTAGCTTGACATGTCTTGGTAATAAGAGTCACACAGCTGAGGAGTTGTGGTCAGCTCTGCGGTCCGAGTTTAATAAATGGTTGTCTCCACTCAACCTGCAGCCTGGTAAGGCCGTGTGCGACAATGCTGCAAACCTGGGTGCGGCCCTTCGCCTGGGCAAGGTGACACACGTACCTTGTATGGCTCACGTGTTGAACCTTGTCGTGCAGCAATTTTTAACACACTATCCCGGCCTAGATGGCCTTCTGAACAGGGCACGAAAACTGTCTGCTCACTTCCGCCGTTCAAGCGCCGCAGCTGAGCGACTTGCATCGCTCCAGAAGTCTTTCGGCCTGCCGGTTCATCGCCTGAAATGCGATGTGGCGACACGCTGGAATTCAACTCTCCACATGTTACAGCGACTGTGGCAGCACCGCAGAGCCCTGGTGCTATACTTCATGACGTATAGCCTGGGCCAACGAGATGCAGAGGTGGGGCAGATCACCCTGATGGAGTGGTCTCAGATCAAGGACCTATGCACCCTTCTGCACAGTTTCGACATGGCGACGAATATGTTTAGCGCTGACAATGCCATTATCAGCATGACGATTCCAGTCATTTACATGCTGGAGCACACGCTAAACACTATTCGGAGTCAGGGGGTGGGACAACATGAAGGGGAGGAACTACAGGAGGATTCATATGCGCAAGGGACAACAACATCACCAAGGTCCAGACGTTCATCATCACCAACGCAGCAGGCATGGGACCAAGGGGGACAGGGATCGACAAGGGCGCAAAGTAGCAGGCGAAATGTTGAGCAAGGTGCAGGAGAACATGAAGAAATGGAGGACGAACTGTCCATGGACATGGAAGACTCAGCGGATGAGGGAGACCTTGGTCAAATTTCAGTTGAAATAGGTTGGGGTCAGATGTCAGAGGAAGAAAGAACGGGTAGCACCTCTATGCCACAAACACAGCGTGGACTTGGTCCGCATGGCTGCGCAAGACACATGAGTGCCTTTTTGTTGCACTACCTCCAACATGACAGTCGTATTGTCAAAATTAGAAGTGATGATGACTACTGGATTGCCACACTATTAGATCCCCGGTACAAGTCCAAATTTTGTGACATAATTCCAGCCATAGAAAGGGACGCACGTATGCAGGAGTATCAGCAGAAGCTGTTACTAGATCTTAGCTCGGCTTTTCCACCAAACAACCGTGCAGGTGCAGGGAGTGAATCTCCCAGTTGTAACTTGACAAACATGGGACGGTCTCGTCATCTTCAACAGTCTACCCATACCAGTAGGACCGTATCTGGTGCCGGTAACAGCAATTTTATGGAATCTTTTCATAATTTTTTTAGACCCTCTTTTGCAAGGCCACCAGAGACAACAAGTCTGACACATAGTCAACGGCTGGAGAGGATGATACAGGAGTATCTCCAAATGAACATCGATGCCATGACTGTGCAACTGGAGCCTTGCTCCTTTTGGGCTTCAAACCTAGAAAAATGGCCAGAGCTCGCAACTTACGCCTTGGAGATTTTGTCGTGTCCAGCTGCCAGCGTTGTCTCTGAACGTGTATTCAGTGCTGCTGGGTGTGTGCTGACAGATAAGCGCACGCGTCTGTCCAGTGACAATGTGGACAGACTGACGTTCATCAAAATGAACAAGTCATGGATCCAGAAGGAATTTACTACCCCTGTGTCATCCTGGGGAGAGTAAATGCTTGTTGATTTGGAATGTGCTTGATGCAAATCAAAACATCCTGTTTGCAACTAGGGCACAAGTGCTGCCACTGAATGGGTGGGTGTGTGGGGCCCAATTTTTGGAAAAAAAGGGAGACTCCGCTTGGAGTAACCCTTGCTTACATTGTTTTTAAAAGAAGCCAAGATGAACAGAGCTGGGATCAGGAAAGACTTTGCTACCTACCCTGGTGTCATCCTGGGGACGGTTAATTATGGCGTATTTTTGAATGTGCTTGATGCAAATCTAGCTGTGAAGTGTACAACTGGGGCACAACTGCTGCCACTGAATGGGTGGGTGTGTGGGGCCCAATTTTTGGAAAAAAAGGGAGACTCCGCTTGGAGTAACCCTTGCTTGCTGTGTTTTTAAAAGAAGCCAAGATGAACAGAGCTGGGATCAGGAAACACTTTGCTACCTACCCTGGTGTCATCCTGGGGACGGTTAATTATGGCGTATTTTTGAATGTGCTTGATGCAAATCTAGCTGTGAAGTGTACAACTGGGGCACAACTGCTGCCACTGAATGGGTGGGTGTGTGGGGCCCAATTTTTGGAAAAAAAGGGAGACTCCGCTTGGAGTAACCCTTGCTTGCTGTGTTTTTAAAAGAAGCCAAGATGAACAGAGCTGGGATCAGGAAAGACTTTGCTACCTACCCCGGTGTCATCCTGGGGACGGATAAGAATGACGTATTTTTGAATGTGCTTGATGCAAATCTAGCTGTGAAGTGTACAACTGGGGCACAACTGCTGCCACTGAATGGGTGGGTGTGTGATGCCCAATTTTTGGAAAAAAAGGGAGACTCCGCTTGGAGTAACCCTTGCTTGATGTGTTTTTAAAAGAAGCCAAGATGAACAGAGCTGGGATCAGGAAAGACTTTGCTACCTACCCCGGTGTCATCCTGGGGACGGATAAGAATGGCGTATTTTTGAATGTGCTTGATGCAAATGTAGCTGTGAAGTGTACAACTAGGGCACAACTGCTGCCACTGAAGGGGTGGGTGTGTGTGGGGCCCAATTTTTGGAAAAAAGGGAGACTCCGCTTGGAGTAACCCTTGCTTACATTGTTTTTAAAAGAAGCCAAGATGAACAAGTCATGGGTCAGCAAAGACTTTGCTACCTACCCCGGTGTCATCCTGGGGACGGATAAGAATGGCGTATTTTTGAATGTGCTTGATGCAAATGTAGCTGTGAAGTGTACAACTAGGGCACAACTGCTGCCACTGAAGGGGTGGGTGTGTGTGGGGCCCAATTTTTGGAAAAAAGGGAGACTCCGCTTGGAGTAACCCTTGCTTACATTGTTTTTAAAAGAAGCCAAGATGAACAAGTCATGGGTCAGCAAAGACTTTGCTACCTACCCCGGTGTCATCCTGGGGACGGATAAGAATGGCGTATTTTTGAATGTGCTTGATGCAAATGTAGCTGTGAAGTGTACAACTAGGGCACAACTGCTGCCACTGAAGGGGTGGGTGTGTGTGGGGCCCAATTTTTGGAAAAAAGGGAGACTCCGCTTGGAGTAACCCTTGCTTGCTGTGTTTTTAAAAGAAGCCAAGATGAACAGAGCTGGGATCAGGAAAGACTTTGCTACCTACCCCGGTGTCATCCTGGGGACGGATAAGAATGACGTATTTTTGAATGTGCTTGATGCAAATCTAGCTGTGAAGTGTACAACTGGGGCACAACTGCTGCCACTGAATGGGTGGGTGTGTGGGGCCCAATTTTTGGAAAAAAAGTGAGACTCCGCTTGGAGTAACCCTTGCTTGATGTGTTTTTAAAAGAAGCCAAGATGAACAGAGCTGGGATCAGGAAAGACTTTGCTACCTACCCCGGTGTCATCCTGGGGACGGATAAGAATGGCGTATTTTTGAATGTGCTTGATGCAAATGTAGCTGTGAAGTGTACAACTAGGGCACAACTGCTGCCACTGAAGGGGTGGGTGTGTGTGGGGCCCAATTTTTGGAAAAAAGGGAGACTCCGCTTGGAGTAACCCTTGCTTGATGTGTTTTTAAAAGAAGCCAAGATGAACAGAGCTGGGATCAGGAAAGACTTTGCTACCTACCCCGGTGTCATCCTGGGGACGGATAAGAATGACGTATTTTTGAATGTGCTTGATGCAAATCTAGCTGTGAAGTGTACAACTGGGGCACAACTGCTGCCACTGAATGGGTGGGTGTGTGGGGCCCAATTTTTGGAAAAAAAGGGAGACTCCGCTTGGAGTAACCCTTGCTTGATGTGTTTTTAAAAGAAGCCAAGATGAACAGAGCTGGGATCAGGAAAGACTTTGCTACCTACCCCGGTGTCATCCTGGGGACGGATAAGAATGGCGTATTTTTGAATGTGCTTGATGCAAATGTAGCTGTGAAGTGTACAACTAGGGCACAACTGCTGCCACTGAAGGGGTGGGTGTGTGTGGGGCCCAATTTTTGGAAAAAAGGGAGACTCCGCTTGGAGTAACCCTTGCTTACATTGTTTTTAAAAGAAGCCAAGATGAACAAGTCATGGGTCAGCAAAGACTTTGCTACCTACCCCGGTGTCATCCTGGGGATGGATAAGAATGGCGTATTTTTGAATGTGCTTGATGCAAATGTAGCTGTGAAGTGTACAACTAGGGCACAACTGCTGCCACTGAAGGGGTGGGTGTGTGTGGGGCCCAATTTTTGGAAAAAAGGGAGACTCCGCTTGGAGTAACCCTTGCTTACATTGTTTTTAAAAGAAGCCAAGATGAACAGAGCTGGGATCAGGAAAGACTTTGCTACCTACCCCGGTGTCATCCTGGGGACGGATAAGAATGGCGTATTTTGAATGTGCTTGATGCAAATGTAGCTGTGAAGTGTACAACTAGGGCACAACTGCTGCCACTGAAGGGGTGGGTGTGTGTGGGGCCCAATTTTTGGAAAAAAGGGAGACTCCGCTTGGAGTAACCCTTGATTGCTGTGTTTTTTATAAATGATCCAAGCTGCACAGAGCTGGGATCAGGAAAGACTTAGCTACCTACCCTGGTGTCATCCTGGGGACGGTTAATTATGGCGTATTTTTGAATGTGCTTGATGCAAATCTAGCTGTGAAGTGTGCAACTGGGGCACAAGTGCTACCACTGAAGGGGTGGGTGTGTGTGTGGCCCAATTTTTGGAAAAAAGGGAGACTCCGCTTGGAGTCACCTTGCGGTGTTTTACATGATTTTAGAAGGGCGTGCCATGCCTATATCTGTGTGTCCTCCTCTTTTTCCTTGTCCAGCTGTTTTGTTTTCGCATGAGTATATGTCCTTGTCACTTTCCAATGTGTTTGAGTTGTTTGTCACCTTTAGGACACCTTTGAGGGTGTTTTCTAGGTGTTTTTCTGTGTTTGTGATTGCCTGCCATTGTTTCCTATGCAGTTCGAGTTCGGTTCGTCGAATGTTCGACGAACCGAACTCGAACGGGAGGTCCGTTCGGCGAACCAACCTCGAGCCGAACCGCGACCGGTTCGCTCATCTCTAGTGATGAGCGGGCACTACCATGCTCAGGTGCTCGGTACTGGTAACTAGTGATGAGCGGGCACTACCATGCTCGGGTGCTCGGTACTGGTAACTAGTGATGAGCGGGCACTACCATGCTCGGGTGTTTGGTACTCGTAACTAGTGATGATCGAGCACTACCATGCTCAGGTGCTCGGTACTTATAAGTAGTGATGAGTGAGCACTACCATGCTCTGGTGCTCGGTACTTATAAGTAGTGATGAGTGAGCACTACCATGCTCTGGTGCTCGGTACTTATAAGTAGTGATGAGTGAGCACTACCATGCTCGGGTGCTCGGTACCCATAATTAGTGATGAGCGAGCAGTACCATGCTCGGGTGTTCGGTACTCGGAATTAGTGATGAGTGAGCACTATCATGCTCGGGTGCTCAGTACTCATAACTAGTGATAAGCGAGCATTACCAGGCTTGCGTACTTGAAACTAGGGATGAGCGAGCACTACCAAGCTTAGGTACGTGGTATTCGTAACTAGTGATTAGTGAGCACTGCCATGCTCAGGTACTACATAACGAGCAGTCAGACGCTTGGACAAGCTTGACTCGTATATGGAATATATTGGTATGCAATGGGGAACTCGAGCGTTCTTCCAAAAGATCGTCCGGAAGAATGCTGAAGTTTTCCTTTGTCTTCCATTATACTCAATAAACGAGTTAAGCCTTTCCAAGCCTCCGACTGCTCGAGTCATCACGACGAGTACCGAGCACTTGAGCATGGTAGTGCTCGCTCATCACTAATTATTATACTTTCTAGTTTAGATGTGTAAATGGAAACAGTCTTAATTTTTAGCTGTGTATTTTTTTGTAATTAGTATGAGAAGATACAATATTTTTAAGGGTTATTACAAGTGGACCATTACTATCAAGTAGGTCTCATTTTACCCCCTTTTTCTAGTAAAAAAAACCCTTTTTCAAGTTCATAAGAAATAAGTCAATTGGGATATAAAACATCTCTTCTCTATAGAAGCCCCAATCCTATAACATAGTTGTCAACATTCATGTTGGTAATTTAGGAACATTTCATTTGTGCCTGGATTCGTCCATTTGTGGGTGGGTTTACTTTAGGGCCAGGATGTTGTGAATTTACTGCGATTGTTTCTGAAAAATCGTGACAGACAGAGCAAATTTGGGACAGATGTAATTTATGCTGTAATACTGTCATGGGTATGACATGGTAACCAGGGGTAAAGGCACCTAGACTGGCCCTCAGACTAGGGGCCTAGACTGTCCTTTATTCCAATGGTAGGCTCAATGGTAGCCAGGTCTAGACCACCAACGTGGCCCTGACTCCTGAGTAGCCCTGGTCCAACACCCCCTCTCCCCACTCCCTGGGGAGGGCAAGGACTGGGATAAAGAATCCCACAAGAACAGTACCTATAGGCAGGGGAAAACCAAAGCTCAAACTCACTGCAAGCACACACAGGGGAAACGACAATATGTGCTCAGGGAGAAGTAAAGTACAGGGAGGAAATAAACAAACAACAAGGATATTTCCACAGCACACCAAATAGTTCACCAGTTACAGGGTCACCACGCACAAAGACCGATAACGCTGGAGCAGAGCTAGAGCTATAATCCACCATCTTTTAAATGGCGGGGGCAACTGTGATAGGAGGTCAGCTACCTGTGACCCCAGCAGCCACTCACCAGCCAGCAGAAATTAACTTCTGCTAAACCGGAAAGCTGAGAGCACAAAACAGTCGGCGCCCAACTCTGGCTGAGCAATTAAGAAGCATCAGGTTGCCTACTAGACTCTGAAGTGTGAATAGGTCTGCAGTCGCCGTGACAAATACACTGTATATCTATGTAACATACCTAAGGCTATGTGCGCACTAGAAAGTGATTTTTCTCAAGAAAATATCTTGAGAAACTTCTGGGAGTTGAAGATTACCGCATCTGCGATAAAAAAAAACGCACCAAAAGATAGATAGATAGATAGATAGATAATGGCTAGATAGATAAATAAATAGATAATGGATAGATAGATAGATAGATAGAAGGATAGATAGATAGAAGGATAGATAGAATGATAGAGGACAGATCAATCAATAGATAGAGTCCCTGTGAGCACACACTGCAGTTCTCCCGAGCGGTATTGTGTTCACATTACCGATCGTGGGAAATGACCTGTAATTACCTCTGCAGGCTCGTTACGAGGTTGCATTCAGTGCAGTGTCAGTCGCGGCTGGATACAAGCATCGTGAACCTGCGTGGATTACGCCGGAGCTGTGTGTTGGGGTGGTTAATAAAGGGGTGAAAGAGGGGGCTTTTTGTCTTTTATTTAAAATAAAAGATTTTTTGGTGTGTGTGTGTGTTTATTCACTTTACTTACGGGTTAATCATGTCAGCTGTCTCATAGACGCTGCCATGATTAAGCCTGGACTTAAATGACAGCGATCCACTGACATTTAACTCATTATTACCTTGATTGCCACCGCATCACGGCATCTGGAAGAGCCGGGACTGCCGCATAATGGATGCTGCGGGCTGATATTCTCGGCTGCGGGAGGAAGGGGGCGTTAACCCTGCCCCTCGCCCTCCCCAGCCTGAGAATACCGGGCCGCCGCTGTGTGTTTACACGGCTGGACGGTAAAAATATGGCGTAGCCCGTGTGTTTTTTTTTTATTTGTCCGTTTGATTTCTATGTGTATTCTATATGTCTGTGTGTGAGTGTGATATGTGTGTGCTCTATGTCTGTGTCTGTGATGTGTGTGTTTACTCTCGGCTCCGCTTCCTCTTCCTGTCATAATGACATCACTTCCCTGCAAAACGCAGGCAGCGATGTACATTACCGCAGGTAAACCGTGGCTATACCGAGGGTATACCGCACATCATTTGCTACCTGCGGTATACCCGCGGTATTTTGCGATTACAGTATAGTGAATGGAGTGAAATACTGCAGGTACCTGCGGAAAAGAAGTGACATGCACATTTTCTCAAGAAATTTTCTCAAGAAATTCTGAAAAAAGAATTTCCTTGAGAAAAAAACGCAGCGTGCGCACAGCTATTTTTTTTTCCCATAGATTTTGCTGGGAAATGTCTGCAGAAAGGTTACAACCATTTCTCAAGAAATTTCTGCAGCAAAACCGCGGGTAAAAACGCAGTGTGCGCACAAGGCCTTACATGTCAAAACATAAGCAGAAATGTTGTGCATCATCCTGTAGTGTCTGATTCAAGGAACAAGCCGATGCCCTCACACAAACTATTTGTGTTTTAGATTGGCATAGAGGAAACGAGCCTTTTTATAAAAGAATAGATTGTGTAAAATAGAACATGTCCGATCTATTATCTTTCCTATCAACTAGAATTTTTCATATCTTCTACTTCAATTTTTTTTTAATACCGTAATAAAAAATGTTTTTCTCTGTTGAACTCATTGCACAGTTTACAATATTAGAGAAACAACTTTTGTAGAAAAGAACTTAATACAAGAAGTTTATATTGTGTCATTTCAGAAAACTCCCTTATCCCCCTTCTGGCAAATACCAAGACGTTATATAAGCAATCAAAAGACCGAAAAGTGAAGTCTCCTACTGGGACTAAAAAATAAATACATTTTATTAAAACAAAAAAAAGTTAACAGCTAAAGAAAATAAAATTCCACATATACGGTGTATCCACAGTCATAATCACCTGTATAATAAGGCTAATGTGTCACTTAGATTGTGAAGTAATCTGCATAAAAAGCGAGGGGGAAAAACAATGTAGGAACTGTTGATTTTTTTCCCAATCTCTTCGTAGAAAACTAATAAAATGTAATCAATAATTTATATATACTCCAAAAGGGTTCAATAAATAAATAAATACATACATACAACTGGTCCTACACCAAAAACAAGTCCACATATGGGGCATTAGACAATATATGTATTGTTCTTTACTATGAAATTTGCTATGATGGGGTAAAAGTTGTAAAACATGAAAAAACTCAATATACCGTGTTTCCCTGAAAATAAGCCCTACCCCGAAAATAAGCCCTAGCAGGAATTTTTGGCCTTTTTTGTTAAGTCTTAAATATAAGCCCTACCCTGAAAATAAGCCCTAGCTGCTGTTCAATAATGGAGTGTCCATGTAGGACCCTTCATTATAGAAAGCAGACATCCCCAAAAGAGAAAACACAGACCCCACAATCATACTTAAAAGACCCTGAATGGGAGGCTATGGAACGCGAGGACCTGCAGTGCAACACATTGATGCATTCTACCGCAGGTCCTCCATGCGTTCCACCGCAGGTCCGCGCTTTCCACAAAGCTGCCGGTTGGAAGCAGTACGGTACCACTGGATGTTTCTGTGTGTCTGTGTGTATGTAGATGTTCCTGCGATCTGATGTGTATGAATGAGTGCTAGCTGGAAGCAGGGGAGGATGGCTGTGGAGCACACAAGGACCTGCAGTGGAACACATCCATGCATTCTACCACAGGCACTCCATGCGTTCCACTGCAGGTCCGCGCTTTCCATAAAGCTGCCGGTTGGAAGCAGTACGGTACCACTGGATGTTTCTGTGTGTCTGTGTGTGTATGTAGATGTTCCTGCGATCTGATGTGTATGAATGAGTGCTAGCTGGAAGCAGGGGAGGATGGCTGTGGAGCACACAAGGACCTGCAGTGGAACACATCCATGCATTCTACCACAGGCACTCCATGCGTTCCACTGCAGGTCCGCGCATTCCACAGAGCTGCCGGTTGGAAGCAGTATGGGACCACTGGATGTTTCTGTGTGTGTGTGTGTGTGTGTGTGTATGTAGATGTTCCTGCGATCTGATGAGTCTGAATGAGTGCTAGCAGGAAGCAGGGGAGGACGGCTGTAGAGCACACAAGGAAAGGACCTGCTGTGAGCGCCCGCTGTGGATCACAGGAGGACCTGGTAGCAATGCAAATGTCAGGGGTCTGGTAAACATGATTCCTCTAGGGATGTCTGCCTATTTTGGGAGGGTAAATTTTCCCCCAACCTGTGTTTCACCATAAATAAGTGCTATAAGCCCTGGTGCATTTTGGGAGGTATCACCATAATTGTACCAACCAATAGAATAAATAACTCATTATTTATGTCAGAAGTGAACAGCTTAAATTAGAAAAAAAAACAAAAGTTTTTTTTATTCTTCACCCCCCCACACACACAAAGCTATAAATTTTGCAGATAAAACATAGTAATTCCTCCCCAAAAAAAATGTTTATACAATTGTTTGCATTATTTTTAATGTATTCATGTTTCTTTACTTGTTCAATTCAAGAGAAGTTCATGGAAAGGATGATGTTTGCATTTTTAACCCTATAATCACTAAATGTTGATGCGCCTCTAGAAATTGGTGATCACATGATCAGCCTGGTTAGCTGCCCACATGGCAGAGCTGAGTCCTAACAGATCCAGATCAGCTCTGCTAAGTAACGTGTGTCTGGCTCCCCAGTGGGTTGTTTTCCCCTGTAACTGGGACTGTTATGGATGCCCGAGTTACATCAGAAATAAATGATCAATAAAAATACAAAAGTTCTCCATACATCTTTGATGATCTCTTAGTGGACAAATTATGTAAAAGAAATAAATGCATATAAAACAAATGCAAAAAAAAATGTAAAAAGAAATAAAAATTAAAAAGAAAAACTGTTTACAATAAAAAATACACGTAATGGGTATCCACACGACCATTTAACCTGATAATTTATTCAATGGGTTATTTGCTGTCAAATGCCCCCAAAAATCCCAAAATAGCTTTTTTTCTATATTTGCAGAGTAAAACAAAATTGTACATTTCATAGTAATGTTCAGTATATATACCACAAAAGAGTGCAAAAATAACACAAGTTTTACCATATAAAACATAATTCCACACAGCCAGGTCGTACAAAAGAATTAAAAAGTTATAGCTGCTGAAAAGAGGAGAAGTGAAGAAAAAGAAATTACCTTCTTTCTCCCTTATTTTTATCACTTTTTCTGAACAGTCAGAGTTAAGGCTGCTTTACACGCTTTACTAGCGATCGCACCCTCCCCCGTCGGTTGTGCGTCACGGGCAAATCGCTGCCCATGGTGGCCAACATCGCTAGGACCCGTCACACGCACTTACCTGCCCTGTGACATCGCTGTGGCCGGCGAACCGCCTCCATTCTAAAGGGACGGTTCGTGCCGCGTCACAGCGCATTCACACGGCAGCCGTCCAATAGAAGCAGAGGGGCGGAGACCACCCAAAAGAAAGTGACTCCCACCTCGTTGCCAGAGGACGCAGGTACGGTGTTGTTCCTCGTTCCCGGAGTGTCACATGTAGCGATGTGTGCTGCCTCAAGAACGACGAACAACCTGCGTCCTGCAACATCTACGATCTTTGGGATTAGAACGACGTGTCAACGATCAATGATTAGGTGAGTAATTTTGATGGCTAGCGGTCGTTAGTACGTTTCACACGCAACAACGTCACTAGTGAGGCCGGATGTGCATCACGAATTCCGTGACCCCAACGACATCTCGTTAGCGATGTCGTTGTGTGTAAAGCCCCCTTTAGAGTTGCACATTTATTTAAGAGCACAAGACCATAAAAACATAAAGGGCCATTTTCAGCCCTCACTTTTTCTTTTCGATTTGTGATTTCTGCTGAAACATTTTGCACCAAATTCATGAAAATGGTGCATGTGACTCATCAACTTTGTGTAAAGCTCAAATTCGTCTTTTTTTCTGTCTTTCACAACCTGTTAGCAGGAACAGTCACACGTTTTTCTAAATGTCATAGTTTGGCTTTATATCCTACGTCATATGGCAGGGATGTTTCCAGCCAATAGTCACTTCTATGTTAGCAAAGACCAATAGGTGGCTAGGATGGCTACCCCCGATAGAGATTCTGCACTGCGCTATTCTCCATAGACTTATATGGGCGACGCACTGTAACGCAAGTGTCTGCGTTGCATCCGCTGGACGACGCAGCGTCGTTATTTTGACGCTGTGGCGGGGGGATGGAACGCTGCATGTAGCGTTTTTCTGCACTTAGCGGAGTGTCAAAAAAACGCAACCTGCAGGAATCCGTTTGGCGTCCGTTGTTTTTATAATGGATGGACGCCTATTGTGGCGGATTCCGTTAGAATGCGTCATTTGACGGATTCCGTTAACGCATCCGTCTTTACACAACTGCGCATGCCCAGATGTGTAAAGTCAAGGAAAAAAACCTATAACGGATTGCGTTATTTTGTACGATCCGTAGCATCCGTTGTGCCACTATATGCAACGCATCCGTTGCATGCGTCACACAACGCAATGCTACGGATCCCGTCCAACGCAAGTGTGAAACTAGCCTAAAGAAGAATGACAACACTCACCTCTGCAGAGATCACTTGGACTGTATTGTGTAAAGCTATGGCTTACCTTCAGGTTGTGTTTAACATATGAGTTCCTTCTTGATTAGTCTGGAGGGCGGTGGGTGTGTGGACATCAGGCAAATTCCAGGTTCTCCTCTTCCAGGAAAGGAGGTGATCTAGGCTGGCTCCTAGTTTCACTTGGATAGCAGCCCAAGGTGAATGTGGGGTGCAAGACTCTTCTTTCTAAGCTTTTTCTATGGGGTACCACTGTTCCCTGACATGCACTATTCCCTTCTGGTCCCGGGGAGGGGGGTCAAGGAAGGGTAAATTGGGTTCCGTTCTCCTTTCGGAGTGGGCGGCAAGTTGGGGTTCATTTTTGTGGCACTTATCACTTTTTAAGTTCACTCACCGATTATTTTAGAGCTGTGATTTTGCTGTGAATTAAACAGTCAAGCCACACACAAGTTGCATGTCAGGTGCAACTTGTACTGTAGCCTATGGCAAGTCTGCTGCATACAACTTGCAACCAATGACAGAAAACCTAACACATTTGCATCTCTGTATCTCAGGCCTCTTTCACACTTCAGTATTTTGCATCAGTGTTTCGTCAGTATGTCATCAGTGTTTCGTCAGTATGTCATCAGTGTTTGGATGCCAAAACCAGGAATGGAACTTACAGAGAAGAACTATAATTGAAAGACTGACACCTGTTCTGTATTTTGGAGACACTCCTGGTTTTAGCATCCAAATACTGATGACACACTGATGAAACACTGATGCAAAATACTGATGTGTGAAAGAGGCCTCAGTAGCAGCATGCTATATTTAACAATGGAACATGATAGGAAATCAATATATCCATTGTTGCAACAAGTGAGTGAAATATCAGCGTGGCATGATAGATGTCCCCATGTAGCCCCAGCCTTACAGTATATAAGAGTCACACAGAGCACGGTCTGCAGAAGGCAGCACAGGAATGATACATGAGAGCAAGTAACGGACATGTCCTCCAAGACACACAGATCTCACAAGGAGCAGGGGTTACTGGTGGGACACAACCACTAGTGATCAGCGAGCACAACCATGCTCGGGTGCTTGAAACAAGCAGGTCAGACAAAGTCTGAAATGCGATACAAGTTGTAGGCGACATATCCGGTCATCTGAAAATGTTAGTGCAACTTTTTTTTATTAATTATTATTATTATTATTATTACTACTACTACTTTTTCAATTCATGTTAACCACTACCAAATGTAAGAAAAAAACAAACATTGTTTTGTGAAAAGTGCACAAAAGCTTTAAAGAAATTGTTTAACGTGCAGATGTGTGTACGACCGACCGACGCTCCATTCAGAGACAAAGCTCTAGAGATCAGTGGAGGTCCCAGTGTTTTCAGCCACAATGATGCGGAAGTTATCCCCTGTCCCAAAGATGGAGACAACTTCCAAAATTGAAAATTTGAAACAATTCCATTAATTTAGAAAAAAAAAAAATAATAATTATATATATATATATATATATATATATATATATATACACATATATATATACACACAGTATATCACAAAATGGAATACACTTCACACATTTTTGTAAATATTTCATATCTTTTTATGCGACAACACTGAAGATATGACACTTTGGTACAATGTACAATAGTCAGTGTACAGCTTGTATAACAGTGTAAATTAGGTCCCCTCAAAATAATTCGGGACAGGTATTAGTGTCTAAACCACTGGCAACAAAAGTGAGTACATCCCTACTTGAAAATGGCCAAATTGTGCCCAATTAACCATTTTCTTTCCTGTGACTCATTAGTGTTACAAGGTCTCAGGTGTGAATGGGGAGCAGGTGTGTTACATTTGGTGTTATCGGTCACACACTCTCTCATACTGGTCACTGGAAGTTCAACATGGCTCCTCATGGCAAAGAATTGTCTGAAGATCTGAAAAAAGATTTGTTCCTCTACATGAAGATGGTCAAGGCTATAAGATTGTCAACACCTGACACTGAGCTGCAGCATGGTGGCCAAGACCATAATAATAATAATAATAATAATAATAATAATAAAGTTTTATTTCTATAGCGCCAACATATTCCGCAGCGCTTTACAATTCAGAGGGGACATGTACAGACAATATGAGACAGTACAAAAAAAAAACAAAATTAAGATACCAGGAGGAGTGAGGGCCCTGCTCGTAAGCTACAGTCTATGAGGAGATAGGGGAGGCACAAAAGGTGAATGGGTGAGAAAAGCTTGTTATATATGGTCCAGCCATCAATTTAATAGGGCATTCAAAACCAGCTGCATGGACCGGTCGCCTGCCAGAATTTATACAGGTACAGGGGACAAGAATTGGAAGTACATTTTTTTTTTGTTATGAAGGGCAGAAAGGGACTAGATTAGATCAGGGCGGTGAGGTGATAGGCTAGTCTAAAGAAATGTGTTTTAAGGGCCCGCTTAAAGGTGTGGATGTTGGGAATTAATCGGATTTCTCTTGGTAGTGTGTTCCAGAGCATAGGTGCAGCTCGTGAGAAATCTTGAAGACGGGAGTGGGAGGTTCGAATTGTTGAGGATGTCAGTCTTAGGTCATTAGCAGAGCGGAGGGCACGGGTGGGGTTATAGACAGAGATGAGGGAGGAGATGTAGGGGGGTGCGGAACCGTGGAGAGCTTTGTGAGTGAGAGTGATAAATTTATATTGGACTCTGTAGTGTATAGGCAACCAGTGCAATGATTGGCACAGAGCAGAGGTATCGGAGAAGCGGTTGGAGAGGAAAATGATCCTGGCTGCGGCATTCAGAATGGATTGGAGAGGGGAGAGTTTAGTAACAGGGAGACCAATTAATAAAGAATTACAATAATCCAGGCGAGAATGAATGAGAGCGACAGTAAGAGTTTTTGCAGAGTCAAGGGTAAGAAAATGTCGAATTCTAGACCATACAGCGGTTTAACAGGACAGGACCCACTTAGAACAGGCCTTACTATAATAGACCAATGGAGTTGAGTGCACATGCTCAGCATCATATCGAGAGGATGTCTATCAATATAGACATGAGTGCTGCCAGAATTGCTGCAGAGGTTACATTGGTGAGGGGTCAACCTGTCAGTGCTCAAACCATACACCACATAATGCATTAAATTGGTCTGCATGGTTGTTTTTCCAGAAGGAAGCCTCTCCTAAAGATGATGCACAAGAATGCCCATATACAGTTTGTCGAAGACAAGTCGACTAAGGACATGGAATACTAGCACCAAGTCCTGTGGTCTGATGAGACTAAGATAAATGTATTTGGTTCAGATGGTGTCATGTGTATGTGGAGGCAACGAGATGAGGAGTACAAAGACAAGTGTGTCTTGCCTACAGTCAGACATGGTGGTGGAATGTCATGGTTTGGACTGCATGAGTGCTGCCAGCTGTGGTGAACAACACTTCATTGAGGGAACCATGAATACCAACATGTACTGTTACATACTGAAGCAGAATATGATCCCTTCTCTCCCGAAACTGAGCCACAGGGCAGTATTCCAACATGATAATGACCCCAAACACACCTCTAAGACGACTGCCTCCTTGCTAAAGAAACTGAAGGTAAAACTGCTGAACTGACCTAGCATGTCACCAGACCTAAACCCCGAGCATCTGTGGGGCATCCTCAAACAGAAGGTGGAGGAGCGCAAGATCTCTAACATCCACCAGCTCCATCATGTCTTCATGGAGGATGGAAGAGGATCCAGCGGCTCCTGTGAAGCTCTAGTGACCTCCATGCCCAAGAGAGTTAAAGTAATGCTTGAAAAAATGGTGGCCACACAAAATATTAACACTTTTGCCATTTTCACTTAGGGGTGTACTCATTGTTGTTGCCAGCGGTTTAGACATTAATGGCTGTGTGTTGAGTTATTTAGAGGACACCATATTTACACTGTTATACAAGCTGCACACTGACTACTGTACATTGTATCACAGTGTCAGATCTTCAGCTTTGTCCTATGAAAAGATATAATAATATATTTACAAAATATGTAGAAGAAGGGAAATCTTCTCGCTATATTAGTCCAGCGCCGGGGTAATCTGCCGGGGGTTCAACACTTCCAAATCTTTTGGGCAGTGTGTACTTTTGTCTGATAAGTCTGAGTTCTTCTGCTTTTATTTTCTGGAGCTCTGGCTTTTCTTTTTCTGTCTGTGACACTTGTTTCCCACAATCTGACTTTGTATTTCATATTCTGTGCTTCAGATCCATTATTTCAGTGAACATTCTCTGTATAAAGTTGCGGCAGTCAGAAGCACTCCATCACATAACATTAATAAAAGTGCTTCCACTTATCTCACATGCCGATCACACCATGAACTCACCTCATTCCACTCATTTAATATATTCACTAAGTTTTTCATTCCCTTTATTTATTGCAGAAGATTGTGGGTCATATTCTATGTTATTAATGAGCGTTTTACCCCTAAAACAAAGCACAACTATACAAGTCTGCAATACAGAAACCTTATAGGCCTTATGAGGCCTTAAAGGGAATCTGTCACCAGGTTTTTGCTCCCCATCTGAGAGCAGCATAATGTAGGGACAGAGACCCTGATTCCAGCGATGTGTCACTTACTGAGCTGTTTGCTGTCATTTTGATAAAATCAATGTTTTCTTTGCTGCAGATCTAGCATTATTTGAAGGTAGTGTTGTGTATAACCCCACGCACAACACTGTTCATGTACAATGTACACAAAAACTACCAATCAGTGGTGTGGGCGGGGTTATATAGAGCTCCTGAATGTGCTGGACTACTTGGCAGCGCACCAAGTAGTCCTGTAATGATAATCTCCTGCTGATTAAACTGTGATTTTATCAAAACTATACTAGGCAGCCCAGTAAGTGACACATCGCTGGAATCAGGATCTCTGCCCCTACGTTATGCTGCTCTCAGATTAGGTGGCTAAAACCTTGTGACAGATTCCCTTAAAGGGGTTGTCTCATTATAGACAATAATTTAGTAAAAAGAGGGAAAACAGTTGGTTATGTCAGACAATGCTCCATTTAGCTGCTAATTTTACCTACAGCGCCCACTATAGGAAAAATATGGTAGTGCATGTGGCCAATGAAGCTGTTTGATAAAATCAATGTTTTCTCTGCTGCAGATCTAGCAGTTATACAGAGGTCATGGATATGCTGGACTACCTGCAGCACGCCAAGTAGTCCTGTAATGATAATCTCCTGCTGATTAAACAGTGATTTTATCCAAACTACACTAAGCAGCTCAGTAAGTGACATATCGCTGGAATCAGGGTCTCTGCCCCTATGTTATGCTGCTCCCAGATTAGGTGGCAAAAACCTGGTGACAGATTCCCTTTCTTAAAGGGGTTATCTCATTATAGCCAATTATATAGTGGAAAAAGGGAAAACAGCTGGTTATGTCAGACAATGCTCCATTTAGCTGCTAATTTTACCTACAGCACCCGCTATAGGAAAAACATGGTACTGCATGTGGCCAATGAAACAAATTCCTTATAGCGTTATACATGGACAGACTGGAACGACCAGAGCAAGACTCGGTGTTTGTTAGCAGCTCTGTGTTCAGGCTCTTAGAGGGGGTCTCAAGTGAATTCCCTACTAGGATAAGCTTTTTACCAGGGTACTGTGGTTTCTTATATAAATTTTAATGGAACAAGCATATGTAGTGTAAATTAGTTTATATTTTTTTTTTATTCCCAGGAGTTTGTGGGTAAGAAAACAGTATATGTGCGGTTCATGTGTCAATATTTACGATATCTTACACAAATGTAGTGTGATGCTGAACACTATGAGCAGTATGAATAGAAGGGTAGCCAGACAAGTCAGGATCACAAGCCAAGAGGTAACGTCTAAGGTTCAGGGAGAAGATAGAGGTGTGGTCAGGAAGAGGTTCGAGGTCAAAAGTAGGGAGG
Source organism: Anomaloglossus baeobatrachus (assembly GCF_048569485.1). NCBI lineage: Eukaryota > Metazoa > Chordata > Amphibia > Anura > Aromobatidae > Anomaloglossus > Anomaloglossus baeobatrachus. Next base: position 82,845,528 of record NC_134354.1, on the reverse strand, counting down.
TAATGTATAAGGTTCAGGGAAAAGACAGAGACGTGGTCAGGAATAGGTCTGAGGTTAGAAGCCAAGAGGTAACGTATAAGGTTCAGGGAACAGACAGAGACATGGTCAGGAAGAGGTCCGAGGTCAGAAGCTGGAAGATAACATATAAGGTTCAAGGAGCAGACAGAGACGTGGTCAGGAAGAGGTCCGAGGTCAGAAGCCGGGAGGTAAAGTATAAGATTCAGCGTGCAGACAGAGACATGATCAAGAAGAGGTCCAAGGTCAGAAGCCGGGAGGTAACATATAAGGTTCAGGGAGCAGACAGAGATGTGGTCAGAAAGAGGTCCGAGGTCAGAAGCCAGGAGGTAATGTATAAGATTCAGGGAGCAGACAGAGACGTGGTCAGGAAGAGGTCCAAGGTCAGAAGCCAAGGTCAGAACACTTACACAAGACAGGAGCCAAGAGCACACTGAGCAAACAGGAAGTACGGCTGACTAAGCACAGGCAGAGCAAGCCCAGTTAAGAAACAGAACAATCATCAGGAATGAGGCGCATCTGTGAAGGCACCTCCCAGAACCAGCATGGACTCTAGTTCTGAAAGACAACCTGTCAGCAAGTGCCCAAGACACGTAGCAGATCATTTGCAAACGCAAAATGCTCCGCACAGCAGAATAGTGACATGTAGCCATGTTAACATACACGATGCCCTCGTCTTTATGATGATCTCTGAAGGACCAAATCTGGAAACAATACATGCGGCATAATGGGTCATTTACCCATGAAAGTATCATCCTAAGCACATGATAACCCCCACGTGATGCATCTTAATAATTGAATTCTTTCATAGGTTATATCATTTACAGCACTAGGTCCGTCAGACTAAAAATAATTCATCATAAAATGTCTATGTCCTATCGCCAGCGCTGGTGAACAAACATAAGGAATACGGTAAGTATAGGGATGGTGAGGAACGAGGAAAGTTCTTTTTTTTCCTATTTAATCCCCAGCGAGTATTCAAAAACATTGATCTGTAACCTTTAAAAATGTAAAGAATATTAAAGTATTCATTTTCGCCATATCATCTGACAGTCATTGAAAAGTCAAATATTACTTATTTCTTGACACGGTGACATTCAAGATATATGGTTGTAAATGTCAACATTTAATAAAGCTTATGATTTTATTGATTTCGCTTTTGTTTTGAAAATATCTATTCCGAGAATGGGCTAAAAAAAAAAAAAAAAAAATAAATAAAAAAAAAATCAGATTTCTGAGAGCTCATCTGTAGAAACAAGTGTCACCGCAAAGTCCTCAAGACATCGACTGTCCCTAATTACCGTAATCTAGATAGAAAAGAAGAACTCAGCCGCAACAATGAATCCTAGCATTGGTAATTGTGTCATACAGTGGATGACAATAGTCCGCCATAGCTAAACATATACATTAAGTTTGGGGGGACCGAAACGCAGATTATCAGATGATTATCAACTTGTTAGACAATTACAAAAGAATATCCCAGATTATAAAATGAGATCACTATGAATTAACCTAGACGACAGTGTAATAATTGGATTAACTCTATTTATGTTGGAAAGGTCCAGTATTGGGAAACACACATTTACTGCAATTATACAAAACCGGATCAGAGCCAGAAAAGTGCAGAAATACTTTCCAACTGTTCCGTAAAGGAAAGACACGGCAGAGCTGAGTTTGTCGTTTAACTCTTTGTGGCGACAGTATGTGATTTATACTACAAATATATCAAAAAGACTGACGCGCACATCTAAAGTGCGAACAGGTGTCAGCTGAAAACACAATATAACTACAAAACACATACAGCCGCACTCTAGACTGCTAACAATGAATAAGGGAACTCTGCTATGTGATTTATACATCATGAGAATGTAGTCCTATGTATGGCTATGTCTGCACGCTGAGTATTTGGTGGCGAAAATTTCTGCACTGAATCTGCATCTCTTGGCAGAAAAAACACATTTCTGTGGCAATTTTTGACGGGTTTTTGCTCTGTTTTTTTATGCATTTTTTTTTTGCATGGGTGTTTTATGCATTCTAGGGTGGAAATACACTGAAAGAAGTGACATGCTGCAGATTGATTTCTACACCAAATCTGCAAGAGTACAAAAAAAAGCAACATGTGCACAAAACTTCAAGATTCTCGACTTTGGGGCCATAAGGATTTGCATGCAGTTTTGTTACAAATCAGCACCCAAAACACATCAAAAACATGATTTAAACACACTGTGTGCACACAGCCTAAAACTACACGCCATGATGTGATACGTATTATCAAATCTATGTTTATTTACTGTACTCACTTATATAGCGCCATTAAATCCACAGAGCTTTACAGACATCATTATCTCTGTCCCCATTGGGGCTCACAATCTACATTCCTTATTGGTGTGTCTTTCCAGCAGTGTCTGTAATGAGACTTTTAATTATGAAAGAGAGAGATAAATAGATATTTAGTGAAAGTCTCCAATAGTCCAGCACCTTGGGAAGACCACCACTGCCATAGACCACTAAAAAGCAATCTTGGTTGCTCTATATGTATACATACATTATCGGTAAACTATATTAAAGTATATAGATACACTAATACATATACTGTAGTCCCATAAAAAAATATATTGTAATAGTGTGTGTGTATATATATATATATATATATATATATATATACACACTTTAACATGTACTCAAATAGGGTATGGGAAAAAACTTAATTACTAATACACATATTCCCATACGTTAAAATCACCAAAACCAGTGATAATTAACAAACATAGCACACATATGTGATTAGAGACATACATAAAATAATTGGAAGAAATGTCTCCCAAAAAAAGTCCCAAATGCTCCTTGCCCTACCTAACCACAGGGTGAACCCTAAACGATATGGTACCCCCACACCTCGGCGACTGATCTGCCCTAATGATGATACCGCATGGGGGAAAAGACAAAGGCAGATAAGGTATGGTCCATATAATTTGGATACACCATTCCCAGAGGTTAGATTGAAGCCGCATGGTATACTTAGCTTCACTTGATGTATGTTTCTAATCACATATATGTGCTATGTTTATTAATTATCACTGGTTTTGGTGATTTTAACGCATACTAATAAAATATATTTTTTATGGGACTATATGTATTAGTAATTAGGTCTTTTCCCATACCCTATTTGACTATTGACTACTTGATTATGTATATATATATATATATATATATATATATATATTTATATACTGTGTATATATATATATATATATATATATATATATATATATACATATATATATACTGTATATATACACTTAATGGATAGCTCATGTGTTTTTACGAATGCCTTGAGCAGCGTTTGACATATTGGGAAATATTTGGGGAAATTGTGATTAGGAATGTTCCACTTTCTGGAGTTATACAAAGGTAAAAGAACATACATATATATATATATATATATATATATATATATATATATATATATATATATATATATATATATATATATATATATATAAAATGTGTGTGTTTGCCCAATTAATTGATTTTGTGCACTTAATGGGATCTTTCCTATTTGCCAAACAAAAGTTTGATAAGTTTGAAAAGTTTGATAACTTTACACACAATATATATTTCCCTTGAAGGGATACTTAAAGGGACATACAGCTTTATTCAGTTGGTTTCTTATAACACAATGTGACCTTGTAACTACATGAAAACTATTGATTTCATCATGTTTAGCTACTTCCACATAGAATGATATATTACATCAAGGTGCACTTTCTTTTTTTTTAATCCTTTGGTGAATTGATTTCCATTCGCTGTCATATATCGCCGGCTCCTATACAGCATTTTATATTATTTTTTTAAACTTTACTGATCTTTTTAAATGAGCAAAGCGGGACATTTAGATAAAAAAATAGCAATAAACCCAGCCCATTAGGTCAGTTGTGCCACTGTAGACGCTACTTGTGTGTCTTGTGAGTTTGAAGAAGTTTTTATACTATTCTAATTTTTTGAGGGGCGGCTATGGACACATGTTGGGTGTGATATGAACATACAAATATCTATCTGATAGTTAAATGCTGGGTATAGACATATGACTGTATACAAAATGCAATAGGATGTCAGATACACTTGAGCTTTAGATATTTTGTGATTTGATTTTGAGCCTATAGGAAAAAGGAGCTGGTATTTGACATTCTCTTTACAAAGCTGTAGAATATATTGGTCTATTGCGTTACATTAATAACACTAATAAATATGTCGGAGGCCATAAGACATCTGTCCGTATTGCCACATAGTAGGATCCAAAACTGGTGCACCTGTGTGAACAGGAACAGCACATTCTCCTACATATACAACATACAAAATAACATGCATTGATCACAAATCACACCAGCTCAATAATCCATTCCACGTGTATATGGAGAATCTAAAATTATACACACACACATATATATATATATATATATATATATATATATGTATATATATAAACACACACGGTATATGTGTATATATATATATATATATATATATATATATATTTATATATTTATACAGTGTGTTTGTATATATATATATATATGTACATATATACATATATATATATATATATATATATATATATAAAAATAAATATATATATATATATATATATGTATATATATATATATATATAAAAAAAAATCACACAAGATCACACACTAAATAGACCCAAAGACACAATAAAATGAAAACATGTAGAACAAGAGAAATTATGCATCAATTGATTGCGAAGCATGGATGTGTCAGGGGAATATTTAGCTGCTTATGATGAGTATACAGCATAAATATTACAGTGACATACAGCACCGGTGGGCACAACAGTATTAGTACTGCATAAGTCTATGGAATATTAAAGTCTGACTTTTATGTTTGTGTTTCTGTATTATTGCTTTTAGCTTTGAGGCTCCGATGTATCAGCCTCCAGCTCACACAAGGTTACATAACTGACCAGTGTAACAGTGTGAATAAATATTGATCATCTCAAGTAGACAACACAAACGTGCCTTTCAAGCCACATAATACAAAACTTCCTAAACATATGAAATCAGTTTTATATTGGAAGGATTTTTAGCACAAAGGTTCCAGTCCAAAAGTTCCAGAAGGAGGCCATTCTACTGGAGGTCCAGCCTCTTTTCCTCTACTTTCATGGATAGGAGTACTGTAAACTTTAGGAACCAGTTGTGAACCTACAATTCCAGCTTTAACTTCCTCAGTGGCCAATAACAAATTTCATAGATGGGGATAAAAGTTCTGAAAAGTTCTAACAGTAAATCTTTTGTCCCAGCCTTGATGAAAATCTATTGAGTGTTACATAAAAAGATGTCTGACTTCAGAAACATGGTACAACCGCTGTCTTTCTCATCTATCTATCTATCTATCTATCTATCTATCTATCTATCCATCCATCTATCCATCCATCTAGCCATCTATATATCCCTCTATCCATCTATCTATCCATCTATCCATCCATCTATATATCCATCCATCTATATATCCATCTATCTATCTAGCTATCTATCCATCTATCCATCTATCCATCTATCTATCTATCTCAAATCTATAGTCTGATATACTGTATATGTGTATAGGGAGTTCACGCAAGAATCTTCCATATTCTAATATATGAAAATTTATGCATATGTGACCTAATTGTGACACCCTTCCTCTATTTAATCTCCCATAGTAAATTATTGATGATATGTTTTATTAAACTGATATGCAATTTAAATTACTTTAAATAAGATGTATAGATTTCACTTCATATAAAATACTGAAAAGCAAAGAGAAAGAAATGGGGGAGGGCGAGGCAGAAAAAAATAGAATTAATTTCTTACCCTGGTTATCAGAGAAGTGGTTGGAGCCAACAAAGTAGTTAATAAGTAGGGTCAGGAGGAGAGAAGTCCTCAAAACCAGAGTCCTCCCATCACAGGACCCCATGTCTAGTCGGCTCCCTCTGAAGTCAGCTCCAGCTCCTCTTCCTTTGTCACTTTACTAATCCAACACAGAATTAATTCGGCTACGCGGGGGCGTGGCACGGAGCCAAAAGGTCAAACTGCCAAACCAGTCCTGTGCAAAACAGCGATGTATCCCAAATAGTCTTCCTAGATGGAGCTGTGAACTAAAATATACTTAATGGCTGAAATATCCAGGACCATGTGCCAGGCGTCAGGTCGGGATCCCACCAGGCAGTTCCTGTGAAGTTGCACTTTTGTCTTGTAGGCAATCAACGATCTTGCACTTTCAGGTTCTAAGGGAGGATAAAGTCCCCTGGTGTCTTCACCATGGATCGTCCATAGTTATGTATGCGGCAGCCAGGTTCATGCAGTAATAGATGTCGCTTGTCGGTTACACCTTGGCTGTGATGGAGACACAAGCTAGTAGCGCGGAAAAAGACGCACAGCCTAGTGCTGAATATTAGACGCACCAAGGAGCCTGGCTCTGGTCCTGAGCCTGTGAGCCTGTCACCTGTGCAGTGCCATCTGCTTCACTGGATAGGAAATAGCCATAGACTGGTAGCCAGTGCTAGAAGCCAGTAGCCCAGTGCAGGATGACTGGTGCGCACCGATGGCTGGCACTGCTAGACGAGTGCTAATCCCAGCACAGACTGTACATGCAGAAACTCCAGTGGTGACGCTGCCAGTAGCAGTTGGCACAGGTCTAGCTGGCACCCTGGCTATTGGCCGTGCAGTGTGAGGTGCTGGCTGTGCATGATGGATGAGCTGTGTGCGCACTCACCCCACGGCCATCACTCATTTGCAGCGCACTAAGTCGTGCTCCTTGGCTATACCTCTGCTTCGGGCTGCAGGTGGGAAGTTTGAAGGCTCCTTGTAGGACCCTCCCTTCACATGACAGAGCCCCCATCCCCCTCTCCCATCAGCAGCAGATCTCCTTCCTCCCAAATCCTCTCCAGCAAAGTCAGTGGCAGGGAAATTCCATCTATCTCACCGCACTCCGGGGAATCGGTGCTCAAGGTTGCAGACAGGACATCTTATGTTCCAGGCTCTTCATAGGAAACTTGCAGCTTTTCCCCAAGATATAATCAAGTTGACAAGTGAATGCTCCTCCACACATGACAGCCAGGCTCTATGCATGGGAAAGCAGAAGGTAAGAGATCCCCATGAAAGTCAGTGTGCAGCTTCCAGAGCAGACACAGCAGAGGATGCGGAGGCTGAGGATCCAGAGGATGCGTGTCTACAGTGGAGGCTAGGAGAGCTGGGCACAGAGCTGGGCAGAGGGGGCACAGAGCTGGGCAGAGGGCTGGGCAGAGGGGGCACAGAGATGGACAGAGAGGTGCAGCGCTTCCCTGGCTGCTCTGTGCAGGTCACATGCAGAGCCCAGCACTAGAGGGGGTTAGTAGACCAGACAAGCCTTCCCTGCTCGCATGCATTAGGACAGACCGTGGGAAAAGCAGGTGCTTTCTTCTGAGGCTGCACAGGTTCAAATGCATAAAATCTGGATTCACTTAACCACTTCTCAGTGCTCAGCAGAGATGGGGGGAGCCTTATTTAAAGCTGCAGTGCCAGAGATACTCACTGCTGCACTGTACAATATCTCAGCAGAATCTGATCCATTGTAAAAGCATTAAACCATCTCTTTGTAACCCCACTCAATGACTAGACCTGTCTGTGCCATGGAAAACATGTGGAGCCCTATCTTACAATGAATGAACCTCCAAAACCACCCACCAAGACATAAGGGGGACTTGAATTATTTTAAAATAAATAGTTGCTTCACTATAAGCATAGAAAACGCAACATAGAATATATATATATATATATATATATATACTGTATATCTATCTATCTATCTATATATAAATATATATATATATATATATATATATATATATACATATACATATATCTATATATATATGGTATATATACAGTATGTACACACACACATATATATATATATATATATATATATATATATATATATATATATATATATCTACACATATACATATGTATTTACTGTATATCTAGCTATCTATATATGTATATATATGTAAATATATAGTATATATACATATATAAATATATATATATATAGTATATATATATATATATATATATATATATATATATATATGCACAATCTTCTTTCTGGCCACACAATGCATATGCATATATCAGGCTGTAAGGGTTAACAGTGTGTAATATAAATGTGCAATCATTAGCCTGTAAAATGCCCAGCTCTGTCTGTGTCAGGGATGTTATATCGCCCAGTGCTGTCATTGCTACCTTGCTGTTTTGCTGAAGCTTCATATAATTGGTAGAAAGGAGGAATTTTCTAAAATCCTTGCGCCCGGCAGTCAGTGATCGTCTAACCCTCCTATGGTACTTAATAGTAATATTCAATTGTACAGATGCTTATATATTCTCTCTGCCTTTTGGCTCATGGTACATGAATCCCTATAGAGTGACTGCTATGGTCATCTGTATTCTCTATTCTGTGCCACCGTTTAATGACATAGTAACAATATTTATACTTTACGCTTCTGTATTTATAAACATCTGTATATCTTTCCCCTAAGCAAACAATGTGGCCGTTTCAGTCATGTTTTGGGTCAGTGTTTCTAAGCCAAGTACCCACTTCTAAATTAAGTTACATCACGGTACCCCCTAAGGCTACAATCATACACTGCTGGAAAAGCACAGTGTGAGTATCTATTATAGATATGGCGGATACCCCCTGGGCAAATACCATAGGTTCAGAGATATACCTCAAGGTTATCGGGGTCTTTGCTGTGATATAGGAGTTATATATAACAAAATCCCTCCTGAGTATTTGAGTTCATCAAATATTTTTCAATAGTGGAAATATGAAATATCAACACAATACACGGAAAGAATCCCAATTATAGCAAAATTATAGAAAATCATAGCAAAAGGTTGGGTTCTCCCATAAACACATTTATAACTATCTCAAGGGTGCAGACGACCATGCTTTCTCTCATGGCCGAATCAGACTGATTATGACACTGGTCAGAGTGTGAGCAAGGTGTGGAGAAGATAGAGAAAACAAATTCTCCAGCTTCTTCATGTGTCAGTCTGTGGAAAACCACGCGCACTCAGATGTCATCCGATTGGCGCTGTCCGACGTTTTCCACGCACTCATTGACTTGCATGGTTGACGATCAGATCAAACTCGGCCATGTGCACGGCCCCATAGACTAATATTGGTCCGAGTGTGATCTGATGCTTTGTTGGATCGAACTTGGACCAAAAATACGCTCATCTGCACTTGCCCTAAGTGATAAATATATAGTCGCTGGAGGTCTATCTGGTTAAGTTAAGCAACAGGAAGTGATAGTGCGGTTGCGCTCATTTCCTGTTGATTGCTCATTTGGTCCAAAGGCGTAGAGAGAGAAGTGGACAATTATTGGACATAGGGCTCGCGTGATGTCACAATGACAAATGAGCCCCGAGCCGCAATTACCAACAGCTGTGGAACTGTACCAGAATGGGAGGTAAGTACAGGGTCTTTTATTTTAACTGGGTGAAATAAGTAGATTCAGAAAGGGTTGTCTTAGTAGTGGACAACCCCTTTAAACCATCAGTACGATCATTGACAATGCCTATGTAATTGAAGTGCATTCTTGGTTCTGGTTTGCACAGTCCACAATTTGGTTGATAAGCCATAGTAAGATATAAATATATTGGACAGAAAACACCTGTAAAGGACTATTCTTTAAGTTTGGAAGCTATTCATTAAACATAGAATAGGGGATAACGTCCCGATCACGAAGAGTTCCACCGCTGGATTTCCCACCGATCCCGAGAACGGGGGATTGTTAGTACTCCCTGAGAATGGAGCGAGAGTCGATCATAAATTCATTCTTAATGGAACCTCCGGAGATAGCCGAGTCCTGGACAGATCTGCCAACTATTTGAAAAGTGGCCAAAACTTTGCTTGGAAGGGGAGCACGGCCGGGTGTTATTGATAAATACATCAACATTTCATTGGTGTAATTTACAACAGAAATTTACCCCAGTTCCTGCTCTGAGTTCATTTCTTACATCAGATGCACCAAATTCATGTAGAGGTGCACACCTGGCAATAGATTTGTGGCATCTTACTCCAGCAAATCCATCAAGACGGGTATACCCGTTTTAACCAGAAGAAGAGTTTTTCCAGCAATTGGTCCACGCAAAATTTTTCTTTAAAATCCAGTATTCTTTATTTAAGACATATTAAAAAGTCCATAACATGGTCAGGAAACCCATAGATGAGAGGACGCGTTTCGATCGACCTGATCTTAGTCTGTCTCAGACAATATCCCCTGCAATATCCACTGCATTTGGGTCTCCTACTAAGCAGGTGAGCTGGACACAACTTTCTTTGCCGTTTTAACCAGATTATTTCCTAATAGTAATCCTATTACCATACACATAGATGGTGCAGATGTAAATAATGAACCTTATGCTATATGGAATATTATTTACATCTATATATGTCGTATGCTCGCTAATGAGGCTGTTTCAGATACTTTAGTTTCATATCCAAACAACTAGTCTAGCTGCATTGTGACGCTCATTAACAGGGTCCATTATCCAGTATGCTTGTTATGACATATCATTAAAATTGTTGTCTTTCATTCATTGACCTGCTCTCCAGTATATTATTTGCTGGATGCTATATGTGTATAGCAGGGGGAGGGTGTGTATTTTTATGTTTATTCTTATTTAGCTTTCGGCCGGGTACAGACGAGTGTGTTATGCCTACGTGTGCCGTCCATGTTACAACTGGATAAAACTAAGACGGGAAAGAAGGTGATCCAGCTCAGCTGTGGAAAGATCCGGCATGCAAGGATAACCCTCTGGTAGTGCAGGGATCCAATAGAAGAAAAAAAATAATCCAGCTTCCGGAACAATATAAAATCTTGTGCAAGCTTTATTTTAAAGGACGTAAAAATTACTTGTCATTACAAGGGACAAAATAGGGAGCCCATGTGTGGCTACGCGTTTCGAACGCTAGCTGCGTTCTTTGTCAAGCTTGGGACTAATTTATAGGGCTATTCAGAATACAGTTTTTTCAGACAGACCAATTGTCCATATGAAAAAAGTGCAGCAAAATTCTCCTTGTTTTTTTTTTTTTTGGATGAGACTCACCCATTGAAGTCTAAGGGGTACTTTGCACACTACGACATCGCAAGCCGATGCTTGCGATGCCGTGTGTGATAGTCCCCGCCCCCGTCCCAGCTGCGATATCTTGTGATCGCTGCCGTAGCGAACATAGTCGCTACGGCAGCTTCACATGCACTCACCTGCCCTGCGATGTCTTACTAAGGGGGCGGGTCGCGCGGCGTCACAGCGACGTCACACGGCAGGCGGCCAATAGAAGCGGAGGGGCGGAGATGAGCGGGACGTAAACATCCCGCCAACCTCCGTCCTTCCACATAGCCGGCGTGAGCCGCGGTGAAGCAGGTAGGAGATGTTCCTCACTCCTGCGGCTTCTCACACAGCGATGTGTGCTGCCGCAGGAACGAGGAACAACATCATACCGTCGCTGCAGCGGCAATATGAAATGTCGGACCCTACACCGATGATACGATAATGTCGCTTTTGCGCTCGTTAATCGCATCATAAAGGATTTGCACACTACGATATCGACAGCGACGCCGGATGTGCGTCAGTTTCGATTTGACCTCACCGACATTGCACCTGTGATATTGTAGTGTGCAAAGTACCCCTAAAGGTATGCAAAGCAACAATAATATATGTATCCCGTACAGATCATCCATATTGCGTGCCTTTTTCTGGATATTTTGCTAATATTTCCACAGGAAACTATATTTTTTGTCATGTACATTTTTAAACTTTTGATATATGAAAACGGATGCCATATAGGTATCGCACAGATGTAAAAATATGGATGTACAGATGACACAAGGATGGCGTATTGATAGAATGCATATTTTTTTCTGGATAAAAATGGATGATTTTTTGTATGTGTCTGTAAACAGGATTCGAGGATGTAACAGCACAGAAAAGGACGACTCAGGGGTAACTCAAACAACAAATGTTTATTTTACACAAGAGAGTTAGTGCTTTGAGACTGCGGTCAGGGAATGGCACCGAGGGTGGTAAATAAAGCAGGATATGTTACAAGAAGAAATTTGGCGATGCAGATAGACAAGACATAAACACAATATAATTTACATGTTATCACTCCTATCATTAAATAACAAATATTGTAAATGTTGTCTTAATCCTAATCTCTCTGTCAAGGAAGTGTCAGTTAGGCCTGTTCAAATTGTCCCTCCAGAGAGGAAGGAGACAAAGTCTAGCGCCACCTATTGGAAGTAGCAATCCTAAAAGTCAAAAGTGGCTTTTTAAACAAGCCTTTTCATAAGACTTAAAATTTATACAAGATCAGAATCCAAATTTAGAGCACGGTATTTCGGGGTGATTGCCCCTCGTCAGTGCAAAGTGTGGGTATCTGATTTGGCTTATGAGAAGCTAAGTGTGTCACACTTGCGATTGCCTCGCATGTATCTCGCGTGAGTCTCGCGTTGCATCACCCAGCACGGACTAACACTCTCCTCAGAGGAGTGGGTTGGTTGCATAGAGATGCATATAACCAACCCGCTCCTGTGAGGAGAGTGTGAGTCCAAGCCGGGTGATGAAACGCGAGACTCGCGCGAGATACATGTGAGGCAATCGCAAGTGTGACATCGGCCTTACCCCTCTTTCCACCACTATCACTAGCTACCTAAGCAATGTGCAAAGCAGAACACAGATCACAATGGGGGCTACAACACAACTTGCTAGGTAGCAAGTCCAATTTAGTGGGTGACTTCCCTCACTTAGCACACCGGTCGCCCGTGTTCAATGAAGCACTGCCCAATCAGTATGTCTGGACAGAAAACAATAGGCCACCTCACTCATATCTTCTTCTGGATAGAGTATGATTGAGTCTTCTTCAAGAATTGTTATTCAATCTCAAATTGGTTTTCGTCTTCTTCCTGGCTGTAAGGCTATGTTCATACGTGACATCTTTTTTGTCAGGGTATCTTGAGTGCATCTAAAATGCACCAAATCCGCACCGCGTCAAAAATGAAAAGCTTTTTGACACAATTTTACCGCGTTTTTAAGTCAAATCTATTGACTGAAAGGGCTCAAAAACGTGGTAAAAACACAATAAGAATTGATATGCTGCATATTGAAAAATGCAGCCAAGATGCAGCCAACAAAAGATGCTCAGTGTGGATAGAAAAATACAAATCTCATAGACTTTGCTGGGAGAAGGAAATGCATGCACTTTGGTGCATCTTTGTGACCTCAAAAACATACCAAAAATGCAGCAAAAGATGCCCTATGTGAACTTAGCCTAACCCCACTCCACTACTCACATGTCTGTCCTGGCACAGATTCAGGTGCCAACTCCGCCCCCTTTCTACCATCCCACGCTTTTATATGTAGTAACAGCACCAAAACTGTCACCTGACTTGGTGTCTCCTCTTATCTGCTCCCTAGGTGACGTTTACTTCACTCTTCAGTTCCTATTGTTGTTATTCTTCCTACCTTCCCGAGTTTTACCAACTGTGGTCAGTAGATGGCGACATTTAGACCTTGCCCACATTAGCATATAGCTTTCAATTCAAGAGCATCAGATGCGATATGCTAATGACACTCGGAAGCACTCTGCTGTGAGCGTGAGCCGACTGTCATGTTAGTGCGATCTAATTCTCTAGCATGCGAGAGTCCAATCACAGGTGTGGAGAAGAGGGAGAGATTAATTTCTCCCCATCTTCTCTGCTACATGTCTCTGCATATATATTGCACTGCACTTGAATGTCATCCAATGGCAGTCCGATGGTTCATATGCACCCATAGACTTGTATGGGTATGATGATCCAATATACATTGCCAAGTGCAGCATGCTGATATTTTACGTACAGACACTCGGCTTCAGCACTGCTGTATGTGTCTCTTCTCTCCTGCACCCACTTTATTTCATATACTCATCTGAACCGACCTCAAGGATTACGTAATTAAACACAAAACTGGAAGAAAGAATACTTGGCAATGCCATGAAGGGGCCTTCATCAGTAAAATCACACTGGTGCTCAGGTGACAGAAGGTGTGGTGGTCAGGGCCCTCTATTCTTTCTTATAGGTACAATAACAGCTTAGTGGCATATTAATTTGGTCATGAAGCCAGTGATGCAGCTATTTCTCCAAAGTGTTCCAGAAACCGTTATTCAACATGACAACACCAGCCTGCAATTTACTTGTACCATTGTGAGTAGCCTATGTGGCCAAAATGTGCTACCATGGCCTGCAGCGTCTCCGGACTTGTCTCCCATTGAGCACATCTGGGACATCATTGGTCGGAAATTACAAAAGGAGCCGCCAGCCACCAATCTTGAAGAAGTAGATTCAGCGTGGCTAATCATTCCTCCGACCATTATCCATTATTGACCTGATTGATAGTAGTCAAAGTGTGTAAGTCCGGGGATGTCTAAATTTCTGTATTTCTAATTTTCTAAAATTTTGTTTTCATATTTGCATTTTTTCATATCATTAACATGTTTATCGATCCCATAATTTCCATAACTCAACATCTTTTTCTTCTTGGTTTTGCAGTTTCAATGCTGAGGAGAATATAAATGCTCGTGTGAACTCGGCACAAGGTGGAAGATGCCTGTAGAGAGGGCTATTAATGCATAATTACTAGAGCACTGTAGATGCGTTGTGATAATGTTCCATGAGGCTCTTGTACTTACCGGCCCTATCATTTCCACAAGTCTAAGTGCCTCTCCAACAACCTGTCATTTTGGTAAGCTCATTCTCTCTCATTTCATAACAATTTTAGATGATTTTTATTGAGCCTATACAGCCCCTATACAACCACGCCACTATTTCCATATGGAAAAAGGTGCTGAGAAGTTCCCGTCAAGTCATATTTCAATTCGTAATATAAGAAGGACCCTGAAGGACCAAATACAGCTTTTATTACTGCTTTTGTCTATATTATTTCTATCAATTATTAACCTTGGTTAATGCTATGAAATAAAATAAAAAGTCACCTTATTTGCATCTTAATTGGAGAGTGATTACTTATTTATACATCGCTACAGCCTAAAGTGTCACCACCCTAAAAATTCTAAATGCTATGGCCCCGATTTATTAAGATTAGTCTTGTGCACACCATTCATAAGGAAGGAAGCGCTAGAATAAAATGTGGTATATTATTTAAGAGGCATGCACTCCCCAATGAATAACCACCTGCCGCACTCCTTCAGCAATACAAAATGGCTGCACAGTGAACTGGAGGAAAGTCAAAAGTGGGGTGACGCAAGGATCTGTCCTGGGCCCAGTGCTGTTTAATATCTTTATAAATGGTCTGGACAACGGAATAATTGGGGAACTCGTAACATTCGCAGATCATAGAACAATAGGAGGAGTAGCCAGCACTAGAGAGGAAAGAGAGCGGATTCAAAAGGATCTGGACACATTCGAACAATCGGCTGAGGAGAACAGAATGGACAAATG
This sequence comes from Anomaloglossus baeobatrachus, assembly GCF_048569485.1. Taxonomy (NCBI): domain Eukaryota; kingdom Metazoa; phylum Chordata; class Amphibia; order Anura; family Aromobatidae; genus Anomaloglossus; species Anomaloglossus baeobatrachus. The sequence goes on along the minus strand of NC_134354.1, from coordinate 82,829,972 downwards.
CAAACTCCTACATCTGGGTAAAAGAAATGTAAAAAGCATATATAATATGGAAGGAACAGAACTAGGTGATAGCACCGGGGAAAAGGACTTGGGCATAATAGTGGATCCCAGATTCAACATGAGCCAACAATGCGGAGCTGCAGCTAAAAAGGCCAACAAAATTCTGAGATGTATCAAGACAAGCATTGAATCTAGATCAAGAGAGGTTATTATTCCCCTATATACTGCCCTGGTCAGACCCCACCTGGAATACTGTGTACAGTTGTGGGCGCCCCAATTCAAGAAAGACATCGATATATTGGATCAAATCCAGAAAAGAGCAACTAAGATGGTAGAAGGTCTGCAAACCATCTCATATGAAGAACGGCTAAAAGAACTAGGGATGTTTAGTTTGCAAAAGAAAAGGCTGAGAGGAGACATAAGGGGGCTTTATATGCTACGACATCGCTAATGCTAAGTCGTTGGGGTCACGGAATTGGTGACGCACATACGGCCGCATTAGCGATGCTGTTGCGTGTGACACCTATGAGTGATTTTGCATCATTGCAAAAACGTGCAAAATCGCTCATCAGTGACATGGGGGTCCATTCTCAAAAATCGTTACTGCAGCAGTAACGAAGTTGTTCCTCGTTCCTGCGGCAGCACACATCGCTCCGTGTGACACCACAGGAACGAGGAAGCTCTCCTTACCTGCCTCCCGGCCGCTATGCAGAAGGAAGGAGGTGGGCGGGAAGTTACGTCCCGCTCATCTCCGCCCCTCCGCTGCTATTGGGCGGCGGTTCAGTGACACTGCTGTGACGTCGCTATGATGCTGAACGAACCGCCTCCTTAGAAAGGAGGCAGTTCACCGGTCACAGCGACGTCGCTAGGCAGGTAAGTATGTGTGACGGCTCTGGGCGATGTTGTGCGCCACGGGCAGCGATTTGCCCGTGTCGCACAACAGATGGGGGCGGGTAACCACGCTAGCGATATCGGGACCGATATCGCAGTGTGTAAAGCGGCCTTTAATAGCGGTCTACAAATATCTGAAAGGTGGTCACAGTGTAGAGGGAACTACCCTATTCTTATTAGCACAAGGAAGTATGTAGGACGTGGCAAAGTCCCTGCAATGTAATATGATGTTTATGTTTTATGTGTTATGTTTTATGATATAAAGTAATGTGAATCAATGTGTAGGTAGTATGCAAGAGTGTGATAGGATTTAGATAAGTTAAAGGTTTTAGCATGTAGCAGAGTGCAGATGGGTTTTATTATAGTAATGTAGACATTTAGTGGTCCGTTAGTGTACTATGAATGATAGTTTAGTCACGGAAGAGTTAAGAGTGAGGCTGAGGGAGAGTAATGCGATAGAGAGTGGCCATTTTAGAGAAAAAGGCAGAAGGAATTTTCGACCAGAAGGAAGGAAGGACATAGAGCTAGGGGCAATGGCCATTCCTAAACCACAAGACCAACTTCTGGAGGTCCGGGGCTATTGGCTCTTCCTGGCAGGCTGTGGGAATCCACAGGGTCAGAAAGGGCAAGGAGCTGGGTTGAAGTACAGAGAGGACGACCTCAAAGAACCGAGACCCGACATTAAAAGGAGCAGGGTGTGTAGAGGCTAAAGTTAAACTGCCACTGTATGCATTGTGGGGGCTTCTAGGAGAAAGTGAGGCTGCCACAGCACCTATTGTGGGAGCCTTAGAGAACAAAGAGTACCCCAGTCAATAAGGAGAGGATGCTGAATACCTTGTATGTCATGAACTTGTGGACTGAACTCAAAGTAAATGGAGCTGTATTGAAAAAAATCCTGGCGTTGTGTGATTCCTGCACGACATCTCCTACGGATGAGGATGAGAACATGGATGCTGACTGAGAGGAGAAACCGAGTGCCATGCACCCCCCACAGGTTACCATATACACCCATGGACTTGTCATCTGAGTGAGGAGCCCGGACAGCAGAGGGCTCTGCTTCAAGTACAAGAAGCAATGGGATGAAACTAAAAGGTAGGAGATACAGATTAGACATTACAAAAATCTTTCTGACAGTGATGGCAGTTAAGGCTGCTTTACACGAGTCAATCCATCGTGCGATTTATTTGGCAAAGTCTTTTTTTTTTTTTTGTTTGTATCGCTGATAGGTAGTTGTCCATGTGTCACACGTTGAGTGTTGTCAAACGACCACAAAGCGCTCATCGATATATTGATTGGCCATGGCGGACATCCAAAAGGCTTCACACATGTTTTCCTTTGGTCAATCTGTCTTTTGTATGGGCGTAATTAGGCAAACTATACACCCCTCCGTGACGTTGTCTGGATTGTTGCACGCCCTGAATTCTTCTGACCTGCTCAATCCAGTTCTGCTAATGTGGTTGATTGGTTAGATCCCATATATATTGTTTCTCTTCTGCGTCTGTCTTTGTTGCCTCGTGTGTCCTTAGCATCATTCTTGTTTGTTGTTTGTGGTCTGGTTAATGTCGATTTTGATCCAAAAAGGAAAGATTGGCATATAACAACTTACCACAAAAAAGGGATAACAAGGAGTGAGGGCGGAAAATCCAGCGAACAAACAAACGTAAGAAAAATTAGGAGTAATGCACTATAAAACACTGTGCATGACGCCAAGGCTGAATGTTCACACATCATGACTACAGCTCCGTATTTTATAACAGTAATAACCAATCAAAACGCATCTGCTACAACCAATCCGATTAGATTAGGCGTGATTATTTAAAACCACAAATACGCCCTGAACGTTTACTGACGTCACAAACAACTACGAGGATGGCCGATTACACGGTGTCACACGTTGCAATGTGTCGTTCATTAAGACTAAACTGACCGATTTTATGGAATTAAACGATGAGTACACGATGGACGAATTTCAAACGATTAGGCATCGGTTGGACTCGCAAGGAGCTGTCACATGAGGAGATGTCGTTACGAATGACGGAAGTGCGTCACAAAATCCGTGACCCCAACGATGCATCACACAATAGATCGACTCGTGTAAAGCAGCCTTTAGAGAGTGGAACAGGCAACCACGGGGGGGTAGTGAGCATCAATAGAAATCTTTAAGCGGAAGCTGGATAAATATATAGCTGGGATGATTTAAGAAAACCTGCACTCGCAAAGGGTTGGACCCGATGGCCTTTGAGGTCGCTTCCAACTCTACCATTCTATGATTCTATGATTTTTCGGTCAGAAATGTTACTCCAGCCAGAAGCTGCCGTACACTAATGGTGTAATTTATACCGCTTTTGCACTGTAAATTATAATTAATTTTTCAGACAGGCTTCCCAATGCCACATCCGATCTTATCAGGCCTTGTGCACACGTTGAGTATTTGGTGAGTTTTTACCTCATGGGCGCCACTTCTGTATGTATCACCCACTCCTGGTTTTGGCTCCAAATACTGAGGTAAAAAACTCTGTAAATACTCAACGTGTGCAGGTGGTCTTACTGTTTTGGATATATAGGGCCAGGCCAGGATTGTCAATAAAAACAGAAAAAATGGCAATATTTTTCCACAATTTCTAGATGTGACATTTCCAAGAGGTTAATGTCAGAATTCTGGTGAAAACTCCTTGATCAATCGGGGCATATATGTGGGTATTGTTTCCCATCCCTGAGAAAGTATGCCTCAATAATAGTTTTGTTTGCCTCCTACTTACTGTTTGATTTTTTTTTAGGAACTGTTCACATGCTCAGTTGTCATATGTAGCAAAACAACAAGTGAAAAAAAGAGAACAGATCAGTTTCAAATGGACACTCAAAATGGGATCAAAGTTTCCTTTTAGAACTGGTCCATCTTTACGAAAAAAAAACCCCCAAACACTACAGTTTCCATTTTGCATCCATTTTTGACCTGTGTGTAGCAGATGTATCATTTATTAGAGGTCGTAGTGAGCACCTCTGGGGGTCTGGGGATGCGTAGTGCTTGCACAAGAATTCGTTAATGGATGATGTTATCTTTTGTGGTCCATTTACAATAGACTTCAAGGTAAAAGAAACCAGTTTTGGTTCCGATCAGTTTTTTTCTTGGCTGGACAAAAAAGTAAAATAAAAATCTATTGCAGCTGGAAAGGAGACAAACAATAAAAAAAACAATTTATGATACTTCCATTTCCATTCAAATGAATTGATCCTGCCCTGGAACATTAATTTCCATTTTTATGATCTTGAAACAGAACTTAACACAGAAATATGTGAACAGAGTATAACATTTCCAGAAAGGTCTTACCAACGAAATATCTCCGACTCATCGAGGAAATGACTCCACAACACCTTAAAGTGGTTTTCCTCTTTCAGGAAAGTGGCCACCAAACGCTCTAAAATGCCTCAAATGACAAACACAGCGAGTCCTCGCCTTCTGAAGATCTACCACCTGCACCCCACTGCTTCTGAGGTCTTGATGTTTCCGGTGCAGTGGTGACGTGCGCTGTTGACCCGCTGTCACCACTGCAGCCAAAACATCAAGACCCAAGTTACAGCAGGAGGCTTCGCTGGCTCTGGGGAGTGAGAATCTGCTGTGTTTATCATATTAATTAATTTAGAGCATTTGGAGTCAACTATTCTGAAATTGGGAAAACCCTTTCAGTCTTGTAAGTCTTAAGGTGGGGTCTTCAAAGATGGGGCTTGCTTTTCCTGGAAAATCCTGGATCGGATCGAGATCTGGAGAATTTCCCTTTGCTGAATTCCCTTTTCTTTGTTCCTCAAACCATTCCTAAAAAATGTTTACAGTATCACCAAGTGCATTATCCTTCCAAAAGAGGGCACTACAAGAAGGCGATACCAATGGTACTTGTTCTGTACAATGTTTAGACAGTTGGTACAGTACATGATACAGTAGCATCCACATAATGCCAGGACCTGAGATTTTCTAGCAGAACAGTGGCCAAATTGTCACCTGTCTTCTTCCTGTACCGCCATGCCATCTACAGTAAAGCAATACACATTCACCACACCTTCATTATAATATAAAAGAAAACAATTATAAGGAATCTGTCAGCAGGGTTTTGCTATGTAAGCTAAAGACAGTGTTGGGGGAGACCTCCAGGGAATCTCTCTCAGGGTCTCAGAGGAGGAGACCAAATCAGAACTGTGCAGATGTATACGAATCAAGAGAAACAACCACACAGAGACATGTCTCTATCCGGGAGAAGCTGAATGCTCTTCTTCCTCTTGTACTCAACACACACATATATATATATATATATATATATATATATATATATACATATTTATATATATACACACATATATGGCTTACTCAATACATCCACGTTATCTATTAACCAACCAGATAGCCGGGCATAGTTCATTTCTTGACTGAACAGCCTTAGCATCATTCGTTAGTAAAACATTCAAGTGTGTTTAGACATAGATGAGTCTATTAATGGAACAATGTCAGTTACTTATTCTCTTCTATTCATTAATGTCAGTTAGCCATCTGAAACTACAGATAAGCATTCCTCTATGAATAGAAGAATGCTAGTCACCTATCTGAAAGCACAGATCAGTATCTCTTCCATTCATGAATGTCAGTTACACATTCATGAACTAAAACATATTCTACTTAGCCCTGAGCATAATTTGTTTTGGTTATACATTTTGTTAATATTTCAATTAGGTATATATGGAGAAGCAATACATAAAGCATTCAAAGGACAGACTATCTTATTATTATACTGGACAAACGATTCATAGCCTAGGCTTTCACAACAGCAAGGGTTAACACAGAAAATTCATGGATACCTGTCTTGTCAAGGTCCAATCTGTTGTTTATTTGCCATGTTTGTTTAAGCAGCAGGAACCTTATCATTGCTCGGACTATAGTGTCACATGCATGACAGTCCAAAACGCCTATAAATGATGATTGTGTCAAAACAGCTAGTAATCTAAGGGATACATCATTAGGTTCATGATCTCTTTGCCTACATCATGCTGCTCTTTGATGAGGTAGCAAAAAACTACTGACAGATTCCCTTTAAATGAGGCCACCTTTTTCTATTGCTTCTTGGACCATTTTAGGTGCCTTAGGTTGTGGCAGATGATAGCACAGGCAGCATACTTACCGGGGGACAAGACTTGCCAATCTGAGGATGTGTCCGTGTCATAGCCGCCCAGATCCTGCCCATTTTGCCTGCTTCTGACCAATCAGTGTGAAGAACTGACGACTGACCTGCTGCCTACACAGGTGCCATTGTAATAAGATAATCTCTTTTACTCGTTTCAACTGTCACTGGATTTATTGTTATGGCTGATAAATGTACAACAGTTCAAGCATTCTTCTTCCTGTCAGACGAAAATATTTTGATTGGCGTGATATGTTTTATAATTTAATATTAGTTGCGGTAATAGGAATAAATGAGAGCAAACTTTTTATTGTTGCTATGGTTACATGAAAACTAAAAATAGCAGGTATGTAAAATTTGTGCTATGAATGCAAAGGAAACATAAAATTATTTAGATTTAGTTTGTATTATATAATAAAAAGAATAATTCACCATCAATAAAAAAAATTATGTAAATATACAGTAAAATCTTTACAGGTAATCTGTTAGGAGCATTTCACCCTGAATTATTTATATTGCATGTAGCATATGTAGACAAGTCCAGCAATCCTTCTTTACTGACAAATCAGCATTTGTGTTCATATACAAATGATCGTAGATCCGAAACCTCTGTCACTCCAGCTCTATTCCCCACCCAGTTTTACCTCCTCCTCCTTAGGCCTCTTACACATGTTTTTCACTGACGTGTTGAAGGTGCGTATTTTCCTCCATGTGCCGTGATTTGGGCACACATGTGTTCTCTGTGTGTTACCCGTGATAGCACACGGAGAGCAGGAACTTTATACTCACCTGTTCACGCTGCTGCTGTCCATGGTGCTGATGTCTCTTTCGCTGCTGCTTCCGAGTCCGTGGTGCAGTGAATATGCATGAGCATAATGAGTGGGCCCTGAAGCTTGAGACAGCAGTGCCTAAGACAAGACAGTATAGAAATTCATTTTATTTCACAGACACGTGTTTTCTCCGGTATGTGTCACACAGATCACACCACTGTATGGTTCTTGTGACATCAGTGGTGCCGGAGTAAACCGGACTTGTGGAGCACACAGATATGAACACTCAAGTGTGGGAGGGCACCAGATACAAATATCATATAGGAGCACACAGACACGCATGTGCACCACATGGAAACACAGTCCGTGATAAATCAGTGACGTGTGCGCAGACCCATTGATTTTAATGGGTCTGCATATGTCTGTGATTCTGGTACATATAAAATTCATGTCATGCGTACTGAAATCATTGACATGTGAAGGGGGCCTTACTGACAGTCTCTTTGCTATGTGACTTCATGGAAAAGAGTCATTAATCAAGCATGAGGTAGCACTAAGCAGGGAATAGAGCTGGAGTGACAGAGGCTTCAGATCTACCATAGTGCTTCAGCCTCCTTTGTATATCAATTCAAACATTGATCTCTCAGTAACAGAAGAACAGACAACCATGTAACGGTATTGCCGGACTTGTCTTTGAGAGAGCTACATGCACCATAAATAGTTTGGAGCATTAAATCCGGCTAATAGAGTCTGTTTAATACTCTGCTAATGTGCATGTAGCTTTTTCAAAGATATGTCCATCCATGCATTTAGTTAACTTACTTATTTCACTGTTACTATAAAAAAAACTCTATTTGAATCAATATGCACATAGAGCTGGAGTGCTTTGTGGCATGAAAAAGCTCTTCCCAGGTCTCTGCCTCTCCAGCTTTATTTCTGGCCCGGCACCACTTTCTCCCGCTTGACTATCAGCTCCTTTACTTGAAGTCTCAAAGCAAAAGAACTGCCGGCCAAGAATGCAGATGAGACACTGGATGGGAAATGGAGCTAGAGAGGCGGAAACTTGGCAAGTGCTTTGTAACGCCCTAAGCACTTCAGCTCTATTTGCATATTAATTGAAACATTGATTTTTCGGTAATGGACTGGCTAGCTAATGATATGGTGGCTCAGAGCTTTATTGTTGACCTTTAACGCAAAGCACAGCTCAAGGATCGAGGATTGGGCAGCGAAGGACTGGTTTACTTACAGTGAGGCAGGCAAGTGTCGTGGTTACAGTCTCTCACGTCAGAGTAGGAGATCAATGGTCAAACAGTGTTGGTGCAGATCTTGTTGGTTACACATCAACATTGAGGCTCTGTTTCACGCTAGGTACGGGGAAGTACCCAGCAAGTGACAAAAGGTAAGGAAAGGGGACCCTGCGTCTAGGGAAGGGGGAGATGGTGACCCCTGACTAAACCTACTGCTGGTCCATGGTGTCCCTCACCACTCTAGATAGGTTCTGCACCTATGCACCGAATCGGATACCTGAACCTAGGATGACCCTAGAGCTGGGCCCTAAATAGAGAACGGGTGGGATGAGGTTTAAGTCAACCCCACTAAACACTAAAGGAAGACACAAGATGAGAGCAAGCCACCTGCTTGCAACCAGGTCTAGACTGAAGTGAATAATATCACCAGCACTAGTCCAGTGATGAAGAGACCTATATGCCTCAAATATCAAAATAGAGCCATAAATAACAAAATCCAAAATAAAATGGACTCAATACAAAAAATTATGCACAATAAAAATCCTTTAATCACAAAAGATACAGGGATAATAAGAACAATTAAAAAACAAGGAGAGGAGTATGGATACAGAGCATGGCGGGTAAAACCAATGAAGCCATATTAAGCCGCAATCCGGTAAACAATTCATTCATAAAAATTCACTAGGATCATTAGGGTACGTAAAAAAATCCTCTAGTGCTGGGTAGGATATATTAAATAGATACAAATACTATCAAAAATATATAAATATAAATACTGATAATAAAAATAAAGTGCTTAAAGTGCTGTGTCAATGAAAAAAAGGAAAATATTTTTCCTAGTGAAAAAATATTTAATGTTTTGAGAACCCACAAAATTGCAGGTATAAAAAGGTGTAAAGGCCCCGTCACACGCAACGACGTATCTAACGATATATCGCCGGTGTCACGGATTCCATGACGCACATCCGGCATCGTTAGCGATGTCGTTGCATGTGACACCAACGAGCGGCCGTTAACTAAGGAAAATACTCACCAAATCGTCCATAGTTCACACGTCGTTCATTTTCCAAAATCGTTGATTGTTGAGCACGCAGGTTGTTCGTCGTTCCCGAGGCAGCACACATCGCTACGTGTGACACCTCGGGAATGACGAACTACAGCTTACCTGCGGCCGCCGGCAATGCGGAAGGAAGGAGGTGGGCGGGATGTTACGGCCGCTCATCTACGCCCCTCCGCTTCTATTGGGCGGCTGCTTAGTGACTCCACTGTGACGCCGCACGAACCACCCCCTTAGAAAGGAGGCAGTTCGCCGGCCACAGCGACGTCGCTAGGCAATTAAGTCCGTGTGACGGCTCCAAACGATTTTGTGCGCTACGGGCAGCGATTTGCCCGTGGCGCACAAACGACGGGGGCGGGTATCGCTGCGTGTGATGGGGCCTTAAAAGTGCTTAAACCATTCTAATCACAGAATTTTAAATAAATATAAATAAAATATATATAAAAATATTTTTTTGTAATTGTTCTTCTTATCCTTGTATTTTTTGTGAATAAAGGATTTTTATTGTGCATAATTTTTTGGATTGAGTCTATTCTATTTTGGATTCAGGGAAGAAGAGTATTTAAGCACCAAGGGAATAGTGATGATCAGAAGCTGGGTGGAAGGCAAGCTCCTGCTGGGTCCAAAAGGGGGAGAGATGAAAATCCAGCAGGAAAGCCACCTATACCAATAAATACTGACAGCAGGAACAATGGAAAGTCAGGGAGTATTCTGCACAGCCAAATGCTGGGACCTTCTATTGCCAGAAACCACATGACTGTCACCCGTGACACATCCTTGACACTCTCAGCTTGGTGGGTGGACAGAATGAGAACAGTTTCATAGCTTTGCTGTTATACTGCAATGCAATACACAAAATATCGTTGGTTATAAATAACGTAATGACAAAATGTAGAACTGGTGGAGGAAGGTTGAACTAGATGGACTTAGGTCTTTTTTCAACCTATGTAACGATGTAACTATGTATGCGGCACAGAACTTGATGGTTACAATACTTTACATTGTCAAAAATGAAGTATGGCACTCTGTTAACGGGGTGGTGCCAGGATAGGGTCCAAACCCTATGTATCAGAAAAAAGAATCCGGCACTCACAGTAAATTGTGCAGAAAAAGAAACACTTTATTCAGTAGCTTCTTTGTGTGAATATGACGTTTCGGTCACACTTTGACCTTCATCTGATCAAATTCACACCAAACAGAAGATACAAAGAAAATATGCTATAATATACATAATTACAACAATGTCCAGATTTATGCAAAACATAACGCATATACATAGATTAAAATCATAACTATAGGAGGGACCAGCATATCAGGAGAACAATACACACATAAGTTAGAGAAGATCATTATTGACCTGATATTCCTATGGGAATATCCATCACTTTAAACTGAATGGGCAGAATTTAGTAGACATCATTGTAGTAGGTGCATGATAAGGGCAGAGATCAGCCACAGATAGCAGGTCTGTAAGACAGAGAAAAACAATCAGGCATGTAAGTAAAAAAGCATCTTACCAGTAAGCCAAAGGGCCACAGGAGAATGAGCGCTGATGTGTATTGCGTCTATCACGCCAGGGGAATGCGCTAATATGTGTCATAAGAAGAGGGTTTTTAAAGGTCCCAGGACGTAACGTCACTTCCGGTTTTACGAAACCGGAAGTGATGTATATGGTTGGCAAAAGGATGGCAACAGGTTCCAGTATAGGTAACCAGCGTCACCACGGGTCCGCGAAACCGGAAGTGATGACGTTAGCTGGAAAAACAGCTATTTAATGAAAGAAAGAAGCACATAGTGCAATCAACACGTGGCAAAGTCACGTGATCGGCAATACACTGCAGCAAAAAGGGCATAGATATAGTAATAGTACAGTTAAAGTACTTTACATCAACAGTCTCTATAACAAGACCGTGGCTTTTCCAGCCAGCAATAGCCACAGTCCAGCAGCTTTGGCGCTCAGAGAGACTATTACAGCACAGCTTGAGGCAATCTATAATAAATCTCTAAGGAACGGTCCGTAATATGTACTAACAGATAGAAGACAGCATTACTGAGCTGCACATTGACTCCCAGCAGGGCTCTAACTGTTTTGTATTGTCTCAGGCCTTACTTGCCTGTTAAATCCCATTCCTCACAAGTTTCCAACTTGACGGTTAACTACTACTCCCTCTCTAGTTCTGCTGCCATTCTTTGTTCTTCAGATATGACATGCCACAGAATAAAAATAATTTGAAACAGAGGGAATAGGGTTTTTTTGGCCGAATATCAAAACCCCACTAATAAGAGAAAATACCAGAACCGTCTAGACCATCTGAACGGATCCCTAAGGGACTATAATCAACGTCATTTTACTCACCCATGATAAGAGGTGCCGAGCGCAGGTATCGGGGTGCGTCCAACCCCGACGCACGTTTCGATATTAACTTCCTCAGGATCTGTTCAGACAGTCTTATTGTGTGTATTTAGGTGTATGAATGCTACTTGAGAACCATCTAGTGGCTGTCTGTGGTACACTGGGTTAATACCATTTGAATTTAAGATCACCAGATGGTTCTGGTACTTTCTCTTATTAGTGGGTTTTTGATAGTAGGCCAAACCCCCTTCCCCCCCCATTCCCTCTGTTTCAAATTATCTACACTTATGGGGGGGGGGTCAATTCACCGAAAATGAATGTCCAATTTTGCCTTGCCTTTGTCTAAAGAATAAAAATAATGTCCAAAATAATGACAAAGACCATAATGATCAAAATGTTGCCGTAACAATGCAAAAATGTTTCTTCTATTTTTACATCTCTCTTGTGATTTCTTTCATTGCTCATAGTCTTTGCAAAGTGTATTCCTGGACTTTTTCTCTTTACTTTGTCGCTCTTTTATACGCGTATGCTGCTTTTTTTCACTCTATGCTATCTACACACATGACCACCACTACAGCTAATGATTGACTGCAGCCCAGCAAGCAAAACTCCAGTGTTGATCGACAGTCTGTACTAGGGAGATTCACCAGTCAAAATTACATTGTTAGGCCTCTTTCACACGTTCGTGAAAATCACGCACGTTTTTCACGGACGTGTCAGAGGTGCGTATTTCCCTCGGTGAGCCGTGTGTATGGCCTACGTGTGTTCTCACGGATAACACACGGAGAACAGGAACTTTCTGCTCACCTGTCCCTGGCGTCGCTGTCCGTGGTGCTGATCTTCGGTCTCCGGTCCTGCCGACACCCCGCTGCTGCTGCTTCCGGCCGCAGTGAAGTGAATATTCAATAAGCATAATGAGCGGCGGTCAGCAGCAAGTGACAGCAGTGGCAGAGACAGGAGGCCAGGAGAAGGTGAGTAATGTTTTGTTTTTTTTCTCGCAGACAAATGTCTTCTCTACGGTGCATGTCACACGTAACACATTCGTGTGGTCCGTGTGTGTTACATGCGTTCTGTGTGACACCCGTGATGCTGGAGAAAAACGGGCATGTTGCCGTGAGAAACACAAGGACACACGTAAGTACGGAACGGACACACATTCCGTTCAAAAATACGTGTGTCCAAAACATTAGGAATACATAGGTCTATGTGTGTACGTGTCTCCGGTGCTGAAAAAACTGCCAAACACGTACCAGAGGCACGGACGTGTGAAAGAGGCCTTAGGCTGTATGCACACGCTTCAGTTTTTTCTCCACACAAACTGCAGTCAAAACTACAACCAAAACTGCACCTTGTCACAGAGAGCCTGGAAATGTACATGATGGTGTAGTGGTGTAATGATGGTGCATTTTTGTTGCTATTTTGATGCTTTTTTGATGGTTTTTTTTGGTGCTTTTTTGTCACATTTTTGTCAATTCTGACTCCATGTGTTTGTCAGTATAGGAAGTGTGACAAAACTGCGACAAAAAAGTAAGAAGAATGAACATGCTGCATTTTTTTTTGTCAGAAGTTTGTGACAAATAAACTGTAGACAAAAAAAAATGCAACATGTGCACAGCAAATCTGACTTCTCATAAACTTTGCTGGGAAGTCAAAAGTCAGAACTTACTGACAACAAAACTGCACCAAAAAAAGTGACAAAAAAACAATAAAAACTGCAGCGTGCGCATATAGCCTAAGGACTTTTTCACACGTCAGTGAAAAACACTGACACATTTAAGGTGCTTATAGCCCTCCGTGTGCCGTGATTTTGGCACACGTGTGTTCTCTGTGTGCTATCCGTGATCAGGAACGAGAGCAGGAACTTTTTACTCACCTGTCCCCGGCACTGCTGTCTGTGGTGCTGCTGTCTCTGGCACTGCGGTCGCACTTCCGGGTCTTAGGCCCGTTTCACACGTCAGTGAAAAACACAGACGTTTTTCACTGGCGTGTAAAACACGCACATGTCCCTGCGTGTGCCGAAAATCACGGCACACGTGGGTTGTCTAAGTGCAATCCGGGCTCCGTTCTCCGTGGCCCGTGATTGCACTTAGAGATTCACTCACCTGCGCCCGCTCCCGCTGTCCATGGTGCTGATCGCTCCTGCGATGCAGCATCCGGCCGGCGGTGACCCCCGCAGCAGCTGCTTCCGGGTCGGCTGTGTCGCGCATAATGCATATGCGCGACAGTAATCAGCCGGCACAGAAGGAGCAGGGAGAACGGGCTGCAGAGGACATCGCTGGACGCCGGGTGAGTTAAAATATTTTTTATTTTAAAAGCACGTTTTTTTCTGGCACGTGTTTCACGGACCACACCACTGCGTGGTCCGTGGAACATCAGTGATGCCAGAAAAAAATGGACATGTCTCCGTGCAGCAATCACGCACACGCGGGTACGCTGCACGGAGACACGTGCAGTGAAAAATCACTGACGTGTGAGCAGACCCATTCATTATAATGGGTCTGCGTATGTCAGTGATTCTGGTACGTTTAAAAAAAAGCACAAACGTCCCAGAATCACTGACGTGTGAAAGGGGCCTTAGTTGCAGTGAATATGTAATGAGCATAATGAGCGGGCCCAGGAGCAAGAGACAGCAGCGCTGGAGACAGGCGAGTGTAGAAAAGCATTTGTGATACATGTGGTGTGATATGTGTCACATGGATCACACCACTGTGTGGTCGGTCCATGTGACATCAGTGCTGCCAGAGAAAAACAGACTTGTCTCCATGCAGAACACACGGACACACGGTCAGTGAGAAATCACTGATGTCTGCACAGACTTATTGATTTTAATAGGTCTGCGTATGATCGTGATTCCGGCACGTATAAAAATGGCGACACGTACCAGAATCACTGACGTCTGAAAGAGTCCTAAGGCTGTGTGCGCACGGTGCATTTTTCATGCGGTTTTTTTTGTGAAGTTTTGTTGCAAATTTGGTGCAGTTTGTGGCCCAGATCTTCATATCTACCTTTATGCTGTGCACATGTTGCTTATTTTTTTCCTTGCAGATTTGGTGCCAAAAATAATCTGCAGCATGTCAGGTGTTGGTGCGTTTTTTTTCCCTGCGTTTTCTAGCCCTTCCAGCCATTGACTTCATTAAGAAAAATGCATTGCACAAAAATGCACCAAATTGCATGCGTTTTTTGGTGCGATATTTGTTGCCTGTTTCTGCCAGAAGGTGCAGATTTCATCTTGAAAATTTCTGCACCAAATCTGCAGTGTGCGCACAAAGCCTGAAAGTAACTTCTAGTCAAAGCATAAATCGCAACGTGATCTGGCGAGTCTGGATATCAATCACGTGAGAAAGAAGTGGACGAGAGCAGCCCTGGAAACCGGTGACAATATTGATGGGGGAGGTATTTAATGCACTGATATTACACAACACACATATTTAGATAGATCTAACAAATAAAAATATACTTGCAGTGCATTATGTTACAAATTGGCGCCGCCATAGCTGCAAGCAGTCTGCTGCGGTTCCAGTTGCACCCAGGTACCAGCTACCATTTTTAGCCGTGCCTTGGGTCGTCCAGCTGGCTGCTTCCTCCTCCACGTCTAAGTGTGGAGAGGTGGCTAGTGAGCATGTCCGATTTACCCCAGCCAGAGCCAAAGTCCAGTGTTTCTCGTAGTGAGCATGCTCAGCTTGGCTGTGCCATTCCTGAGGCTGAGTCCTCAGTTCAGGCTACTGAGCATGCTCCTACACTAAGTACGAAAAGTCTCTTTGCACAGGTATTTGGACATCATGCCATGTCTAAGTCCTGTGTTGTGCCTACTGAGCATGCTCGGGCAGATAGTCTGATTTCTGAGACTGTTGTTCAGGCTACTGAGCGTGATCAGGCACTTAGTGCATCAGAGGCTAGGTCCGGTAAGGACCTTACTGGGCATGTTGTGAGGTGGCAGGCTCTGATAGGCTGACACACATCAGGTGTCCTGATGATGTGGCCACTCCGGACTGGCTCGCAGAGGCCCGCCCCTATGACACGGCACCTCACCATTGGTTATCAGACGATGACTGATCAGGTGTTTGGTGCGTGGCTGCCATGAGGTCATCAGTGACGTGGCGGTTCCGGATAGGCTGCTTGTGATGTTGCTGATGACGTGGCACTCCGCTATTGGACCCTGTAGGTGCCATTGTGGTCCACCCTGGGTTTGTGGAGGACCCAGGTTATAAAAGGTGCTGGAGACAACATGGAGCTGCGCAGTCTTCACATTTGCTCAGACAGAGCACACCTCCATGTTAGAGCCTCATGGCGGCATAAGCCATAGATTGGAAGCGATAGGCAGGGTACGTTGTCCGATGGTTGTCACGCCAAGACACCCGTGGCTCAGCACGTTAGGGTCAGGCGCCGGGCTTCCACAATCTACAATCCAGTCCTGTTAGTGCAGCCCAGTGGAGTCAACTTGGCTGCGGCTGCTGCGCCACCTGGTGGCCAGAAATGCTAATCGGAGAACTGCTCGGTCTGACGTGTTGTACACACGTGGCAGAGAGGGCGCTTTCACGGCGGTCTTTCGGTCAATGCTACCTGGTCACCACCCGGCCTGTCATGTTCCCTACACACGTGGTCGATGTAGCGCCAAAGGTACACCAAAACGCTACCTGGGTTGTCGTTCGGTCTGACGTGTCCACACGTGACCGGTTCCCAGGTCTTCTGTGCAGTCAACAGGGAATTCCTGGGCTGGGTGATTGGACCCTGTGGCGCTAACAGGGTTCACAGTCTCCTGATCCAAGTGTTCCTTAACTTGTACCAGACCCCTATTATTTCAGAGCCACCCAGCTCTGTATTCTCCGCCTAACCTTTCGGTTGCCAGCAGCTCCTTTGTCATCTGGAGCACGGTGGGCCCCGACTGGTGATTGGGATATTTAACACCTTATCCTGATCTGCCAGTCCCCTCGTAACACATTATTTAATATACAGAGTAATGAAGCCCAAATCAGGGTATAGCATAGACAACCATGATCAATATAGCCTCAGGGATGGCATCAGCCTCATTGTTATTCTTATCCAGAGCTGCTGAGAGTGACTGATGGACCATGTGCTATGGATGCCAAGGTATTTTAATGCAAGACTAGGTCAGTGAGCTGAATCCTGAAAGCCTAGCTATTCCTGTTATTGGTGTGGGTCTCTATAGCCGAGCTTTTTATCTGTCATTTCCTCCGCAGAGACAATGGCTGCTAATGTATATGACAGTACCTAGAGCCGAGTGTATTTATCCTCTTAGAAAACCATCAGAACACAGATCCCGGTCTCAGCGATTCTACCGGGGGGACATCAGGCTGTGGTAAGGGTTAATGCCTTAATTGGCACCGGTACAGCTGAAATGGTGTTCTTGCAAATGTTACTGCAATGGTTTTGAAATATCTAGCTGGCATCATCAAACATTTATAACTGCTTACCGTCAGGCCGAGGATCCGATCCAACATTTATAACTGGTAAAAAAAATATGCTGGTTACTTATCAATGAATTCATCGGTCGCGGAATATCGCTAATTTCAATTTAATGTGCACCGGATATAAAAAGAATAAAATCCTTACAAAGCTTCTTACTGTAGACACCTAAATAATGAGCTGATAAACAGATTGTATTATATTCACTGATCATCGTACGGATCACCAGCACATAGTACAGCCAGATATTCCTTACGGGGGACTAACGATGGGGGTCTTTATAATAGTCAAGACGTTAGTCCCATAAAAAAATGTATGCATGAAATTTCATTGCATTTATATAAAAGGAAAAGTCTGTTTCTCAGTAAGTGGAAGCGTTTATTGTATCTCGACACAAACAGTAAAACATTGCAGGTTGACCACTAGGTGGCGCTGCATGAAGATTTTCTATTTTGTGATGATACAATTGTACTAATGTTCTATTAGATTTTATTTATCTCATATAATAAGTATAATAATTCCTGCATTATTACTGTACAATACAGATGTGTGCAGAAAGCTAGTAGGGATGCATTGGGGAGCACGTTACTAAATTATACAAAGTAAAAAATAATGAAGTCAGAATATATAACTGTAATGTAAATATGAGGGGACATCCACATCATTATATTGCACGCTTTTTTGTGACTCTGATATTTTTAATTTCCTACGAGTTATCATCTTCTGAAACCATTTAATTATTATTAATAATAATAATTAATAATAATAATCTTTATTTTTATAGCATCTACATACTCTGCAGCGCTTTATAATTCAGAAGTTCATATAGAAACAAACATAAGAAACAGTTATAGAAGATGCAAAAATAAAAACAACCCTGCACGTAAGAGCTTACAATCTACAATGGGGTGAGGTGGGGGAGGGGGATTACATGAGGTACAGGTGCTATTAACAATCACGATCCAGCCATCTCAAAGAAATGGGGGACAGATAAAGGCCGCCTGAGCCAGTCACCACTGTTTTCTTGGTGTAAAGTACTGAAGTCGAAAAATTTGCTGCAAGTGGCATTTACACAAAGCAAGTGAATTTGTTTTCACCTTTTGAGTTGGCTTCATAGTAGAGAACAAGAAAACTATGTATGGTAGGAGATTGGTATATACTGGGGCTGAAATCTAACCTGGCTTATTTCCTAGCACAAAGATGGCCGGAAAGATAAATAGTCTCTTAGGCCTCTTTCACATGTCCATGAAAATCCACACAAGTTTTTCACGAATGTGTCAAAGGTGCGTATTGCCCTCCATGTGCCGTGTTTATGGCACACATATGTTCTCCGTGTGCTATGCATGATAACACACGGAGAACAGAAACTTTCTGCTCACCTGTCCCTGGCGTTGCTGTCTGTGGTGCTGATCTTCGGTCTCCTTTCCTGCCGACTCCCCGCTGTTGCGGTTTCCGGCCCGCAGTGGAGTGAATATGCAATGAGCATAATGAGTAGGGGTCAGAA
Source organism: Anomaloglossus baeobatrachus (assembly GCF_048569485.1). Taxonomy (NCBI): domain Eukaryota; kingdom Metazoa; phylum Chordata; class Amphibia; order Anura; family Aromobatidae; genus Anomaloglossus; species Anomaloglossus baeobatrachus. The sequence goes on along the minus strand of NC_134354.1, from coordinate 82,811,564 downwards.
GCGAGTGACAGCAGTGACAGAGATAGCAGCGCTGGAGAAGGTGAGTGTAGAAATTCCTTTTAATTCACAGACACGTGTGTTTTCTCTGGTGCGTGTCACACGGATCACATCTGTGTGGTCCGTGTACGGTCCGTGTGACACCCGTGATGCCAGAGAAAAAAAGGACATGTCTACACACGGTCCATGGCAAAACACGCACGTGAGCACAGACCCATGGATTTTAATGGATCTACGTGTGCTCGTGTCTCCAGCACGTGAGGAAACGGACCAAACACGTATCGGAGACACGGACGTGTGAAGGAGGCCTTAGGCTGAGTTCACACGTCCTGTAATTATCCGTTAGAACGGATCCTGCAGAGATCTGTTAGGAAAAAAGTGCTGCAAACACAACATTTTGTATGTTGTTAAATAACTGATGTCTGCCGAATCCGTTTTTTTTAACATTGGAGCCTTTAGAGAACGGATCCGTTAACAGTTTGCTAATTAGTCATCCATTATTCTTGCATTTGTAATGGAACCGTTTGCTTCTTATAGGATCCGTTGCAAATGTAAGTTACTGTAAATAGCAATCTGTTAACGGATCTGTTCTCCATAGACTCCGATATTAAAATAATGGATCCGGCAGAAATCATTTTGCCAACGGATCTCTGTAGGATCTGTTCTAACAGGTGGTTACAGGACATGTGAACTCTGCCTTAAGTTCCCCTCCAAGTGTATTTTTTAAAATGGATTTATGCAAAATCAAAAAATAGTTCGCGATGGACAAACAGGGCTTCTACAGAAGATTACAGGGTCATACACAAACACCATATATACTTAGGCCGGTTTCAGACGTTCGTGTTTCAGGTACGTGTGACATCCGTTTTTAACATGGCTGCCACATGTACCCATATTATTCTCTGGAGTTACACACACGTGCGTGTTTTCACATGGACCATATGACCCGCGTGGCCCCGCACGCACACATAGAGACATGTTCGTTTTTTCGCCGATAGCACAGGTGTCACACGTACCACACACTGATGTCGTCCATGTAACATCAGTGTGGCATGTACTGGAGAAAAAACGTGTCTTTGAAAAAAAAGATTTTCCATAATCACTTGTCTCCAGTGCTGCAGTCTTCGGGCCGCTGTCACTTGCTTCCGACCCTCACTAATTAAGCACATTGCATATGCACTGCACTGAGGAGCTGGAAGCAGCAGCAGCGCTGGGACATCATTGACGGGACATCAGTGCTGGGACAGGTGAGTATCCAGCAATGCATGTGTGCAGTGATGTCAGGGGTCATCGGATTATCCAAGAAACTCTGATGACAGCTTGACGACACCCCAGTGACACATGAGCTCCCGCGGTTGTAGTGGCTGTCACTTCATGGGTTCATCAAAGTTCATAGTCAACTCTGATTAACTCGCGATGTCACTGCTGTGCCCTCACACACACTGATAAAGACACCCCTGCAGTGACCTGTGCTGACCTTATGAGGTCTAGGTCACCACAGGGAAAATATATATAGCAGTGTGTGTGCCTGCAAAGGCAGCTCTCACAAACAATGGGGAACGTCTCCATTGAATGTGCCAGCAGTATGGGATCGACCTGGGACCTCCCTAATTGGATTACAACAGATCAGGATTAGGGCTTTGACAGGGAAATAAATTTGAAAAGAGGGTGTGTATTTTCTTTATTTATTGAATAATTTTCTCATTTTATGTCTTTTCAGGTTTGCTTTTGGGAAATATCGTGGGACCTCACCATAAATTAGGGTGGACCTTTTGTATTTTTTTTTTTTTAAACAAATAAATTGGTGAACAAGGGCTGGAATCAGGGGATTTTTGTTCAAATAAACTATTTTATTCTCCTTTCAATTACTAGGTCAGTAATGAGAGTGTCTGCTAGACTCCACCCATTACTAATACCAGGGCTTGATGCCAGCTGGAGCTGTCATCAACCCCACAAATATTACCCCATTTGCCACCGCACCAAGGCAATGGGAAGATCTGGGTCCAGCACCAAAATTGGCCCACCATTTCTGGGGTGGCTACGGGCTGCTATTGTTAGGCTGGAAAGGGCCAAATAATCATGGCCCTTTCCACCCTAATAATAACAGCCCCCAGTTGTCTGCTGTACCTTGGCTGGTTTTAGTAAAATGGGGGGGGACTCCACGTAATTTTTTAAACAAAAAAAATTAAAAAAATAAGTGTGGGATCCCCTCTTTTTTTTAATAACCAGCCATGGTACAACAGAGCTCAGGGTGCAGCCCGCATCTGCTGCTGTTCCTGTGCTGGATATGAAAATTGGGGGACCCCAAGTCATTTTTTTTTATTAAAAAATCAAAATGCTATAAAGCAGCTGGCCAAGCTAGCTAGCTATCTATTGAGCTATTCTGTTCTTTATTTCTGTCTATTTGATATCTTCTTTCTTATTTTCTTTCTTTATATCTCTCTATCAATTTTATCTGTTCTATCTATCTATATCTATAATCTATAATCTTTTACACATTAAAAAACATTCAATTCAGTATCATGTGTTTTTTACCGGTACCAGTCACACAGATGTCACATATATGCAAACATGGACGTCAGACGGACGTCACACCTATGACACACGGATGTCACACGGATGACCATACCGGTATGTGTGACTTGCACTTGCCTTACACTGAGTGTTTATTGATGCTTGTAGAGACAGTCTTTAGTAAAAATGTTCTTCCATTTTGTTGCAGCAAAGGGTTTATAAAGCTCAGTGCTGTGCAAAAACGTAAAAAAAAAAAAAATCCCTCAAAGCTCCTGCTCCTGATTCTGACAGCATTCTCTGTTCTCCCTTCGTTCAGTGTTAGAGATGGCAGCAGGGAGAGAGCAGAGGATTGTACCCAGATCTAGCACAGCAAACAGTGTGTAGAAAGGTAAAACCATCTATAGTCTTATAAAAGCAGAGAAAACATGCTAGAGATAAGAAGGAAAGCACATGGAAGGGTCAATACTGTAGCTGCAAATATAAGAAAGAAGGTGAAGACAGCAGTGCCTTGGAAACACACATACATTACATACATCCTATAATACAGGGAGAGGTACAAGCACAAGAGAAAAATCTGAATCTTGGATCTGGCTAAAAACTACTTGAAAATGAATGAAGAAAAATGAATGAAGGAATAAAGAGTGTAGTCTGAAAATGTTTGCAATTTTATTAAGCGTATCTAAGTTCTCATTCAGACATCCATCTTTCATGTGAGGCATATGATCTAGACTACGCGTTTTGGCTATAAGCCTCCTTCTGATCGAGAAAAAGGCTTATAGCCGAAACACGTAGTCTAGATTATATGGCTATTTAATGCTGTCAGATCACTTTCCCTGTGATTTTTTACTATTTTGGAAATAAAGTATATATTTTTTTACCTTGGATTACAACTGCCTGTTCACTGGACAATTCCTCCTCTTTTTTCGGCTTTCTATGTAAAAATTTATATATATATATATATATATATATATATATATATATATATGAGGACAAAGAGTATATGCAAAAAATTGACAATTTTATTAAATATGAAAAAAACACAATAGACAATTAAAAACATGATAAGACATCACCAAAATGAATCATCTGGGGGAATATAAAGATTGTTACACTGACAGAATTGTTACACGGACAGGGATGGTCTCAGGAAAACCACCAAAAATACTCAGGATAAACATAAATCATGTAAATAAATCGGTCAGTGTGATTGATTGCATTAAAATCTTAATCAGGTGAATCCTGAGACCCCCAGTCAGTGTTAAAGTGTCGCAAACTGAGGGTATAATGACTACCTAGGACTATACATATGAATGGCAGAGAACAATTATAAGGCCCAATATAGGAGTAATCCCATGTGAAGTGTATATAAGCAAATCAACCATTCAATATAATGCCTAACAAATAGAAAGTTAATTACCTGGAAGTCAGATGGATAAAGATTAAACCTTCAGTTTGAGAGACCCCCCAGTGATGGACCTGGACTTCATCGACGCGTGTTTCGCATGGTACAAGAGCTTTTTCAAGATGGAGAGGCACAGGGTCTATGTGAGAATTCAAAGGTTATATGCCCTTATGTTCCCAATACAACGAGGTGCAGCTGTGAGGGGAGGGAAGCAAACCCGGACATGGAGGAAACGCCCAGAAATTATAAGCATGTGTGGAGTCAAAGATGCATTGCCTGGGCAACCGAAGCTAAACATAACGTGCTCACCAAGCAAAGAAACGCCCACAAGCTGTGCACACATACACTATCAAGGGCGTGTTGCCTGGGTAGCCAAAGCGGAACGTCACATCCGGTATGACCTGCATGGTAACCAGAACGCCCACAAATGCCTGATCCAGGAAGCCGCCGCGTCAGCAGAACGCACGCGCGGTCCCAAGGACGCGTCACCAGGGTAACCACGCACGCACAACGCACACCGCGACCACCCAGAACAAGCATAAAAAGATTAAGGACAGAAAAACTCCATATCCGGGCATTGAAAAACGTTTAAAGGTAGAGGAGAGGACTAAAAAATCCACAGGAAAAGTTGAAACGTCCCAGAAAAATACCAGATCATATAAAAGGGGGCACGCATGTAAATGGCCACAAAGGCTCATCAAAGTGCAAGGATGTCATCCGCACGCGTCCATGGTCACAATATGGGGTCACCAAAGGAACCATAGGTGCATGCTTGGGGGCACCAGTGCAAATAGATGGATTAAAATGATGATAGATAGTATGGGACGCAAACCCCATATATTGAGCACTGTGGATATAGGTCACCTCCCTACCACATCTGAAAGAGTTAAAGCACCTCAGAAAAAAGAGGAAGGATACAATAGAAAAGAGAGTCCAGATCAAACATACAGTATAAATCTATAAAACCAAGAGTCCTCAATCGGTCTCTCATACAAGTACCTGCCCGGTCTTAAGCTGGATAGCAATTCCAATCCAATAAGGGCAGGCACATTCAACTAAATTGATCTTTGACACAAGAGAACAGGGCAGAATTATATGAAAATAATCTACAGGACACATACAATGTCCCAGAATAATAGATACTGCCTATGGTGTTTGGCTTTACAAAAAGGGGAGCCCACAAAAAAGCACGTAGCCGCGTCATCCAAATTGGGGTTCGTCCAGTCAACTAGGGTACCGATATCAAACACACGCGGACCTGAGGACGCGTTACTCAGGACAACCACGCATGCAAACCAAAGTATCCGCATTGAAAGGAATCAGAACTCAACAATATAGGGAAAGGGGCCGTTGGCACAGATAAGGAGTAGTATACTTTTTATATATATAAAAAAGGCCTCCAAAGCGTACATAAGACCCGAAATTCAGGGGGTGATAAACACCATTAGAAAAAGGAGGAAGATTTTAGTAAACATATCAAGACTCATGATGTATAAAGCTTATCAAAAAGGGGGAACATATTCAAGGTAACATCAAATTGCACAAATATGGTTGCATTCTAAAAAATCATCAGATCATGTGTAGTCCATAATGAGGCCTTATATCTACTATATCTTCTGTTTCTTTGTCCAAAAAGGACTCAAAAGAGATTGTGGGGGATGTTTAGTCATCAAAGCAGTGTATATCCCATTCGGAGTCTTCAATTTCCAACTCATTTCACCGCATCCCAACAGACAAACGTCTGTATAGAAAATATAGCATCCAGCATGATGATCTAAAAGGGGAGTCATTAAGAGAATATGTCATCAGAACAATAGATAGCAACCCTAGTGCACAGATAGACCCAGAGCCTCAACCCAAGTAAAAAAATCACTTGGTGAGGGAAAAACAAAACATAAATAAAAAATTCAAACATATATTAAAAGCAATAAAACACAGAGATGTCGTTAAGGACAATGGAACCGCGCATAACCTACAAGAATGGCACAAAACTGACATTCTCGTTCAATCCTCTCGGAGTAGGGGTGTCAAGGGTGATGATCCAACGGGCCTCGACTTGGGCCAGCTGCTTCTTCAGATCACCACCCCTGGCTCCACCACGGACGACATCAATTTCCCACACCCTAAGGCCAGAGGGGTCACTCCCATGGTATCTCTTAAAATGACAGGGAAGAGTCTTTAATACAGAGAGATCGATAACATCCCTGGCGGCACTAATGCCACGAACATACTCCCTGATGCGTACCCGCAACTCACGCAAGGTGAGGCCAATATACACCAGGGAGCTTGGGACGTGGCATAATAGATAACAAAAGTTGTAGTACAATTAATATAGCTTCTAATATTCATGATACGAGTGCCGTCAGAAGAAGAAAATGTATTCGTTTGCATCACATTGGGACATGCAACACAACGTCCGCATGGGAAGCACCCTTGTAGAGGGCCACGAGTGGAGAATGGGTTGGAGGGAGGAGGTAGATAGTGGCTTCTTACCAATATATCTCGGAGGTTCTTAGAGCGGCGGGCGGTCATGAAACGACGAGATGGAAGTAATTGAGTCAGAGAAGGATCGGATTTCAAAACAGGCCAATGTCTGCACAGAATGCTCCGCATGGTCTGCCAATGACTATTATGGGTACCTATGAAACGAATAGTGAAATCATCGGTCTGTAGTTTTGGAATATAATTAAGCAGTTGGTTGCGTGAGGTCTTTTTGGCACGTAAGTAACCTTTTTTGATGCTCCTGTTACTGTAACCTCTATCACGGAGAGCGCTTATGAGGTCAGTGGACTGATTTTCAAAGGACTGGTCAGAAGAGCAAATCCGCCTCGTCCTCAAGAATTGGCCCATTGGGATGGCGCATATTGTGGCTGGTGTATGGGCTGAAGAGGCATGCAGCAAGGCATTGACAGACGTGGACTTCCGATATACCGTAGTTTGGATAGTGGATAAAGTGTCCACCTCGATGTTAATATCCATAAAGTCAATGCACCTGCTGCTATGCTTATAAGTCAATTTAATATTAAGGTTGTTGTTGCCTAACTCAGCCATAAATAAGTGGAGCTGCTCCACCATGCCCTGCCAAAAAAATAAAATGTCATCAATATATCTGAGCCAACACTGCACATGGGAGACGGCCCACCACGCGGGGGTGCAGGCCGCGCCCATGGCAGTGCCGCATTGCTGCAGATAATATTGGTCCTTAAAAAGAAAAAAATTATGTGTAAGGGCAAAGTGGAGCAGCTCAAGAATCAGCCTATTAAGATCGGCATCCCGACCGCCCATCTCGAGGAAGAGGCTGGTTGCCTCCAGTCCATCCGAATGAGAAATGCAAGTGTAGAGACTCTCCACATCAGCTGTCACAATTAACATGTCCTGAGCCATAAAGTTGCCGTCAATCCGCCTGAAAACATCCGTCGTGTCCGGGACGAAGGAGGGCAGAGTTTCGACCAACGGTGTCAGATGATAATCAATAAATTTGCATATAGGATCGCTCAGGCCCTCCATAACGGACACGATAGGATGTCCCGGGGGATCAAGGGCATCTTTATGGATCTTAGGCAACAAGTAAAATGTTGGGACCTTAGGCTATTTAGTGGAGATTCCCTCCATCATCTTCTTATCAATCAGTTCAACCTCATGAACCGCCTCCAAGATACACTGCAGCTCGACCAAAAATTTCTGCAAAGGATTATAAGAAAGTTTCACATAGGTATGTTTATCCCGAAGCTGCCTCAATGCTTCTTTTTCATATTTTTCCACGGCCCAGATGACAATGTTACCCCCTTGTCAGCAGGTTTAATAATAAAGTCCCTAAGATCACTTAATTCTTGCAAAGCAACTCTTTGCTGATGGGTTAAGTTGTCGCCATTTCATCTAGTAGATATTTGTTTAAATTCTTCCGTCACAAGACGGGTAAAGACCTCCACAGAGGGACATACTGACAAGGGGGGGAACCTTGACGATCTGGGCAGTAGCGACTTAGGGAACACACCTGAGGAGACACTGGCCTGTTCCGAGAGCAAATCCTCCAAAGCTTGTAGGGCCTCCCGTTCGACTGGACTATCCATCTCCATATTATCTTTTTTATGATGTAGCTATTTCAAGATAATTTTTCGTACAAATAGATGTGTGTCTTTCAAAGCTGAAAAATAGTCAAAATGCGTTGCCTCTGGTTCCAAATGTTGAGGTTTCTGTATTTGGCAAAAAATATCCTAAGACTCATTTTTCAAAGGTTTTATGGACTGATGAAATGAGAGTGACTCTTGATGGGTCAGATGGATGGGCCAGAGGCTGGATCAGTAAAGGGCAAAGAGCTCCAGTCCGACTCAGACGCCAGAAAGGTGGAGGTGAGGTACCGGTATGGACTGTTATTATCAAAGATGAACTTGTGGAACCTTTTCGGGTTGAGGATGGAGTGAAGCTCAACTCCGAGACCTACTGCCAGTTTCTGGAAGACAACTTCTTCAAGCAGTGGTGCAGGAAGAAGTCGGTATCGTTCAAGAAAAACATGATTTTCATGCAGGACAATGCTCCATCACATGCATCCAACTACTCCACAGCGTGGCTGGCCAGTAAAGGTCTAAAAGATGAAAAACTAATGACATGGCCACCTTGTTCATTTGATCTGAACCCCATAGAGAACCTGTGGTCTCTCATACAATGTGAGATCTACAGGGAGGGAAAACAGTACACCTCTCGGAAAAGTGTCTGGGAGGCTGTGGTGGCTGGTGCACACAATGTTGATCATAAACAGATCAAGCAACTGACAGAATCTATGGATGGTAGGCTGTTGAGTGTCATCATAAAGAAAGGTGGCTATATTGGTCACTAATTTTTTGGGGTTTTCTTTTTGCATACCAGAAATGTTTATTTCTAAATTTTGTGCAGTTATATTGGTTTATCAAGTGAAAATAAACAAGTGAGATGGGAATATATTTGGTTTTCATTAAGTTGCCCAATAATTTTGCACAGTAATAGTTACCTGCACAAACAGATATCCTCCTAAGATAGCCAAATCTAAAAAAAACCCACTCCAACTTCCAAAAATAAAAAGCTTTGATATTTATGAGTCTTTTGGGTTGATTGAGAACATAGTTGTTGTTCAATAATAAAAAAAAATCCTCTAAAATACAACTTGCCTAATAATTCTGCACATGTTGTGTACCGCCCCGGTGTTGTTCTGGCTGCTCGGATCCAGGATCGTGGTGGCTCGAGGGGCCCAGACACTTTGATCCGTGAAAGGGGGTATTTACAGGGAATAAGTTCATGACACTACCTGTGGGTTGTGGTAATAGGAGTACTACCGCTGCTGTAAGGAGAACCGGGGTAGGTAGAGTTAGGCAGCCTGATGTTAGTCCCTCCACAGGTAGGGATGGCCCCAGGCTCAGGGGTGTTGGTGATTATTTGGGAGAGCAGGGTGCAGGGGACCAGGGTACTCACTGTGGGTAGTCGTGGTGCTGGATGAGGATTATAAGGGAGACACACATGCTGCAAGTAAACCAAGTTCTCTGTGTGCCGCTGCGGGAAGCCTGTCCAAGTACCAGTCCCACAGGTGTCACATAGTAATAAGGAGCCTGCCTCCGTGCACAGTTTCGTGTCCGTGTGGGTCCCTCTAGCCTGTAACTATAAGGTTCCGCTTCTTCAGTTTTAGGTGAAGATGTGCTCCCAAGGGCTCGCACTTGGGACTTTAGTGGGTTGCTTCTGATGGAAAACCCTGTCCCTCGCGGTGTGCTAATGCCCTCAGTCTGTGAGCTTTCTGGGATGGCCCCTGAACATCCACTTCCTTTACAGGTTAATTGCCAGGACATTGAATTGGCTCCTGACCTAGCTAGGGTCCTGTACCCCGTCATGCTCGGTACCGGTCAGTTTCTTTTGGGCTTGCTGGTGCCGATAGTCCTCCTAGACTATGTCCGTCGCAGCCTTTTCCAATGTCACTGCCACTGGTCCCCGACTCCTCTGGTCCCGGACTACTGTCTGAGACCCAACCACGGTCGTTCTAGCTCACCGGGAGCTAACACTCCCCAGCTCCTCTCTCTTTGAGGGCTCTCACGCGACTCCCCAGACTGTCCCTCCCACCAGTCTGCCTGATTCCTAGGTGGGTGGCCCTTTTCCAGCTAGACCAACCCACTAGTGTGTCTGACAGGTCATGATGTGAGGTGTTGATTGGGACTTGTGGTGCTGATGAAGGTGACACCGGTTTCTGGTAACTTGGAACCAGGTGGGGGTAGGTCCTGCATCCTGAGAGAACAGGATGCAGTTCCCTGTAGCACCCTGATGTATTCAGGGGCGCTACAAGTGTATATTACCAACAAAATTGCGATATAGCTTAAGTATTGCTTCTATTGTTTTTTCATTGTTTTTGTCTAAAAAATTAAGGTGTTACAAATACACATTTTTGTAGGGCCATTCATGCTGTAAAGGCTTTTTTTATCCACTGTCGCTAGGTTTATGAACCAGATTTTAGTTGTCTTGATTTTTCCAAGCCATCTGATTTTAAAAGTAGAGAATAAATACTGTAGACATTGTGACCTCTATTATTGGAGGGATTTACTTTGCTGGTTTTATTGTAGTGATTCTATCAAGAACACACAGATTTTTTTCCCTTTGCTCATCAGATTATTTGTGCTGCTTAGCATTAGGTATAGAACTGCACATTGAATTTAAAAGGTGAATCAAATTTGCAAGCAAGTCTCCATTGCGTTGATGAAAATATGTGCTAGTGAGTACAAGTTGGTAGCACATGCAATTTACCATCAATTTTAGATTACATAAACTTATACAGTATGTAAGAACATTGATACGGTTTTGATATGCAAATATTTGTTAAGTGCAGCAGCCATGGGGAAATCTGATTCCCTACAGCTGCCTTTTCCATATGCCCAGTCCAGAGTACATGTGATATTTGCAATGTTTGTTCCTTGTGAATTTAGAAATACAAGGGTCATCTTCACGGGTGGAGATATTGCCGATGCAGCTGCTCAGTGGTGAAGGGGGGGCTGCCGACACCAAAAACGAATTCAGAAGGATCTGCACTCTTGAACGCACATTGAACTGTATTGTATTGTGGTGCAGGGAACCTCCCGGCGCCCTGTGCTGCACTGCACACCACCGACCAATCAGAGGCCAGCAGCTGACGATGACGTGCTTTTGACTGTGGCACATGACAGTGACATCATGCGCTGACATCACTTGCTCTCCGACGTCATCTACTGACTTCTGCTCTTACTGTAGAAGAGGACACCATGCAGTGTGGACACTCAGAGGAGAATCTTTTTTTTATGTATTGGTTAAAAATGGAACACATTATCCCAGGGAATGGTCCAGGATGGAGCACATTAAAGCAGGAAGGTGACCACGATGGTGCGCATTATACCAGGAAGAGGCACATTATCCCAAGGATGGACCCAGGATGGGGCACGTTATACCAGGGATGGACCAAGAATGGGGCACATTATACCAGGATGGAGCATATAATTATTATGGATGGACCCAGGATGCAGCACATTATAACATAATACCAGAAATGGGGCACATTATACCAGGAATGGACCCAAATTGGGGCATATTATACCAGGGATGGACCCAGGATGGAACACGTTATACCAAGATGGGGCATATTGTACCAGGGATGGACCCAGAATAGGGAACATTATACCAGGAAGTACTCAAAATGGGGCACATTACATCAGGATGGAGCACATTATACCAGGGATGTATCCAGGATGGGGCAACATTATACCAGGAAGGGGACCAAAATGGGGGCAACATTATTCCAAGAATGGGATGGGCCACAATATAGAGGAAATGAACCAGGATAAAGCACATAATTCCAGGAAGGGGTCAGCACAGGGCAAATTATACCAGGGAGGGAACCACGAGAGGGTACATTTATACCAAGAAAGAGCTTAGGTTGGGAAACACTATCAGAGGAAGGGGCCCATTATGAGGCACATTATTACTGGAAAGGGACCAGAATGGGGATATTATATCAAGAAGGGGCTCAGAATGAGGGACATTATACTAACAATGCAATAATAGCAAATATTCTTATAGGATGGGGGAAATAGTACAGGAAGGTAACGCAGTTTTCTAAAATTATTTAATTTAAAAAAAATGGTGTGGGGTCCCCACTATATTTCCTAACCAGCCAAGGTAAAGCAGACAGCTGGGGGCTGGTATTATCAGGCTGGGAAGATCCATAGTTTTTGGGCCCTTCTCAGCCTAAAAATAGCAACCGAATTGATCAATGCAATAGAGCCCCAACACTACGCCAAAGTATTTCTCTACGTTGGGGTCCCTAGCTTGTGTGTGTCCTCTCATGCAGTTAAAAAACTTACCGTGTATGGGAAGCTGAGACCCAGGCTATATATGCGTATGATATGGATTGATCAATTCAGTAGCTAAATTTCTCTTATTCATATGTTCATGGCAGTAATGCAGATTCCATTTTTCACATTTTTACTTTACATATAGCTATTGGATTTTTCAAGTCAGTATTCACACAGCAGTTTCTGCTATTCCATGTATTCCCCTTACATAGTCACTGGTGTGCATACCTTATCTCCCCATAGTGATGTTTTTTTTAGGTTTTTGCACCCAGTTCAGACTTAGAATGGTGTTCCAAACGTTATCCTTATTGTTAGTAGTTTTTCGTTTGTGAACCCTCCCCAACCACACCTATTGCCAATCCATATCATACGCATATATAGCCTGGGTCTCAGCTTCCCATACACGGTAAGTTTTTTAACTGCATGAGAGGACACACACAAGCTAGGGACCCCAACGTAGAGAAATACTTTGGCGTAGTGTTGGGGCTCTATTGCATTGATCAATTCAGTAGCTAAATTTCTCTTGATTCATATGTTCATGGCAGTAATGCAGATTCCATTTTTCACATTTTTACTTTACATATAGCTATTGGATTTTTCAAGTCAGTATTCACACAGCAGTTTCTGCTATTTCATGTATTCCCCTTACATAGTCACTGGTGTGCATACCTTATCTCCCCATAGTGATGGGTTTTTTTAGGTTTTTGCACCCAGTTCAGACTTAGAATGGTGTTCCAAACGTTATCCTTATTGTTAAAAATAGCAACCTGCAGCCGCCAAAGAAGTGGTCCATCAATTAGATATGGCACTTCTGTACTTTGCTCGACTCTTCCTGATTGCCCTCGTGCATTGGGTAATACTTTTGAGGTTGATGTCAGCGAAGTCAGTGAATTCATAGCTGGAATCAAGCCCACGGATTTGCAATGTAAAAGCTTCTACCAAACACCTCCATTACTTACCTGGCAAGTATAGAGTTAAAAAACACACAAACACTGGGAGAAAAAAAAATGATTTGAATGAATAAATACTGTCCCACATTGCCCTCTTTTACTAATTTATTAATTCAAAATAAATCCTTGATGTTCCAACGTAATCCAAAGTGTAATGTCCCATGACGTCTATCAATTCCTATAGAGCTTCGTTCTAAGAACTTTCGGAAAATGACACTAAAGAGGTCAGATCCAGTCAGTGGCAGGGATGGAATTTCTCATGAGCCTCGTTCTGAGAAAAAAACCAGAGTGGGATCCTCTCTATTTTTGATAATCAGAGAAGGTAAAGAAGACAACTGAGGGATGCAGCCCATAGCTGTCTGCTTTATCTGCACTGGTTATTAACAATATGCGGGAGCTTACGTCATTTTTTTTTATTAACATACAAACAGCTTCCGAACTCCAACAGGGACTTTTTTTTTAAAGTCTATGTTTGAGTTCGAGCCTTAGACCGTTGGTGTCCGTTATGAACCTTGCACTTTATTGTTCTTTGGTCGTCCCTAATTTTGAGCATTTATTCGATGTAAAAATATATAAATGTAAAGTTAAATAAATCTTCCAGAATTATGTAAAAAAAAAATTGAATTTTTACTTGTTGCTCTCCTCCTGAAACTAATGTAAACCTCACAGCCTTGACTTTGCTACAGTTGTATCAAATTCTATGAGAACTAATGAAGGTCAAGTCCTGCTTTCTGTCCTCAAACCTCTCGGTGCTTTAATGCTTTCCAGAAAGTGAACTCACAGCTCATTACCATCAATTTAAAAGCAGTCTGCTGCCTAATATGTTTCTGCATTTAAACGTTTTCACAAAACATTGCAGTAACTGTTCCCATTACACATTATCATGGCGCTCTTACAGCCCCAAGATCTTGTTCAGCTGCAGATAATGAAAGCGAAGCTTGGAGCGGCACAACAAAATGGAGATTCTTCAAGTTCAAGTGACCCGATAAGAAGGACCTCACTGTTCTGTAAAAAGGAAGAGTCTCTGCTATATCGTATTCTGCGGCAGAGGCTTTGTGTCATGTAAATCAGCCTAGAGCATCTATTAATCTCATTGCTGAATTTTACCTTCTGACGGTCCCCTGTGAAACCAACAGAAAGGAATTGGAGAAATGGAATTCAAAAAGAAGAAATTAGGAAGAAGACCAATGTGTGACATATCTTCCAGTGGCCACAATGGAAACAATGCTGCGGTAGAGTCTCTTGAGCAAAGCATTAGGAATTATTTGCTTTTTTTCAGTTAAAGGGAACCGATCACCTCCAGAGACACTATGTACCTGCAGATATAGTGGCAATCACAGGTAAATAGTGTTTACACCATGTCTGCCAGGCTTACTGGAGCAGCATCTGCATGGAAAAAAATGACATTTTATTCTCCCTGCAGCTGCACACTCCCAGCCATTGGGGGAAGGGAGGGGGGGCAGTGAAGGGTTATAGTTAGGGGACAACTCCACTTGCGTATAGCTTTCGATGCGAAAGCATCGGAAGCGATATGCTAATGACCCTTTGCTGCGAGCTTCAGCCGTGGGTCATGCAACTGTGATGTGATCTTGCAATCATATCACAGCTGCAGAGAAGAGAGAGGGAGCAGTTTCTCCTCATCTCCTCTGCTGCCTGTCTCTGTGCACTGCACTCCGATGACATGCGAGTGCAGTGCGATGTTGCACACGCTCCCATAGAGCGAGACTCGCTGCCCAACACAGCATGCTGCAATTCATTCATTCTGCATGCTGCTTTGGCATGAGAAATCAATTGCAGATGGACACTGCCCCGTTGTTTTGCACTACAGTGAGAGCAATCCAATGTTTTATCGGATTGCACTCGTCAGTGCCAAACGCAAGTGGAACCGAGGCCTTACTGTTCAATACACAGGGAGGGCGCCACAATTACTTCCTGACATATTAACAACCTGCTCTGCAGCCTGCGTGTGCAGTGTGTGTGAGACTGTCAATCAAAATATTAAAGCGGGGTTTACATGCTGCGACATTTCTAGCATCGGCTAGCGATGTCGAGTGCGATAGCACCCGCCCCCGTCGTACGGCCGATATGTGGTGATCGCTGCCGTAGCGAACATTATCGCTACGGCAGCATCACATGCACATACCTGCTCTGCGACGTCGCTCTGGCTGGCGAACCGCCTCCTTTCTAAGGGCGGCTTTGCATGTTGCGACATTGCACGTGCGATGTCGATGGGGTCAAATCGAAAGTGACGCACATCCGGCGCCGCAGTCGATATCGCAACATGTAAAACCTTTTTGATACGATGAACGAGCGCAAAAGCGTCGTTATCGTATCATCGCTGCAGCCTCCGACATTTCCATAATGCCGATGGTGCGTCAGGTACAATGTTGTTCCTCATTCCTGCGGCAGCACACATCGCTGTGTGTAAAGCCGCAGGAGCGAGGAACTTCACCTTACCTGCCGCCGGCTGCAATGAGAAGGACGAAAGTGGGCGGGATGTTTACATCCTGCTCATCTCCGCCCCTCCGCTTCAATTGGCCGCCTGCCGTGTGACGTCACTGTGACGCCGCACGACCCGCCCCCTAAGGAAGGAGGCGGGTCGTCGGCCAGAGGGACGTCGCATGGCAGGTATGTGCGTGTAAAGCTGCCGTAGCGATAATAATCGCTACGGCAGCTTTCACTAGATATCGCACGTGCGACGGGGGCGGGACTATCGCTGCAGCATCGGTAACACATTGTTACCGATGTCGCAACGTGCAAAGCCCGCCTAAGGGGGAGGGTCGTGCGGCATCACAGCGACATCACACGGCAGCCGTCCAATAGAAGCGGAGGGGCGGAGATGAGCGGGACGTAAACATCCTGCCCACCTTCTTCCTTCCGCTTTGCTGGTGGAGGCAGGTAAGGAGATATTTGTTGCTCCTGCAGTGTCACACACAGCGATGTGTGCTGCCACAGGAATGAGAAACAACATCGCTAAAAAGCAGAAAACGATTTTTTATTTCAGGACGACCTCTCTGTGGCAAATGATTTTGCCCTCTTTTGCGATCGTTTCAGATCGCTCTTAAGTTTTACACACTGCGATATCGTTAATGATGCTGGATGTGCGTCACAAACAACGTGACCCCAACGATAAATCATTAACGATATTGTAGCGTGTAAAGCCCGCTTATGGCCCTGTCACACACACAGATAAATCTGTGGCAGATCTGTGGCAGATCTGTGGCAGATCTGTGGCAGATCTGTGGCAGATCTGTGGCAGATCTGTGGCAGATCTGTGGCAGATCTGTGGCAGATCTGTGGCTGCAGTGAAATTGTGGACAATCAGTGCCAGGTTTGTGGCTGTGTACAAATGGAACAATATGTCCATGATTTCACTGCAACCACAGATCTGCCACAGATCTGCCACAGATCTGCCACAGATCTGCCACAGATCTGCCACAGATTTATCTGTGTGTGTGACAGGGCCTTTAGTATATGATTTCAGTTGTGCTCACTGTGTAATGAGCAGTGAGTGTTTTTTTGTTTTTTTTTTTTAATTATTGACTCAGTGTAAAAGAGAGGAGAAGCTGTCAACATCCACTTGAAGACCTTATGATAGTATAATACATTGTGATGTTTTATATTTGGGTTTATCTATTTGGTGGTCTGCAGTACTCAGCTAGCTGCAGACAGGGTTAACTACTTGTTAATGGCTCATGGCGGGAGGAGTTGAGGGAGTATAGGAAGTTGTTTTCTGTTTGTTAGGCAGATAGGGAAGAGTTTTGATCATCAAAAGACCTAAGGTCCTGTTGCTCACATACCATACATAGGATACCATACTCGGATAGCACAAAGGATTAAGTGGCAGAATGATTCCTTATCTCAGGCAATTAGCAGCCTAAGTAAAAGTTATTTAAGCTTGATATAACGTGAAGTGTAACCAGAGCCGAGGGTCATAATGAAGAACATAGCTAGGATGGGACAAGTACTCTCCTATGTGGAACTGAAGATGCAATGACACAGTAAGGAGCGTGTGGCCCTCATTGAATGCACTTTGAGAATACTATCGAGGAATCATACCAATGCACCTCAGCCAAGCAGGTCCTCACAAATTAATTGGAAATTAAGGAGCCATAGCAACACACCTCAACCTGTGTGGTCCTCACAAGAGAAGACGGAGATTCTCATCATGGTTGCTGGTCTGATGGAACAATGGAAGTAGTTTACTACCTAATGTAGACTATATCAGACCTGGGTCTTTTAAAGGTTAATAAAGGGGTGAAAAAGGGTGGAATTTTTTGTATGTTATTTAAAATAAAGGATTATTTCGGTGCTTGTGTTTATTTCTTTTCACTTACAGATTAGTAACAGGGAGGTCTCATAGATACCTCCCATTACAAATCTAGGCCTTAGTGGCAGCTGTGAACTGCAATTAACCTTTTATTACCCCAATTGCCACTGCACCAGGGTAATCAGGAAGAGCCAGGTAAAAGTCCAGGATTGTCACATCTGATGGATGCAAGAATCCTGGCCAGGCTGCTATTTTTAGGCTTGGGGGGCCCAATAAACATGGGTCTCCCCAGCCTAAGAATACCAGCCCCCAGCTATCAGGCTTTATCATGGCTGGGTATAAAAATTGGGTGGAGGACCATTTTTAATAAAGTATTTAAATAATTAAAAATAAGCCACATGCGGTTCCTCTTATTTTGATACACAGCTAAGGTAAACGCTTCTTTCACAAATACAGCAGGTTTCCATTTCAGTCAGGGAAAAAAACAACTGTGCGCATTAAATTTATGAAATCTCCTAGATTTTGCAGGCACTGTAAACATAAGCTTGTAATTTGAATAAAACTCATGAAATAATGCTGCAGAACATGCAGCAAAAATGCATTGTGTGAACATAGCCTTTATAGCTGTGCTGAGCAGATTACAAAGTGCAGGTGGAAATAAAACTACACCCGATGTTAATCACTAGTAAGTGTATTTTAAATTTTACCACCTTATCTGGGTATGTGATGTATGTGACATGCTCAGACACATCCTGTTTAATTTATGAAGCAGGGACCCTGAAACTCACAAAACCTATGAGGACAATGTAAGAACTGCCAAAACTTAGAAGAAAGAGAGACTCTGATACACCCTGTATGAGACACAAAAGAGGGCTTCATATCCTTTCTGTTAAGATTTTTAGGTAGTGAGACTCCTACAATCCTAAAGCCTATGCACTAACTACAAGGGCTGCCAAAAATTAGAAGGAAGGACTGCAATACACTCTGGAAAACACGTAGAGGGAAGCCTCACAAAACCATGTTTTCCCATTATTAATGAGTGGGACTCCTAGACTAATAAATCCTATGCATTATGTGCAAGAGCTGCCAAAAATTAGAAGGAGGGACTCTAATACACCCTGGAAGATACGTAGAGGAGGGCCTCAGAATATTTTTTTTTCCTATTATTGAATAGAACTCCAAGACAAGTAAAGGCTATGCACTGTGTGCAAGGGCTGCCAAAAATTAGAAGTAGGGACTACAATACATCCTAGAAAATACTCTGAGGAAGGCTCAGAATACAATATTTTCCCATTATTAAGAAGTGGAACTCCTAGATTAGTAAAATTTATGCAATACGTGCAAGAGTTGCCAGAAATTAGAATGAGGGACTCGTGAATAGGGACTCGTATCCTCCCACACTGAACCTGTCCATAATGTCCCTCACACCTTGCACCACTCGATAATGTTCCCCCACACCTTGCACCACTCCATAAGGTCCCCCCACACCCTGCACCACTCCATAATGTTTCCCCTCACTCTGCACCACTCCATAATGTCCTAAACATTCTGCATCTCTCTATAATGTCCCCCACACCCTACACCTCTCCATAATGTTCCCCCATGCCTTGCAGCACTCCATAATGTTCTCCTATGCCTTGCACCACTACATAATGTTCCCCATCACCCTGCACCGCTCCATAATGGTCCACTGCACAGCTCCATAATGTCCCCATATCTCGCACCACTCACTGATGTTCACCCACACCCTGTACTGCTCCATAATGTCCCTAACACCTACCCCCCAGCTTCCTCCTATAACAGTATATATAATATTCAGCTCCTCCTGGAGAACTTACTATTTCCATCCACATACACAATTTTGCCATTGTTTTTGCTTTTATGGCATGCACTATACTATACAAATGACTTGATAATAAGGTCAGTATGATTATGATGGTATTGAATATAAATCTTAGTTTTTAAAAAATTTCAGAATTTTTTTTTGTAAAAAAAATAAATAAATTGGTTTGTGTCGCCATTTCTGAGACCTGTAACTTTTTTATATTTCCATCTTTTAGGGTCTATACGGGATTGTTTTTTTTTTTTTGCTTGACAAACTGGTGTTTTCTTATAAAAATTTGAATAAATAGGATGTTTTGATTAATTTAACGTATTTTTCGCTTTATAAGACGCACCAGATTATAAGACGCACCCCCAAATTTGGTGAAGGAAAAGAGAATTTTTTTTTTTAATGTTAAATGGAGTCCGTCTTATAATGCCAGTTTCTGTCTAACAAATCATATAGGGTATATGACTCTTATAGTCCCCCATCCTATAATTAGCCCCTTAATTTTTTAATGTTAAATGGAGTCCGTCTTATAATGCCAGAGTCTGTCTAACAAATCATATAGGGTATATGCCTCTTATAGCCCCCCATCCTATAATTAGCCCCCTTAATCTGGATCTGGCCCCCTTATATTGAATATAGCCCCCTTGTGCTGGCACACATTCCATACAGCTGGCACAGGTCTCCTATAGCTGGCACACATCCCATACAGGTGGCACAGGTCTCCTATTGCTGGCACACATCCCATACAGGTGGCACAGGTCTCCTATTGCTGGCACACATCCCATACAGGTGGCACAGGTCTCCTATTGCTGGCACACGTCCCATACAGGTGGCACAGGTCTCCTATTGCTGGCACACGTCCCCCTGTGTTAGATATGGCCCCCATGCTGCTGCCCATAATAAAATAAACACTTTACTTTACCTTCTCCAGTGCTGTCCTCCCTCGTGTCTCCCTCCGTGCGGTTGAGCTCCTGCACTTCCTGGTTCTCGGTGCTGGTCATGTGATTGGCACAGCAGAGTGACATGACCTCTGCGTGCCTGATCACAGCATCAGCAGTGAGATCGGGGAGACACCGGGAGACATGATTGAGGAGGTAAGGAAAGCTTTTTTATTTTAGAATAGTCAGCAGCATGGGGGCCATATCTAACACGGGGGGGGTGAACATGTGCGATCAAAGGGGGGCGCAGGCAGATATAATATGCGCCGCTCCCCCAGCCCATCGCCGCGGTGCAGTTTCAGCACCACGGGGATGGACAGCGGCTGTGCATATTATATGAGCGGGAGCAGGAGATCTCCGGCTGCCTCCAGCAGCCTTCACAAGCCTCTACCAGCCTCCACCAGCCCCCCCAGCAGCTCCCAGCGCTCCAGAGTTGCCCCTACCTCCCCTGGACCCGTATATTCGGATTATAAGATGCACCCTCTACTTTCCCCCAAAATGTGGGGGAACAAAAGTCTTATAAAGCGAAAAATACGGTATATAGTTTTTAATCTAGCACTGAATCCCTGGATAAGGTAAAAAATATTTTGTATCCGACATTCGCAAATAAAAATCACACCTTTATTGAATTGGTTTAAAACATGATAAAATCAAGCATGGACAGTATAGAGAGACCAGTCTATTTGTTTCGGGCAAAGCCCTTAGTCTTGACGTCAAGCCTAAAGGTTTTGCAGGAAACGCGTAGACTGGTCTGTCTATACTGTCTATGCTTGATTTTGTCATGTTTTAAACCGATTCAATAAAGTTGGGATTTTTAGTAGCGGATGCCGCATACAAATTTTTTTTGCCTTATCCATGGACCAGGAACCGCCCTGTAGTTCCGAGCACTGAAGCTGCATTATACTGAGCAATTGGTTGGAGCGGTCCAATCTTCACTTGTTGAAAACTGAATCCCTGGGCCTCTTCATGCTAGGCTTAGATATTTCTACACCTGTGTGAGTAAGGTCACGGCGCACATTGTGGTGTAGTGTCATCGTGACCTTCTGTGCACTTGATCAGAATTGTCCAAGGCCTCGTCAGAGCCAGAAGTCCAGGGCTAGTGTGAAGAGTCCCTGGGGATTCAGCACTTGTAACAGTGATAAGAAAATGTGACGAGGATCGGACGTATGATAGAGGTTAGCGGTAAGGTGAATATAATTAATTTTATATTTTATATCTTACATTTAGAAGGCTATGGGATCTGGGGATCTGGAGAGGATAAGGGACATTCAATTCGAAGAGAGTAACTTGCGAATTTCCCAAGGAAAGTCAGCGAGAACAGGATATTTTGAATTTGGCCTGATCCACTCATCTCTGTCACATTGCAACAGGCATCACTATGTGATCTAATTTTTTTTTACAGTAAATGATATGCTTAAAAATAGCAAACATTCAATATGTATTTCAATTGTAATTCTGATTTAATCAATAACATAGTGTTAATGGACTTGGCAGTGTCGACTGTGGACTGAGAAATTTTTAATGAACTCATTAATAGCAGCCCCTGTCAGATGCATTTCAGTTGTATTCCTGGATACCACATAATACGTTTGGGAAGGAGGGTTGTAAAGATTAATTGCTTTAGCTTCATTTTGTTCTCATTGACAAGGAGAGAATCTGTGGAGAATAGATTTTATGAAGTTATGTCACTCACCAGAATTTCACAAGTTTACTTGTGCCCCGTCCAAGAGCATATGGTGCAGAACCTGAAACATGGCGCACGACAAACACCTAAACATCATGTACTTTACAGACTTTGTTTCGTTTGCTGTACCATTGTTTTATTTACTGTTATGATGAAAAAATATAGGCCCTATTCATCATTTTTGCTTTTTGTCTTGCTGGATTTGCTGACATTATTTATGGCAAATTCATCAAAATGGTGCATCTATTTCCTGAGTTTTGTGAAAAATAAAAAGTTCACAAATATATTGTCTTTAACACTAGAAGTCCCAGAGAGGGGTCATTTAACATTTCTACCATTGGAACCCTTTGGAGCTCGAAAATTCTGGGACTTCTAGTGTTAAACTGTTTTTTGACTATTTGGATCGAAAACCAAAGATTCAGGGGTTCAAAAAAATCCCTCCTGAGGGGTGGAGTACATTTGTGGAAAATGTAGCTTTTTTTCCAAAAACTTGGAACAAATTAATCAGGAGAAAAAAATACGAGGGGCTGCTGATAAGTCTTTGGGTTTACCCAGAAAGAAACAAGATAAGATGAAACTTTACATTTATTCCACATACTCTCCACTGATGTCAACACACTTCTTACATCGGTATTCCAAGTTCTGTAAGCCTAGCAAAAAGAAGGATTTTGGTTGTGCCTCAAACCAGGCATCTGTAGCAGCCATGACATCAGAAATGGTGTGAAATTTGGTACCCTTGAGGTGTTTCTTCAGGTTTGGAAACAGATGATAGTCGGAGGGAGCTAGATCTGGTGAATAAGGTGGGTGGTGAACCAGCTGGAAGCCCAGCTCTACCAGTTTTGCCGTGGTCTCTGGTGCAGTGTGAGCGGAGGCGTGTCTTGCAGGAACAAGATTCCTTTGGAAAGCTTGCCGCACCTTTTGGCCTTCAGAGCTGCATACAATTAGTCCAAAAGTTCAATGTAATACTTTGCATTGATGGTGGAACCCTTTTGAAAGTGGTCCACTAACAGCACACCCTCCTTATCCCAGAACACAGACGCCATCACCTTAGGGGCTAATTTTTGCACCCTGAACTTCTTTGGACAAGGAGAACCACTGCGCCTCCACTCTTTTGACTGCTCCATGTTTTCAGGGTCATAAAAATAAATCCAGGTCTCATCCATAGTGACCAGTCGATTCAGTTAGTTCTTATCAGTCCGGAAACGCTGACAAATGGATTTTGAAGTTTTCACTCGCATGCTTCTCTGTGCTGTGGTCAAACATTTGAGGACCACTTTGCAGATCGCTTTCTCATGTCCAAATGTTCATGGATAATGACACAAACACTATCACGGGAAATCCCCATGATGTCTGCTATTGCTTTAGCTGAAATTCGTTGATTCTCCAGTATAAGGTTGTGCACAGCATCGATGATCTCCGGAAAAACAACCACTCTCGGTCATCCAGGACGTTCCTCATCATTGGTGCTGAAGTAGCCCATTTTAAATTTGGCAACCCAGTTCTTAACTGTGGAATATGAAGGGCATTGATCCCTCAATGTCTGTAACATATCACAATGAATATCTTTTCATGGACTTTCCTTGCAGAAACAAGAATTTTATCACTCCTCTGCTCTCAGTTGCTGTGAATATCGCATTAGACTCCGCCATTTTGTTTTCCCATGTGCTTAGAACATTGTTGCCATAAGCAACAAACACATTTTGAAAACATATTTTAGACACATAAGGTTTTCATGTGATTTAACATTTGTTACCATAGAAACAAAAAAGATCACAAAGCCAAAGAATTAACAGCCGCCCCTTGTATCTGGAAACCATAAGCAATGCCCACAAGAATAAAGAAAAAACACAGATGGACACAAAAAAAGTGGTTTTAAAAATGTGAAATTGGAAGAATGATTATAGCACAAAGAAAAAAAGAATAAAACACAAAAGAACTGAAAAAAAAACAGGGACAAATGCAATAATAAATCGGGCCCATAGTTTTCATAATTATTCCTCATTTTTTTAGATTCTAATAATACAAAACTTCACATGTAATCATTTTCTGCACGCTCCTATTGGCAGCCCCTTTTTATATGCTATATTAGGGCCTATAGATATCATAGATTGGGGTTCCCTGTCTTGAGTCCCCCGATATGAACCAGAGTGAAACAAGTTATCCACTATTTGGACAACCACTTCTCAATCCGTATGATTCCCCTTTTTTTAAAATAATAAAAGCTACAGCATGCTCAACTTCAGTGCCGGCAAGGATCCAGTGGTGTGGTCACTGTTTCTCCCAGGATCATGTACTAGTGTAACGTCACACAATCCTAGAGGTTCATCAGCAGCCGCTTCGCTCTCTCCAACTTCGGAAAAATTGCTTGAATCAAGAGGAGGTGAGTGCTGCTGTTCTCCCTCTTCCTCCGAATCTATGTGATATGTCTGAAGGTGGGGAGAGTGAAGCATCTGATAGACCACTTGGATTGAGTGACGTTACTCTGGTACACGATCCGGGGAAAAACAGTGACGGCACCGCTAGAACGGCAGCAGAGGAGAGTACAAGATTTATTATTTTTAAAAAAGGAAACATACAGATAGAGAAGGGGTGGTCTGAGCAGTGGACAAACCCTTGAAGAGCTAATAACAGATCTTACCCTGGGTAAAAAAAGACCCTTCCAAATATTGAATGGATAGCCATTGATTTGTATTTGATGATGCAGGACAAATACATGGGCAACCAGAGTTTTTTTAGGATTTCTGAAACTGAACCTAAGCCAGTTTTAATTGGACAACATCTCTTTAAAGGGAATTTGTCACAAGGTTTTTGCTACTCCATCTGAGAGCTGAATAATGTAGGAAAAGAGACCCTCATTCCAAAGATATTTTACTTAGGTTCCTGGGTGCAGCAGTTGTGAAACAATCAAAAGAGACCCTGATTCTAAAAATGTATCACTTAGATTACTGGGTGCACCAGTTGTGAAACAATCATAATTTTTAGATGTAGTATGTAGCAGAGCTCAGGAAGCTAACCATGCCCAAACTACAGCTGTCTGAATGCAATGTATATTGACAATGAGCTGCTTAACTGAGAAAGGGGCATGGCTGGAAAAAGTCTCACTTGCCATGTAGTCCAGGCAGTGATAATCTCTTGGTGATGAAACCATGAATATAAGTTAGCAGCACACAGCCTAAGAAGTGACCTATTTCTGAAATCTGTGTTTCAGCCTCTATTTTCTGTTGTCTACAGATTACATAGCAAAAATCTGCTGACAGATTCCCTTTAAAGGGTCTTTCCAAAAAGTAAAACTTATTAACTATATAATTTGATATTTGATAACTTGCAGATCAGAGTAAGTCAGATGGATGGGATAACAACCAATATAGGCTCTGAAATGCACCATCGAAGTGACCATGTGTACATGGTCAT
Source organism: Anomaloglossus baeobatrachus (assembly GCF_048569485.1). Taxonomy (NCBI): domain Eukaryota; kingdom Metazoa; phylum Chordata; class Amphibia; order Anura; family Aromobatidae; genus Anomaloglossus; species Anomaloglossus baeobatrachus. Next base: position 82,786,237 of record NC_134354.1, on the reverse strand, counting down.
GCTTTAATAATTCTGCATGGGATTGCCAGGATAGCTGGGTACAGTTTTTGTCTATCTACAGCATATCCATAAGAAGTGACATGCATTTGTGATCACTAGTCCCTTCTGAATGGAGAATTTCATAGACCTGTTATGGTATCAATGGGGGGTTCTTGGATAGATGACAACTTCTACTGTTGGAAATAATTGTTTACGACAGACTGGAAAATGTCATTGTTTAGAGTTTATTATTTGGGACGTAAATCAATTGGGAGGACATAGCTGTTAAGACCCTACTATGAACATAGCGCTTCTTCACTTTTTGAATTACAACTACTTGATCTTAAAGTCTATTTGTTTTTGATGTCCTGCAGAAGACAAGCATTTCCATTGCTTTTACTAGGACACCCGCTGACAAGTATGTGAGTCGTTCGAGTTTAGAAGTCCCTTCAGGCCTAAGACACATGGCGAGAAAAAGGGTGCGAGTGGAGTGCGATAAAAAATCGCATTACACTCGGACCAATATTACTCTGTGTCAGCGCACATGAGCGATTATTTTCTCAGCCCTAATCGGACCGAGAAAACAATCGCAGCATGCTGCGGGTGCAATGCGATCTTGTTTTCTCTCGCACCCATTCAAGTCAATGGGGCGAGAGAAAAATCACACTGCACTCGCGGTACACCAGTGTAACACAAGTGCAGAGTGAGAATGGCAATAGCCGGCTACGGAGGAGAGAGGTGGATAATTCCCTCCCTCCCCTCCTCAGAGCTGGCCCGCCCCTCCACAGCGCCGGCCCTCCCCTCCTCAGTGCCGGCTCTCCCCTCCTGAGCGCCGCCCCTCCCCTCCTCAATGCCGGCTCTCCTTTCCTCAATGCTGGCCCGTCCCCTGCAGCTGAGGTCCGCTTGCATGATCGGACCTCAGTCGCAGGGACACTCGCATGACACTCGGCTCTGCTGTACTGCCAGCGTGAGCCGAGTGTAATGCGAGGGGATCACAGTAATCCCCGTGTGGCCCCAGCCTTAGTATTGCAGTTCCAGTTGATCACACTCACCAATGACATCTACTGACATGTCGTAATGACTTATCAAAAAATGATCAATAATGAGACTTTCATTTAAATTGTATCTAACACTTTTATCATAAAGTAAAGTTTCATTACAACGCCTTTACTCAGATCAGGTGACTTTTTTTTATTTCTTTGTTCTTCAGTAAAAAATCAAAACAATAAGTTATTGTAACTGATTGGCAACTTGACATCAGTTTTTAATTTTTCATTCAAGGTCTCTATGGTGATAACAAATCCTATACAGAAGCTGATCATGATGGAAATGGCGGTAACTGATGAATAGAGTCCAGTGATTGTTCAAAATAAACACAACTGAGAGCTAAGCCTTATGGCTACAAGTGTATTGGGCACAACTATATTTCTGTATACTGCTAGTTTCATATAGGAGTACGGGAAATAAAATCTTACATAATAAGATATTATATGACATGCTTCATCATATACCGTATTATGATATATGTCTGTGCACAATGCTGTATAGAGGCCCTATGTGGTGGCACAGAGCGTTCAATCCTCTATAATATAGAGCTTCAGGGAATCCATGTGTCTGTGCATGAACATCGTCCTTCTTTACCATAAAGTCATCTTGTGACTGCAGGATAGTGAGGGACTGGTGGTTCCTTTGCTGTCTCTCACTCTAGGGGACCCTGGGCTATCCCTGATCTCTGGATTACACCTGAAGGAGGAGACGCTGGAGCCCCGTGCCTTACTATTCTCCTGACCAGATCTAATATGAGGAACGGGCAGGAGTCACAAATTTGTGATGGAAAAACAAATTAAGACACACTGCAAACTTACAGAAATAAACAGTAAGAGACTAAGGAGAAAAGGAAGAGCAGGAAGGCAGCAACAACAAGGGTTAACACCACAACCGCTCACAGGAATAGTTCACCAAAAACCACCAGTAAGTCTGCATCTCAACAGCTCATCGGACCAGTATAGGAAGCCATAGCTGGCATTAATGGAATAGTCCAGCAAGCATTTATAGGAGGAGAGTAAATGTGACTGGCTCTCCCACTTCATGTAATCAAAGACACTAACAAAAAGCCCAGCAGAGATACACACTTGCTAGCTTGTTTAAAGGGGTTTTTACATGCAACGACATCGCTAACGAGATGTCGTTGGGGTCACGAAATTCGTGACGCACATCCGGGCTCGTTAGCAACGTCGTTGTGTGTAAAACGCACGAATGACTGCTAACGATCAAAATTACTCACCTAATCGTTGATCTTGACACGTCGTTCTAATCCCAAATATCGTGGCTGTTGCAGGACGCAGTTTGTTCGTTGTTCCTACGGCAGAACACATCGCTATGTGTGACACCCCAGGAATGAGGAACAACATCGTACCTGCGGCCGCCGGCAATGAGGAAGGAAGGAGGTGGGCGGGATGTTCCGGCAGCTCATCTCCACTCCTCCGCTTCTATTGGGCGGCCGCTTGGTGACGCCGAACAAACCTTCCCCTTAAAGTAGAGATTGTTCGGCGGCTACAGCGACGGTGAAGAGGTAATTGCGTGTGACGCTGCCGTAGCGATATTGTTTGCTACGGTAGCAATCACCCCGTGTCGCGCCACCGACGTGGGCGGGTGCTATCGCTCGCGACATCGCTAACGATGTCGCAGCGTGTAAAGCCCGCTTAAGTCTGTGGGTCGAAGCCTGCATCTCTCTGTTCTCACCACAGAAATTAGAGAAGTTAGCAGGCAGAGGGCCAGAATCTGTAGTGTCCACGGATCCTAACGCCGCCATAACAGTTGGCTATGCCATGGAAAAGTTTTGGCAAAGAAACAAAATGGTCCATATACAGTACATGTACGGATGACTAAGTGATTAACATTGTTGCTTTGCTGGGTGAAGATCCTCTGTTTATTTCCTACTAAAGACAAAATCTGATTGAAATTTGTATGGTTTTACAATGTAGATTGTGAGCTCCTCTGGGACAGTGATGACAATGTCTGTCTGTAAAGGGCTGCAGAATATATTGTTACTACATAAGCAAGTGTAATAAATACATTTAATAAGTTAACAAGAAAATACTAAATAAGTTTGGCACTATTATAAATGATAACAAGCTTTCATAATATTCATCACCATCCTCGTATTATTATTGTAGGCTCAGGGCATACTATAATCACCGGGCCTAGATGTTGAGATTCAGTTAAGAGATAATGGACACTATAGTTTTGCTTTGTTAGATTGGGCTTCTCTTTATTTGCACAAACTAATTGAAATGTCCACTAAGCAGTGATTATCTGATAGAAACCGGCCTGATACCACGAGAAGGTAAACTTGGCTTTATTTATACCAATGTAGTGTATTGGAGCAGCAAAATAAATGTAAAAAGAATTAATGTAGCATACCGCAGCCAATTTACCGAGATATCACAAAGGAGAGAAAGACACTTATGTCAATCACCCTGTATTTGTAGTGGTGAACACAGTTTTGTTTTATTTTATTATAGGGACCCATAGGCTTAACCTCTTACCGGCATAACATTGTTTGTATATTATTGACTAGAGATGAGTGGACCTTTGGAGGTTCGGCAGGTACATTCGAACCTAAAAAGTTCAGTTTTTGACCCTGACGTGATCCGAGCCTCGATAGAAGTCTGTAATTGGGCAGTTCCTGGCTCCACAACATGCTGCCAGCCATAAGCAGAACACTTCCGGGGGAGAGTGGGCAGGATTTTTCAATTTTTGCACACTACAGTCGAACACACTGATTTTATGCGCAGTGAGAACTGTACAGACACTGCACGCGGTTTGCACAGGGCTGGGCATCACTCATATCCAAACACAGCGTTGCTGGCTTGAGTGGTTTGTACTCATAACTGACTCGAACTTTAAACTCAATCTTTGCTTTTTGGAAGTCGGTTTCTGAACCCAAACCTCGAACCTCTAGTTCGCTCATCTCTATTTTTGACCACCATGTTAGATTTGATGTGAATACACATAGACAGTCAGCATAATTTCCTAGTTAATCCAGTAATGATGTGCTCCGTGTAATAAATATTTGTATGTAGTGATGAGTGAGTACTAAAATGTTCGAGTGCTTGGTACTCGAACCGAGCAGGTCAGAAGCTCGAGTACCGAGTATAGTGGAAGTGAATGGGAAACTTGAGCAGTTTTTCTTGACAGGAGGGTTTGAAAAAGAGATGGAGAGTGAGAGAGAGTGAGCGAGAGAGAGCGAGAGAGAACAAGAGAGCAAGAGTGAGAGAGAGACTGATAGATCGAGAGAGCAAAAGAGAGCAAGTGAGAGAGCAAGAGTTAGAGAGCTAGAGAGAACAAGAGAGAGAGAGAGAGAGCAAGAGAGAGTGAGAAAGAGAGTGAACGAGAGAGCAAGAGAGAGAACAACAGAGAGAGAGGTATGCTGAGCGGGGACTACCACACGCAATGCTCGATTGAGTAACGAGTGTCTCCAGCATCCCATTGCTTGATCAAGTATCAAGCAGTTGCAAGTATGATTGCTTGCTGTATGTCTAAAACAGATGGAGATTACGAAACATATTCTTTGTGGAAGAAAATTAATCTAGGAATTAGCGGGACTGATTTAGTATGGGTTCAGATGGGTGCAATCTCTGGTCCATATATAGACCGATTGTAGGTCTCATGACCTGATCATACAGCCTCATAGGCACATAAGAAGCTGTAAGTGCAACTCAGGAGACCCTTGGTGAGTCAAAACACTGTGATCCAAAAATGGACTATGAAATTCACCCTTCTGAACCTGACCTTAGTGCTGTTCTTTAAATATACTACTCAAAAAAATAAAAGGAACACTAAAATACCATTGTGTTGTTTAAGTGTTCCCTTTATTTTTTTGAGCAGTGTATATACGGGATTATTGCTTCTAAAGCCCGCTTTACACGCTGCAATGTATCTTACAATGTGTCGGCGGGGTCATCCGGCATCGTAAGGTACATTGCAGTGTGTAACAGCTACGTGCGATTGCGATTGAACGGTAAAACGTTCATCGCACGCACGTCGTTCATTCCTCATGAATTGAACGTCAGATTGTTCATCGTACCCGGGGTAGCACACATCGCAGTGTGTGACACCCCGGGAACGATGAACAGATCTTACTTGCGTCCTGTGGCTCCCGGCCGGTAATGCGGAAGGAAGGAGGTGGGCGTGATGTTTACGTCCCGCTCATCTCCGCCCCTCCGCTTCTATTGGCCGGCTGCCGCGTGACGTCGCTGTGACGCCGAACGTCCCTCTCACTCCAGGAAGTGGACGTTCACCGCCCACAGCGAGGTCGTATGGACAGGTAAGTACGTGTGACGGGGGTTAATCGTTTTTGCGGCACATTCAACAAAATTGAACGTGCCGCACATACGATGGGGGCGGTTACGATCGACTATGATATCGTATGCAGAATCGTAACATGTAAAGCAGGCTTTAACACTCATGTTCTAGGTCTTTTGTTTCGTGTCCTGCATCTCCTACTACCAGTGATCATCATGTTTAGGCCAAGTTCACGCAACTGCATTTTTGGTCCAAATGCTATCTGTGAAAAAAATGGACAGAACTTAGACCAATGTTACTGAATGAAGCAGTGCAGATGACCGAATGTTTTCACAGACAGAATCTGTGTATGAAAAAAATTCCAGCATACTCAATTTTCCTCCAGAATTTGGATGAGATTCACCCATTCAAGTCTTATGGGTGCGAGAAATAAATGAGATGCCACAGTGTAGCATACGATTTTTCTGGATACATTGCTATTCTGTAAAATTCTAAACTTGTAAATGATCCTGCACATTATTAATATCTGTAAAAAATGGATTGCAGAGACAGCACATGGATAACAAGTGAGAAAAAAATTGTCCCACTTTTCAGGAATCCCGTGTGACCCCATCCTTAAGGCCGCTTTACACGCAACGACATCGCTAATGACTAATGAGATGTCGTTGGGGGTCACGGAATTCGTGACGCACATCCGTTCTCGTTAGCGACGTCGTTGCGTGTGACACGTACGAGCAACCGCTAACGATCAAAAATACTCACCTTATCGTTGATCGTTGACACGCTGTCCAGTTCCCAAATATCGTTGCTGTTGCAGGACGCAGGCTGTTCGTCGTTCCTGCAGCAGCACACATCGCTATGTGGGACACCGCAGGAACGAGGAACCTCACCTTACCTGCGGTCGCCCGCAATGAGGAAGGAAGGAGGTGGGCGGGTTGTTTGCACTGCTCATCTCCGCCCCCTCCGCTTCTATTGGGGGGCCGCTTAGTAACGTCGCTGTGATGCCGAACAAACCGCCCCCTTAGAAAGGAGGTGGTTCACTGGTAACAGCAACGTCGCTAGGCAGGTAAGTAGTGTGACGGGTCCGAGCGATGTTGTGCACCACGGGCAGCGATTTGCCCGTGACGCACAACCAAAGGGGGCGGGTACGCACGCTAACGATCTCGCTAGCGAGATCGCAGCGTGTAAAGCGGCCTTTAGACTGTAGTCACATATTGTCTCAGACTGCAAACTGACCCATAGAGTTTCATTGATCCGCACTCACATCAGTTTTAAAAATTGGTCTGTGTCTCTGGTTCATGAGACTTAGAGCACATCATATTATCATCCTTTTTGCGGATCAAACTCGTTGGAGATTGGATTAAAACAGACGAAACACAGCAGACATACTTTGTACTTCAGTGTTCAATCCGGCTTTTATCTGTTTTTAACTGATCCATTGCTAAGAGGCAATGGATGAAAAAAAAGGTTCAGACAGTCTGCCTGCTTAGTGAAATAAAAGAGGATGAGAAAAAAAAATGATGCAAGCTGGATGACACCTGAGAAAAAAAGGGGTCAATTTCTATCAGTAACAGATGTGGAATGGATTCAATGGTTTGAATAATAGCTAAAGTTACAGAGCACATTCTGTAAACTTCCCACATTGCCTAATGTGAACTATGTGTGGTGCCCAAAGGATGATTTCACTGACCTTGGTTGCATATTTTGGTACACCACTAATGGAAAGTAAGGACATTCATGTCTCACTTCAGGCCACACACGTTGGAACAAGTTTTATGTTAAAAGGTGCCCTCAATTTATGATATGAATTACCCTTTAATTCCTATTTTCATGCAGTGTAGTCAGGACCAATATGTACTACAAAAATGCCTTCGTGTCCTTTGCTCGGGAGCCAATTCTGTTCTACTGCTCATACAGGTATACACTATCCAACCCCAGAAAAAGTTATAAATCAAAAAAATGGGATACAAAAGTGTATATAGAGTCTTATGCAAGAGGAGCAGTGGGTGAACTGAGGTCTAGGAGGCTCACTTGTGAGGGTTGTGATAGTCACCTCCACTGTAGGCACATATAACGGCTGCTGCAGCAACTCAATGTATGATATAAAAGGCAGAATAAACAAAAGGGTTAAAGCAACACCACACAGCCGGAAAAGAGGAATCCAGTCCAAATCTTGTTAAAAGGAGTGACTTTATTTGTCTATAGTTTCGGAGATTAGTCTCCTTCTTCAGGACAAAAATCACATATTGTAGGCTGGATTCACACTTGCATGTGACTTGCGTGAAGATCGCATTGCATCTCCCAGACTGGCCAGCGGCTCTCCTGACAGGAGCGTGTCGGCTGCGTAGAAATGCATGAAGCTGACAGGCTCCTAACAGGAGAGCCACCAGCCGTACCGAAAGATGCAATGCGATCCTCTCACACATCACACACAAATGGGACTCCAGCCTTATTAAAAGGGTATTACACTCCTAAGATATTGATGAGCCATTCTTAGGATAAAGGCTGCTTTACACGCAGCGACATCGCTAGTGATGTCGCTTGTGAAAGCACCCGCCCCCGTCGTTTGTGTGTCACGGGCAAATCGCTGCCCGTGGCGCACCATATCGCTAGTACCCGTCACACATATTTACCTTCCTAGCGACCTTGCTGTGGCCGGCAAACTGCCTCTTTTCTAAGGGGGCGGTATGTCCGGCATCACAGCGACATCACACAGCAGCTGTCCAATTGAAGCGGAGGGGCGGAGAGCAGCCGTAGGAAAGTCACGCCCACCTCGTTGCCGGAGGGCGCAGGTACGGTGTTGTTCGTCGTTCCTGGGGTGTCACACATAGCGATGTGTGCTGCCTCAGGAACGACGAACAACCTGCGTCCAGCACCATCAACAATTTTGGGATTTGAACGACGTGTCAACGATCAACGATTAGGTGAGTATTTTTGATCGTTAGTGGTTGTTCGTACGTGTCACACGCAATGGCGTCGCTAACGAGGCAGGATGTGCGTCACGAATTCCGTGACCCCAACAACATCTCATTAGTGATGTCGTTGCGTGTAAAGCCCCCTTTAGACATCAATGTCAGATCGGTTGAAGACCAACAGCCAGGACTTTCATTGTTCAGCTGTTTACAGTAATGGTGGCTCATTACACTGTGCAATGGCCATTGTTAGGCAATGAATTTCAGCTCCCATTCACTTCCGTTGGAGCTGAGTAGTAGTACATGAGAACTGCCAGTACACAGTATACAGGCACTCACAAACGGTCACCAAAATGGAAAACAGCTGATTAGTCAAGGTACCAGCCGTGGGCCCCCCCACTGATCCCATATTGATGACCAATCCCAAGGATAGTAATGGACAATGTTCTATAAGTACTATGCAGATCTGAAATGATATACAGTTAGGTCCAGAAATATTTGGACAGTGACACAATTTTCGCGAGTTGGGCTCTGCATGCCACCACATTGGATTTGAAATGAAACCTCTACAACAGAATTCAAGTGCAGATTGTAACGTTTAATTTGAAGGTTTGAACAAAAATATCTGATAGAAATTGTAGGAATTGTACACATTTCTTTACAAACACTCCACATTTTAGGAGGTCAAAAGTAATTGGACAAATAAACCAAACCCAAACAAAATATTTTTATTTTCAATATTTTGTTGCGAATCCTTTGGAGGCAATCACTGCCTTAAGTCTGGAACCCATGGACATCACCAAACGCTGGGTTTCCTCCTTCTTAATGCTTTGCCAGGCCTTTACAGCCGCAGCCTTCAGGTCTTGCTTGTTTGTGGGTCTTTCCGTCTTAAGTCTGGATTTGAGCAAGTGAAATGCATGCTCAATTGGGTTAAGATCTGGTGATTGACTTGGCCATTGCAGAATTTTCCACTTTTTTGCACTCATGAACTCCTGGGTAGCTTTGGCTGTATGCTTGGGGTCATTGTCCATCTGTACTATGAAGCGCCGTCCGATCAACTTTGCGGCATTTGGTTGAATCTGGGCTGAAAGTATATCCCTGTACACTTCAGAATTCATCCGGCTACTCTTGTCTGCTGTTATGTCATCAATAAACACAAGTGACCCAGTGCCATTGAAAGCCATGCATGCCCATGCCATCACGTTGCCTCCACCATGTTTTACAGAGGATGTGGTGTGCCTTGGATCATGTGCCGTTCCCTTTCTTCTCCAAACTTTTTTCTTCCCATCATTCTGGTACAGGTTGATCTTTGTCTCATCTGTCCATAGAATACTTTTCCAGAACTGAGCTGGCTTCATGAGGTGTTTTTCAGCAAATTTAACTCTGGCCTGTCTATTTTTGGAATTGATGAATGGTTTGCATCTAGATGTGAACCCTTTGTATTTACTTTCATGGAGTCTTCTCTTTACTGTTGACTTAGAGACAGATACACCTACTTCACTGAGAGTGTTCTGGACTTCAGTTGATGTTGTGAATGGGTTCTTCTTCACCAAAGAAAGTATGCGGCGATCATCCACCACTGTTGTCATCCGTGGACGCCCAGGCCTTTTTGAGTTGCCAAGCTCACCAGTCAATTCCTTTTTTCTCAGAATGTACCCGACTGTTGATTTTGCTACTCCAAGCATGTCTGCTATATGTCTGATGGATTTTTTCTTTTTTTTCAGCCTCAGGATGTTCTGCTTCACCTCAATTGAGAGTTCCTTAGACCGCATGTTGTCTGGTCACAGCAACAGCTTCCAAATGCAAAACCACACACCTGTAATCAACCCCAGACCTTTTAACTACTTCATTGATTACAGGTTAACGAGGGAGACACCTTCAGAGTTAATTGCAGCCCTTAGAGTGCCTTGTCCAATTACTTTTGGTCCCTTGAAAAAGAGGAGGCTATGCATTACAGAGCTATGATTCCTAAACCCTTTCTCCGATTTGGATGTGAAAACTCTCATATTGCAGCTGGGAGTGTGCACTTTCAGCCCATATTATATATATATGAATAAATATAGAGAACTGAGTTTTATATGGCCAAGCATAATTCCAGAAGGAAAATTAATAACTAGTACACCCATATAGATAAACAGGTATTTATTACAAAATTCCACATACAAAGCAGGGGTACTGTTAATAAAAAACAAGTTATCAAATATAAGAAGGTGAAGGGTCAAAGAACAATCAGATGTATGACGATAAAATATTCTTTCTATGAATGTCTATTGATCTGGTGGTCTCTTTCGGGTCTGCTCTCATGTCCCTGATCCATGTGTGTGGTTTTTTCTGCTGCGGTACCGGCACATGAGGGTGGATGTGCATTGTGACCTGGGATCAGTAATGATTATTATATTTACATGTGATTCACATGATCCCGGACCACTTGGTATGATACCCTAGATTTTGTGCTCGTGCCTCGGCTCTAATTGTGGACAAGGTGTATGTCCATATGTTACTTTTTATATGGGTCAGGATGTGCGGTTGATCCGGATGATTCTCCCTTTCTTCTATATAGTATTCCTACTAGCTTCCTTTCCCAATGCGGGTACCATGGTGGTATTGTGATTAACATATTTGCATCCTCCCTCCTATTTTTACCTGACTGTGACGTGACTTATCTCTCCTCCCCCCCCCCCCGTCTGTAACTTTGGACATGTGCCGATTTTTATACTGGGATGTTACCAGCATCCTAAGGGTGGCCGCCCTGACTTGATACGTCCTGACGATGACGCTATATCTCCCCCCACTCCGGGCAAATAACATCGGTATTCATAAAAGGGCTCCTACCCTCACTCAAGATGGCCGCGCGCGCTTCGCATGCCCTGTGCTGCCTTGCATGCGCGCGCGCACTGAGGAGCTCCGATCGGCAGGAAGTGACGTTCCCCTTGTGAACGTCACTTCCGCCGGGAGACCCGGAAGTGACGCGCGCGTGGCAGGCACAGTCACGGCGCATGCGGCAATCAGACGGCGGCGGTCTGCAAACAATCATGATGAATATAAATAGATGGGATACACCAGATAGGGTCACACCGCCCCCCGAGGAAGCAACTAAGCGAAACGCGTCGGGGCGTTTCTCCCCCTCTTTACTGGACCCTGGACACGGCTACTGCATAGGAACCTGATATGGGTAAGCTGTTGCTCTAACCCCTGCACAACCCATGGGCTTTTCCCTGTGCCTCTAGACATAATTGGTAGGCCATACAATGTGACTTTTCCCTTTGGGGTGTGCGGTACATTCACTTATGCAGAATACTTGATTAACGCTGTCCGGGCCCTTGGAAGGGTGATCTCTGATTGTTCTTTGACCCTTCACCTTCTTATATTTGATAACTTGTTTTTTATTAACAGTACCCCTGCTTTGTATGTGGAATTTTGTAATAAATACCTGTTTATCTATATGGGTGTACTAGTTATTAATTTTCCTTCTGGAATTATGCTTGGCCATATAAAACTCAGTTCTCTATATTTATTCATTGCTATTTTGAGTGGCCCTCTATCTTGCATTGATTTTCCATCTGTCACCTTATCTTTTTGTCCATATTATATATATAATTGTATTTCTGAACATGTTTTTGTAAACAGCTAAAATAACAAAACTTGTGTCACTGTCCAAATATTTCTGGCCCTGACTGTACATAGACAAGGAAGATGATGAAAGAGTGAAATTCTCAAGAAGTTCAGCACATGTAGGAGGGATCGGAAGATGTGACGAAGACTGGATGAGTGATATGAGGAATGGAGGGGCCGGAGAGCTGAGTTCTAAGGAAATTATAACAATCTTTTTTTTAACCTTTTTGTTCAGAAGGGGAGTTAGCCAATTACAAAAAGTTCACATTCGCCAAAATGCAGTATTTTTTTTTGTAAAATTTGAGCAACATTCATTTCCACTCTAATTTATTGACTTATCGCTATATAAAACTGTACTTTTTCCGATTTACCGGTATTTTGTTAGTTTGTCCATAGTATATTAACTATAGAATAAGGATCAAAAATGAAAAGAACGTAAATATTTAGAAATAAGTTCCTATTTTTTGATTTTTCATAAATGTGAATTTTTCTTTCAGTGGGAATTGTTTGCATTCAGAACATTTCCATATTATTTTGGATATAAGGTGTTAATGTTCGACTGAAAACTTTTCCGCACACATCACGTGTCATGTATTGCCCTGATTGTCATAGCGAGAAATGTCCATATATTTGATTTATTATATCATGAATTCATTTCTGGGATAACATTTTATGATATGACCTTGTATGACAAGGCTGAAATGATGGCTGTAGATAGAGTTATGTATTGCATATCCCCTCTCGACCTGGAGAATGAAGACTCAAACCAACATGCGTGATCCTCATACAATAGAAGATATATGTATGTAATCTGGACTGTATGTGGCTGGTGGGAGTAACAGCTCAGCACCTTGTATATTTATTGTAAGGGAGTCCGTGTATCCTTGTAAGTACATGCCTGCCCTTTCTCAAGGAGCCTATTCAATTTCATCCTGCAATCCCTAATGAATTTACAGTCACTGTGGATAGCGATAGCAAGTTTTCTTGTCCTGCGAAAAGAACGCTGCTCCTTAACCAATCTGAATGTGTTATTGATTGCACTTGTAATGGTGCGCCAGCCCTCATGTTTTTATCTTGTGTAGCAGCAGAGAAGAGTTATTGTAGCCATTTAGGTGTTTATTTGGGTATAATTGCTGAATAATACCTGCAAACGTGGTCTGAGTAATGTTCTGCTTAGATGTCTGGCAGGAACCATGGTCACTTCACAAGACATTCAATGTCGCTAATGTTTTCGTCAGTATTTTTTTTTTTCCTTCTTCAAAGTAGTATAGCATATCAGTCCCATATCCCAATGTCATACCAGACCGAGTTCCAATTTACGTGGTTCATCCGGTATATTTGCCAATATGTATTTATATATACTGTATATTTGGTGGACACAACATGGACTACTCACCGGTCACAGGATACAAACAAATGAAAAGGACGTCCGGTGAAAAAAGCTCCTTGGCAATAAAACTTGACATTTATTGAATGTGAAGAGTATCCTAATTGTGAAATGTCCGTCTATTCCGCAAATAGGTTCAGATATTCAACCACCTGTCGACTGGGTAAATCAAATAGTATAGAACACACAAAAAAAGAAAAAATGTCAGCTCACCGATCTTCTCACTCTTAAGGCTACTTTACACACAACGATATCGCTAGCAATCTCGTTAGCGATGTGACAGGCCCAGATCATTGTTACGATTTGCCGAGATTCCTCATAGGTCGTTTTGTAGCGGTCACACGTACACATCTGACAAACGACACTACATCGTTCAGCGATATATTGTTTGACCAAGGCGGTCGTGTGGATGTTGTTCGTCGTTGGCAGGGTGTCAAACGTAGCAATATGTCTGCTGCGTTCCAAACGACGAATAATATTTTGAAACTGAACGACGTGTCAAGGATCAACGATATTAACCCTATTTGCGATCGTTCGGAGTTGCACGTAGGTGTCACATGCAACGACGTCGCTAACGATGACGGAAAACCATGACCCCAACGACATATAAAATCGTAGCGTGTGAAGCGGCCTTTAGGATGACCCAGAAAACTCCAATATGAAAGTCCAAAAATATCCAGCATCCAACAGCTGCTAAAATCAGAAGAGTTTATTACAAAAATGCATATAAAACCAGCACATGGAATGCAAATGTGATAAAAAGGAGAGATCTCTCAGGTTAGTGCAGACATGTTTTAGACCATGTGAGTTGCAATGCGTAAAGAACATGGTTGAAATCTTGGTGACTAAGAGTTTATTTTATTCCCTTATTAAATATTGAAATAGTAAATCATTAAAATGACATGAAAAGGAGTATGATAGTCTGTTGACACGTTTCAGCGTTCTGCCTTAATCGTAACCGATTCCCATTTATTATAAACAATTAAAAAGCTCCATCCAGTATGGCCAGATCACACTAAGAATGGGAAGATAATAGACCACGGTGTTTACTAGATGGAGATTTTTAACTGTTTATAATAATAATCATGAAGTTTTATTGCCACAGACCTTTTTTTCCCCGCAAATTCTAGAGAGAGTATACGTGGTTCCTCTGTGCTCTGTGCAAACCGAATGGATGAGTCCAAATGACGTATAAATGGTTTATTTCTATGCGTTTCAAGGCATTCCTGCCTCTTCCTCAGGATAAAACCATAGATAAAATGATGGGCTCATACATTCAGTTTGTCAGGGCAGCACAGAGGAACAACACTTACTATTTCCATAATTTCAGTTTGATATTGGACACCCGTGGATCTGCAGCAGAGTATTCATGTACATTAGTGGTTGCGTCACACACAGCTACCGCAGGTGAGGAGGTACCCCATCTACCTCACCCCCTGTCTTCCACATAACTCCCTATTGTGCTCTCTTTCCACTTTAGTTTTCTCCTTTTTTATTCTGAGGCGGATATACTGCCGGTGTAGTGGGTGCAGCTGCCTGGGCCCATAGCTGGAGGGGGCCCACAGCCAGTGGACACATTTTTAGGTTTCTGTGGTCCAGATATTTTTTTTTTCAATTTTACAATTTTTGTGTCATACTAACATCTTAATAAAAAATAATGTTGCAAATTTCACACTGGTCACTGGGACTTTTTTAGACTTTAATTTCTAGTCTTTTCAGGAAGAGTTTTCAGCAAGGTTTCTTATCATCATAGGCAGCTGTATGTACAGCTGATAGGATCCACCAGTCACAGTAGGTGATGTCACAGCTAATGCTGCTCCCCTTCCTGCACAATGATCTTTTCATACACGCACTAGACACTTCAATACAAAAGATAGGGTCGGGGCTCTAACCATTGTGCCTAATGTACATGGGATATTTCCTGAATCAACAGGAAGTTGGAGCCCCAGTGGTCATTGTGATAACTGCAAGTCAAGATTTCTATTTTTCATTTTTAATACAAATTGTGATCGGTAAAAAAAGACTTTACCATTTCTTTCATACATTTAACACAAAAATCTGATGTAAATAATTTATTTTTTTGATGATACTTTTCTTCTAATCGATTCTATACGATTCTACATGCCTCCTTATATCAAAGCTTTGTGGAATATGATTTTTTCTGTCACATTTTATAAGAAAAGACTTCTTTGGTCTTCCATATGATATCAGAGTAATACGAAGTACTGTGGGGAGTTCATGCAAGCCCCAAATTGGCTTCATGCAAAAAAAAAACACAAGTGGGCTGAAAGAGGAAGCTGGGACATAGGCAGCAGTACAGAGGAACAGTGGAAGTCCTGTAATTGAGTATGTGTTTCTTATGTTAGTACTAGTGATGGGTGGACTTGCAGATAACCGGGACCGGCGAACTTAACCAATTTAAAAAAATATTCGGTGTCGGCCGGGAATTGATCCCAGATATTGTTACGTCACCACTGGAGTCCGCTCCAGCGACTTCTGCTCCGATCGCCAGGTGACGCCGTGTTCCTGCCGTGGATGGTGCTGGTGATGGGAGAGGAGTCGATGCCAGCGGCACCGGTGGGCGCAGGCTCCGATCATCCACTGGGCTGGGTTATCTTGGGATCTGCAGTACCACTGGCTGACTGTGGGTGGCGTGTGTCTTCCAGCTGAAGTTGCCAGCGTTCAGCTACAGCCAATGGGAAGACACCACACCCTTCTTAGTTCCCCTCCTGTCTGCTGGCCTCTGCCAGAGATAGTTCTGATTTCCTAGCTCCTGGTCCGCCCTATTCTGTTTTGTGATTCCTGTGTGCTGACTTCTTCTTCGTGTTTTCTGACTACCCTTCTGCCTGCTGTTTTTGTACCTCGCTGCCAGATCCGGATTTGACCTCTGCTATGTTTTCTTATTACGTCCTTGCCTGCCGATTCTGTTCCTGTTCTGTTATTCCTGGTTTGACCCTGCCTGACGACTACTCTCATCGGACTGCACCCTTCCAAAGGTAGTGATCTCCAGGGCCCTGTGTAATTCCAAATCCCTGTATAGGGGTTAAAGGGTTTCAGGGTTCTGGGGGTCCTGCTTGGTGAGTGGCTTCCCTCTAGCCTGTCCATTACAGCCCGTCTGAGTCTGTTGATCCAGGCGGGCGTTACAGATATCTGGCCGGACGCCGGTCACCATATAAGTCTGTGGGGAGCAGAATCCAGGGATTAAAAATAGTGGTAGACGGGATAGGAGCAGGCACACTATACTTACCAAGGCTGCTACGTGGTGGTAACTGCTCCCGTGGCCGCCCATTAACTTCCAGGCCACTTATTAGACTCATGCATATGCACTGCTTTACCACTGGCATCTGTGATTGGTTGCAGTCAGATGCACCCCCATCCTGAGTGGCAGTGTGTCAGCTGACTGCTTCCAATCACACACGCTGTCTGTGTCTATAGTGGCATAAAAATAAATTAAAAAATTGCGTAGGCTCCCCCCATATTGATACCCAGCACAGATAAAGCATATGGCTGCAGGATACAGCCCCCAGTCATGTGCTTATCTTGGCTGTATATCAAAATAAGAGAAACCGCATGTGACCTTTTTTTTTTTTAATTAAATAAATAATTTAAAAAAACGACGTGCGCCCCCCCTTCCCCAATTTTGATACTCCGCCATGATAAAACCTGACAGCTGGTAGCTTGTATTCTCAGGCTGGTGAGACCCATGGTTAATGAGAGCCCAACAGCCTAAAAATAGTTGCCTGCAGCCACCCAGGATTGTCACATCCATTAGATGCGACAATCCCAGCACTTTACCCGGCTCTTCCCAATTGCCTTGGTGCGGTGGTAATCTGGGTAATAAGGGGTTAATTGCATCTCACAGCTGCCACTAAAACCTAGATTAATAATGGGGAGGGTCTATGAGACCTCCCCATTACTAATCTGTAGGTGAAAGTAAATAAACACAAACACCGAAAAAATCCATTATTTGAAATAAAAGACTAAAAACACCCTCTTTCACCAATTTATTAACCCCCTCAAACACCCCTGCAGATCCAACGTAATCCATACGAGGTCCCATGACGATTCCAGCACTGATAGATGAAGGCACAGCACACGATCTTGCAACATGACCGAACGCTGTGAAGTTCAGGCAGAGACTGAGTTGTGATGAGCAGTGACGACACTCGGCTTACTTGCGGTCACAGCTGGTGGTTCCCACGGTCTTCCACCTATGTTCGCAGGTAACATAGCAAAAAAAGTCAAATCTGCATCACTTGGCAAAAAAATGCACAAAAACGTTTTTCACGTCATTGGGTGCAGTTTTCTGCCAGGAGGTGCAAATTTGGTGCTGAAATCCATAGCCCATTATTACACTAATATAGTGCACAACCAAAGTAATTGGTGGGCTTCAACATCACTTGCAACGTAAAAGCACAAGATGTTTAACTTGACTACAATGTACAGCAGGTAAAGTAAGTATTGAACGCGTCACCAATTTCCTAAGAACATAGATTTATAAAGGTGCTAATGACATGAATTTCACACCAGATGTTGGTAACAACTCTTTAATTCACACAGGCAAAGAAATCAAACCATGAGACATCCATAAATTATGTGTAATAATGAGAAATGACATGAAATGAAAAAGTGCTGAACACACTTACTGAAATGTATTCAATACTTCTTACAATATACTTTGCTGGTGGTAAAAGCTTCAAGATGCCTCCTGTATGGAGAAAGTAGTCATGTGCATTGCTCAGGTCGGATTTCGGCCTATTCTTCCACACAAAAGGTCTTCAAATCCTGGAAATCCTATGGGCTCCTTCAATGCATTCTGAGCTTTAGTTCCTTCCATAAATGTTTTATTGGATTCAGGTCAGGTGATTGGCTGGGCCATTCTAGCAACTTTAGTCTCTTTTTCTGAAACCAATTGCAAGTTTCCTTGACTCTGCGTTGGGATCATTGTCTTACTGAAATGTCCACCCTCGTTTAATCTTCATCATTATGGTAGATTTTTATCAAGAATGTATTGGTACAGTTGTCTATTCATCCTTCCTTCAATATGAAGTTTGCCTTTGCCGTATCCTGAAAAATAGCGCCACACCATGATGTTTCCATGTCCAAACTTCACTATTGGCATGGTGTTAAAGGCTTCCAAACATAGTGTGTATTATGGCATTCAACGAGTTCAATTTTGTTGTCATCTGACCAGAGTATTTTACAAGACTGTCTAAGGGTATGTGCGCACTAGGCGTTTTTTTCACGCTGCGTTTTTATGTGCATTTTTGTCTCAAAAAACGCACCTGCGGCTAAAAAACGCGGTAAAAACGCATGCGTTTTTACCGCGATTTGGTGAGTTTTTTGCTGCGTTTAGTGCTCACTGCGTTTTTAATCAGTGCACAATCCCATTAAAGATTGTTGATGAAAAAAAAAAGGTCTGATGTCATTTCCTTCTTCAAAATGTTCATTGTATGCAGGAGAGCAGATAGCTGCAGAACTAGTGTATGCAGGAGAGCAGACAGCAGCTGCAGAACTACAAGGCTCAGCATCCTCCATCCAGGACTGAATGCAGGAGTTTTTTGCCCCCCAAAAAAATGACGTGGGCTTCGCCATATTTTTGTATGCTAGCCGGGTACAGCAGGCAGGTACAGGCTGCCCCCAACCCCAGCTGCCTATTTGTACCCGGCTGGGAATCAAAAATATAGGGAAGCCCTTTTTTTATATTTCATGAATTTCAAGAAATAATTTAAAAAAAAAATGACGTGGGCTTCGCCCAATTTTTGAGTCCAGCCGGGTACAACTAGGCAGCTGGGGATTGGAATCCACAGTGCAGGGTGCCCATGCTTTCTGGGCACCCCCGCTGTGAATTGCAGTCCCGCAGCCACCCCAGAAAATGGCGCTTTCATAGAAGCGCCATCTTCTGGTGCTATATCCAACTCTTCCAGCTGCCCTGATGCCGGGTGGCTCGCTGGGTAATAATGGAGTTAGGGCTAGCTGTATATTATCAGCTGGCCCTAAGCCCAAAATTTATGGTGTCATGCCAATATTAGACATGGCCACCATGAATTTCTAGTAATGATAAAAAAAAATACAACACACAGAAAAATATTTTTATTAGAAATAAAACACAACACAATTAGTGACTCCATCTTTATTGAAATAAAGAACCCCCCCTCCGCAGTAATCCTGGGTCAGGGTCCCGCGCCGTCCAATCCGGATCCAATATCATCTGATCGGTTTGCTGGAAGGCAAAGCGATCAGATGATGTGTCAGGTTCTAGGGGCTGAAGCACATTACACATCAGCTGATTGTATAAAAGCCAATTATACAATCAGCTGATGCATCGGTGCAAAAAAAAAATAAATAAATACTCACGTCTGTGCTGATAACCGGCAGCTCCTGGAGCGATCGGATGAGAGTATGATCCTGTCCCATCGCTGCAGCAGCTGCCGGTAATCAGCTGATGAAGTCTCCTGATGGCAGGATCAGCTGATAGCCGGCCGGGCGCGATAAATCCGGCGACTCCGCGAGAATTACGATCAGCTGATGCGTCAGGTGACTGCATCAGGTGATCCACCGCCAGGTCCTGCAAGCTTCGTACGTGCCCCGGGGAGACTGCACACAGCCAGAGCGGCGGGACCGGGACAGGAGCAGGCATGGCACCGGGACCCTGCAGACAGGTCAGTATATATGACATTTTTTTTTTCTACTGTTCACTTTTGTTTTCGCCGCTGCCTCCACCTCCCGCCCAGACATGGCACCGCACGGAGCTGACATGGCACCGGGCGGGTTGTGGAAGCAGCGGTGACGGTACCGGGAGGATTCATGCTTCTGTGTTTACCAACAGAAGGAATCCTCTTCCTGTACACACCACTATACTGCCCGCCCCTTGCGTTTATAGCTGCGTTTTTAGTCATAGAAATGCAGCTATATGCATTTTTCATTGCGTTGTTGAACATCTCATTGAACTCAATGGGTGAAAAACGCAGTGAAAAACGCAGAAATAGTTGACATGCTGCGTTTTTGTGGTCACCACAAAAACGCAGCTACAAAAAAACGCTGTGTGCGGACAGCACTTCTGAAAACCCATAGACATTGCTGGGGAAGCAATGTCACTGCGTTTTCAGCACAAAAACGCGGTAAAAAACGTCGCTAAAAACGCAGCAAAAACGCCTAGTGCGCACAAGGCCTTAATGTTCTTGAGAAAACTTTAAGGCTATGGGCGCACGCTGAGTTTTTTTGACGCTGCGTTTTTGTGCGTTTTTGGCCGATAAAAACGCACAAAAACACACCCGCGTCGAAAAAACGCGCCAAAAAACGCATGCGTTTTTACCGCGATTTGGTGCATTTTTGGCTGCGTTTTGCTGCGTTTTTGATCTCTGCGTTTTGCTGCGTTTTTCCACTGCATTGCATGGGCGGAAAACGCAGAAAAACGCAGGAAAGAATTGACATGTCCATTTTTCTTTTCTAGCTCAAAAACGCAGCTTAAAAAAAAAGTTGTGTGCGGACAGCAAAAATGAAAACTCATAGACTTTGCTGGGGAAGCAAAGTCATACAGTTTTGAGGCCAAAAACGCACCAGAAAAACGCGCAAAAACGCCGCGAAAAGCGCACTGTGCGCACATAGCCTAAACATGCTTGAACATGCTTTTTGTTCAGCAATGGAGTCTTGTGTTGTGAGCATGCATAGAGGCCATGGAGGTTGCATGCATTACTTATTGTTTTCTCTTATTACTTATTGTTACTTATGGTCCTTGGTACTTGGACAACTTTTCTGATAATTCTTTTCACTTTTCTATCTGAAATCTTGCCAGGAGCACATAGTCATGGATGGTTTATGGTGAAAGGATGTTCTTTCCACTTCTGGATGTTTGCCCCATCAGTGATAACTGGAGCCTTCAGTAGTTTATAAATTCTTCTTTAACCAATGCCATCAAAATCTTTTGTGACAATATGGTTGCAAAGGTCTTGAGGCAGCTCACTGGTTTTACTCAGCATGAGATGTTTTTTGTGGGGCACCTTGGTAATGATACACCTTATTATAAGCCATCAGTTGAACCAGCTGTCATTATTTTTCAATAAGTGGCAGGATTGCTTTGAAATTACTGATAAATTTCAACTGGTATCATCACTTTCCATGGCTTTTTTCACCTCTCTTTCTGCTTGTGTTCAATACATTTTTGCTGTGTCATTTCTCATTTTTACAGATCAGTATGTTTATGGACAGGTATCGTTTGATTTCTTTCCCTGTGTGGATTGGATGGGTTTCTACTGAGATCTGATGAGAATGTCATGTCAATGGCACCATTAGAAATATATTTGGAAAATTGGTTATGTATTTAATACTTCTTATACCCACTGTATCTAAACACATAACACAATCTTTTTCAATTCAGCATATTTTTGAGCTCTTGATTCCCTTTAAGAGAACAATTAGAATTGGAGAGCAGGAAGTGACTGACAAATGACAGACAGATGGCAGCATAAATTGACTCTTCACGTGTATTAGTCGATGTCTTATAATGAGACATTCCACTATTACATTACTGTGTCATTTGCAAGTCTCATGTGGCAACAATTTTACTAGAGAAATGTAATCAGTGTGAGTAATCGGGTTTAGGTCAAGTGAGCCTTGTTGTGGATGCTTAAAGTGAAATTATATTCCAAAGAGAAGTAAAGCCTAATGAATTATTCAATCAATTAATCAAAGAGTATCATTTGCACACCAATGCTGCGATTTGACCAGTATAAACTATGGAGAATATATCTTAGCTGGAATTAGAATTTTGTCTTAATTGAAAGTAAATCATCAATAACAATTTGACAGCAGGGATCTCTTACAGAACACAAGCAACACTGACTTTCAACCAAGGGTGAAAAATTAGGTAAAATTACCCAAGAGCTAAAGAAATGGGCACATTAGATAAATGTCATCCAAACTTCACAAATTTGATGGTATCATCTGATGTCATTGGGAGCATCCAATGTCAAATAGGCAGGAAAAGACCAGAAGATGGAAGTCTACTGCCGAATAATAAATCAGCGAGATAGCCACCAGAAATGACAGCAATTTGCTTGCATTGCCCTTCCTACGGATAACTTGTGGTGAACAGATCAATCTGAGGAGGACTGAGTTTGAGTTGAGTTTCTTTAGGGGGGAGTAGGGTATGCCACCCCCCTTCAGAAGTAGCCGGCACACCGAAGGTTTATTGTATTGTAATATAATTAATATAATGCATGGTGTTTCTTGTAAACTGCCACGAGGTGGCAGTGTAGGTTTGTGACGGCTACCCTGGCACCTGGACAAGTAAACAATGGGTTAAGAGAGAGGAGAAGGATAGAATAGTGTATATATAGGACAGGGTAAAAAAGGATGTGAGGCGAATCACCAGAAGGAGTTAGAGACAAGAGGCCATAACGTTGCTATAATTCAAGATCCAAAGGGTCACCCCTTTCATCCCTGACACGTGGGGTCCTGCTCTTAAGAGGACTATGGAACTGCATCCCCAGAAGCGGGGTTTAGTCTGGTCGGTTGGGGAGGCATCCATTCTTTCCTGGATTCGAAACCCATAGAAATCCCCTGCGAGACCGAAGGTCAGTGGGCCCTTAACTGAGAAGGGTAGGTCCTGGCCAAAAGCACGAACAGAGCCTTTCGAAAGTGCAAGCTAATCCATGTGGGTGGGACGGGTAGGCTTAACTCCTTAACAACCGCGGGCAGTAATATTACATCCTAGCAGTCATAATGTTACTGCCCGCGGTCTGCTGCTGGCAGTTTGCCGCGATCGGCGCACATCTCAGCTGATTTTCACAGCTGACATGTGTGCCTGCCAGGCACGAGTAGAATCGTTATCTGCTCGTGCCGTTTAACCCCTTAAATGGTGCTGTCAATATCTGACAGCGCCATTATAATGGCATTGGCAGTAAACATTTACTCACCGGCCGATACTGGAAGTCACATGATGGGTGAGGCAGAAAATGAGCATATCTGCTGATTACAGCTGTGTAGCTGTGATCAGCAGATATGGCAGAGCAATCGCATTGTTGATCCATATAGCCCCCTAGGGGGACTAGTAAAATTAAAAAAAAGTAAAACAAAAGTTTTAAAAAATTAAAAAAAAATAAAAAACCCCTAAAAGTTCAAATCACCCCCCTTTCGCCCCATTGAAAATTAAAGGGTTAAAAAAAGAAATGCCCGATCTATCAAAATAAAAAAAAATTAATCTGATCAGTAAACATCATAGCGGCAAAAAATTCCAAGCGCCAAAATTATGTTTTTTGGTTGCCACAATTTTTTTTATCATTTTTCAGTACACTATATGGGGTAAAACTTATGGTTTCATTTAAAAGTACAGCTCGTTCCGCAAAAAATGATCCCTCACATGACCATATTGACTGAAAAATAAAAAAGTTACGTCTCTCGATAGAAGAATGGCGAAAAAAAAACGGAAAGCAAAAAAACGGAAAGCGAAAAATCGGCCGGTCGGGAAGGGGACTGTTTGAATCTGTTTGGGCAGTGTGACATCAGGAGAATGAGGGGTGTTGTGAATATATTTCAATTGGATTACAGTTTTGGGCTCCCTCTTGTGGTCAGTGCTGGTAGTGCAGTTGACTTGCTGAATGGGAAACAGACAGCTAAGGAGGATTGGGCCTATATAACTGAGTAGTTTTCTCCTGTTCCTTGCCAGTGCTCAATGTATCTCCTGTGTGTTAAGGACATTCTAAAACCAGCACTTTTTTCTGTGTCTACCAGAACTCCTCTCAGATAAGTTGGTCTTTGTACCTCTGCTTATGGTGTTCACTTTCTTGTTATTTTGCCTATGTGGAGTTCTTGGTGGAGTTGGATCATTCCCTGCTGGGAGTATCTGTGTACCTTGCTCCATGTTCTGCTATATATTGTGTTTTGTCATGCTTGGTACTAAAATCAGTCCCTCTTCTATATGTGTTTTTCTTGGATTCCAGTAACACCAGCGTACTGATATAGTGGGGGAGAGCCTGAGTAGGCTCAGTATTTTTCCATATCAGGCGTGCAGGTATTTACTAGGGTTTTTATGGCTGCAGTCAGTGCTCTTTCTTATCCTTTCCTATGCAGATAGTTTGGGCCTCATCTTTGCTGAATCTATTCTCTACCTATGTATTGTGTTTTCCTATATCACCGTAGTCCTTACATATGGGAGGCCATGTATATCTTTGGTCATGGCTCTGAGGCAGATTAGCTTTTCTAATATTTCTCTCTGTAAGAATATTTACTGTAGTTCTCCGGCTGTGTCGAGGCGACCAGGTCATCATAGGCATGTCCCATTGCTACTTCTAGTTTTGTGTTAGTATTTGGTCTGCAGCCCGTTAAAGTTCCAGCTACTCTGGTTATTTTTTGGGTTTCCGAGTTTTTGTCCTTTTTCTGATCCTCCTTGGTCACTGAATCATAACAGAGGGGCCTTGTGGTGTCCGATGAAGCCCAGGTGCCAGGAAAGCGATCTGCCAATACATTATATGTGGAGGTGGAGTCTGTATTGTCTCAGAGAGAGAATGGATGGAAGTGTGGATGGTGGCAAAGTCATCCTTTTAATGGAGCAGTGACTGAGAGGCAAGGGGTTACAGAGCGGCTTGCGCTGTGGCCTGGTAACCCCTGTATACACGACTACCACTGCCTACCCTGTCCCCCTCACAATTCCTCATTGAAATTTTCTCCTTAGGGAGAGTGACGCATCAGGTTTGGAATGCCAGTAAGAAGAGACTTAAATGCCTTGCATTTTCCTCTTGGAAATTAAATATGCATATTGCCTCTTTAGAGAGGAAGAGGACTTGAACTATAGTGCCACCTAGGTAGCAATCCTAAAAGTCAATATAGAGCCTTAAACAAACCAGTTTACGGCTCCATGCAAATTCTGACACTTTCAAATTTGAGTCACAATTGTCAAGAAAAATAAAACTTTACCCGCACCATTTTGCACAATGCGTGAAGCATCAGAGAGCAGGCTAATGTCTTTTCGCATTGCCGCTCAGGCTCTCCATAATGCCCTGCAGCGATAGCATTTAGTGGATTATCATATCTTGTACAGTGGTGGTTAATACCTGGGATATCACAGATGAGTGGTCCCAGTGGAACAAAGTCTCTTTACTGTAGAGTGTAAGCTCTTATAGTCAGTAGGATCCTCTCTCCCTCCTGTAGTGTGTAAGTGCTTATTGTAAGTGTAAGTAGGGTCCTCTCTCTCTCCTATAGAGTGTAAGCTCTTATGGTCAGCGGGGTCCTCTCTCTCTCTCCTGTAGAGTGTAAGCTCTTATGGTCAGCAGGGTCCTGTCTCTCTCTCCCTCCTATAGAGTGTAAGTGCTTATTGTCAGTGGGGTCCTCTCTTCCTGTAGAGTGTAATCTTTTATGATCAGCAGGGTCCTCTCTCTCTCTCTCTCTCTCTTCTGTAGTGTGTAAGCTCTTATGGTCAGCGGGGTCCTCTCTCTCTCCTGTGGAGTGTAAGCTCTTATTGTCAGCACGGTCCTCTTTCCCTCCTGTAGAGTGTAAGCTCTTATGGTCAGCAGAGTCATCTCTCCCTCCTGTAGAGTGTAAGCTCTTATGGTCAGCAGGGTCCTCTTTCCCTCCTGTAGAGTGTAAGCTCTTATGGTCAGCAGGGTCCTCTCTCTCTCTCCTGTAGAGTGTAAGCTCTTATGGTCAGCAGGGTCCTCTCTCCCTCCTGTAGAGTGTAAGCTCTTATGGTCAGCAGGGTCCTCTCTCTTTCCTGTTGAGTGTAAGCGCTTATTGTCAGTGGGGTCCTCTCTCTCTATCTCTTCTGTAGAGTGTAAGCTTGCATGATCAGCGGGGTCCTCTCTCTCGCTTCTGTAGAGTGTAAGCTCTTATTATCAGTGTGGTCCTCTCTCCCGTACCTGTGGAGTGTAAGCTCTTATGGTCAGTGAGGATCTCCCTCTCTCACTCTTCCCTTACCCACATACTGTATGTTTTCTAAGCAATTAAAAGACTTCCAGCATTGAGAGTTGCAAAAATGTATTTGCATCAATTAAAATTTTAGTAGAAAATTAAAAAAATGACGGTGAATTTTTATTTCAAAAGATCCACTTATATCTAGTGATAACATATGCATAATTAGCCGAGCAGTGTGTGTATGGGGTGGGTTGAAAGAGATAGCTGTCAGTCAAAATTTTTTTATCCAACAGTTATCTAATGTGTTTGGCCAGGCTTAATCCAACTAAGGTCTGACCACAATATCCTTGAAAGAGCGAATATTTCTATTTTATAGGGGTCAGAGCAACTGAAATGCTGTATGTGTTATGTGACTTTTTTCTCTACTGTTTATGTGCGTGAGAGAGAAAAATGGACCTTACGGGGACAACTACCAGATACTGTTAGAAAATAATTATCTTTATTTCTATAGCGCCAACATATTCCACAGCGCTCTACAAGTAAGAGGGCTATATACAAACAATCATAAGCAACAGTTACGAACGACACAATAATTAAAGCAAAAATAATGACAACCCTGCTCAGAAGAGCTTACATCTACAGTGGGGTGAAGTGGGGGGACAAGATACAGGTGCTTATTTACGACAGTCCAGCCATCTCAAAGAAATTAGGATAAATAAAAGTTGCACGAGCCAGTCAACAGCCAATCCTTGTAATGCTTTAGGGTGCGGTGGAGATTGACGGAGACTTATGCTCTAAGAATTAGTGGAGGAGATATATATGAATTGACTTTGATTAGGGAGGGTGATAGGCCACCCTAAAGAGATGTGTTTTTAAGGAGTGTCTGAAGCTGAGTAAGTTGGATTCATCCTAGTTTCTTGGTGTAGAGCATTTGAGAGGATTGGTGCAGCGCGGGAGAAGTCTTGGGCCGGCAGTGGGAGGTTTGGATTAGTGTGGATGTTAGTCGAAAGTTGTTTGTAAAGCTTAAAGAATGGGTAGGGTGATAGACAAAGATAAGGGTGGAGATGTAGGGGGGTGCCAAATTGTGAAGAGCTTTGTGGGTGACAGCATGTGTGCCGCCCCTGCAGCGGTCGAACCGTTCGGATCCGGGGTTTACTGCTGTGGCTCGAGGGTCTCCGGACCCGGGGGCTCACGGCCACTTCAAATGAAAAGGGGGGTATTTACAGGGGATAAGAGTTTGTGACGCCACACGTGGTTCGCAGTAAGGGGAGTACCGCCGCTGCCAATGGGAGTACCCTTGGGAGATGGAGTGGGGCAGCCAAATGACGTTCCCTCCATGGGTAGGGGAGGCCCTAGGACTTTGGATGATGGAGGTGGTGTAGGGGAGCGTGGTGCAGATTGGAAGCAGGGGAGGACAGCGTACTCACTTAGGCAGTGTTGGTAGTGCTGCGATTGCAAAGCAGACTCTGACACAAAGGTAAACCAAGTCTCTGGGTGCCGCTGCCCTCCTGGGGGAGCTTGTTCGGGTGTCCGTCTCCTCTGGTACTGCCGGATGGTCCGGAGCCTGCCTCCGTACACAAATTTTGGTATGTTCTGGTGTCCCATTGGCTTAAAGCTGTCCGGGTTCCGCTCACTACTTGGTAGTTGGTAGTGGAGCTGTGCTCTCAGGGGTTCCTGCTTGGGATTTTTGCAGGCTGCATGGATTTGAAAGCCCTATCCCCCTCGTTGCGCTAGTGCCCCGATCTCTGAGCTTCTTGGGGACAGTACATGATGACACTTTCCTCCACAGGCTAATTGCCGGGTTGCCTGAAGCTACTCCATGACCTAGGGTCCTGTACCACGCCGTACTTTCGGTCCCGGACCAGTTATTAGGCTTGAGATGCTGTCCGTCGTTCAAGACCGGGTCCAGGCACCCAGCCTCAATACCCTGCGACCGGGTCTCGGACTCCTCCGGGCCCAGACCACCGACAACATACATGGAGCTACTACTCCCTCAGCCCCTCACTTCTTGAGGGCTAACACTGTTCTGCTCACTTCCCTCCCACCAGCCTACCTGACCCCCTAGGTGGGCGGCCCTATTCCAGCTAGCTGACAGGGTGTGATGTGAGGTGTGGCTGGAATTTGGATGCGGATAAAGGCAGTACCATAGGTTGGGAACCCGCAACCATGAGGGGTTGAGTCCTGCACCAAAAGATAAAGAGGGTGCAGTACCCTGTGACACCATGACTAGTTCAGGGCCTTCATACAAGTACTTTATATTGGCTCCTATATTGTATGGGCAGCCAGTGGCACAGAGTAGAAGAATACGGCCATGTGACCTTCATATTTTCATGTTAGAACATTATGGGATGTTCTTACTATGTATATGCCATAGCATTCTACTTGTTGAATTTCCTATCTCTGACCTATAATAGGAAAAGCACTTAGTGTAAGTGCTTAGCGCTGTCATTTTAATTTCCCACTAAAAGTGTAAATCTGGTGGCTCCGGGATGCACCTAGCAAATGAAATGCTTTTCTTGCCACTGTACAATGCTCCAAACCCTTGCTATGTTGGATCTTTGCAGTAGAAGCTTTAGCCATGGTTACTTTTGCTATAGTACTGACCAACTGGCCATCTGCATGTCTTGCATTTGTTTGCAACCTAAAGAAGAAGAAAATAACTTGTGCAAAAGCAAAACTGGAGAAACCTAGCAAAGAAAATCCCTTTAATTATAACTTTCTAAAAGTTCAAAGTCTAGCTTTTGAGCTGATGCTTATTTTAATAGAGATCTTTTAGTGCTACATCAGCTCTTTCTGTTCTACGAACGTGGAAATAGTTTACTCTAATATCCAAAAAGGTCTTGGCGCTGACTTTTACTTTTTATGAACAAATGTATTTGGCACCGAGAGCTGTCAGTCTTGGGTCCAATAGTCCACATTGATTAAGAAAATCATTGCTTTCATGTGCTTTGGTTTCTGCAACTTGGTATATTATTTTTGTATTCTGCATTAGAAGTAGATTGTCATGCTCAATTCATCTATTCAGCTAGTCTTACCTATGCTTGGTATTGCATGCCCCTTGAAAATCCATTTTGGCAGTGGCAAATCCAGAAGTTAATATGCTGGAACATATCCAATTCAATCTGTACCTCACAGATACAGTCTATTTCTTTGCTCTCTTGCTGGTTGGCTAGGCTTGCTTGTTTATGGGATTTACTGGCCAAACAACTCTATGAGGCACTGCAAGGAACACGTAAATACCATAATCAGCTCTTGAGATTCATGCTATGTAAATCTAGAGCTAAGGGAAATGCTACCTTTGAAGAAGCTCTTGGATCCCACCAAAAAATATCTGAAACGGGACAAGTTTAGGTGATTCAAGGGCCAAGAGGCTGGTTAGGAGACTCCAGTAGTTTACACTGTTTGAAAATACAGCAGGTCTTGTTCAGTTTTCCCAATATGCAATGGCTATTACCTAATTTGACATATGTGAGGTAGCGACCACCAATATAATGCTCGCTATATGTCGCAGTGGAGAAGGTCGCTGCGATATTAAACTGAAGAGGTTGCTATGGGACTTGTAGTTCCACAAAGGCTTCTTTCTGCATATAAGGGTCAGGTTCCCTTTAATAAGCCCAGTGTGCTGTGCAAGTCTGGAGAATCACAGACCTCCACCTGTGGGTGTGTCCAGTCTGATTTAGGAGACTGGCAGTGTGTATTCTGCAGAGGGCGAGAGCAGAGCAGGGAGCTCTGGGTGTATCAGCCTGTGTGGAGGCTGAACACGGGGCTCTGGAATTCAGTCTGGGTTTAAACTGGAAGTAGTGTGCAAGCCAGGCTGGTTAGTGCTGTGGCTACTGGACCAAAGCTCTCCTGGAGTGGAGAGACAGACAGGAGTCTGCAGAGTGTCTCTGGGTTCTTGGAAGGAGCCACAGCAAGTGTTGTTCGCTGGCAGGAGCCAGTGTGTATGGGCACCACACTTTCAATAGAGACCATATTGGACTGGAAGCCCACGGTATGTGGTTGTGCTATGTTTTTGCCTTAAGCCAGGAGAGGCCTGTTATGTTTAATGTTTGCCGTTTATGACAAGTTTTTAATAAACGGCTGGAATTTTTTATGAAGATACTGTGTCATCCTGTGACCTTCCCTATGCCTACCTGAGCTAATCCTCACACATGGCAAAAGGAAAGACAACTGATAAATCTTCAAAAGTGTCACACTCACCCATGGTGACTACAAGGGCATAACAACTTGACCATGAAGCAATCCAAGAAGATCATTCGATGTGATAAATCATGTTTTATTTGACATCTTGTGGTTGGCCATATGTATTCTTCCTTGTCTTTCAGTCTTGACTTGGAAGACTCCAAGATGTGGGAGATTTCCAGCTTAAACAAACCTGACTTTGTAATAGCCTTTTAGGTAATGTTTAAGCAATATGTGTCTTTGTGTGATAAGGATGTGAATTGTAGTCTGTCAAAGATTTTTCTACAGGTTTAGTTACAAACTTGAGTTCCGAACCAAATTTCTGCAAAAGGAAAGGTGGACACATTTGTACCTACTCATTTTTCGAAACCATGTAAAGCTATAGTATTCAATAAGGGCAGTGGATTGTATTCAGATAGGATAATGTGCTTGTCTTACTACAAAAAACATTTAGAAATGGTTTGAGGAGCATGACATTAAAGGGGAGTTTCACTAGTTATTTTTTTAAGGCACATCAATATAATGTTGAGAAACAAGGTTTTACTCAAATACCTTGTGTTGCCAATAGTGCATGTGAGCGGCGTTATTGTGGTCAGCTCATCCTCTTCTTGTGACCCCCCGAGCTCCGTGACCTCTGATGTCCGGTCAACTTCACTGTTTACCTGACATCACCATGGCCAGCCCCAGTCTCCCTGAGTCACTGGGCGGTGGGCAGTGTTTTAATGCTCGTCACAGCCCAGTGTCGCTCCTGCTTGCAGCACTCTGTAGTGATGGAGGAGGGAGATGATGGGCTGTGATGAGCGGTGAGACTATGCCCACTGCCCAGTCACTCAGGAAGACTGGGGCTGGTTGTGCTGATGTCAGGTCAACTGGAAGTTGACGTGACGTCACCGTACATTAGAGGTCGCGGAGCCTGGGGGTCATGAGAAGGGGATGAGCAGACTGCAATAGCACCACTCAGAGGCACTAATTGGCAACACAAGGTATTTGAGACAAACCTTGTTTCTTAACATAATATTGATGTGCCTTGAGGACCAACTTAAAGAATATTTTGTTAGTACTTTAAAAAGAGACGTATAGGACAGCACTGACCAAAAAGGTAAGACATTTGCCATACACGGATGCACGGCTGTCAGACCCTAGTTCCTCATCCAAGTCTGCCAGGATCCATTGATAGAAAAACCAGAAAAGTGCCATATTTAGCTAACACCATGTTACACCATGTATCGGTCCAAACAGAAGCACTTTTTACATTTTTTCTGCCAAACAATGTTGATGGACTTGGGTATTTTTCCTTTCTGCTTAAATCTTGGAACCTCTTACTTTCCGACATGTTCGATGACGTGTCAGATCTATTTCGACAGTTTTGATGGGGACCTACAAAATAAAAAGCAGTTGGTTTTAGTACTGACTGATCAGCATATAGCCCTTGAACAATTTTTTTGTAGCAACTACATTGTAAATTTATAGCAAAGGATGGGATGTTGAAATTCATACTTGGAAATTCTCTTGTTCTGGAGGAGAGCTTCGCAGCTGCACCTTTCCAGCAGACAGCCCAGGGAATTACTCCAAAGCATCTGGAGAAGAAGCAGATTTATGTGATAGATAAACCCAGCCCTGACTTAGATATTCCAGCCTGTTTTTCCCTGTCGTGCGCAGCCCCATTAATTTAGTAACAGTGTATTCTCATTGCAGAGATATGGCAGATAAATCCATCTTAATGTGGACCACATCATTTCCTGCAGGCTACAAAGCTTACCCAATGTTTCACTGAACATTTTGTTTTAGTAATTCTCACTGTTACTTTTTAATCACACTGTACTTTCACGTTTTAACCCTCGCCTGTCTGCCAGCTTTGGGCAGGAGAGCTTTGCAATGCAGTGTATTGCTGCCCTCTCCAGCACTGCGGAGTTTAGAGCAGTCTCCTGTCTTCGATCTGATCCCTCTATAATTATTTTTCTAATAAAATTGTGAAATCCAGTTAATGTGTCAGATTAAGGCAAGTCATATCCTGGCTGCTCAGGGTGTTGATGGATTAAGTGCCAGAAACAATTTATGTCATGCGAGTTCTTTGACACGTAAGTTTGCTTTCCGTGAGCTTTTGAATGAAGCATTGCTTCAACATCGGAAATAAGATGCATCGTCCATGGCAGAGTGTCTGCTACCAAATCTGATATGAAATCTGTGTTTTTTTTCTGCCCTGCTAATACTTCTGGCTTCTGATTTGTCCATCTCCGATGCATGAGAATGATATCACACAAATGACTCATGTGCATGACTTTGTTTTATCAAACAGATGTAATAATCATATGTTTGTTCCTTCTTTCTAATTTCATATATTTTTTTTTTAGCTACTTTGATTTTTTTTTATGAGAATTGGTGGAGGAGTTTTTAGATACATCTCCTTCCCATGTTATCAGTACAGCAAGGTTGTTTCTACTTTGCAACAGCTGAAATAAATAGGAATCAATAGAAGAAATTTCATAGATTATTATAGCCTCAAGGAAGTGTTAAAGTACAGTAGAAGATGAAGTACATGCACAGGATCTAATGATGAGATGGCTCTGCTTATTCTGTCTCAGAATACACAGCAAAGTGTCATGCAACGGGTGTGATGAGCATGTTCAGACCTACAGCCTGAATGTACTACGAAAAACATACCTTAAAAACACCACAGACAAGGGGGACACTAGAGAAACAATAACAATGGTGGGCCCTGGTACCAGTGAGAAGGTAGATGTCCACCTTCTATCCTCACCTGTAGCTGTCCCTACTCTCCTAGCCAGTCCCTATACAGGCTCTGCAACTGTCGTCAAGCAGCACCCTGATTCCCTGGGAAACCCTTTAGATGCCCTGGCTAGTGAGAGGTGGGTGAGGTTCACTAAACCCACAACTGCACTAATAAGACAAGAGGGTAGGGAAGAGAAACAGTGGATTAACAACCAAAATGGAGAGGATACAACTTTATGAGAATCCACAGCAGCTCCTTCCACCATGGCGTCTTTCATGCAAATGGCTTTGTATAGTCAGCAAAGCTTGAATTGCCTGGAAAAGCTGGCTATTTAAACACAAGGGGGTGTGGCTACCGAGCAGGTGCAGCTGACCTTAACTGCAGGAGAGCTGCTGGCAGAAAAACTGACATTAACTACTTTAGTACCAAAGGAAATAAAATAACATTTAAATGCAGCGTCCCAGAAAGAGATAAGGGGCTCCAGTCCTCAAGCTGCCACTAGTCTCCAAAAACAGGGAGATGACCATGACACAAAGCTGACAGAGTACAGAGAATAGTTAGTGTTAGCCTATTTTGTTTTCTCTAGTCCCTCTATGAAATTTTTATATGACTAGTAACACAATGAAAATTAAAAAAAAAACACTAAAAAAAATTAGATATAACATAATTTAAGTAATGTAATTCTTTGATGATGCATTCCCTTTAAAAATGGAGGTCTACAATGAAAAAGAATATCTTGTCAGATTAAATACAGATTTACCAATTGTTTAACCTAATATAGAATATGATAAAGCAGTTGTCCAAATTAATTTTTTAATTGTCCATACTGCAGAGATGGAAAATAACAAACACACTAATACCCACTCTACCCAGGACCAATGCTGCTTTCTTGTCTTTGTTGACAGGTTGCATTGGTGAAGTCAAGACTACAAGGAATGTAGTAATCAGCTTATATACTTTTTCCCTGTGTGTTCTCCTCGTGTCTTCTATAGTGTTTAGTGGGGTTGATGAAGAGCTCATCCCATCCACTCCCTATTTAGGGCCCAGCACTAGTGATGCCTAGGGTCAGGTATCCAGCTCAGCATAGGTGAGGAACCTATCTAGGGTGGTGAGGGGCCCAAGGGACCAGTGGTAGGCTTGGTCAGGGGTCACCATCTCCCCCTTCCATAGATGCAGGGTTCCCCTTCCCTTTCCTTTCACCATTTGTTCGGCCCTCCACTGTACCTAGTGTGACAGTATGCTGCATGTGTTTAATATGTGACCGGTGTTTTCTTCATTTTTTTAATATGTGAGCAGAGTGTGTGTTAAAGTAAGAGTGGTTTATGTACCGAATATCCGAATGTGTGAGTGATGTATGGACTCTTTGCTCTCAATACATTTGTGATATGTGATGTATATGATTCAATTCTGTGTCCAATAGTTGAGTGCTATTTAAAGGGGTTGTTTACTACTTGGACAACAATTTGTCAATTTCTATATTTTCTAATAAAAAATAAATACAGTCTATACTGATATTGCTGCAGTGATGTGTGCGCCGGGTCTCCCGTGATGTTGTTATGCCATGTGTCCCCTGCAGCCAGTTTGCGGCTGTGTCACTCTGACGTCCTCCAAATGTCGGTTACATCTGCAGGAAGTAGCAATCAAACAAGTGGTAATCTGATGTGTCCTGAAGAAGAAGCCAGTTTTGGCTTTGAAACGCGTTGCCAATAAAATAATTTATTTATCCAGATTCCTTCATCGTTCTTATGGCAGCGCAGACAATTTTAACCCTTTCTGCCTAAGCTACATTTGGAATCTGCATGAAGTGAGAGAGAAGCAGCTACTAATTGGCTGCAAGAGTCACCTGGCATAACAACATCACGTGAGCCCTGGAAGGTGCGGCGCACATGTCACTGGAATAGCGCCAGCATCTTGACTATTGCAATTGAGAAGAAGTTGTCCAAGTGGTGGACAACCCCTTTAAAAGTATTTATCTAATATGTGAGCAGTGTGTGTACTGCATGTATCTAATGTGTAGATGTTGTCGGTAATCCCCTCATAATCAAGTGGTTTGTGCTGTGTATGTCTAATATGAGAGCTATGTGTTAATTTGGGGGGCAGTATCCCAGATATCTTTAATGTTTAGGACCCAGAAATTCTTCATGGTTAAATATACTGTAGCTATAACTAAAGATCTTGTCAGATTATTAGCGTAAAGCCATTTAGATACTATATACACTACTGTATATGAAAGGCACAGGAGCGGATGCAGGCCATGCACGGAGCAGCAGCATGCATGTTAGGATGGGGTCACATGTACATATTTTCTGAGAAAATTGGTCCAATTATGCTAATCACACTCTGATCCTAGGGATCAGTTTTACTTGGATGTGAAGAATAAAAAAAAAATGCCATCTTCTTCATTCAGATTTTCTTCGAGCGCAGTCCGATTTTTATTCAAGCTCCCATAGACTTAACTGACAAATCGTGCAGGCTGCGATTTTTTTTTTTACCTAATAATTGGACATGTGAATTGCATCATTGGATAACATTGTTTCGATTGTAATCTGATGTTTTCTCGGATCACACTTGGACCAAAAATACAGTCGTCGGTGTGCGCCCTGGCAGTCAGTGTGAAAACTCAAGGCTTCTGCTGGCAGTGGTATAAATGACTTGTTAACGATAATTGGGTGATTGTTCTGCAGTCTGTACACGATCTGCTGGATATATTGTTATCTATAAAATAAATGACATAAACAATACCGATTACAAGAAAAATTGACCAATGACAAGACTGGGAATGGAGAAATACTTATAGTATAACTGATGGCTATGCTTTACTGGTAAAATCCATAATTATCAGCAGCCCAGTAGATTTACCAACTACTAATAGTGAATTGTCAACATGGCCCCTTTACTGCCTGACCACTTTCTCACTGACCTCTTTCTCCTGTTATGAAAACAGGTTTTCGCAAAATTATTATTATTTATTACTCTGTCCTCACGATACCTTTCTTTTTTATTGCATAAGGGTTAAATAAGACAGTTTCACTTGAAAATGAAGGTTTAATGATTAATGACTGAAGCATATGAAGGACATATTTGTATTCTTTGCTTCATTAGGCAGGAAGGGAGGGCTCCAATCCGATCCAACTGTGCGCTGAATTCACCATAAGGTATTACCAACTCTTGCAGGCTTAGACGCACAGAGAGGTATGGGCGCAAGAAAGCCACTAGTCTCATAAAATAATTAAAAGTAAACTAGATAAAAACAATCCAAGACTCTTTACTAGAAATTATATAGCAATCATTGTATGTCAGCAGCAATTTATTTCTTCTTTTTATTTTTTTTTAAGGCCGTACAAGTTTTTTAATTTTGAATTTAAAATATGTTACTGATATATCGCTTGACAATATCTTTTCACAATATGCTGGTCGCAAAGTGTCCACATACTGTGATCTTAGGAAATCGTGCGGAATCTTTCTTTCTAAGTCCCATTCCTTTTTTTTGCCTTGTGTTATTACCTGAACTAAATTCTTAAAAATGGATATGTGGATGTGGTTCATACATTTTGTGCAAAGTAAAAAAAATGGCAAAATTTGTTATTCTTCCTATCATATAATAGCAGCCAATTAAGAGATGAGCAGGATAGGGTGCATATTTACCAATGAGGGGGACATACTACATATACCAGGATGGGGGACATATATACCAGGATGGGGGACATATACACCAGAATAGGGGACATATATACCAGGATGGGGGACATATATACCAGGATGGTGGACATATATACCAGGATGGGGGCCATATATACCAGGATGGGGGACATATATACCAGGATGGGGGACATATACACCAGAATAGGGGACATATATACCAGGATGGGGGACATATATACCAGGATGGTGGACATATATACCAGGATGGGGGCCATATATACCAGGATGGGGGACATTAGTACAGGATGAGGGACATTACCACATAATGAAAAGGGAGGGGCAACATATGTTTTTATTGGATTTAGAAAACTACAAGGGCCCATACATCTGACCAACATGCACTGGAGGCCTAGGTCCAATTTTTGCACAGCCCACATCGAACTCTAGTTACTCCACTGCTCTCTGTCGTGAGTATAATAAAAGTGTTTTTTACATTCTACAGAGCAGCCTGGGCTCTTATATACAGTATTCTGGAGGTGGTGGCCGCAGCTCATGGGGGACAAATTTGGTGACAGGTTCCCTTTAACCAATTAAAAATTTTGAGGAATTTTCACCCCAAAAAGTCAAAGAAAATGCTTAAAAGTATCTGTCCAGTTGATTCTTTTAGCCATCCAATTGACTTCTATTGTAACTGTAATTGTATAGAGTGGCTTTATAGCTGAAAACGCCTGAAAAATTGTTTGCTCACTTTTTTCCACCGTTTGCGTCTCTTGGAAACCTTAAGCGAAAAAATAAATAAAACGACTTAATGTATAAAGAACAAAGTCATTTTTCAATAAAAATGAATAAAAGTTTTGCAAGCATTTTCAAAGCCCTTTTCCCAGCGTTTTTGGTCTGCACCTAAAAAATGGCTGAAAAAAAATTTCCATAGAGCCACATTTATCATTTGCATTTGTTTTGTTAAAAAATACTAAAACGCTTTTAGTTTTTGTCTTGCAGTATTCGTTAATGTTTTTGTTTTTCTTGACAAATTCTCCAAAATGGTGCTCAGAATTCATGATTTTTGGTCAAACTAAGAGCTGTTTGTCATTTTTGCAACTTTTTATTTTACTGCAAAAAAATAATCATACTTTCTCCTAAAATGTTGCATAATTTTGCAAAAAATTGAGTAGGATATGGAGAAAAAAACCTTTACATTTTTTAAAAAGTTGCAATTGATGTATCAGCTGTCACCTCAGGGGACGTGAGGCATTACACAGTTTCCATTAAAATCAATGCGCTGTCTATATGGATCTGTTGTGTCCTCCATAGCAAGAGATGCAGACATCACACTAATTGATTGAATTCCCAAATGGGCGAAACTCCTATATTATCTCATAATGTCTTAATGGGTATTTTAAAATCTTCCAAAGCAGCCAACTCCATTAAGGCATGTTTAGTTATGAGAGACGTAAGTGGAATATGTTCTAATGATGTGACACTATTATGACTCACCTACGGAGGTAGTGGATGAGCAGTGGTTGAGCAGCATGGGCAGAGGCCACTGGAAGAGCAGAATGGAGGAATGGGCTGTAGAGGAGATGGTAAGTGCTATCAACAATCAGTGGTAAAGCAAAGATAATACTACAAACTAGCAGAATTGGCACAAAGAAGTAGCATAGTTGGTACGAGAAAGTAGCAGGGTTGTACGGCAATGTAGCTGTGGTGAAACTATGAGATGTACATCGGAAGCTGATATAGGTGTGCTGGAACAAAGGAATAGCAGAGTTAATCCAGATAGGAGGTTCCTAACACAAAGCAGTGACAAGACCAGTTAAATCTGATCCAGCTTAAAAGGAACCTGTCAGCAGGACTTTCCCCCCAATCTATTTATATGCGCATGTATCTCTTACAAAGACGAGTCCAGCAAACTTTACATGACCAATTTGTTCCTCCATTACTCAGAAATCAAAGTATGAGTTGACATGTAAATGAAGATGAATAACTGATTGTAGATTTGATGCCTGTGTCACTCCAGCTCTATTCCCCGCACAGCGCCGTCGCCTCCAGCTTAAGTGATTAACTCTTTGAAGTCACACAACTTAAGGCTCCTTTACACGCAGCGACATCGCTAGCGATGTCGCTCGTGAAAGCACCCGCACCCGTCATTTGTGCATCACGGGAAAATTGCTGACTGTG
Source organism: Anomaloglossus baeobatrachus (assembly GCF_048569485.1). Lineage (NCBI taxonomy): Eukaryota > Metazoa > Chordata > Amphibia > Anura > Aromobatidae > Anomaloglossus > Anomaloglossus baeobatrachus. Next base: position 82,747,461 of record NC_134354.1, on the reverse strand, counting down.
GCGCACAGTATCGCTAGGAAACGTAACACTTACTTACCTTCCTAGAGATGTTGCTGTGGGCGGCGAACAACCTCTTTTTTAAGGGGGAGGTTCGTGCGCCGTCACAGCGATGTCACACATTGGCCGCCAATAGAAGCGGAGGGGCGGAGACCAGCCGCATTAACGACACGCCCACCTCATTGCCGGAGGACGCAGGAACGCTGCTGTTCGTCGTTCTCGGGGTGTCACACGTAGCAATGTGTGCTGCCTCAGGAACGACGAACAACCTGCGTCCAGCACCATCAATGGTTTTTTGAAAAAGAACATGTCAACGATCAACGATTAGATGAGTATTTTTGATTGTTAACACTCGCTCATAGGTGTCACACGCAATGATGTCGCTAGAGATATCATTGCGTGTAAAGCCCCCTTTAGTGGTAAATAATACAGGAGCTGGAGAGGCAAAATTGGCGCAAAATCGGGTCTTACCTGGGTGGAGATCGAGTGGGAGATCAGATAAGAAGTTTCTCACCTGGGGTGGTTGTGATAGTCACAACCACTGTAAAGGCATGTAGAAGAGAATCCTCGGCTGCTACAGTCCCCATAGCTGAATATTCAGAGTAAGAAGTGAAGCGGTTAACCACTGCACTGCCGTATAATGTATCAGACTGGAAACTTCTTTGGAAACAATGCTGATTTATTTCTATGCATTTCAGAGCAATAGGTCCTGCTTCAGGATTAAAATCACAGATGTACAACTGTGAATTATTCTGAAGAAAGAGCTATTGCTCCGAAACGCGTTGAATTAAAGTGACATTTTTTCCAACGACGTTTCCAATCTAATACAACTTAGTGGTAGTCAGTAAAGCAAGGGGAAGTGGTGTTTGGTGGAGAATAGAGCTGGAGTGACAGAGGCTTCAGATCTGCCATATCTATAAATACCTATTTTAGTCTCATTTACCTATTCAAGCATTGATTTCTTAGTAATGGACGAATGGACTGGTCAGGTAAAGGTATTGCTGGACTTGTGTTTGAAAGAGTTACATACACACATCAATAGTTTGTGGGGGTGAGATCCTGCTGGCACATTAGTTCTGCACAGAGAAGCTTGGCGCTGGATTTGGGACAGGTGAGTTGCAGACACCAGCTATTACCAATGACTCAGTATATTGATTTCAATTAATAATATTTATCGAGAACCATAGTTTGTTGGTGATGTTTTGCTTTGAGAACATAAGGTAACAGAAGCCTTAAAACATGAATTTTAATCAATACATAATGTAGCTATAGCTGCAGATCTGCATAATGAACTTCAAATGACACGATGCAATCTAATGATTCTCAATCTTAATAACGTACATAATTGTTTTTCAGATTAGGCACAAGGAAAATCTCTCATGACGCTGACTTCTGAGTGTAGGAAAGCTGTGCAAATATCCGAGGCCACTAGAGGGACTTGTATAATCAGAACTCCTATCCGGAGCTGCATTCATGAGTCAATGTGCAACTCACCGGTTATAAAGAAAATTACACAACAAAGCTAAGAGATTGAAAGAAATAGTATTGTTGGACAAAAAGATAATATATACAGTAGATACATTCACAATAGATGGATAGGTAGATAAATAGATATGCTCATTTCACGATTATCTTGCAGTGTAAACATGCTCACCCGATGAAGAAGCAAAACTCCCAGTTATCACAAGAAATGATCTATGAACAGAGCAACAAATCATTGTTGTTGATGGTGTATTGTCCTGTATAAACAGGTCTCACACTTTCAAAAATCTGTCATGAGTCTTAAGGGTGCTTTACACGCTGCTACATCGCTACCGATATATCGTTGGGGTCATGTCGTTAGTGACGCACATCCGGTGCCGGTAGCGACATCGCAACGTGTGACACCAAGGAGCGACGATCAACGATCGCAAAATCATTGATCGTTGACACGTCGCTCCTTTCCTTAATATCGCTGCTGCCACAGGTAGGATGTTGTTCGTCGTTCCTGCGGCAGTACACATCGCTGTGTGTGACACCGCAGGAGCGACGAACATCTCCTTACCTGCATCCACCGGCAATGAGGAATGAAGGAGGTGGGCGGGATGTTACGTCCCACTCATCTCCGCTTCTATTTGCCGGCCGCTTAGTCACGCCGCAGTGACGTTGCAATGACACCGAACGCACCTCCCCCTTGAGGGAGGGATTGTTCGGCGGTCACAGCGACGTCGCTGACAAGGTATGTGCGTGTGATGCTGCTGTAGCGATAATGTTCGCTACGGCAGCGAGCACCAAATGTCGCACGAACGACGGGGGTGGGTGCTATTGCTCTCGACATCGCTAGCTATCACTAGCAATGTTGCAGCATGTAAAGCACCCTTTACTGTTGAGACATTTGTGACAATTCTGTGATCTGAGCCTCACATGTAGTTTTCTGGCTTTTCATATTAACTATATTTTCTTTCTTTTGGCACTGCAAGGGTTAAAGTAATTTTTCCCTGGCAGGTTGCTGCATACTAGTAGTTCTCTTGTTCTGACCACTCCCCTCCTCTTTATTTTCTCACAGATCCTGCTATTGGAGCCCTGCTATTTGCTGTCTGGTATTTGACTGCTGTGTGTGTCCACCTTAATTTTGTGTTATACCCCGTGTAAGCATGCCGTGTAATTGAGTCTTTTGGGTCCTCTATTTGTCTATTTTTTGCAGTTACCACTCTGGTCCCGGCCCTCCCCAGGGATGGTGAGAGTGAGATGGCCAGGAGCAGGGCCAGGGTGGTGGCCCAGACATCCTCACATCTAGAGGTAATTCTGGGAACAGGGATAGATAAAGGACCCTGTAGTTTGAGGGTCAGTCGAGTAACCCCATCCGCGATATCCCCTACCGATTCCATGACACCCCTATCCCAATATCCCATACAAGTTCCGTGACAAATACATGGCAGCCTATGTGCAGTGAGAGGTCTATTGCAGATCTACTAGAGATGGTTGAGTGTGCATCATCTACTTTGTTCTGCCTGTATAAACAGGTTATTAAATGACTGTTAAAGATTTATATATCAGACAGAAAAAGTATATGAGAGTTTGTTGCCAATTGCAGTACACAACCAGAAATTCCTGCAGCTCCTTTAATGTTGTAGAACTCTTGGCTGCCTACCAACTAAATATTCTTCTTGTTTTTTCATGAATTTTTAAAGAGGCATCCAGTTCTAGGTAATGTCATTATTGTGCAAAATTTAAAGAGATTCTATTAAGTTTGATAACACTATTTACCTGCAGATATGAGTATTAGATTAATCTGCAGGTTAAAAGGGTTAGAAAAGTGCCCCGTCACTATACTGAAATCAAGGCTCCTGGGAGAAACTTTACTTTATTTTTCCTGAGAGCTGCTGGCTTTCAGTCATACAGTTGTGCTGGAGAATATGCAGTTATTGCATACAGCATTATGAGCTGTGGCTGTCAGCTCACTCTGTCACTTTGATTGACAGCCGGCTTTGCAGTGCATCACTGCAAAGTTAATTTACTCTCTTGGGGGCTGCACTTTCAGTATTGGAAACATGTGTGTTCCCTCTCCTGAATGATAACCTTCAACAATGAGATACCTTTGCTGTGTTATAAGCTGTTTATGGACCATGGCTGTTACTGTAAACTTCAACTAAGAAAATGCTACTAGAGCATGACATTATATGGTGTTAATCAGCATCATTTAAAATAATGGCAGCCTTATATTGACTACTGAGGGCATTCATACTTTTGTAACCACAGTATTTTATTTCTATTTTTATTTTTTTCTCCTGAAAATGATTTCAGTTCATGTAGTCTTTTCATAGCAAATATATATACACTATGAGCAGAATTTTTAGACAAATGAGTGTTTGACCATACCATCATTTTCATGCAGATTCTCTAACTACAAGTATTATATACTTGAATTCTTATTGGATGAAGCAGATCACGTGATGTACATTTGTATAATGAGGATGGGGCGGTCTAATGATACAATGCCGTTTATCAAGGTGTACAGAATTATTAAGCAGCTTGTTTTCCTCAGGCAAAATTTGCCAAATAAGAGATTTAACTCAGTCTGAAAGTCAAAAACTGTTATAAGTTCTTCAGAGGGATGCAGAACGCTTGTAATTGATAAGATAATGGGTGTGATCACAGGACCATATAAAATTAATTTCCAAAGAATCAATAAGGTCATAAAAAACATGTTGATAAAAAAAAGATGCACATTAACTGTGGAAGATTTCAGAAGAATGAAACTTGAACCCATTATCCTCCAGTCATATTCCAGAACTGCAACCTCTCTGGAGTACCTGGAAGTACTGTCATGCGTACCCGTGAGGCTGTGTTTTGTTATCGGCTCATCTGTACGCAGAACCACAGCGGATGCACCTTCTCTCTGGGTGTTTTTTATGTCCTATCCTTGCTTTGGTCTTTTAGATTAGCAGATGTTATTTACTTATTTGTCTGTCCAGTCACCTTTCGAGTGTGGCTATAAATATCTTCCCCCGCTGGTATTTCCTGCTGATGATATTTTCATTTGATTGTCCAGCCATACAACTGTTGTTTTATGCCAGTCAGTGATAGACCAGATAGGAGTTTTTTTCTCGACTGTGTATGCTTTTCACCCTGCACCTATTTTCTGTTTTTTAGTAGGAAGTAGGCAGCATACACTCTTGCAGTGTTTACCTTAACCTTTCTTTAATATTTTGTTGTTAGTGACTATGGAAACCTTTTCTATCTCAGTACTTCTTCCTTTCTGAAGGTATGTTGCATACTGCTCCGTCCTCCAATTCCTTATGAGGTATGTGAAGCACTCGATGGCTGTTCAGGCAGCGTATTCCCGAGTTGCCACTGTGTAATCTGGGGTAAGGGCCATTCCAGGCCATGCAGGAACCACTAGGAACTGTGAGGCTCAGATCTTAGTCTGTACCGGCTGATTAAGTTGCTTTATTTTCAGTGTGTTACCAAGTTATCCCGACTGAATTTGCTACACAATCATAACAAGCACAAGATGTCCAGTGCAGCGACATAGCTGAGGTGAGGAAGGCTGAAACTAACAACCACTGAGCAACACACAGAAGGGCAAACATCAAGACTGGGCCAAGAAATACCAGGTTTTTCAAAGGTTTAATGGACTGATGAGATGAGAGTGATTCTTGATGGACCAGATGGATTGGCCCATGGCTTCACCAGTACTGAACACAGATCTCCACTTCAACTCAGACACCATGAAGATGGAGGTGGGGTACTGCTATGTATAATTAAAGATGAGCTAGTTGGCACTTTTCAGGTTGAAGATGGGCTCACAATCAACTCATAGTGACAGTTTTTAGAAAACACTTTCTTCAAACCTAGCAGTGGCACAGTAAAAAGTCTGTATCCTTGAGGAAAACCATGATTTTTCTGCAGGACAATGCTCCATCGTAGCATCAAAGTCTTCACTGCTTGCCTGCTAGTAAAGGCTTCAAAGATGAATGAATAATGACATGGTGTCTTCGTCTTCTGATCTAAATCTTAGAACCCAAGAACCTGAGGGACCCTCTTAAATGGGAGATTTATAGTGAAGGAAAACAATCACATCTGAACAGTGTCTGGGACACTGTTGTTGGTGTTGCCCAAAAAGTTGATGGTCAACAGATTAAGATCCTGATGAAAGCAAAACTCCTCACAACCGCAAGTGGATGCCAATTCACTGCCGACACAATCCTCACATAATAGATAAGAAAAACAGGAGAAAACAAAGTCAAAAGTGTGTCAAACATGTTTCAAAGTTTATTCATAACAAAAGATTGGTGGTAATCATGTTAAAATAACAACAATAATTAAAAACATGCATGAAGGGACAAAACACCTGGATATATAGTCACTGTACGTGTAAAAAGGTCCATTGTAACATAAGGTGTAATGGGCAGCCAAGTACTACAGATGTAATGGTAGTATAACTTTAAATGATATATGTCCTAGGCCGTAGGAAAAATAATATGTATAGGAAATATACTGGCACCCCTACAGGATCAAATACGGTAAATGGCAACATGCATGTTCTGTATATAACAATGCTATCCCTTTAAATTCCACCAATCACAGGCATAATCACTTTGTGTGAATGGAGATAAGTACTAAAAATGTAATCAATACATATTGTAAATAAGTCAATGGTCCGCCACATGTGTGGCTAAAATATCCCTGTAAAAGATGCTGAAAGGCAAAGTAGGTGCATGGTGGTGTATCATATTGCAACTGCCCATTACATACCAGAATCTAAAGTGCCTAGTGCAAGGTATGCTGCAGGTGAATCCAAAGTTGACAGGTTATCTCCAAGGAGAAACAAGCCCCCATCCCCCCACGCGCATTTCATCAGAGTAGATGTTCCTCGATCAAATTGGCTTCTTCAAGGAATGGTAATCTTTGAGATTGTGGTCCCATCTCTCTTAAGGCCATTGACCAGGTTCTCCTGTGTAGTTCTGGGCTATATCCTGACCTTTCTCACAATCATCCTTACCATACAAGGTGAACTCTTGCATGTAGCCCCAGACCAAGTAAGATTCACAATTATCATATGTTTCTTACATTTTCTAATAATTGCGCCAACAGTTGTTGATTTCTCACTAAGCTGCTTGTCCATTGTCCTGTAGACCATCTCAGCCTTGTGCAGGTCCACATGGTGGAGAGGTTGGAGTGTGATTGATTGTGTGGATATGTGTCTTTTATACAGGTAATGATTTTAAAGAGGAAAAGTTAATATAGGTAATGAGTGCAGAGAAGGAGGGCTTTTTAAAGAATAAAAAACAGGACTGTGAGAGACAGAACTCTTGCTGGTTAATAGGTGATCAAATACTTATTTTATGCAATAAAATACACATTAATTATTTAGAAATCATTCATAGATTCTTGTTTTGGATTCAGTCTGTCACAGTTGAAGTTACCTACAATGAAAATTACAGACCTCTCCATTTTTTGTAGGTGGGAAAACTTGCGAAATCGGCACTGTATCAAACACTTATTTTCCCCAGTGTAGATGAGTGGGCTGTTGCTCACTTGTTTCCGGGACTTCCACAATAGTGAATGGGAGATACAAAATTATTAGGGATGATCGAATACCTCAAATATTTGGCTTTGCGAATATTCGACGAACAACTCGCCGCTATGCGAATATTCGATGCGCAATGTAAGTCTATGGGAAGCTTGAATAGTTCCATATAGTTGTTATTTGGGTTTCCCATATACTTACTTTGCGCATTGTATATTCTCGAATAGTCGAATAGCGGCGACCTATTCGGAAAATATTTGCGAAGCCAAATATTTGAGGTATTTGATCATCCCCAAAAATTATATATATAGATATAGTACCTACAGTATATCTCACTATATGTTTTATCTAGTTACTAAAACCATCACTAAATATAAATTTGCTAAAATAACTGATTGCTGTCCTCAACTTTAGAGCACTTGGCAGTGGCACAGGAGCATGCGGCCTGCACCGCTCTGACTGTGCCAGTTATGTCAGGTCTGTTGCCAGCTTACTGTAGGCATCTTGGTATTCCATCTGGTCAGTCTTATTTAATCCTAACAGGTGCATCTTATGATTGTATGAAGATGCGCCAATGTATTATGTATACTAAAACCCCACAAGTTGCTTTTATATCATCTGAGTAACTTCTTTGTATGTTACAGAATCGCAAATTCAGGTTCACAAGGACGATGTTGATTTGGAGTCTTTGGACTTGCAGGCGCAAAAGTTACAATGTTGGAAGGCGGAAAACAAAGGATAAATCTAAGAACTGTTCTAAGAGGGCCGTCATTCTCATAGTGGAAGAGCATGATATATTTATCACACAGATTACTCACTAATTGCGGTCCATCTGCCTGATTAATTAGTTTTATATTTTCCAATGTAGTTATTTACGTGTGAAAGAAAATGAGTGCCTGCCCATGGTGCTTGGAAGCAGCCAGCCAGAGCTGCCCGGATGGCATCATAAATGCAATGCAAATGGGGTTAATTGGGGTAAAATCAGGTTTGCTGAGGTGAACGAGGAATGGGAGTTACCAGATGGATTCATGAAAATAGTGTTACATGTTAATAAGTTTCTGCAAAATATAGCCGTATCAACATCCTAAGTTGATGATAAGAAAAAAGTGGCTAGACCCTTCTATAATTTTAAAGTTGAAGCTTAAAAGACACAAATGCTACCATTGACTATGAACACAAACAAAAACACATAAATGTAATGAGATTGTCACGGTTCCTCTGTGTGGAGCATTTTGCATTAGAAAATGCTCTGCTATGTGTTTTGTGCACTTACTGACAGGTTGTGTGTCAGCACTAGGGTCCACGTTTTTGAAGTTGCAAATTATCATTTTGCAAAAAGAACACAGCTCCTTAGCGGTCAAGCACAGTGGATGGGATTTTATAGAAATGTCATACACACTCTACTTCAATTTACGGTGCGTCAACTAACCTGACCTTCATCCGCAAATTGTTTTAAATCCCCAGTATATCATTTTTTCTTGCAGGTAACTTGAGTTGAATTTTGTATTTTTCCCATAGACTTGCATTAGTTGTGAAAATCCACAGGTAAAAAAAATGCATGTGTTTTAAGTGCATTTCTACTGCAAAAAACTCATCACGAAAGTAAATAATCTGCACAAGACTATATCAACAAAGTTTTGTCACAGCCCAATAACAGGAAGTATCAAAAACAAAGCACCACTAATTTAAAACATGACATGCCAAGAAGAGTCAAAAACCGCAGCTCAAAAAACAGGATAAAAACACAATAAAAAAAGAAGTGTGTCCAGATCGGCGTCCTCACACTCTCCTGACCCCTCCCCCGGTGAGGATGTCGGTTTCCTCACCCGTCCAAGCAGTCCGTCCCATGCTGCTGCCTACACCTTGCGTCTGTACACCTTGCAGACCTATGGACTCTGCCCGTAGGGTAAAGCGGGCTTTACACGCTGCGACATCGCCCAAGCGATCTCGTTGGGGTCACAGAATTTGTGATGCACATCCGGTCGCTTTAGCGATATCTTTGCGTGTGACACCTATGAGCGATTTTGAATCGCCGCAAAAACGTTCAAAATCGCTCATCGGTGACATGGGGGTCCATTCTCAAATGTTGCTGCTGATCGGTGTATGAAGTAGTTTGTCTCTCCTGCGGCAGCACACATTGCTATGTGTGACACTGCAGGAACGAGGAACCTCACCTTACCTGCAGCCGCCGGCAATGCGGAAGGAAGGAGGTGGGCGGGATGTTACGTCCTGCTCATCTCCGCCCCTCCGCTTCTATTGGGCGGCGGTTCAGTGACGCTGCTGTGAGGTCCCTGTGACGCTGAACGAACCGCCCCTTTAGAAAGGAGGCGGTTTGCCGTTCACAGTGACGTTGGTAGGCAGGTAAGCAGTGTGACGGGTCCGCGCGATGATGTGCGCCACGGGCAGCAATTTGCCCGTGTCGCACAACTGATGGGGGCGGGTACGCACGCTAGCGATATCGGTCACGATATTGCAGCGTGTAAAGCAGCCTTAAGCCCACAGCCATGTACCTTTCTTAAAGGGCCAGCGTTGTCTTAACCCGGAAGTGTCTCCCAGGTTAGCTGGGAGGTTGCAAGTACTTAAGGCACCTCTGCCCTATGGAAGGTGCCTGGGAAATGAGTTGTAGTCATTGCTAGTTGTCAGGTCCCTTAGAGCTGTTGCTGATATTGTGCTGTCAGCTGCTGCTGACACTTCTTTATATGTCAGTGCTGTGCTACCTTGCTGTTGCACTGCTGCCACTACCATCCATGCTGGCTAGCTTACACGAAAGCCACCTCTGCAAGTATCCATGCCAGTCGCAGCTGCTGTACCATCCATCCATCCATGCCAGATGGAGTGTTGACACTTGCTGCTGCTGTAACCTACTGCCAGAGACTGTCGCTCCTGTACCTCTTGGGCAAGTCTAAGCAGCACCTGTCTTCCCAAATGGCACCCAGACTCATACCTGCAGCATAAGACCCTCACCACTATGGGCTCTGGAGAAGGCCATGCACAGGTCTGCAGCCAAGCCCCTCTGGGTTTTCTGTGTGCTGTGGCCCAGTGGGTTCACTAACATCCCTGCATAACAGGAAGTAATACTGCAACATTAAAACCTCACCAAACAAATCTTAATCGTGGGAGTGTAGCCTAACAGATGCTTGTGCATAATTTTATACACGGGCACAGCATACTTGCATACAAGTATATTAATACCTCTCTTCTATATATATATTGGCGAGTAACAGAAGCACATGCTGTTGTGCTCGGTAGCAGCAGACCACCCTCCCACCCTATGTCTCTCTTTTAACTGACTTGCCAACATGTTAAACACTATTGATCGGCTGTTCGTGGTGAGCTATTCACTAAGCCGTCAGTGGTCTTCAAAGATTATTCCATCATGTTGTGAAACATAAATAGCTTAAGTACAGTCGACTAGTTATTATCAAAATGGGAAAGTAAAGAAAAAAAATCGCACACACTGTATATATGCAAACATGGCGAAATAGAGTCTTCCTTCACCCTCTCAAAACAATAAAGCCTCTTTTATTATTTGTGTTACTAATGAGTAGGATGTTTGTGTTCCAGAGAGCATTTCTGAAAACTTAGTGAGACAAGTCAATACCACAGCTGTCATTGTAGTCATTGTGCTGTACAGCGTGTTCATACATACTCTCAAAAGCAGTCAAGAGCTACGGGCTCCTCTCCCTTTGAGGAGATGTCTAACAATGGTTCTGTGCTTGGATCCATTTATATTATAATACATTAAAGCTTCATTAAAATTCACATTTTTGATCTCTAACATTCCAGGTTTCTCCAGCAGATGTTTCACAGATTTATTTGCAAGTTTTACAGTTGAACAGGCCAGATCAATAATGTTAGTAAAATGTGATATCTCATCCCTTAAAGGGGTATTTCCATCTCCAATATCCTATCCCTATATGAAGCAGGTGTAATAAAAATAATAATAATAATAATAATAATATTAGCAAATACCAACATTTAGAATTGTAGTATAGTTCTTCTGATTCACTATGTTGCTTACCTCATGTTCAGGGCATTGCAGAACCTTAGTGGTTATGACCACTGGCAACTAACTAAGGCCTCCTTCACATGTCTGTGCAAAACACTAACGTTTTGCACGGTCCATGGTGAAGGTACGTACGTGTATGTGTGTTTTATGTGTGCTATTTGGATAGTACACGGACAGCATGAGCTGGTATATTTACCTGTCTCTGGCGCTGCTGTTACTACCGGGTCCGCGGTAAGTGCAGTGAATATGCAATGAGCATAATGAGCGGGCATAGAAGCAACAGCAGAGGCAGAGACAGCAGCGCCGGAGACAGGTAAGTATAAAAATTCTTTATTTTTATGTGATCTGTGTTTTCATAATTATCACACTGATGTCACACGGATCACATCCGTGTATGGTCCGCATGACAACCATGCTGCCAACAGAAAATGGAAATGTCACCGTGTGGAGCACACAGACACATGTGTGCACCACACAGACACATGGTCCATGTCAAAACATGGACTTGTGCTCCAACCCATTGATTTTAATGGGTCTATGTGTGTCTGTATCTCTGGTACATGTGAAAATGAATGTCTCATGTACCGGAGATACAGTTGTGTGAAGGAAGCCTAACTAATTGTGACTGTATGTGTGAAGCCCCACAAGTGCAGTGTCAGTGCATTACCTTCAGGGACTCCACTCAGCTGGATCTGGTCACAGGTAGGAGATCTTCTTCTTGTCGTGACGCCACTCTCAGTATTGCGGCCAGTAGGGACCGCCACTGCAGGTTGAGGGTCGCCTGGGGCTGATGGTATGTGCAGTTAGTTGGAATAGCCTCCTGAGAGTGAGGCAAGCCCCAGGGCCCGATGTAGGTGCGTAGTACCACAAGGCGCAGAATGACTCAACACAGGCAGGATGTCTTTCAGGGTTTTTACTCACTTCAGGTGGCAGGGTGAGTAACCCGGGCGTAGCTGGGATGAACCAGGCGGGAACCAGGTGTCCTTCAGGCTGACTTGTGAGGGTGACTACTAACTCGCCTTCCTTAGCCCTTTTTGGTTTGGGGTGACCCCGACTTTTAGTCCCTATGGGGGTCACCCAGGGAAGTTGCTGAAGCCTCACTCCCCTTCGTTTGCCGTGTGCTTGTTGCCTGGGCCAGATCACTCCAGCTTCTTGCCTCCTGTGAACTGTGGGCCCTAACTGTGGCTACGTGGCTGCGGCTTTTGTGGTGTTGTGGCGTGGGCTTTGAGAGCCCCACACCGGCAGGTTTAGCAAAAGAAAGCTGGATCTATCTCCGCTTCGGGATCTGCCGCCCGTTTGGGCCTGGTACTCTCTAGCAGTCTCCTTACTTCCCACTCCGTTGCTCTCTCTTTAGCTGAAGATGGATTTCGGGTAGCACTCCTAGTTGACCGTTCTCCCCCGTCAGTAGCCACTGCGCGGGCGCTGTTAGACAGCAACAGCCCCACAGGTCTGCCCCTCACTGAGCCCTATGGAGTTCTGCTCTAACTGACTCACTGCCCCTCCTCTCCTGTTCTTGCCTACGCCACCTAGCAACCAGACTCTCTTACCACACCCCTTGAGAGGAGATGGAGGCTTTTGGCCCCCTCCACTATTCCAGTGAAGGTCAAGGCTTTTCCCCCTCCTGGGATCCCCAGGGGTCCTCTCATGGGTACATGTGTGAGAGCTGATTACTATGCGCCTGTGTACCACACCCCTGTCAGCCTTCTGGATTACCTGTATTGTACTGTCCCCAGCATGGGTGCAGTACTCAGTGGTGCCTGACCAGGTCAGGGGCGCCACATTCCCCCTTAGTTATCACCAGCACGTCCTCGGGCTGCAAGACAACATTTTAAAATGCATAAAACATTAAAACATGTAAAACATTTAAAAGCACCAGGTACCATACATCACCACCCTCCACCCACAAGTCCGTTAACCCACCCAAAACCCTTTCACGTTGGCCGCGACTTCAGCCACTTCTGGCAGGATGTAGAGGCGGCTTACATGGGCTGGTGGTTTCAGGGTATACCTGGCCTGGTGGATCCGCGCCTTCAGCCTCTTCTGGCAGGATGCAGAGGCGGCCTCCACAGTTGGTGCTGACCAGGTACCCTCTTTGTGGTGGAGAGCCAGGCCCCATAAACAGGCATGCTCTCTGGTCGCAGGTGAGCCAAGGCCCTATATACGGACGGGCTCCTCCTGGTTGCAGACGAGCCAAGCCCCTAAACAGGCTGACTCTGGTGGCGGTGGTGCCCTCTGGTGTAACTATTTACACTGCGAGAGTTTGTGGCTATAGCCAGTTCATAGCCTTAAGGTTTATGGTTTTCTCACAATAGTTTTTGTGGGCACATGCTTAAACGTAAACGTTGCAAAACAAACTTTTCAAAACTTCAACTGGTAACTTCTTTCTTTACTTTACTCCTCCATTTCACCAGGGCTTGGGCCTGTAGGGCTGCGGCACCTGTTGCTTTCTTGGCCTCTTTCTTCATCTGTTGTTGTCTCATCTGCAGGTTCCTTGTCTCTGCTTTCTCTATCTTCATCTGTTTCCTTTCCTGTATCTGTTTCTCTTTCCTGTAGCATGGGGTGGCTGTAAGGTTTGCTGGTACATAGTGCTACGTCAAGCGCGTACAGTCCTCTTTCGCCTTGATGCATGGTAAACTGTACTGAATCCCCCATCTTTAGGTTTCTGCCAGGGTGTCCTCTAGGCAGATGAGCGCTCACATCTCTTCGGTTGACAAATATCCCTTCCTTCACACCAGGTGCTACAATGAATCCATATCCACTTCTCAAATTGAAATCCTCCACTACTCCTCTGCAAAGGGGTCCTCTGACCTGGGCTTTGGCTCTTCTCAGGGACCGTTTTTCTTGTAGGTCTCTGGCTGTGACTTCTCTCTGCTCTGGAGACTGTGGTGCAGGGGACAGCGTTGTCCTGTTGCGACGCCTGGTCTTGCGGGCTGGGTTCTGCTGGGCTGTTACCTCAATGCCTGCAGGGCCCCAGGTGAGGTTTCTGGGCTGGTCTTCGTCAGCAGACGGTGTCAAGTCCTCCTCATCCCAACGGGAATAGGGTAACATCTCCGGCTCTGAGTATTGCTCCACTGCCGGTGGCTCCGGAGTCAGCTCCTCAGCTTCCTGGCCTCCTCTCCCCCTTAGTTCTTCTTGGCACTCCTTTGGTGGCAGTGCTGGGGATGGGCTTTCTTCAGCAGGCCCAGGCGGGGGACTCTTTGGCGTGGTTGCTGCAGGGATTGCTGGAATCCTCTTGGGGGTATGCGGAGGGAGCATGTACCGGTCCACCAACCATTGTGGAAACTTGGCCTCCATGTCAGCCTTCAGCCGCCAGTATTCGGGGTCCTCCCCCAGCGTGGGCTTTCCAGCAGGGGCCTCTTTGGACTGGGGAGCGGTGTCTGCTCTGGCCTTGCAGGCCGGGGTAAATAGTGATGCAATCTCTTGGCGGGCCGCGCCCTGTTTGGCGGCGGCCTGGTCTTGGCGGGCCGCGCCCGGCATGGCGGCGGCCTGGTCTTGGCGGGCCGCGCCCTGTTTGGCGGCGGCCTGGATCGGCGTCGCTGTCGCGATGGAATCGGTGCAGGCTGGGCTGGGCGTCGCTGCAGGGACCGGGTCTTGGTGGGCTGAGCAGGGCATCGCTGCGGCGGCCGGGGCTTGGCGGGCCGCGCCTGGCGTGGCTGCGGCCTGGTTCAGCACCTCACTTGCGGCGCGGACGAGCGTTGCTGCGGCGGTGGGGTCTTGGCGGGCCGGGCCTAGCAGGGCGGCGGCCTGGGTCAGCGTTACGCCTGCGGCGCGGATGAGGGTCGCGGTGGCAGCCGGTTCTTTGCGGGCCGGGCAGGGCATCGCTGCGGCGGCCTGGCTCAGCGTCGCCACGCCGGGCGCCTCTTCAGGGACCGCGGGCGTGGCAGCAGGGGTCGGGGCATCCGGGCCGGCAGGGGCAACACTGGACTCACCCATCGGTAGCAGCATCGGGGTCTGAGTCGTCGCCGTCCGGTCTGGCACTCGTCGTGCGGTTCCCCTCTCATAGGCCTGAACCGCGGCAGCCATCTCCAGAAGTTCCATACGTTCTTCTCTGATCTGCTCCACGACCCGGGTCTCCAGTCGGTCGCAGAACTGGGCCAGCTCCCGATACCACCAGGCAGCGGAGCCCGGTTCTGGATTTCTGCGGTCAGACGCCATTTCTTCTGCGCCCTCTCCTGCACGACTCTCCAGCTGTGGACTCGCCGTTGCCTCTAGTAGCAAGCTGTTCAGTTTCCGCTCTGCCTCTTTCAGCAGCTCCTCTCCCAGCAGCAGGCTTCTGGCTCCCTTTCTGTCCCGACGTCTCTGGACGCTTCCGCTCTCTTCACAAGCGAGGTCAGAACTCTGCAGGGGATCTCTGGGTAGCCACACCTCTTCGTGGGCGGTAACTTCTCCCAGCGCGGGCTGCTGTTGTTTTTCAGCGCGCTTTTCATGGTGGCAATATGGCGGCGCTTCCAATTTTTCAAGCGGACCGCCCAGGCACATGGTCACCTGTCTGAACAGGTCTAGTCCCCGCACAGGTTCGAATCCTGTTCGTGACGCCAGATGTGAAGCCCCACAAGTGCAGTGTCAGTGCATTACCTTCAGGGACTCCACTCAGCTGGATCTGGTCACAGGTAGGAGATCTTCTTCTTGTCGTGACGCCACTCTCAGTATTGCGGCCAGTAGGGACCGCCACTGCAGGTTGAGGGTCGCCTGGGGCTGATGGTATGTGCAGTTAGTTGGAATAGCCTCCTGAGAGTGAGGCAAGCCCCAGGGCCCGATGTAGGTGCGTAGTACCACAAGGCGCAGAATGACTCAACACAGGCAGGATGTCTTTCAGGGTTTTTACTCACTTCAGGTGGCAGGGTGAGTAACCCGGGCGTAGCTGGGATGAACCAGGCGGGAACCAGGTGTCCTTCAGGCTGACTTGTGAGGGTGACTACTAACTCGCCTTCCTTAGCCCTTTTTGGTTTGGGGTGACCCCGACTTTTAGTCCCTATGGGGGTCACCCAGGGAAGTTGCTGAAGCCTCACTCCCCTTCGTTTGCCGTGTGCTTGTTGCCTGGGCCAGATCACTCCAGCTTCTTGCCTCCTGTGAACTGTGGGCCCTAACTGTGGCTACGTGGCTGCGGCTTTTGTGGTGTTGTGGCGTGGGCTTTGAGAGCCCCACACCGGCAGGTTTAGCAAAAGAAAGCTGGATCTATCTCCGCTTCGGGATCTGCCGCCCGTTTGGGCCTGGTACTCTCTAGCAGTCTCCTTACTTCCCACTCCGTTGCTCTCTCTTTAGCTGAAGATGGATTTCGGGTAGCACTCCTAGTTGACCGTTCTCCCCCGTCAGTAGCCACTGCGCGGGCGCTGTTAGACAGCAACAGCCCCACAGGTCTGCCCCTCACTGAGCCCTATGGAGTTCTGCTCTAACTGACTCACTGCCCCTCCTCTCCTGTTCTTGCCTACGCCACCTAGCAACCAGACTCTCTTACCACACCCCTTGAGAGGAGATGGAGGCTTTTGGCCCCCTCCACTATTCTAGTGAAGGTCAAGGCTTTTCCCCCTCCTGGGATCCCCAGGGGTCCTCTCATGGGTACATGTGTGAGAGCTGATTACTATGCGCCTGTGTACCACACCCCTGTCAGCCTTCTGGATTACCTGTATTGTACTGTCCCCAGCATGGGTGCAGTACTCAGTGGTGCCTGACCAGGTCAGGGGCGCCACATATGCGTGGTCATAACCATGAATACTTAAGCTTCTGCAATGCCCTGCGCACGAGGTAAGAGACATGGCTATGTGATGCCCCTGGAATATCAGGTCGTCACAGGGTATTGTGCAATCTGCCCTCCCGTACAATATCCACCTACTTCTTGGTTATGGGTCCCCAACTATATGGTGTTGCCTACATCAGCTGACTGAAATCCTAGGTACACTCTGCACCACACCCACCAGACATACCAGTGGACGCCCTGAGTGGAATAGGGTCACCCACTCGGGGGTTGGTTAGGGGATGTCAGGAGTGTCAGGAGAGAGAGAAGTAGTTTGGAAGTGAAGGAGAGAGGAGGTCAGGAGCAGGGTTCCTAGGAAGCCATCTAGGTAGCAGACGGTGGTCTGGGCCTAGAGGAGCTGGACCCCCGGTCGCAGGGGATCGTGACAAGTGGCACGGAACTGTCGAGGAGGACAGCCGGCGGCCTTGTACCATCACCGGGCTGGGACCAGGGCACGACGGGGTACGTGGACCCTAGGTCAGGGAGTAGCTTCAGGCAACCTGAGAATTTACCCGACGAGAACGGAGCCTTCAAGATCCGCTCTCCACCAGCTCCAAAATTGGGGTACTAGCGCAAGAAGAGGGATAGGAAAATACCAAGCGTGAACCCTGAGAGCAAGCTCCCACACTTAGCCATAGTGGAGAGCGGGACCCGGCAAGTTCCATACTACCAGGACCAAAGGAGAAGTAAACTTAGCACCAGAAGGCAGGTCATAAATCACCAGGTAGCACCATTGAAGACAGGACCCAAACTAGCTCCCCTCATCGACAGTGGTATCCAGAACTTTGGTCTATCCAATTGTCGGTGTCAGCTTAAAGGGAACCTGTCACCAGAATTTTTGCAATTAAGCTAAAAGAATCCTATTCTGCAGCTCCTGATCTGCATTCTAGAAAGGTTCCTCTTGCTACTGGGCCCCCTTTCAGACCTAAATAAACACTTTATAAAATCTTACCTTTTGGTATGCTAATGATGTTTTCTGGCCATGGGGGTGGGCTGTTTTTCATCCGTTATTCCCCCTCCCACCACTGTTTGCAATCCCCCATCGTTCATTTACATAGATGAGGCCACCACCCTCATGTAACGCAGTTCTCCTGAGTTTTCGCGCATGCCCAGTGGCACTATCGCGGGACTGAGCATTGTGCAAATTGCAAGCGCTGGTGAGGTTATTGCGCAGGCGCGAGATTATGGGCGGCGCTGTGAATGTCATCACCAGCGTCATCCAAGTACCCACCCATAATCTCGTGCCCGTGGTAATAGGTAACGTGGATGATATGGACAGTGCTTGCGCATAATGGTGCAGGCAGAGGGAAAAGCGCGGGCACGAGATTACCATCACCAAGTCCCGGGGCATCCCCCCTACCCGTGGAGGTTTCTAACACCTGACTGCCCCATTCCATCAACCCCGGGTACTTCCAACTGCAGCGGGTGGCGTCACGAATCACAGGTGGCATACCACGGGTGGCGTCACGAACTCTAATACAATCCACTGTAAATACCCACTCATTTGAGTGGCCGCACAACCCTCGAGTCCAGAGACCCCTCGAGCCACCGCAGATCCGGAGCCGAGCAGCTCGGCTGCTGACACGGGGGCGGCACAGCTATATCAGGAGAATTATACTACATTTATAACTGAAAATATTAGCTAATATTACTATTATTACACCTACTACATATTGGGATAGGATCTTGGAAATGAAAATAACCCTTTAAGGATTTGCCCATTTTGGCACTTTTGGGCAAATATTTTTTTGTTTGTCACATAGATGTTTTTAGCTATACAAGAGCTTGTTTCTTTTTCAGGATGAGGTGTATTTGTCACTGACAGCATTTTGTGCTATTTATATGCTTATTGCCTAACTCTTATTAACTCTTTATGACCTTTAGAATAAAACACAGAATTTCTGCTTTTGTTTTTTGCTGTTTTATATTTTCCGCTAATAAAGTGATGCACAAATAAAATGTCAACTTTATTCCGTAGGAAAGCCTGATTATGGTGATATCAAATTTACATTTTTTTTTAATGTTTTACTACTTTTGTACAATAAATACTCTATTTGAAAATAAAAAGGTTATTGTGTCATATTTCTAAGAGCCATACATTTTATGATTTTCTATTAATGGAATTGAATTATTTTTGCCTAAACAAATTACCATTTTCTTGAACATATGACTTTGTGATCACTCTTTATTACACGTACTTAAAAGTACAAAATAAAAATATTTGGAATTAATTTTGTAATTATTCAGTTTTAACTAGATGTAAAAATAATAATAATACTCAATTTATATATATTTTTATGTTTTACAACTCTTATCCCATAAAAATAATAATTTTTTAAGTAATGTTTTTGGTGAAGTTCACTAAATTCCTACACCCATACATTTTTTTTTATTTTTCAGTGAACAAAGTTATATGAAAGCTTAATTTTTGTGGGGAAAACTGTAATTTTCACTGGTATCAATTTTGAGTACATATAATTTATTGTTTATATAGCTATATGAGAGTTTGTTTTTTGCGTTACAACAAGCTATAGTATTTAGCAATTCTATTTTTTTACTACGGTACATAAAACATTTTGCTCACGTCTTACTTAGTTTTTTGTGAGGATAAACAAAAATGGTAATTCTTATTGATTTTTCAAATTTTTTTTTGGAGCATTCATGGCATGGGATGAATAACTATATATTGTTGCAGTACCTGCCAAGTTTTTTTTTACCTATGTGTCATGGTCATCTGCCTGTTTTTTGAGATTAGTTCCAGCTTTAGGACTGATGCTTCTTATTTCTATCTGGGACTCTACATTTAAATACTGTTTCGTTTCATTTGGCACTTAAGTAGTTAAATGTCTGTTTTTCTGCCAGCAGTTCTGCTGCAGTTTAAGGTCAACTGTACCTGTTTATAGACACATCCCGTTGTGCTTAAATAGCTAGGTGTCCCAGCAAGCTTTCCTGACTATACAAAACCGTTTGTGTACTAGCCCCCATTGGTGAATGAGTTGCTAAGGATTCGTCCTGAAGTTGGATCTTCTCTATTCTCTGCTAAGGATTCGTCCTGAAGTTGGATCTTCTCTATTCTCTGCTAAGGATTCGTCCTGAAGTTGGATCTTCTCTATTCTCTGCTAAGGATTTGTCCTAAAGTTGTATCTTCTCTATTCTCTGCTAAGGATTTGTCCTGAAGTTGGATCTTCTCCATTCTCTGCTAAGGATTTGTCCTAAAGTTGGATCTTCTCTATTCTCTGCTAAGGATTTGTCCTAAAGTTGGATCTTCTCTATTCTCTGCTAAGGATTTGTCCTGAAGTTGGATCTTCTCAATTCTCTGCTAAGGATTTGTCCTGAAGTTGGATCTTCTCAATTCTCTGCTAAGGATTTGTCCTGAAGTTGGATTTCTCTATTCTCTGCTAAGGATTTGTCCTGAAGTTGGATCTTCTCCGTTCTCTGCTAAGGATTCATCCTGAAATTTGATCTTCTCCATTTTTGGTTGTATTCCCCTGTTTGTCACACCTACCCTCTTGTTGTATTAGTGCAGTGGTGGGCCTAGTGTGCCTCATTACCCCACTCCTCAGCTAGGACTACAATAGCATTTTTTTAGGGCTTCAGGTATTCCTGCTTGGCAACAGATGCTGCGCCAGTATAGGGTCTGGTGAGGAGTGCAGGGTACAGGCGAAGGCAGGAGGTGTCCATCTACCCTCTCATGAGTCATAGGATAGACCTTGGTTTTTGTGCTCCTGGTGTTTTCCCCTTGTTTGTGATGTTATTTAGGTGTATATTTAGTTGTGTATCAGACCTCGGTTGGTTGGAATGTGCTCATGATGCATGTTGCGTGACACTGTGTTTGTTTTAGGGAGGATATTTTTTCTCCTTTTTTAACACTTTAAAACTTTGCTTTTTTCTTACTTTATTTTTACAATATTTATGTCCCTCATATGGACTTTAACATACGATCTCTTGATTGCATCAAAAATGCTCAGTCCACTATTATACTACCATGGCCAATGGCCAGAGGAATCTGATTGACAGTTGGGTATGGCAAAACCATTGGCACTCAGAATCACACTTCCGGGTTGCCAATAGGCGGGCAGAGAGATTGCTTCTCTCTCTGTCATATTCCTCATGTGCTCCTGTCACTCTTGACAGTGGCATATGAGGTGTTAAACTTCTAGGATTGGTGAAAACACCAATCCTAGCATTTACAGTAGGAGCCTGGCTGTGTGGCTCCAACAGCTGATTGAATCAGAACAGAAACTGCACTGTGTAATCACTATGACAGATATGCAGGGGGGGGGGGGGCTGCGCTCCACCGTCTACTTGTACTATCTTTTACAGATTGTTGAATATTATAAGATATATATGTTTGTATTATGGGCTACAATCTAGCGGTGAGTCACGTTTAGACTTATTAATTTAAAACTCCTTAGCTCAGAGATCTCCTCATGTTCATAGTAACAAACAAACCATAATTTTATCTCTTTTGTTTCTGATGCCTTTAAAAAACCCTGATTGGTTGCCATGTGCTATTTTATGTTGATGTAAGTGTAGAATATTTTTTTAAAAAGGCCTTAGGAGACAGAGCAGCGATCTACCAGAAATTCACATTGTCCATTTTACCATGTTCAATTTATGGTAAAACTGAACTGGCGATATGATTCCCCAGGTCAGTACCAGTTCATGGATACCGAAAATGAGATGTTTTGATCACCTGTTATTGCCTTTTAACCCCTTCACGACCAGCTGATTTTTCGCTTTCCGTTTTTTTTCGCCATTGTTTTTCTGAGAGACGTAACTTTTTTTATTTTTCAGTCAATATGGTTATGTGAGGGCTCATTTTTTGCGGAACGAGCTGTACTGTTAAATGAAATCATAGGTTTTACCACATAGTGTACTGCAAAAACGGCAAAAAGATTCCAAATGCAGAAAAATTGCAAAAAAAGTGTGATAGCACTATAGTTTTTGAGATATTTTATTCACTGTGTTCACTCTATGATAAAACTGATGCGTGGGTGTGATTCCTCAGGTCAGTGCGAGTTCGTAGACACCAAACATGTATAGGTTTACTTTTATATAAGGGGTTAAAAAAATTTGGAGGTTTGTCTGAAAAAAGTGGCGCACGTTTTACGCCATATTCCGTGACCAGTAGCGTTCTCATTTTTCGGGATCTATGCCTCAGTGACGGCTTATTTTTTGCGATTCGAGCTGACGTTTTTAACAGTATCATGTTTGCGCAGATGCTACGTTTTGATCGCCTATTATTGCATTTTGCGCAAAAATTGTGGCAACAAAAAAGCGTCATTTTGGCATTTGGAATTTTTTTGCCGCTACGCTGTTTACTGATCAGATGAATTGATTTTATATTTTGATAGATCGGGCGTTTCTGAACGCGGCGATACCAAATGTGTGTATATTTTTTATTTTTTTAACCCTTTAATTTTCAATGGGGTGAAAGGGGGGTGATTTGAACTTTTAGTTTTTTTTGTTTTTTTTTACATTTTTTACAACTTTTTTTTACTTTTTTTATTTTACTAGTCCCCCTAGGGGCCTATAGCGATCAGCAATCCGATCGCTCTGCACTCTGCTGATCACAGCTACACAGCTGTAAACAGCAGATACGTGCACTTCCTACTTCCCTGACCTCCGTACAAAGCAAAAGTGAAAGTGGTTCATGTCTAGCACAGGAGTCATCACATGACCCTGTGCTACCATGACAACCACCGGAAGTCACGTGGCCATGTCACGTGACTTCCGGTATTAGGCGGTAAGTAAAAGTTTATCGCGATCGTGTTTAGAATGGCGCTGTCACATATTGACAGCACCATTACAGGGATTAAATGGCACGAGCAGATAATGATTCTGCTCATGCCTAGCAGGCACACATCTCAGCTGTGAAAATCAGCTGAGATGTGCGCCGATCGCGGCATGCTGCTGCCGGTAGACCACGGGCAGTAACATTATGACCGCTAGGACGTAATTTTACTGCCCGCGGTCGTTAAGGGGTTAATGCTATGAATGCTGGTGCTCTGGCAGCATTTATAGGAAACACATCATGACAGCAACAGGAGTCATCAGCTAACCCCCGGCTGTCATGAAAACCCATTGGCTCCCTGTGATGATGGCAGGGAACTGTGTGATTCCTGCCATAGTGTTTTAGATCGTGCTGTCATAGTTTGATATCGCTATCTAAGGGATTAAGAGGCCTGTTAGCTGCATGAGTCCGCTGATCAGATCAGCATCTGGTGCGCGGAAAGATGTGGGCTTACCGCATGAGCCAACATTAATGGGAGGGACGCGATATAGGATGTATATATAGGTAATAGGTCAATAAAATGAATCTGTCAGCAGGTTTTGCTATGTACACTGAAGCTAGCATACAGTAGGGGTTAAAAAACAAAAATTAACTAAGTATCTGTCATCAGTTACTTAAACTAAAGGCTTTATCTTTTGGTGAATATCATTGCCAGGTCTTGCAGATGAGTCTAGCACTGCTGTCATTGACACCTCACTTTCAATGTACAGTCTCTATTGATAACCTGGTGTGGGCGGGTACAGCTCCCTGGGCTCTGGTATGTGACTAAAGCCAAAAATTCAGATAATATCAGAACAGCTGCACCCAGTAATCTAAGTGATACACCATTGGATTCAGAATCTCCTTGCCTACATCATGCTACTGTCAGATGAGGTAGCGAAAACCTGCTGACAGATTCCCTTTAAAGATTTAAGTTAGTCTCTTTCTGTTTTACTTTATACATCTCACTATATTTTCACTGATAAATATTTCAGACAAGCCGCACATCCAGTGCCAATTATAACTCGAAAAACGTATACATTTGAAAAGACTTTCAAAGTTTCTTGTAGACAATAGCTAATATTTTTCCTATTGACTTTTTATAGTAGAA
This sequence comes from Anomaloglossus baeobatrachus, assembly GCF_048569485.1. NCBI lineage: Eukaryota > Metazoa > Chordata > Amphibia > Anura > Aromobatidae > Anomaloglossus > Anomaloglossus baeobatrachus. The sequence goes on along the minus strand of NC_134354.1, from coordinate 82,723,825 downwards.
ATTACCAAGTCCCTTTCATAAAGATACAAGAGCCGTACAATGTTAACTACTTGCCCTTTAGCTCCTTATGTTGTGTAATTTGCAGGCAATCATAAAGGGCAAGGTTAAGTAAAATAATTGATCGCTCTATCATCAAGGCATCATGTTCGCAGGCATAGGCCACCATGTTTTAAGAGAGATCAGCAGTATTTTATTAAATCGGAGAGTCAGAGGGTGTCAATCATGTCGCAGTGTTGTGGTATAATGAAAGAATAAACAAAGACCTCAACAACACCAATTCCCATGTTATGTAGCAGAAGAAAGAGAATGAACCCGACCTCCCCTTAATGTGGCAGAAATTTGTTTGTGATTTCTTAATTGCATGACAGGGTGCAGGGATCACAGAAGCGCTTTTAGTAAAGTTATTTAAAGGCTTTAAATATTTGTTTTCAGACTCAATATGCATACAGAATATAAAAAAAATCAACTTTAGATCCATTTTCAGCAATAAACATCACTACTAGGTCTAAAGGGTGCTTTACACGCTGCGACAACGCTACCGATATATTGTCAGGTAACGTCTTTAGTGACGCACATCCGGCGCCGGTAGCGACATCGCAGTGTGTTACACCAAGGAGCGACGATCAACGATCGCAAAATCATTCAAAAACGGTGATCGTTGACACTTCGCTCCTTTCCTTAATATCGTTGCTGTCACAGGTACGATGTTGTTCGTCGTTCCTGCGGCATCACACATCACTGTGTGTGACACCGCAGGAACGACGAATATCTCTTTACCTGCGTCCACCAGCAATGCAGAAGGAAGGAGGTGGGCGGGATGATACGTCCCGATCATCTCCGCCCTTCCGCTTCTATTGGCCGGCCGCTTAGTGACGCCGCTATGACGCCGAACGCAGCTCCCCCTTGAGGGAGGGATTGTTCAGTGGTCACAGCGACGTCGCTGACCAGGTATGTGCGTGTAACGCGGCCATAGTGATAATGTTCGCTACGGCAGCGAGCACCAAGTGTGGCACGAACGACGGGGGCGGGTGCTATCGCGCTCAACATCGCTAGCACCCTTTAGATTCAGGGCTTTTGATTTTTAATTCATTTCAGATTTTTATTACTTAAGTTTTATAGTATTTTATTTCCACTTTATTTAATTTTATTTACAAAAAATATACATATGTATCCTGAATTTACAGTTATTTGTTAAGGCATTTTATGTAGTTATATACTTGGCAACAATGAATTGTAGAAAAATCAACTGAGTTTTTTGTAACAAATATTTTATTGGTATTTCTTATACAGAGAAAAGTACATGTTCTGTCATCTCTTATTACCAAACAGTAATTGACACATTTTTAAAGAATGTAGAAATCAAAATCATTTGCAAAAAATAGCAATTGACTATAGCTATGAATAAAAATAAACAAACTTTAAAGCAAACTTGGATAGTTGGATGGATGGACGTGTGCACTCAAAACCCACGAACCCCATCAACAAGGGTCACTCACAGTCGTGATCGTAATAAATGTGGGTATTTCCTCCACACTCCCGGGTGTTACCATTCCCACTTATGTCTAGGCCTCTTCCCGCCTGCAGCCTGTCTTCCAAATCTTCTTACATTCTACCAAACGTTAATCCATTTATTATTTTATTATTTTATAGGATGTCTATATCGTCGATCACTCATTAACATGAAAGTCTGAAAAAGGCCAGCCACTTTCCTCAATTAATTTCAAACTGAAAGCCTTTATTCATTCTACTTGCGACCATGTGTTCCATAGTACAAATATGTTGCATTTTTATAATAATTTCTTGGATGGTCGGTACTAGTGTTTGTTTCTACTTATTCGCAATGCTTGCTCTGATGACGGTTAGCAGATGAGCTGTGATGATTGCATCATCATGAGTCATTGTTTCTAGCCCTAAAGACAATAGAGCTGCTCCCCATCCCAAGACCCACTCATACCGCACAATTTTGCTCAACAATTGTTGCACCTCTTTCCATACTTGCTGTATTTTCTCGCACTCCCACTCCCATCATATGTGAAACATAGAGCCTGGAAATCTATTGCACCTCCAGCACATGATTGAGGAGGGTGGAAAAATCTTATTGCGTCTTACTGGCGTATAGTACCCCCTGTAAAGGATTTTCGTAGAAATCTCTAAGTGGTTAATGCAATGCGACATTTTTTTATGTAGTTGGAAAGCATATACCCATTGTTCCTCCATGTAATGGGTATCTAAAGGCCGATTTACACGCTACAATATATCTAATGATATGTCGTCGGGGTCACATCGTTAGTGATGCACATACGGTCTCGTTTGACATATCGTAGCATGTAACACAAATGAGCAACTGTGAACAAGCAAAAATACTCACCTTTTCATTGCTCGTTGACACGTCGCTCATTTTCAAAAAAATCGAACGTCTTTCTGTGCTCCGGTTGTTCATCATTCCCGAGGCAGCACACGTCGCTCCGTGTGACACCCCGGGAAAAATGAACTGCAGCTTACCTGCGGCCGCCAGCAATGAGGAAGGAAGAAGGTGGGCGGGATGTTTACGTCCCGCTCATCTCTGCCCCTCCGCTTCTATTGGACGAATGCCATGTGACGTCGCTGTGACGCAGCACGAACCGCCCGCTTAGAAAGAGGGCGGTTCGCTGGCCAAACCAACGTCGCAGGGCAGGTAAGTGCGTGTGACGGGGTTAAGCAAGGTTGTACAGCACGGGCAGCGTTTTTCCCGTGTCGCAAAAACCGACGGGGGCGGGTACGATCGCTTGCGATCTCGCTAGCGAGATCGCAGCGTGTAAAGCCCGCTTAATTCTTTTTCCCAATTTTTCACATATGGTAGGGAATGCGGACTCTGCACTGTATTAAGGGCCTCGTACGCCATTGAGATCCCTTTGGCCGAATCTTTATTAACTGCAAAAAAATTCTCATATTTAGATTGTAGAATATCATGTTCTGGTGTTACCCCAGTTCTTAAGTGCCGAATTTGTAGATATTTATAAAAATCTCTTTTGTTGACTCCAAATTTATCGATTATATCCAAAAAGCTCATTAATTCTAAACCCCTCATAATGCAACCCATCAAGAGATTGCCTTTTGCTAATCATTTATCTAAATTAACAAAGGGAATTACTCTATTAATTACCGACAATGGAATCTTGTTTATTCTCGTAGGGATCAACCTGTGGCCCGTCTTTCTCGATAATCATATACCTGTGGCTGCCCGGATTGTTGGATAATCTGGAATTTTCATTTTTTCTGAGAGGCGGAGGTGCCACATAAACGAGGCCATAGAGGGGTGTTTCACTATCTGAGTTTCCATTTGTACCCAAACCTTGGATGAATCCTCCATCCACCAATATCTAAGCTGGTCCATCAGTGTGGCTTGGTAATATGATCGTACATTGTGGCACCCCAAACCTCCCGCATCTATTGGCATGTACAAAAGCTTTGTTGAAACGCTTGCTTTTTGATGGCTTCTTATCAGTTAGGGCTGACTGGATTTTATTTAGGGTCTTTATTGATACTTTAATAGGTAAATTTCAAAAGTAATATAAGACCCGGGGCCGGATCATCATTTTAACTATAGAAATGCGACCGATCCAGGACGCTAATGCTTTCATATATGCTTGCATCTCTTTTGTTATAGTTTTCAGTAGATTAGAGTAGTTAACTTTTCCCAAGTTTTTGATTGGAAATGTTAAGTGAATGCCCAGGTAAGGAATTTTGTCTGTTGCCCAAATCAGTGTGAATTCCGCTTCTATACTTTTTTTGATATCCTCTGAAATACTTAATTTCAGGGATTTACTCACATTGACTTTATAATAACTAACTTGGTTAAACTGGGCAATAGAACGAAAAATATGACGTAGAGATACCTTAGGGTTTGTAACACATAACATGACATCGTCCGCAAAGAGACCTATCTTGTTCTCCACCTTACCTGCCAAAATTCCTGAGATTTCTCTCCCCTCCCTAATTTTTTGGGCAAATGGTTCCATAAGTAAAACAAAAATCAGTGAAGAGAGAGGGCATCCCTGCCTCGTTCCATTGGTTATACAGAATTTCTGAGACAATAACCCAGATGAATACACGTGGGCTGAGGGACAGGAATAAAGCGGGCTTTACACGCTACGATGTATCTTACAATATGTCGTCGGGGTCACGTCGTGACACACATCCGGCATCGTTTGATACATCATAGCATGTGACAGCTACGAGAGAGTGTGATCGAGCAATAATACTCACCTTTTCGTTGCTCGTTGACACGTCACTCATTTTCTAAATATCGAACGTCCAGTTGTTCATTGTTCTCGAGGCAGCACACATCGCTCCGCGTGACACCCCGGGAACGCTGAACTGCAGCTTACCTGCGGCCGCCGGCAATGCTGAAGGAAGGAGGTGGGTGGCATGTTTATGTTCTGCTCATCTCCGCCCCTCCGCTTCTATTGGGCGGCCGCTGTGTGACGTCGCTGTGACGCCGAATGTCCCTACCCTTACCCCATCAGGAAGAGGATGTTCATCGCCCACAGCCCACAGCTCGTTTGGAAGGTAAGTATGTGTGACGGGGGGTTATAACATTGTGCAACACGGGCAACAAATTGCCTGTGCTGTACAAACGATGGGGGCGGGTGCGTTCGCACGATTAATTGAAACGTGTAAAGCAGGCTTTAAGTGCTAAAATTGATGACAAAATTGGCCTCCCAAATACAAAGCACTCAGGTACCTTCTATGTATAGCCCCAATGTACCCTTTCAAACGTCTTCTCCGCAACCAAGGATAGAAGCAGAGAAGGAGTCCGACTGGCCTCCACTCCCGCGATAAGATCAATAAGGTGACTAGTTCCATCACTAGTTTGTCTATTTTTTACAAATCCGACCTGATCGTTATGAATAAGTTCTTGGAGGATATTCTCGTAGAAGCCGTAGGGATATTACTTTAGCATACAGCTTAATATCTGTGTTAAGTAAAGAAATTGGCCGAACGTTTGCAGGAGTGTCCGGGCTTTTCCCTGGCTTGAGCAGAGTGATGATATGGGCGTTACCATCTCCGTAGGGAACAAACGTTTCTGTGATGCCTCATTAAAACTCTTTCAATGTAAGGGGATACTAACTTTTTGTACTTCTTATAAAAGTCATTTGAAATGCTGTCCGGACTCGGGGCATTGTGAAGCTTCAAAGTGTCTATAGCTTTGCTTATTTCCGTCTCTGTAAACTTTTGGGAAAGGCTCGTTCTAAGTGTCTCGGACAATCTTGGAAGCTTCACTACTCTTAGGAAGGCTAGAGTCTTGTCCTGAACTGGTTGAGGGGTTTGGTTGTCCTCTTTTAAGTTAAACAGAGTGGCATAATATTTAGCAAATTCATTGGCAATTTGCTGAGGGTCCATTAATTTCTCATTATTTGAGGCTATCAGGTATGGTATGCAAAATTTTGCTGCTTGTACCTTAATTTGTCTGGCCAATAAGGCCCCAGGCCTATTTCCTTGCCAGTAGTATGACATTTTGAGCTTTTTAAGGACATGGTCGTATTTATGTAAATTTAGCTCATGTAGCTTGTGCAGAGCAGATATCTCCGATGCTCTCTGTGCTTAATATGACTTTTTATTTAGTCTTTGTAAGCTTGCCAATTTGTATTGAAGGTTAGTAATCATCGTTTGGGTTATTTTTTTATAATGTGAGGCCTGCTTTATAAAGTGTCCTCTCATAGTGGCTTTATGTGCACACCACAATGTCATGTCTGAGACTTCCCCATTTACATTGATTGCAAAGTAGTCTTGAATGGCTTGTTGTGTTTGGGACATATATGATGGATGATTTAGTATATATGTGTTTAGGCGCCATATCGGGGATGAAGTCGTCGTGTATCTTTCCTCTATATCTAATGTGATAGGGGCATGGTTGCTCCAAGTTATGTTTGCTATTTTTGTATTAAGCACTTTCGGTATTAGTGCCTTTTCTACCAAAAAGTTATCTATTGTTGTGTATATGTTATGGGGGTGAGATAGGAATGTGTAATCTCTTGCTGACAGATTTCGCAGCCTCCATATGTCATAAATTTCATATAGGTGAAGAAATTTTGTTTGTGGGCTGGGATTGAGTTTTCGACTTGGATACGGTGTCCATATTCTGCCATAACGCTAAATTGAAGTGGAAACGAACCCTAACTGTGAATCACAGGCTACACTGTTAAAGGAATATTCTACTCTTAGCACAACCCTTTCCCATTCCCTATATGTGATATTTGCCCCATTAAACTAGAAAAAGCTTATATTGACATCCCATGCCTGCGCTGTTCCAGCAGTTTTGGCATTCACATTCCCGGGGCTCACGTGAGGTTATCATGTCACGCAAGCCGTGCGGACAGTCATCGCCGGATTCACTCTCCCTGCCCTCTGACGTAATCAACAGGAAGTGAGCGACCAACCATTGCTCTCACTTCCTGTTGGTTACTTACACATCTTTAGGTGGAAAGCAAGAAGGCGGCGGTGATGTTATGTCATGTGACATAACAACCTTACGTGAACCCTGGGAGAGAGAGTGCTGATGCTCCTTGAACCACGCCGGCACAGGAGATAAATATGTTTTTTTTACTTTAATTGGGGCAAAATTGGTGAATTAAAGGGGTTATCTTAGCAGTGGTAAACCCCTTTGACTGCTTAAGGATCTAAATACTAGTCTTCATCTTTACAGGCATATTTTACTGTTACACAACCCTATATAACAGTACATCTCTATATACTTGTATATTAGAGATAAAAGAAGGTATTTCGTCATATTGATGTCATATTGGAAACTGGGTATAAAAGTTGTTTTATGCTTTTAATGAGGAAAATAAATAACAGGGGTCATGTGGCTTTAAGTGATGCAAACAAATGTAGTGCAGTAAACTTGTGTCAAATAAATTAAATAAATTGCTTCTTGTCTAACAAACATATGGTGTTTTAGCTTAGACACTCTGTATTTTTTTAATATATTCATTAACAAATTCATATTCTTGTTAAGATTAATTTGACCACCTGTACTCCAAAGCTGGCTTATGTTAATTATGATGAGCATAATTAAATATATCTTCAAACTTAGTATTTAATAATATAATATATTGGGACTGCAAAACATTATTTTATTTACGATATAAAATTTACCTTGATTTGTGTTCAACTGTTGTATTGTGGCACCAGAGATGTCATGGAGGGAATATATGTATCACCTAGGTGGTTATCCTCTGTAATGTAAGCTTGGAAGTTAGCTCCATTACATATATCACTGAGAAGATTAATATGGCTGATAAGGGCCAGCTTTACGAGCAGTCAGAGAGATGAGTTGTATGGTGGACATAAGAAAGTCCAAGTGAATTCATTAGATGTCTGTATGTGGAGGAAAGAAATCCTCCTGTGTGAAATCTCCATGCTTGGACTTTTGTGCTGGATTAAGGGGTACTTTGCACACTACGACATCGCAGGTGCGATGTCGGTGGGGTCAAATCGAAAGTGACGCACATCTGGCGTCGCTGTCGATATCCGAGTGTGTAAATCGTTTTTGATACGATTAACGAGCGCAAAAGCGTGGAAATCGTATCATCGGTGTAGCATCGGTCATTTCCATAATTTCGGAAGGACCGATGTTACGATGTTGTTCCTCGTTCCTGCGGCAGCACACATCGCTGTGTGTGAAGCCGCAGGAGCGAGGAACATCTCCTATCTGTGTCCTGTGGCTCACGCCGGCTATGCGGAAGGAAGGAGGTGGGCGGGATGTTTACGTCCCGCTCATCTCCGCCCCTCTGCTTCTATTGGCCACCTGCCGTGTGACGTCGCTGTGACGCCGCACGACCCGCCCCCTTAGGAAGGAGGTGGGTTGCCGGCCAGAGTGATGTCGCAGGGCAGGTAAGTCCATGTGAAGCTGCCGTAGCGATAATGTTTGCTATGGCAGCTATCACAAAAGATCGCAGCTGCGACGGGGGCGGGGACTATTGCGCTCGGCATCGCAAGCATCGGCTTGTGATGTTGTAGTGTGCAAAGTACCCCTAACACTGTAGTGCTTTTGCTAGGATGGTGTAAACTGTTTCTCTGCATAGAAAGGACATTTATTTTCCTTGTGTGTAGCTTGTGTGCTGCCCTCAGTAGGCCTCTAATGTAACGGTGGAGGGTCACGCCATTCGAAGAAGTGAAGTTGGCTTTACCGTGTACGACAGGTGAAAACCGGCACAACAATGTGGATTACACTTTTTTTAGCTTCTCACTGTGCAGAAGGCTTCTTCTCCTATGGATTCAGTAGAGGGTTGCCAGTGAAGTATACTACGTTGAAATGGCTATGAGTAGCTTGGATGTTGGGTAAGGCAGAGATCACAGGAGCCGTAGGAATCGAGGTAAGGTCGGGCTTTGGAGAAGGCGCCTGACCAGCATCCCGTCTCTCCAGAAGCAAGTATTGGGCTGTCTTATCCTTTTTCTTTTTTTCCTCTTACCTTTCCATGTCAGAGGCAGTGCAGGGTCTGGTTACCACAATGGCATACCAACCCCTTCAGCTTAGTAGTTTAAGGAATTGCACAACCTCTCTGGTATATAGGTGTAATGCTCATCATTGGAGGTGGTAAAGTGGTGAGCTAGAGTAGACCCACTGCACCACAAGGGAACCCTGGCCTACCCTTTTATATAGGAGAGGTTTCACTAAGTGCCCCCTGTGAGGCAGATGCCAGGTGCTACTCTCAGGCAGGGACTGGGAGTGTGACAGCTGCCACCTAGGGTAAGGACAGATACAAGAGAAGAGAGGCTGGGGCAAATGGCATGGCCGGGATAGACAGGCAGTCACTGATATGGCTATGACCACTGGACGGCTGAAGCTGGAGGCACAGCTGGGGTGGACAAGCACAGTCTCTGGTGTGACGTAAGCCACTGGGGTATCTGAGGCTCGAGGCAGGGCCAGGTGGGATAGGCACTTTCTCTGGCGTAGCAAGCCATTGGGGTAGCTGAGGCTGGAGGCATGGCCAGGGAGGACAGGCACAGTCTTTGGTGTGGCGTAAGCCACTGGGTTAACTGAAGCTGGAGGCATGGCGGACAAGGAGACCTGACAACTAGCTGGCTAGTGCACAGGAACTCTAATTAACTAACCACATTGATCAGGCATCTCCTCTAGTGGAAGCTGGTCTTATGTACCCAGTGCCTCTCAGCGATAGGCTAAGAAACACTTCCTGGGAGTGACGCGCTGGCCTTTTAAGAAGGGAGCAGTGGCGCTTGTGAGAGAAGATGAAAGCAGGCAGTGCACACATGGATGAGGAAGATGCCTGGACATGAGTGCGCTGGCTGCGGCGGTAAAAGGAGGATAGCGGGGAGCCCTGGACACCGGGACACTAGTGAGAGATGGCCGTGGAGGTGAGTGGCGCATGTCCCTGCAGGGGTTGGAAAGCAGGGAGTGCAGAGATGCCAGCACTACAGTAGGTTGTGCAGCCTTTCGAGAAGGTAGCCCTACTTTACCGACATTCAGTTTACAAATACATGGTCTCCGGTCTTGAACTCGATGATAAAACCAAACCCCTTTTTTCTAGCAAAATTGTAGACCCAACCCTGGGTAAAGTCCTTCTCCACAGCCTCTGCATTTGGGCTGGTCAGCCACTCTCTGGTTAAGAACTCTGCCCTTCTCTTCTCCTACTTTGCCTCTTCATACAGCTCTTCATCCAGGAGGCAAAGTGGATTTCAGAGGAGTTCAGCCCATGAGGCAGCTTTAGCAGCAGCCGTTGGCGAGGATGAGGGCAACACAGCCACAGAGTGGGGGTTTGGAGGGACAGCAGCTGACACGTCAGCCTCCACAGCTGGAGACTCAGGGGCAGCACAGTGAAGTGGGGGTGTGGTGTGTAGCGTGAGGCCTGAGACCGGCCTGGTGCCTCTCTCCTTCAGAGACATGCTCCAGGGGATGATGGTCTCAGGCGTTTCTGGCTTTTCTGCATAGTGTGAGGGATTACAGGTGATTTTCATGGCTTTCAGTGCCTTCTTCATCTGCTCCGGAAAGAAGGCGTCCGCCAGCTTGCGCAGTTTCCCATGGGATCAACCATATTTGGGACGGGCGGCATCTCCGGTGGCTACACTGCGTGGCGCAGGCTGGGACACAGGAGGCATGAGTCCACGGGCAGCCACCGGAGGCTCTGTTGTTGTAGCCAAACTGACCTGTTGTGACTTACAAGTGAACAGGTCATTACTGCAACACAGCGTACCTGGTGTCTGCGATGTCCCCATCTTTCGGCACCAAATGTTCGCCATGTTAAAATAACACCCATTTTGAAGCACATTAAAATATTTTCAATTCCTTCATAAGACACCCAGGATACTGTTCATGACACCAGGAAAGCGAGCTGTGCCACCCTCGGTAGGCCTCTCATGTCATAGTGGTGGGTCACACCGTCCGACTTGTGACGTGCCCATTCCAGGCGTGTGTAACAGGCTTTGTCATGGGGGTTAAAAACAATAGATAAAAAGGGAGAGAAAAATAAATAACTAAACAATTTGTGATGTGAGTTGGGATGTTCGGCTTTGGTTTGGCCGGGCACTGCTGAAGGACCCCAGGAGTTAGGTGGTGATGCACAGTGCCAGAGGGTTGTCCTGTCACCCCATCATCCCCAACCAGGGCTGGTTCCTGGGGAAGTTGAGGTAAGGATGGTGCAGCAGAAACTAAATCAGACAGAGACAGGACAGGGAGCTTTAACCTTTTGCTGAAGCTCTGCAGAAAACAGTCTGGAACTTTCCCTACAACATACACTAGGATGATGGTCTGGCCTGCCCCAATGAGAGTTCAGTTTCTCTGCTGTGTGGTGGTGGTAGTGTAATCCTTACCACTTACTGTTGCTTGTAAAGGTTTCTGGATTCAATGACATTGCTGAGCTCCTTGACAAATTTACTGCGGCTCCTTATAAAAAGTCTCTCAGTTTGCCACTGACCCAGAAAGTCTAGTTGGCCTAGGGACAAATACCTTGCCAATTTTCAGCTCAGACCAGGACCAACTCCATTTTATATACCTCTCACATGTTCACCCTGACACAAACTGACTTTACCTTACACTAACCTCCTCCCCTTTCTCCTTCTAGGGCGCCTTGTTATCAGCTCAGGTGAACAGCCCCAGTAAGGGAGTGTAGTAAAATGTTTGTATGTAGTGAACAGCAGAGAAAACCAATTCTCATTAAAGCTGGCAATACATGTTATACAGTACATATTGAAATAAATATGTAGCCATTCTTTGTAGTGACTTAGGGCACCATATTTGCTTTATGGAGCTTTAACCCCTTTACGATCTTGGACGTAACTATATGTCTAAAGTTGTATTTGATACATTATACTTTACACAGATCTGCTGCTCTGATCAGCAGACGTGCAGCTAACAGGCAAGGGTGGATTTAACTAGCAGAGTTTGACAGCGTGACTAACGCATTTCTGCAGGGTTTGCACCATTTTCTAATGCCATGGATAGCCCCGTGACGCAATCACAGGGTGCCGATAGGTTAATATAACAGTGTCATGATATGATTCCTGTGAATGCCGGCAGAGTGCTGGCATTCAAAGAAGATCAGCATTCCTGCTGTTCAGAGGGATTCTGAAGCATTGCTCTGAACAGCATAAGTGATAGGACACTGCAGGCTTCAAGTTTCCGGGGAACTAGTAAAATCAATAAAACGTTTTAAAGAAATTTTTAAAAATATGAAAAAAAAACCACAACTAAAAGTTCAAATCTCCTCCTTTATCCCCATTGAAAGTAAAACAATAATAATAAAAATACACATATTTGGTATTACCACTTTCAAAAATGCCTGATCTATCAAAATATAAAATCAATTAATCTGATCGGTAAAGGGCGTAGAGAGGAAAAGAAAACCACAACTTCAGAATTGCGATTTTGGTCACTGCAACATTGCATTAAAATGCAATAATAGGCGATCAAGGCATCACATTTACCAAAAAATGGTATTTTCAAAAACATCAGCTCAAGATGCAAAAAAAATAAGCCATCACTGAGCCCCAGATCCCCCAAAACGGCAAAGCTATTATTCTCGGAAAATGGTGACAAAACCCAATTCTTTTTATGATGAATTTCTGATTTTTTTTTTACTTAGATATAATATATATATATATATATATATATATATATAAATATATATATTAATTTATTTAGCACTGTTAATTCCACAGCACTTTACATACATTGGCATCACTGTGCCCATTGGGCTCACAATCTAAATTCTCTATCAGTATGTCTTTGGAGTGTGGGAGGAAACCCACAAAAAACATGGGGAGAACATACAAACTCCTTGCAGATGTTGTCCTTGGTGGGAATTGAACCCAGGACCCCAGTGCTGCAAGACTTTAGTACTAGCCATTGAGCTACCATGCTGCCCATATAAAAGTAAAACTCTAAATGTTTGGTATCTATGAACTCGTACTGAACTGGGGAATCATTGTGAAGAATAAAATGACCTGTGAATAAAATCACCATTAGCCACAGGTGATTTTATTCTTCAGTAGCAGGTTCCTACATGCCCATTCACATTGAGATTTGTAACCCAGAGAAATACTTCAGTTTAGTGCATGTTCCCATTAATGAGATATGCCTTGATGTGGCTACTGGGTAGATATAAAAATGGCAATTTTTGTTTGCTAAATATCTCAATTTTTCCTAGATTTCCTTAAGTAGTAATAAATGTCTATATTCTTACACTCATGGTTGGCAAGTGTTAGCATTTAAGAGTGCAATTGTTTTTTTTTTGTTATGTGTAATGTTATGTTTTTAATATGTGTAATACATATGTCAAGCTGCCACCAGGGGGAGCCAGAGCTCTGCAGCAGAAGACACTAAACAGAGCAATAAGAACCAGGAAGTAAATACACAGTGTTCTCATACACTGCCTCACAGCACAGCAGGGAAGCAGAGCTGCGGGGTATGCGAGGAATAATCAGGCAGGCTGGGTCAACCACAGTATGGGCAAAAGGAGGACCGGAGGAATGAGCAGAAGTGGAGTCAAAGTTAGGCTGAGGTCAGTACCAGAGGAAGCAACCGAGTGGGGATGTAGGAGAGGGGACAGAGGGCTGGAGGGTTGACCAGGGGACGGAACACAGACAAGGGCACGGGAGCACAGGAACAAACGGATCAGGATATCACTCACAGGACCAGCAATCACAGGCAAAGCAGCGCTAAGATTATAGCCGGCGCTGGTTCACTGGAAATGTCTACTTTTAATGCATCCAGGCTCCGAAAGTGAGGCCTGGGAGAAGGCTCCGTCCCCTAGCCATGTGGACAGGTAGGTGAACCTTGACAACATAGACTCTAAATCTGTGGGACCCTCATGCTTTATAGCAGTCCCAGATTAATGATAAGACCAGGCCTTCTGCATCTTACATTTAATTTAGGCTCAACTTTCCATCATCTAACCATAACTTTTATACTCCCTTGGAGATTCAAACACATATCTACAAGCAGAGTTGGAGTTCCCAGGGACGTAGTTAGGGATGTGTTCTTATGTCCGTCTGTTCTAGTTTCCTTATCTGTAAAACTGCAACAAGCCAAAATTGAACTGGTCAAATCAAAACACTTTACATCCAATGTATTATTATATGTATAATAGGAGACTGAGATGTTTTCTAATAAGATATTGATGAGATTTTTTTAAAATGAGATTACCGAGACGGACACAAGCACAAGGAAGTTCAACATATAAATAAAAATGACACATATTCCACATAAAGCTGTAGATCAATAGATTGACATGCTATGATTCAGTGTACATGTATTTGTAACAATAACTATAAATATTTACACATCATGAATAAGAGAATAGACATTCATCTTATATATCCTGACCTGCACAATAAAATACAATGGAGAAAACCTGCCTGCAAAAGAAGCGCTGCAAGATTTATAGATTTATTAAAATACATTTCCTTTTCAGCCACATTATTTAAAGAAAGTGAAAGGTAAAACAAGCCTTACCTGTCTCTTTGTCTTACAGTATGGGCATCACCGTCCCTGGTAGCCAAATTTTGCTCAATCAGTTCCTGATGTGAATACTGGATTAGTGTCTTGATATTTTTTCTGTATTTTCTTTGAAATCTCTAAACTATTAGAGGTAATTAACAGATGATTCATGCTACCCATAAAACACAAGAAATATGAATCCAGAGACTAATTGCACAATTGCAGGTATGTTTTGCCCTGAAACACTCCAGAATTTTGGAGACAACATAGTTTGAAGAACTTCTCCAGAGTGATGGATCATTCTCTCCCAAGCGTGTACATAGAAAGAGACCTTGTAATCATTAAAAGTGGGATGAGGAGGAGCCGTCAGAGGAAACTAATTTCTGTCGGTCCCTACTTCTTGGTCCCGTCTGAACATAAACCACAAAAAGAGGAATTAAATTTATCCTCAAAAAATTCAGAAAAAAATTCAAAGAAACAAAGGGCAACAATTTCTACCTGCCCAGGCCATCGTAAAAAATGCACTCTTTTTGGGATTTAGCTTTAAATTTAGATAGGGACTAGAGTTGAGCGTGGTTCGCGGTTCTCCAGTTCGCAGTTCGAGTGATTTTGGGGGCTGTTCTAGATCGAACTAGAACTCAAGCTTTTTGCTAAAGCTCGATAGTTCTAGATATGTTCGAGAACGGTTCTAGCAGCAAATCGCCATTTTTTTTTTTTCCTTGTCTTCCTTCCCTAAGCGCGCGTGTGTAGTGAGGCAGGCCAGCATGTCAGCCAATCCCAGACACACACAGCTAAGTGGACTTTTAGCCAGAGAAGCAACGGCATGTGTGATAGGATGTCCATGTCACATGTCCATGCATTATAAAAACGGACGTTTTTCTTCAAGTACGCCATTATCTGCCTTCTGCGTCTTGGTGTCAGTCACCGCTGGCGTAGCTCCTGTCTCCGATACTGCTGTGTACGCTCTATACACAGCGCTATACAGAATAGGGATAGAAGTTTCTATTAGTCCTTGTAAGGGCTAATACCGGCAGGGTCAGAGCCATAGGTGACAGTCAGGTCCGTGAAAACAGATTTTAACAGCTACACAAGATGACAGCGTCTGTGTAGCTAAGGTCAGGGATTTCCTCGCTGCATTTCCCCATTAGGAGGGATAGAAAGGGAGGCTTAGTTTCCTCTACCCAGACCCACAACCTTGCCAATGTACCCTCCTTCCCTTTGCACACTCAAACTCATTGTTACTAAGCCATTATACTAGCAAACACTGAGTAAACTTACTGGCATCCTAAAAGTGGCTGTTGGACTTCCATCAGTGTCCCACTGGTGCAAACCTATGTGCAGCACCTCTGCACTGCACACTCAAACTCATTGTTACTAAGCCAATATACTAGCAAACACTGAGTAAACTTAGTGGCATCCTAAAAGTGGCTGTTGGACTTCCATTAGTGTCCCACTGGTGCAAACCGATGTGCAGCACCTCTGCATTGCACACTCAAACTCATTGTTACTAAGCCATTATACTAGCAAACACTGAGTAAACTTAGTGGCATCCTAAAAGTGGCTGTTGGACTTCCATTAGTGTCCCACTGGTGCAAACCTATGTGCAGCACCTCTGCATTGCACACTCAAACTCATTGTTACTAAGCAATTATACTAGCAAACACTGAGTAAACTTAGTGGCATCCTAAAAGTGGCTGTTGGACTTCCATTAGTGTCCCACTGGTGCAAACCTATGTGCAGCACCTCTGCATTGCACACTCAAACTCATTGTTACTAAGCCATTATACTAGCAAACACTGAGTAAACTTAGTGGCATCCTAAAAGTGGCTGTTGGACTTCCATTAGTGTCCCACTGGTGCAAACCTATGTGCAGCACCTCTGCATTGCACATTCAAACTCATTGTTACTAAGCCATTATACTAGCAAACACTGAGTAAACTTAGTGGCATCCTAAAAGTGGCTGTTGGACTTCCATTAGTGTCCCACTGGTGCAAAGCTATTTGCAGCACCACTGCATTGCACACTCAAACTCATTGTTACTAAGCCATTATACTAGCAAACTATGCTGCCAGTTTAAGGGCCGTAGTTGCATTGTCAGGGATAGTTATTGTTGTTTATTCTGCTGTTAATAAGGATAGACCACCGCTGCAATCTACACCACCTCTCAATTTTTACTACCACATTTTAAGTGCACAATCTTGTCGCAATCAAAATGAGTGGCAAAATGACAGATGCTGGTGGAAAGGGGAAGAGGCGTGTTGGAAAAGGAAAAAAAGGGTTTGTCCGTGGGGAAGGTGGCAAAGCTCC
The DNA here is from genome assembly GCF_048569485.1 of Anomaloglossus baeobatrachus. Lineage (NCBI taxonomy): Eukaryota > Metazoa > Chordata > Amphibia > Anura > Aromobatidae > Anomaloglossus > Anomaloglossus baeobatrachus. Next base: position 82,707,582 of record NC_134354.1, on the reverse strand, counting down.
ATTAACATCTGCTGAAGATAGACCATCTTCCAGCAAAAGTAAGATGTCTACTACTTACCGTGGACAATCCGATGTGCTCCCTTTTTTACGGACACGAACAACTGGAACAAAGGTAGATGATGGCCAAAAAAAGAAAATGCTTGAATGGATCTCAAGTGGTCCAACAAGTGCCCTCTCCTCCACCTCAACTACCGCAACCAAAAAACACCAGTCCTCTAAGTTGTCATCCCAATCACACTTGCTTTCTCCTAGCTCTGAAGTCTCCATCCGCCCTGCACAGTATGGTGGAACTGAGATGGCTGAGTCTGCAGAGCTGTTCAGTCACACTATAGCCTGGGAATCAGAGGTCTGCTCCCAAGCTACAGTGAGTACAGACCAGGAAATGGTCTGCAGTGATGCCCAGAACCTTTGTGACTCAGATTCAGGCCGTGATGACCAAGTTTCTGAGCATAATGTTGACCCTTATTCACAAACTGAAACACCTGTTGTAATAGGCAATGAGGAACATACTGATGACGATGAGACGCAGATACCAGATTGGGATGACAACTTAAATATTCGGTCAGGGCAAGAAGAGGCTCGGTCTGAGGGTGAGGGGAGTGCAAACACAACAATTGATGAGGAAGTTCTAGATCCCACCTACTGTCAACCCACAGTCAGGCCCTCGAGGAGGTCAACAGAGACGGTGGAGGAAGATGCAACTGACGACGAAGTTACCTTGCGCCTTCCTGGACAGAGGAGGAGTACTGGTAGCACGTCTACAACTGCATCCTCAGCCACCACTCTGCCTCTGAGCACTAGTCGGGGTGGATCAGCAGGTCGCATGCCCTCTAAGCCTTGCCTAGCCTGGTCCTTTTTTGACATAGCAAAAGATCGCTCAAATTATGTGATATGTAAAATTTGTCATGATTCTGTTAGTAGAGGGCAAAACCTCAGAAGTTTGACAACTTCTTCCATGAATCGTCACATGAATAAATATCATATGTCCCAGTGGGAAGCTCACCGTGCTGCAATGTGGCCTAGGGGAGCGAACCATCCACTGCCTGCCCCTTCCAGTGCATCTGCGCGCTCTTCATCTTCTAGGACTGTGGGGACAGCTGTCACACCTGATTTTCCACGCACAACTTCCACCACTGTAACCGCAACAGTCAGTTTGCTTGGTAGGTCGTCAGTTGGTTTGGAAGGGGAAACAAGTGTGTGTGTACAGCTCTCTCAGACATCAATAGCACCAACGTTGGATGAAGGCAACATCATGTCTACGCCTGCACTTTCCTCACAAACCTGCATTTTTCCAGGGACACCCTACTCAACACCATCTACACACAGCAGCCAGATCTCTGTTCCTCAGATGTGGACAAATAAAAGGCCATTTCCTGCGACCCATGACAAAGCTAAGAGGTTGACTTTATCCCTCTGTAAGCTCTTGGCTACCGAAATGCTGCCTTTCCGCCTGGCGGACACACAGGATTTTAGAGACCTTATGTCTGTCGCTGTGCCCCAGTACCAGATGCTAAGTCGCCACTACTTCTCTAAGAAAGGTGTGCCCAGGCTACACCAGCATGTCGCACACAACATCACCGCTTCCTTGAGAAACTCTGTGTGTGAACGGGTGCATTTCACCACCAATACTTGGACCAGTAAGCATGGACAGGGACGTTACATGTCGCTGACTGGTCACTGGGTAACTATGGTGATAGATGGTGAAGGGTCTGCTGCACAAGTCTTGCCGTCCACACGACTTGTGTGTCAATCCTCTGTCTGTCCAAGTTCCACCACTGCTTCTGCCTCCTCCACCTCATTTGGGTCCTCCACCTTCGCCCCAAGCCTGCCTGGTCAGGCAACCAGCGTTCTCACTGCGCAGAAGGAATCACGCACCCCTCATTACTATGCTGGCAGCAGAGCGCAACGGCATCAGGCGGTCTTTAGCTTGACATGTCTTGGAAATAGGAGTCACACAGCGGATGAGTTGTGGGCAGCTCTGGAGACTGAGTTTAATAAATGGTTGTCTCCACTCAACCTGCAGCCTGGTAAGGCCATGTGCGACAATGCTGCTAACCTGGGTGCGGCCCTTCGCCTGGTCAAGGTGACACACGTGCCTTGTATGGCTCACGTGTTGAACCTTGTTGTCCAGCAATTTTTAACACACTATCCCGGCCTAGATGGCCTTCTGAACAGGGCATGAAAACTGTCTGCTCACTTCCGCCGTTCAACCACCGCTGCTGAGCGACTTGCATCGCTCCAGAAGTCTTTCGGCCTGTCGGTTCATCGCCTGAAATGCGATGTGGCGACACGCTGGAATTCGACTCTCCACATGTTACAGCGACCGTGGCAGCACCGCCGAGCCCTGGTGCAATACGTCATGACGTATAGCCTGGGCCAACGAGATGCAGAGGTGGGGCAGATCACCCTGATGGAGTGGTCTCAGATCAAGGACCTATGCACCCTTCTGCACAGTTTCGACATGGCGACGAATATGTTTAGCGCTGACAATGCCATTATCAGCATGACAATTCCAGTCATTTACATGCTGGAGAACACGCTAAACACTATTCGGAGTCAGGGGGTGGGACAACAGGAAGGGGAGGAATTACAGGAGGATTCATATGCACAAGACACAACAACATCACCAAGGTCCAGACGTTCATCATCACCAATGTGGCAGGCATGGGACCATGGGGGACAGGGATCAACAAGGGCGCATGGTAGCAGGCGAAATGTTGAGGAAGGTGCAGGAGAACATGAATATATGGAGGACGAACTGTCCATGAACATGGAAGACTCAGCGGATGAGGGGGACCTTGGTCAAATTTCAGTTGGAAGAGGTTGGGGGGAGATGTCAGAGGAAGAAAGAACGGTTAGCACCTCTATGCCACAAACACAGCGTGGACTTGGTCCGCATGGCGGCGCAAGACACATGAGTGCCTTCTTGCTGCACTACCTCCAACATGACCCTCGTATTGTCAAAATTAGAAGTGATGATGACTACTGGCTTGCCACACTATTACATCCCTGGTACAAGTCCAAATTTTGTGACATAATTCCAGCCATAGAAAGGGACGCACGTATGCAGGAGTATCAGCAGAAGCTGTTACTCGATCTTAGCTTGGCTTTTCCACCAAACAACCATGCAGGTGCAGGGAGTGAATCTCCCAGTTGTAACTTGACAAACATGGGACGGTCTCGTCATCTTCAACAGTCTACCCGTACCAGTAGCACCGTATCTGGTGCTGGTAACAGCAATTTTATTGAATCTTTTCATAATTTTTTTAGACCTTCCTTTGCAAGGCCACCAGAGACAACAAGTCTGACACATAGTCAACGGCTGGAGAGGATGATACAGGAGTATCTCCAAATAAACATCGATGCCATTACTTTGCAAATGGAGCCTTGCTCATTTTGAGCTTCAAATCTTGAAAAATGGCCAGAGCTCTCTGTGGAGACACGGGGCTCAGTGGGTGCTCTCGTCCACTAAAAAGCGCCGCCTTTAGAAAGACAGCGTGGCTCAGGGCTCATCCCAACTGAACGCCGGCCTCCTTAAGCGTGGGCGTAACACTACTCAGACAACACAGGGTGAGGGAACCACAATAATTAGACTTTATTGGATCCCCAAACAATTAACGGCCCATAACACATAACCAGCAAAACACACAAATGTAACAGGCAACAGAGTCTCACCCTTCCGCTGGCTCACCAGGGATTTAGAATGTCCTTGCCTCAGAGGTTCCAGGGCCGCTTACTCCAATCCAGCAGCTCCCCGCTTTTGGCGGGCACCCACCGAGAAAGTAGTAGCACCAGATTTAGGAAGCTGGCTGAGGTCTGCAAAGTCTGTAACAGGTGACTGAACTGTCCCAACCTGAGTCTCCTCCTTAGGTAGTCCTGGTTTGATGTTACAATCCTGGCAGCCGGAGTCGAAATCCCTAGGCTGTGGATATGGTCTCCAACCGGAACCGGAGTCCCTAGATTGAAGCCATAAGATATCCTGATCCTCTAGTCAACTCCAAAGAGCTTAGACTGGATCCATCAGCATCCATCAACAACCCCTGGTGGCTTAAAGAAATCCCTTTTATAGCCACAGCCTTCCACTTGGATACACTGCGTCCTCATCGATTGGTTGGACAAGATCGCCTCTCCCATTAGATGAATATCAAGCTGCATGGACAATGTTCATTCAAATGATGTCTACAGAAAGACTGAGGGTATACATGAAGTCTGCCAGTCACAGACTCTACAATGGCTACTAAGGTAATCACATTAGCAATATACAACTACAATACAATGGTTACTGGAAAAGTCTGGAGAACAATACGTCTGGCTTTCAGTGGCCAACACAATTACATTGAGTCGACAAGAGTTTTGTAAAAACAATGAGAGACTTCTCCCCCATCTATAGACAATCTATCATGCTGTCTGGCTGAATTTTAAGAAACTTTAACCCATGAGAGTCCATGTCGTCACATTCCTCCCCTTCTTAATATTAGCCAGACATGATAGGCTTCCGATCATCCTTCTCCTCTTAACGGCATTGTCCTTTTTAATGGTAAGGTCAGCAACAGAGGCTCGCATCTATACACCTCCCCCTGATTACCTCCCCCAAGTTGAGCAGCCATATTGTGGACAAGCACCATGGTGGGGTCCATGAGTTGGGCCTGCACAAATCTCCCACTATCAATCCTCCCCCAGTCAATAGCCATAGTGTGGTTAGGTTTACTCACGGTTCTTGGCTCAGAAGTGGATGACAGAGACTGGGAATGCAAACCATCCCTGGAAAAGATTTTAGAAAGATCCACATCAGGGTCCTGCTTGGCTTGGAGGTGAGTGATGGCTGCTTCAAACTGACTGGATAGTCCTTGTCCTAGGTCATTCTCCAAAATGACTGGTGTGAGCAGGTAATTCACAAGCCCCACTTTCACTTCCCTTTGAGTGGTATCCAAAACAACAGGCTTGGTGGGGCCATCTATGAACCCCACTTCAACTTCCTCCTGGCTAGTCCCCGAAACAACAGAAGTGGGGAGACCATCCATGAGCCCTACATCAACTTCCTCCTGGTTAGTCCCTGAAACAACAGGTGTGGGGAGGCTGTCCATAAGCTCCATATGGACCTCTTCCTGGTCAGACCCCAAAATAACAGGTGTGGGGATGCTGTTCATAAGCTCCACATCAGCCTTGTTCTGGTCAGTCTCCACAATGACAGGTGTGGGGAGGCTGTTCACAGGTCTCACATCAACCTCTCCCTTGTCCTTTCCCGAAATAACTGGTGTGGGGACGGTGTCCATAAGCTCCACATCATCCTTGCTCTGGTCAGTCTCCACAATGACAGGTATGGGGAGGCTGTTCACAATCCCCACATCGATCACTTCCTGGTTGGTCCCCAAAATACCAGGTGTGGGGAGGCTGTCCACAAGCTCCACCTCAACCTCTCCCTGGTCGGTCCTTAGGTCCAACTGCCCACATTCCAGAGGGACATCTGAGCACTGGCCCTCAGCCAGGGAGATGGATAATTGGGAATCTGGTACAGGGTCTTCTGGGGAAACAATAACTGGGCTTACCAGGGTAATGGAGGAACCAGTGTCTCATAGTCCCTGGCTCTTGACTGGCTGAGCTGGTAGATGGGCTCCAAGCATGCGGCCTCAGTTTTGGAGACAATCTTTATCTATATGTCCATGGCGCCCACATGTATAACAGCGCCATAGATTGGGTGAGTTACAGGCCCTGTTTGTAGTCCTTTGTTTTGGCGCAGCTTCTGCTGGGTAGCGGGACCATCCTTCTCGACCGGCTGGTGTTAGCAGTACTGCAGCTGGAATCCCATAAACATATTCCAGAACATAAGCCCTCTCTTCTCTTGAGGATCTAGGCCCCAATGCCTCCAACAACGCTGTGGCTTGGGCCATTTTGGACAAAGTTGATTCCCGATTGTCACTAGATCCTTGATGTGGCACATAGTTTAAATCCTCTGGGTCAATATCGACGGGATCCTCATCGTCCTCTGCATCATTCTGGGCATCCCAATGGACTAATTTCTGGATCAAGTCCGACCGAGTCTCAGCGTTCCAGTAGATAATCTTTCGCCTCTGGCACAGATCCTGTAGCATCCATTTACTGCTGCGGTCGTAACTCCTCTCTGGTCCTTGTCCCATGGCTGAGCTGGTGGGGTTGGACATGGCAGCGTCCGAAACCTGAATGCCTCACCTATGGCCTGCTGGGTATGTTTATGTGACTCCCTGGTTGTTGAGCCCTGGACGGTGTCCGAAAACACCAGTCCGCTGCAGCTCCCCTGGGTAAACCAGGCTGAGTAGTATCCCACTGCTGCCACCAATTGTGGAGACACGGGGCTCAGTGGGTGCTCTCGTCCACTAAAACCCGCCGCCTTTAGAAAGACAGCGTGGCTCAGGGCTCATCCCAACTGAACGCCGGCCTCCTTAACCGTGGGCGTAACACTACTCAGACAAACACAGGGTGAGGGAACCACAATAATTAGACTTTATTGGATCCCCAAACAATTAACGGCTCATAGCACATAACCAGCAAAACACACAAATGTAACAGGCAACAGAGTCTCACCCTTCCGCTGGCTCACCAGGGATTTAGAATGTCCTTGCCTCAGAGGTTCCAGGGCCGCTTACTCCAATCCAGCAGCACCCCGCTTTTGGCGGGCACCCACCGAGAAAGGAATAGCGCCAGATTTAGGAAGCTGGCTGAGGTCTGCAAAGTCTGTAACAGGTGACTGAACTGTCCCAACCTGAGTGTCCTCCTTAGGTAGTCCTGGTTTGATGTTACAATCCTGGCAGCCGGAGTCGAAATCCCTAGGCTGTGGATATGGTCTCCAACCGGAACCGGAGTCCCTAGATTGAAGCCATAAGATATCCTGATCCTCTAGTCAGCTCCAAAGAGCTTAGACTGGATCCATCAGCATCCATCAACAACCCCTGGTGGCTTAAAGAAATCCTTTTTATAGCCACAGCCTTCCACTGGGATACACTGCATCCTCATCGATTGGTTGGACAAGATCGCCTCTCCCATTAGATGAATCTCAAGCTGCATGGACAATGTTCATTCAAATGATGTCTACAGAAAGACTGAGGGTATACATGAAATATGCAAGTCACAGACTCTACAATGGCTACTATGGTAATCACATTAGCAATACACAACTACAATACAATGGTTACTGGAAAAGTCTGGAGAACAATACGTCTGGCTTTCAGTGGCCGACACAATTACATTGAGTCAACAAGAGTCTTGTAAAAACAATGAGGGACTTCTCCCCCGTCTATAGACAATCTATCATGCTGTCTGGCTGAATTTTAAGAAACTTTAACCCATGAGAGTCCATGTCGTCAGACTCTCCACTTACGCCTTGGAGATTTTGTCGTGTCCAGCTGCCAGCGTTGTCTCTGAACGTGTCTTCAGTGTTGCTGGGTGTGTGCTGACAGATAAGCGCACGCGTCTGTCCAGTGACAATGTGGACAGGCTAACGTTCATCAAAATGAACAAGTCATGGATCCACAAGGAATTTACTACCCCTGTGTCATCCTGGGGAGAGTAAATGCTTGTGTATTTTGAATGTGCTTGATGCAAATCTAGCTGTGAAGTGTACAACTAGGGCACAAGTGCTGCCACCGATGGGGTGTCTGTGTGGCCCAATTTTTGGAAAAAAGGGAGACTCCGCTTGGAGTAACCCTTGCTTACATTGTTTTTAAAAATGATCAAAGATGCACAGCGCTGAGATCAGGAAAGACTTTGCTACCTACCCCGGTGTCATCCTGGGGACGGTTAAGTATGGCGTATTTTTGAATGTGCTTGATGCAAATCTAGCTGTGAAGTGTACAACTGGGGCACAAGTGCTGCCACTGAAGGGGTGGGTGTGTGTTTGGCCCAATTTTTGGAAAAAAGGGAGACTCCGCTTGCAGTCACCTTGTGGTGTTTTACATGATTTTAGAAGGGCGTGACATGCCTATATCTGTGTCTCCTCCTCTTTTTCCTTGTCCAGCTCTTTTGTTTTCGCATGAGTATATGTCCTTGTCACTTTCCCATGTGTTTGTGTTGTGAGTTGTTTGTCACCTTTTGGACACCTTTGAGGGTGTTTTCTAGGTGTTTTTATGTGTTTGTGATTGCCTGCCATTGTTTCCTATGCGGTTCGAGTTTGGTTCGTCGAACGTTCGCCGAACCGAACTCGAACAAGACGTCCGTTCGGCGAACCGAACTCGAGCCGAACCGTGACCGGTTCGCTCATCTCTAATAGGGACCCACAATACATGAGGACCATTGACGTTGGGTTGAGGGCTAATGTATTCTGGCCAAATTATCAACTAATACCTCCTCTATATACTGTATACTGTATATTTTATATATATATATATATATATATATATATATATATATATATTTTTTTTTTTTTGCACTTATATCTTTATGCAGGATGCAGCCAGGCCCATTAATGTAGGCCTTCTAAACTAGGATTTCTGTCCCTGTGTGGTGCACTTACATAATGCTGGGCAGCCCCCCTAGCCTAAAAGTATGGGCGGCATCAATAGGCTGTAAGCTAGACACTGTATGCTTACATGTGTGAACGGCACCCTATACAAGCCTTTTGTGTGCAATTTTAATACTGAGCAATCACCCCCTCCATGGAGTGGCAGTGTGTGGGTGGTTGCTCCATCAGTGTTTTGCACCTGTTGCCTCCATCTTTATTAGTGGGTTTTGCTGCATCCTGTTTGTGCATTTGTTCCTATAGCCTCGGCAGGTGGACATTGTTGCCCTTTGCTTTTGTGAATGTTTTCCCATATGAACATACTGGAAATACCAAGAAAGGCAACTTAAATTTCTGGCATAAGCAGTTTCCTTCCGTAAATGACTGTGAAGCATTTTCAACCATTTTGTGATGTGTCAGGACGGGAAGTAGTGAACAATAGAGGCTATATAAGTATAAGGTGCTTTGGGTGATCGGTGATGAATTATTGTTTCTTTTAGTTTTTGTAGCAGAATGAGCCATATAATATATAAAGCTCAGTGTATGTATGTGTGTATATGTGTGAATGTATGTGTGTATGTCCGCTAAAGGAATCCGCACCGTCGCATTTACAATCACAAAATTTTGCACAGACACTCCATGTGACTTAGGGAACATCATAGACTATGTTTTGGGTGGCAAAAATTAACTCCGAGCTTTCCAGTTACTCTAGAAAAATCCTGCAGCCATTAAACTGAATGGAGCTGGGAGCTATAGGCTATAAATAGCAACTGTCAGTGGTTGCTATAGGAACAAAATAAACTGTTAGTTTACGAAGCTTATGTGTGAGGTAAAAAGATGTCAGTGGTGAGACGGATAGAGAGAGACAGAGACACAGACAGAGACAGCCGGGCAAAGAGACAGCCGGGCAAAGAGACAGCCGGGCAAAGAGACAGCCGGGCAAAGAGACAGACGGGCAAACAGGCAGCCCTGGAAAGAGACGGATGGGCAAAGAGACAGACGGGCAAAGAGACAGAGGGGCAAAGAGACAGACGGGGAAAGAGACAGCCCTGAAAAGAGGCAGCCGGGCAAAGAGACAGCCAGGCAAAGAGGCAAATGCCCAAAGAGACAGACGGACAAAGAGACGGCTGGGCAAAGAGACAGCTGGGCAAAGAGACAGATGGGCAAAAAGACAGATGGGCAAAGAGACAGCCCTGGAAAGAGACAGCCCTGAAAAGAGGCAGCCGGGCAAAGAGACAGCCAGGCAAAGAGACAAATGCCCAAAGAGACACACAGGCAAAGAGACAGACCTAGAAAGAGACAGACCTGAAAAGAGGCAGCCGGGCAAAGAGACAGCCGGGCAAAGAGACAGACGGGCAAACAGGCAGCCCTGGAAAGAGACGGATGGGCAAAGAGACAGACGGGCAAAGAGACAGATGGGCAAAGAGACAGCCCTGGAAAGAGACAGCCCTGAAAAGAGGCAGCGGGGCAAAGAGACAGCCAGGCAAAGAGGCAAATGCCCAAAGAGACAGACGGACAAAGAGACGGCTGGGCAAAGAGACAGCTGGGCAAAGAGACAGATGGGCAAAGAGACAGATGGGCAAAGAGACAGCCCTGGAAAGAGACAGCCCTGAAAAGAGGCAGCCGGGCAAAGAGACAGCCAGGCAAAGAGACAAATGCCCAAAGAGACACACAGGCAAAGAGACAGACCTAGAAAGAGACAGACCTGAAAAGAGGCAGCCGGGCAAAGAGACAGCCGGGGAAAGAGACAGCCGGGGAAAGAGACAGACCTGGAAAGAGACAGACCTAGAAAGAGACAGATGGGCAAAGAGACAGACGGGCAAAGAGACAGACTGGGAAAGAGACAGAGCTGGAAAGAGACAGACCGGGAAAGAGACAGACCAGGAAAGAAAAAGACCAGGAAAGAGACTGACCTAGAAACAGACAGCCGGGCAAAGAGACAGCCGGGTAAAGACACAGCTGGGCAAAAAGACAGCCGGGTAAAAAGACAGCCGGGCAAAGAGACAGATGGGCAAAGAGACAGAGAGAGAGAGACAGACAGATACAGAGATTGAGACAGATAGACTGATGCAAATACAGACAGAGAGATAGAAACAGACAGACAAGGAAAGAGACAGACAGAGAGACAGACAGCGACACACAGACAGAGACTGGGAGAGAGACAGAGACAGTTACTATCCCGGGCAACGCCCGGGTACTACAGCTTGTTTAGAATATAGTTCTTATTCTGGCAGTTGCATATTTCCATCTCCCCATTAAAAAAATGCCAAGCTTGGCATAAATGTATATGAGAGGTTGCGAGAAGAATGACCTGCTTTGGTGCTCTTCCACTTTTAGCTTTCTATTCCAGTATAACATTTACAGTATCTAACCAATTCCAACTCAAGTCCTCAAGAACCACAAACACAGCATGTTTTCAGGATTTCCTTAGCATTGTACAAGTGTTGGAAATATCACCTGTGCAATACTAAGGAAATGCTGAAAACATGCTGTAAAATGGTCAAGTATAAAATCCTGAAGGAGAGATATTTCTCACTGAGGTTATTAGCTTCAGTGATGTGAAACCTGCAATGTAAGCTATGACATCAATATAGTGCTAAGAGGGTTAATCGGCCATGACAAGGGCCAGTTTTTTTGTGAACAGTAAAAGAGATGTGTGGAATGGCTGTTCACATATCTCCACCCTAGGGTGTGGTCCAGCAGGTAAAATGAAGGCCTATGGATCCATTCAGTGTTCTGTGTATGAGGGTAACATACCTCCAGAGCTGTACTCTTGATTGCAAAGAGTGGAACCCTATATCTGAGTGGACGAGCCTTGCAGCTATACAGACTTGTTATTTTTACATTTGTACCTTTGTGCCAAGAAAGGCCTATCTTTATGTTCATTCCTTATGAACACTGGTATACTATTATTATTATTATTATTTATTATAGCACCATTTATTCCATGGCGCTTTACATGTGAAAAAGGGGGGGAGCATACATAGACAAGTACAATAATCATGAACAATACAAGGCACAGACTGGTACAGGAGGAGAGAGGACCCTGCCCACGAGGGCTCACAGTCTACAATGAATGGGTGAGGATACAGTGGCTGAGGATAGAACTGATTATGCAGCGCTACAGATGACTGAAAGTTACGGCAGGTTGTAGGCTTGTTGGAAGAGCTGGGTCTTCAGGTTCCTTTTGAAGGTTTCCACTGTAGGCGAGAGTTTTATATGTTGTGGTAGAAAGTTCCAGAGTATGGGGGAGGAGCAGGACAAATCTTGTATGCGATTGTAGAAAGAGGAGATAATGGCACAGAAGAGAAGGAAATCTTGTGAGGATGGGAGGTTGCGTGCAGGTAACTAAGTCACAGATGTATGGAGGAGACAGGTCATGGATGGCTTTGTATGTCATGGTTAGTGTTTTGAACTGGAGTCTTTGGGCAATGGGAAGCCAGTGAAGAGATTCACAGAGAAGAGAGGCTGGGGAATGACGAGGGGACAGGTGGATTAGTCAGGCAGCAGAGTGTAGGATAGAGTTAGAGGGGTGCGAGAGTGATAAAAGGGAGGCCAGACAACAGGAGGTTGTAGTAGTCGAGCCGGGAGATAATAAGGTCATGCACTAGTGTTTGTGCAGATTCTTGGTCAAGGAATGTATGGATCGGGGAAATATTTTTGATTTGGAGTCAGCAATCTCCTTGTATACAACAATGAGATTGCAGCACTGTGATAAGAAGATGCGACAAGGACCAGATGGGTGATGATCAGGAGCAGAGGGGCAAAAAAGAGGTGAGTTTTTTAACCTTTTCATGGCGTTTTATAGTTTAGAAAAATAATGGTCAGTAGCTGCTAATTTGCTAAATCCTCACAGAAGCAAATTACAAAAAAAATCTGCATCTTGGCAAACACGGATTTTTATAATATTTGAGTAGAATTCAGTGTCACTCGAATATATTTGTTCATTTCTACTTAACATGTATTAAAACGTCTGCATTTTATTTAAGCGTTTGTAAACCTGAAGCCTTAGGAGATAAAGCATTTAAGTAAGGTAAGACATTAAAAGCTTTAGTAAATGTACCTGCAATCAATGTGTGATTTAATAGTCTTCCTTTTCTATGCAATTTGTTTGAAAGCAGAATCTTCTGTATTGAACTTACCTATTGCTGGAGGGATGACTAACAGCAAGACCTCTACACGATCCACCCCTCATATACAGAGACACTAAGGCACCAGCTTCTTATCATACTTCTCTTCTGATTCTATTTTAGAACACTGAACACAGATCAATAAAGTTGTTGGTTAGATTTAAATATCATTTGATACCACATTACTCTCGGAAGTCGTTCGATTTTGAGGAACGTCTTTTTGGTGGATGTTCTTTGATGGCCTCATGGGGTTTCAGGAATTTGAAACAGGTGATTTTGCCATTCTGTGGATCAATAAAACATCTAAAGTTAGTTCTTAATCAAACTCATTTGTCAGCCCTAGTATTATTTTCTCAATGTAAACCATAGAACATTATGTAGAAGAGAGGTCTCAGATGAAAATCAGCAAAGTTGCTTTAATCTAGACCATAGTTGAAGACTTTCTACTGAGTCTTAAGACCCATTTACACACAATGATATCGCTAACGATATGTCGTCGGGGTCACGGAATTCGTGACGCACATCCGGCATCGTTAGCGACGTCGTTGCATGTAACAGCTCCGAGCGAGTGTTTAAGATCAAAAATACTCACCTAATCATTGATCGTTGACACGTCGTTCATTTTCAAAATCTCCTTGGTTGTTGTGGACGTAGGTTATTTGTCGTTCCTGAGGCAGCAAACATCGCTATGTGTGACACCCCGGGAACGACGAACAACAGCTTGCCTGCGTCCTCCGGCAACGAGGTGGGCGTGTCGTTAATGCGGCTGGTCTCCACCCCTCCACTTCTATTGGTCGGCCGCTGTGTGACATCTCTGTGACGGTGCACAAACTTCCCCCTTAAAAAAGAGATTCTTCGTCGGCCACAGCGAAGTCACTAGGCAGGTAAGTATGTGTGACGGGGACTAACGATATTGTGCTCCACGGGCAGCAATTTGCCCGTGACGCACAAACGACAGGGCAAGTGTGATCGGCAGCGACATCGCTAGCGATGTTGCTGTGTGTAAAGCAGCCTTTAGACCAATGGCTACAGTATGGTTTTGTATACCCTTCAAGCTGTATATAGGTGTAACAGGGCTTTCATAGATTTCTTTGGGTCCCTACTTTACTGTATGACCTTTTCTATGATATCTTGGGAAGAAATAATCCTGTAAAGGAAAAACTGCAACCACTTGGATAACACCAGAAAAATACCAAACATAAATAATGCACATTTTATTCAATTGATTACATGATTAAATCCAAACATGAAAATATACAAAATAGAGATACAAATAAAGGGACAGTAGATAAAGAAAAAGGTAAGCGATCCCGCAATTCACAATTAACGAATGCATAGATACCAATCACCAATCAAGAAAATAAGTGTCCAGAACCTGTCTGTACCTGTGTTAGTTTTCCTGCCCTGTGTGCATTACAGTTTGCTCGTGACCCCTCCAATCTCAGGATAGGCCTGAGGTCACCCTTTGATCCTGTGGGTCCACTGCCGCTCGCAGTTGTGAGTGTTATAAAAACTATATACTCAGGACATACTAAAATTCAGTCCATAAATAAAAGGGAAGCATAAGAAAATAGTTACAGTGGATGAAATAAGTATTACTTTACCAATTTTCTAAGAAAATATATTTCTAAAGGTGCTATTGACATGAATTTCTCACCAGATGTTGAGAACAACCCATCCTGTCCACATAAAAAAATCAACCATAGATGTCCATAAAGTTAGTGATGTGGAATAATGAGAAATGACACAGGGAAACAGAATTAAATACATTTATTGAAATGTATTTAATGCTACATACACAAGTCTTTGTATGGTGATGACAGCTGTATGGAGCAACTAGTCACATGCATTGCTCAGGTGTGACTTTGGGCTATTCTTCCATGCAAACACTCTCCAAATTTTGAAGGTTGCATTTGCTCCTTTCTTTCATAAATTTTCTATTGGGTTCAGGTCAGGTGATTGGCTGGGCCATTCTAGCAGGTTTATTTTTTTTCTCTTAAAACAATTGAATTTTCTTGGCTGTATGTTTGTCTTGCTGAAATATTTACCATCATTCACAAAGCGTACAAAACGATCTGGATAAGTTGTCTGAATGGGCAGACATTTGTCAAATATGATTTAGTGTTGATAAATGTAGAATAATGCACCTAGGACGGAGTAATCCTATAGCTGCATATACATTAAATGGAAGAAAACTTGGGACTACAGAACAGGAGAAGGACTTGGGTATTCTCATTACAAATAAGCTGAGCTGCAGCACTCAATGTCAAGCAGCAGCTGCAAAGCAAACAAGAATTCAGGGTGTATAAAAAGAGAGATTAGATCCAGTGATCCCAATGTATCGTTACCCCTCTATAAATCACTTGTAAGACCACATATAGAATATAGGATACAGTTTTGGGCTCCACATTTTAAAAAGGACATTCAGAAGTTAGAGTCAGTTCAAAGGCGGGAAACTAGATTATTGCAAGGAATGGAAGAGCTCACATATGATGACAGGTTGAAAAAGTTGGATTTGTTTAACTTAGAAAAAGACGTCTCAGAGGAGATCTCATTTATATGTAAAAATACATGTGTGGACAATATAAAGGACTGGCACATGACTTATTCCTTCCAAAGACAATACTAAGGACCAGGGGCACTCACTGCGAGTGGAAGAGAGGTGATTTTGGCAGCTAAATAGGAAAGGGTTCTTTACAGTTAAAGCAGTCAGACTGTGGAATGCCCTACCACAAGAGGTAGTAATGGCAGATACTATAACATCTTTTAAAAAAGGGCTGGATGATTTCTTCAGTACACATAATATTGTCACTTATAAATGATTTAATGACAAAATGCATAATTGGTGGAGGAAGATTGAACTAGATGGACCTAGGTCTTTTTTCAACCTATGTAACTATGTTACTATGTTTCATGTTCATCATCCAAGTAGATGACAGCAAAGTTTTATCAAGAATGTCTTGATACATTTGTCCATGGATCCTTCCTTCAATTAAATACAGTTTGGCAGTGCCGTATGCTGAAAAATAGCCCCATGTCATAATGTTCCCATCGCCAAACTTTAGTGATAGTATGGTGTTTTTGGGGTAATATGCAGTATCTTTTGGCATGAGGTGTACTATGGCATCCAGAGGGGTCAATTTTGGTCTCATCTGATCAGACTATATTTTCCTAGTGTTTGACATGCTTTTCTAAATATTGTTGAGGAAACTTTAAAGGTGCTTGAACATGATTTTAGTTTTGCAATGGAGTAGTCTTAGACAACTCTGATAATTATTGCACTCTTTAGTCTAACTCTTGCCTGGACCATCTGATTGTTGCCGGTTTATGGTGAAATTATGTTCTTACCACTTTCGGGTTATGATGACCACCAACAGTGCTCACTGGAACCTTCTGTAGATTAGAAATTCTTCTGTCAGTACGTTTTTTGACCATAAGGTTGTGAAGTTCACGAGAAAGCTCACTGGTGTTACCTATCATGAGATGGTTTTTGTGTGGCACCTTGGTAACAAGACACCTTTTCATAGGCCATCAGTTCAACCAGCTGATATTATTTTTCACTAAGTGGTAGGATTGCTTTGTAATTAACTATAGATTTCAGCTGGTGTAATTACTTTCCATGGCTTTTTGCACCACTCTTTCTCATTGTTACAGATATCTTAATTTATGGACATCTATGGTTTAATTTCTTTGACTTTGTAGATTGGACGGGTCGTTACTGACACCTGGTGAGAAATTCATGTTAATAGCACCATTAAATACTGTATACTCTCATAACAAAATGACAACAATGTTTTGAACTTTTGAGTTTCAGGCCCCATATCTCACCATCCACTATACCTTCAAATTTGAGAGTACCTTTATTTTATAGACAATAATCTTGGTTAACTCATACATAAAATTTACTTGCAGCTATTTATCATATAATTAGTTATGTAGATTCTTGTCATCTCACTGCATTGTTACTTTTTTGTTCCTAAAAATCTACGGTTTATTTTTTTTTTTATTCATATTTTTAAAATTCACTTTTGGTTTTCAACATTGTATAAATCAATCTGGGCATGCACTGGATCTTATTCAAACATGTCTCAACTGAAATCTGTATCCCAGGTCTTTTCTACATGTTCCCAATGTTGGTGCATACTGGTAAACTCATTTGGGTATGTACACAGTTTTTTCTTCAACACTACTCACACATGTTCCATTGGTTTGATGGCTGGGGACTAAGGGCCAAACCAGCACCTTTATTTCATTGTCATTGAACAACCATTTCTTCACCAATCCCAACATATGATTTGGATATCATAACAGATTTCCAGAATACCATACTAATCATATACCTGGCGTCCCTGATTGTCCAGGGATCACACAGGTGGCACAAACTCCTAATTAATTCCAAAACAGGAGAAACACGAGTTTTTGCAGTGCAAACAATACATAATTTATTTAGTGAACATGGTGACAAAGACTTGAAAAAGTTAAAATGAGCACTAAAAGCCGGATCAAAAAATTAGATTTTACATGTACCGAATATAGTAGGTCCAATACATCCATAAGAAATGTCCCTCTGTTTACAACATATAAAGGTATGTAACACCATATTCATATATAACCAAGAGGGAACATTAGTGTACCTAAGTCAATAGTGGATGTATCAGGGCAAATGGCAGGCAATAGGGCATAAAGTCAGAAAAATGGGTCCAGTACACCCCCAGAAAATGTCCCTCTGTTCACAACAAATAGGTAAGATTGTACACAAGCATATTTACATATAGTACAGAGGGAACATTATTATACTCAAATGGAGAGAGGATGTACCGGAACCCATGACAAATGCAGGAGCATGCAGCTAGATCATAACATTCAATCATTAGCGTTCCTAGTAAGTCCCGGATGTATTGGACCTACTATATTCGGTACATGTAAAATCTAATTTTTTGATCCGGCTTTTAGTGCTCATTTTAACTTTTTCAAGTCTTTGTCACCATGTTCACTAAATAAATTATGTATTGTTTGCACTGCAAAAACTCGTGTTTCTCCTGTTTTGGAATATGATTTGGATAGTTCTCCTACTGGAACACTATGTTGTCCTTTTCATACCCATAGTACTTGAGTGTAAGAAGTAACTTGTCTTGTAGGATACTCATGTACAGCTCAGCATTGAGACCATCATCAATCCTTTGGCTGGGAAACAACCTCTTTAGGCTTTCTCCACTGACCTTGACATTTCCTTCAATTTTTTTCGATCTGTTAGCCATTTTTTTCCTTTTTCTTTCAGACTCATTTGTACCCATCCGAACCTAGTCTATTTTGTCTTATTGATCTAAATCAACCATTTTCAATCTTCTACTATCCACTCATAATTTTTTGCAAACTTTTTTTCAGGCCACCATTCTAGACTTGTGTAATGTGCGTTCCACAGTGCCTACATGGACGTCTGTGATCTCACTATTACAAAGCATACGAGCCACCTCTACTGCCATGTTTGTCGTGCTAGATTGATAGAACTTGTGATGAGCCGACTTGTTGGCTTCTATATTTTGACTGGATGTTCACCTCTTGACTTTTGAATAGATGTATGGACTTTGTTTGGTATTCTTTCAACTGTCATGGAACTCACATGATGCAGTTTGCCAATTTTCTTGAAAGACCGTTATTGATGAGCTGGATGATGTTGTTTCTCTTTTCTTGAGAAATGTTCATGGCTGCGCCTCGATTTGAACTAGTGACCTTTAACTTGGAAATCAACTTAATTACACATTCAGCTATTAAGGAATGTGAAAACAGGTTGGAATTTGAAGTAAACAGGAAGAAAAGATTCCCCCCCCCACCAGGAGCAAAACAGTAACAATTCAGTAATATGACAAGAATCTTCATAACTAGGGATGAGCGGACCTAGACTGTAAAATCTGAATCCATGCGGTTTTAAAGGGACTCGGGTGCCAAGCCCAGGCCTGGGATTCCGTGTGTTAGATCTAGATGCAGCACTCAAGAAATTAAAAAAAATGAAGTAATAACAAAGAAAATAAGAATGAAGCAAGTGCTTCATATGTACCGAGGCTCCGTCATGGTGACAAACTGCTTCCAGGTGGCACATTCACTTTCAGGGCTGGTTCTCATTACATATGCACTGATTTCCTGGTATCTGAGATAGGTTGCAGTCAGTCCCCAGTCTGTGTGACAGCGTCTGACTGCAACCACTCACAGCCACTGTGTGCAGGTCAGTATCGCGGTTTACAAAAAAAAAAAAAAAACAATTGATGTAGGGTCCCCCCATATTATGATATCCAGCACAGTTAAAGCCCATGGCTGCAGCCCCAGCCCTGCGTTTGTCTTGGCTGTCTATCAAAATAAGAGAAACAGCATGCAGCTTTTTTTTATTGAAATAAATATTTTAAAAAACCGACAAGCGATCCCCCAATTTTGATACTCAGCCATGATAAAGCTGGTATTCTCAGGCTGGGGAGGTCTATGCTTATTGGACCACCCCCTCACCCTAAAAATAGGAACCTGCAGCTGCCCAAGATTGTCACATAAATTAGTTGCGACAACCTCAGTACTTTATCCGACTTTCCCAATTGCTTTGATGCGGTGGCAACTGGAGTAATGAGGAGTTAATAACAGCCTACAGCTGCTACTAAGCCCTAGACTAGTGATGGCAGGCATCTATGACACCCCCCATCACTAATTTGTAAGTGAAAGTAAATAAACACAAACGCCGAGAAAATCCTTTATTTAGAATAAAATACGAAAAAACACCCTCTTTCCCCACTTCATTCCCCGCTGCGGTCATTTAAATCGCGCTGACAGTATTTGACAGCACGATCTAAGTGGTAAGCAGGCATGGGTGGATACCAGATCCACCCATGCCTGTTAACCCCTCATGTCTGCTGTTCAAATCAGAAGATCTGAGGCGATCACTCTGGCTCACTGCAGCAGCCAGTGGTGATTACCGCTACATGACCAATGATGTACTAGTATGTCATTGGTCGTGAAGTAGATAAAGGGATAATCATTCTAAGTTTGAAAATTGCTAATTTTTAGAAATTCATGCCAAATTTCTTACATTTTTAAAAATGAATGCAACACAAATTTACTATTATCGTAAATGATGGTGTGTCAAGAAAAAAAAGTCAAAAAATCACTGTGATATGTTTAGACATTAAAGAATTAGTGCCACGTAACATGGCATGTCAGATTTGGAAAATATTGTCCTGGTCACTAAAGGGTTAATTTTGATCCACGAGTTACATAAAAATGGACACATGGCTGTGATTATTTTGCGGACTCATTAGCTAAAATACAACATAGATTACGACATAAACCATAGATTATAATGGGTTCGAAATGTATGGCTCAGCACACACGGTGAGTTTTATGGAGCGAGTGGAATGCGATAAAAATCACTTTCCACTCAGACTAATATTACTCTATGTGGCAGCTCCCATGAGCGATTGTTTTCTCAGCCCTAATCAGACCGAGAAAACAGTTTCAGCATGCTACGGGTGCAATGTGATCCTGTTTCACTGGCACCCATGCAAGTCTATGGGGCGAGAGAAACATCGCATTGAACTTACATTACACCGGTGTAACGTGAGAGCAGTGCGATTCTCGCATTAGCAGGCAACAAAGGAGATAGGGAGATAAATCCCTCCCTGCCCTCCGCAGCGCAAGCCCCAGTCCTCAACTGTGGTCTGATCGCACGATTGGACCACAGTTGCATGACACTCACATGACACTCGGAGTAATCCCCGTGTGGCCTCAGCCTATCTGTGAAAAACACGTACAGAACATACATGTGATTCATGGGTATCGGAATAAAGCCTAACGGTTAAGCCTGGAGAGTATTTAAAAGTTTCCAATCGATAAATCAACTAAAGTTGTAATAAGTCAATAGTCTAAGAACATAAAAGAATTCTACAGAAAATGGTAAAACAAAAAACAAAGACATCCATTTATCTCAGTATTTCATTTTTAAGATTCCTGGCAGCGTCTCGATCATGATCCCTTTATTTTATCTTCGCTGCACTTTCATTATGGTGTAGGATGAGTTTGCCTGTGAAACTGTCTTCTTTTATAATACTTCGAGGATTTTTTTTTTGGATTTAGCTCTGTGTGAACCTGGTATATTTGATATACTGCAGACACTTTGTCATTGAATCAATCCTTTGGACTTCATTACATTGTTGCGGGCTCAACCAGCACATCGTTGTTAATAATGTAATCAATGTAATAGCTACCCATTTCCTCTTTTGATATCACTTTACAGTGACAGCTGCTCTCAGCAACAATACCGTAATAACCAAACACTTCTAAGTGGAGTTTCCACCTTCTCTTTTATGGGATATAATAAAAATGGTACACTTAAAGCAAGTGACAGTAATAACGACATTGTAAATACTATTCCGAAACTACAGAATTGGATGTTTCACTAGTCTTGATGATGAGCGGATTGAAGAATAGGACCCTGACATTAGTCTGCGGATGCTGGATGGGAGCTCAACACTCATTTGCTAATTGTTAGGGATGGACATTATTTTTTATTTGAATTTGCAGTGTTCGCTCAATTTTTCTACAAAATTTTATTTGCAGTGACTTAATTTTTGTGAATCTCAATAATGAAAAGCTTGGAATTGCTCAAAATACACAAGTAGGAGGAACAGAGAGATAACCCAATAAAATCAACTGTCAACAATAAAACTATTTACAGTATCTACATCGACCACTTGTAAAATAATAAAGATATAATCATGCAGAAAGACTCCCCCAAATATAAAAGTGCAATTAAACACCCAACAAATTAAATTATTTATGCGCATGTAGCTTTTGCAAAGACAAGTCCATCCATGCCTTTATTTGGCCAATCTGTTCCGCTAAAGGAATCCGCACCGTCGCATTTCCAATCATGACATTTTGGACAGACGCCCCATGTGACCCAGGGAACGTCATAGACTATGTTTTGACAGGAAAAAATAACCCCGCGCTTTACAGTTAGTCTCCAAAATCTTGCCTCCATTAATCTGAATGGAGCTGGGAGATACGGGCTATTAATAGCAACTGTCACTGGTTGCTATAGGAACAAAATAAACTGTTAGTATAAGAAGCTTATGTGTGAGTGAGAGACAGAAAAAGACACACAGAGACAGACAGGGAAAGAGACAGAGAGATAGAAACAGAGACAGACGGGCAAAGAGACAGACGGGCAAAGAGACAGCCGGGCAAAGAGACAGCCCTGGAAAGAGACAGCCCTGGAAAGAGACAGACGGGCAAAGAGACAGACGGGCAAAGAGACAGACGGGCAAAGAGACAGACGGGCAAAGAGACAGATCTAGAAAGAGACAGATGGGTAAAGAGACAGCCCTGGAAAGAGACAGATGGTGAAAGAGACAGCCCTGGAAAGAGACAGCCGGGCAAAGAGAAAGCCTGGGAAAGAGACAGAAGGGGAAAGAGACAGAAGGGGAAAGAGACAGCCCTGGAAAGAGACAGCCCTGGAAAGGGACAGACAGGCAAAGAGACAGCCAGGCAAAGAGAAAGCAGGGCAAAGAGAAAGCAGGGCAAAGAGACAGACGGGCAAAGAGACAGATGGGCAAAGAGACAGACGGGCAAAGAGACAGACCTGGCAAGAGACAGACAGGCAAAGAGACAGACGGGCAAAGAAACAGATGGGTAAAGAGACAGCCCTGGAAAGAGACAGACAGTGAGACAGCCCTGGAAAGAGACAGCCAGGCAAAGAGACAACCGGGCAAAGAGATAGCCGGGCAAAGAGACAGAAGGGGAAAGAGACAGAAGGGGAAAGAGACAGAAGGGGAAAGAGACAGCTCTGGAAAGAGACAGCCCTGGAAAGAGACAGCCGGGCAAAGAGACAGCCAGGCAAAGAGACAGACGGGCAAAGAGACAGACCTGGCAAGAGACAGTCCTGGAAGAGACAGACCTGGCAAGAGACAGCCCTGGAAGAGACAGACGGGGAAAAAGACAGCCCTGGAAAGAGACAGACGGTGAAAGAGACAGCCCTGGAAAGAGACAGCCCTGGAAAGAGACAGCCAGATAAAGAGACAGCCGGGCAAAGAGACAGACTGGGAAAGAAACAGAAGGGGAAAGAGACAGACGTGGAAATAGACAGACGGGGAAATAGACAGACGGTGAAAGAGACAACTGGGCAAAGAGACTGCCCTGGAAAGAGACAGCCCTGGAAACAGACAGATGGGCAAAGAGACAGACCTGGAAGGAGACAGACCTGGAAAGAGACAGACGGGGAAAGAGACAGACGAGGAAATAGACAGACGGGGAAAGAGACAGACGGGGAAAGAGACAGACGGGGAAAGAGACTGCCTTGGAAAGAGACAGACGGGGAATGAGACAGACAGATAGAGAGAGAAAGACAGACACAGAGAAAGAGAGAGACACAGAGAAAGAGACACAGAGATAGAGAGAGACAGACAGAGAGACTGATACAGACAGAGACAGACACACAGAGACAGACAGACAGAAACTCGAAGAGAGATAGTTACTATCCCAGGAAACGCCCGGGTACTACAGCTAGTGTGAAAATAAGGCTGAAGTGTTCTCAGGATGTAGAAGCTCTTTCCAATCTTCTATATCTCTGTTTTTTTCCCTGTCCAGCGCTCCCTTCTGCTACTAGACTGACTGCTTGTTTACTTGAAGGAAAGACGCCATGAGCTTGTGCCGCACATGCGTAGAACCATCCTTGACCTCATCAGAGCTGGAAGTCCCAGCTCATTCTGATAGACTTAGGATTTTTCAACACAAGTGGCAGTGATTAAGGATCGGACAGGTGACAGTGAGGAGCAAATGAGCCAGAGAGATGAGTGATATGTAGAGATGGGCAAATAGTGAAATCTTCGGGTTCGGATGATGCTATCAGAATACCTATTACTATTCAAGTATTTATCATGAATAACGAATCTATTGCAAGTCAATGGGGAACCTGAACATTTTTCTTTAAGATTTCCTAGTAAAATAAAAAATAAAAGTAATAGTTTTAAAATATTAATTTGTCTTTTCAAAATCTAACAGTTCAAATCCCTCCCCTTTCACCCCATTGAAAATTAAAGAGTTAAAAAAAGAAAAAAGAAAAAATATACACACATTTGGTATTTGGTAAAACAGCATCTGCGCAAAAATGGTACCATTAAAAGCGACAGCTGGAGATGCAAAAAATAAGCCATCACTGAGCCCCATATCTTGAAAAACGTCTGAATTTTTTTTAACCTCTTAAATAAAAGTAAATCTATACATTTTTGGTGTCTGCAAACTCATACCAACCTGAGGCCTCACACTGATACATCTTTTTTACCATGTAGTAAACACAGTGAATAAAATATCCCCAAAATAATTATGTAATTGCACTTTTTTTGTAATTTTTCCGCACTTGGAATTTTGTTTACCATCTTCCAGTACACTATATGGTAAATCTCATGGTTTCATTTAAAATTACAACTCGTCTTGCAAAAAAACAAGCTCTCACATGGCAAGATTAACAGAAAACTAAAAATCTTATGCCTCTCGGAAGAAGGGGAGCAAAAAGCAAAAATGGAAAATCGCCCAGTCATGAAGGAGTAACAGTACATCGTATGTAGGGCTGAGCGGATCCGGACAGTTTCAATGACATCTAGGTGCCTGACCCGGGCCCGGAATTTCGGGTGCATGATCCGGACTCGACAAGTAAAGTAAAAAAAAAAATCAAAACAACAAATAAGCGTCAGTTTCATACTTACTGAGACTCAGTGTCATGGCTGCACACTGCTTCTGGATCACGAATTCACTTCCTCTACCGTGCATGCAATCACACAGCTTTCCGTGTTTTCCCTGCCCACCAGCCATCCTCTCATCTGTGATTGGTTACAGGCTGATGCGTTCCCAGCCTGTGACAGACTCTGCTGCAGTCATCGCTTATCGCGGCTCAGGCTACACTCAGAGCAGGCAGTCTTCTTTGTGGATGCTCATTCTGAGATGTAGCAGTTCTGGATGTGTCGCCGTGGGATGTCGTGTGAATTACACCGAAGCTGGAGGGTCGTGTTGGGGGTTAATAAAGTGGTGAAAGAGGGCGCTTTTTGTACTTTTTTTCAAATAAAGGATTTTTCTGTGTGTGTGTTTATTTACTGTTATTTACAGGTTTATGTGATGCAGGTATCTGATAGACGCCTGTGCCATCACTATTACCCCGATTGGCACCCCAATAGGCCACCGGGAAGGGCCAGTAATGCACCAGGATTGCCACATCTAATAGATGCGGCAATACCAGGCTGCTGTGGGCTGAGAATATACCAGCCCCCAGCTGGCATTATCATGGCTGAGAATGAACATTGGTCGTTTTTTTTTCTTCAATTAATTAAAAACTGCGGCAAAAAACGCGGCAAAAACTGCGTTGAAAACCGCGGAAAAAATGCGTCAAAACACCGTGGTTTGTTTGCCAGGAGGTATAGCTTGGATCCAGGAATATGTAAACATTTCAGCACCAAATTTGCATCCCTTGACCCAAAAACGGAAAAAAAAAAAAAAAAAATTCTGTCAGCAGGTGGAAATTTGGTGCTGAACTCTGGTGCAGACGATTTCAGCACCAAATGTGCACCTCCTGGCAAAAAAAGTGGCAAAAATTGCGAAAAAAACCGCGGCAAAAACCGCAGCAAAAAATGCGTCAAAACACCACAGTTTTTTTGCCAGGAGGTGTAGATTGGATGCAAGAATATGGTGTAAAAATTTCAGCACAAAATCTGCATCTCTTGGCCAAAAAAACTGCGATTTTCTGTGAACTCAGTGACCTTCACTTGAGGTCAGGTTACCTGCGATCACAGGTGAAGGACCGTGGGAACCTCCGGCTGTGACCGCAGATGATCTGAGTGACGTTACTGCTCAATGTGCAGCTCATTCATTCTCTGGAGCTCACAGAGAGCAGTTGTGCTCTATGGCCTCTCTCTGTGCTAATCAGATGTAGCAGAGCTAAAGCGGCGTGAGACCTTGTGTGGATTACGTCGGACCTGGAGGGCTGTGTTGGGGTTAATAAAGTGGTAAAGGAGACGGTGTTTGTATTTTATTCCAAATAAAGGATTTTTCTGTGTGTCTGTGTTTATTTACTGTTATTTACAGGTTATGAGGCAGGTATCTCATAGACGCCTGTGCCATCACAAACCTAGGGCTTAGTAGCAGCTATGCGCTGCTATTAACTTCTCATTACCCTGATTGGCACCGCACCAGGCCACCGGGAAGAGCCGGTTTCGCACCGAGATTGTCACATCTAATAGATGTGGCAATACCGGTGGCTGCGGGTTGAGAATACCAGCCCCCAGCCGGCGTTATCTTGGCTGGGGATGAAAATTAGGGGGAACCACACGTGAGTTTTTTTTTAATTATTTATTTAACTAAAAAAGAAAAAGCCGCATGCAGTTTCTATTACATTGGAATCACACTTGTGACGGACTCGCCCGAGTCTGCCATGGCATCACCCGGCAAAGCCTCGCATGTGATACGCAAATACACAGCACAGATACAGCCCGACAGCTGGAGCTGCAGCCGCGGGTTATATCTGTGCTGCCGATTTTTTATTTTTTACCACCATACTGACCGGCAGACACTTGCACTGCTTTCCCCGCCCAACGGCCATCCTGGCACCTGTGATTGGTTGCAGTCAGGTGACACTCTGCCACTCCGGGTGGGGGCGCGTCTAGCTGCAACCAATTACACGCGCCAGTGGGCGAGCAAAACAATGGATATTGAATTGTCAGCTCCGGAAGGGAAAAGCGTGACCCGGAAGGAGTGTGCCGCCATGACAGCACCTCGGTGAGTACACCGCGCGCTCCTACCCCCCTATCCCCTCCACAAACATTTTTAATCTCCAGATTCCGGTCCCCATTGACTTATATGGGCACCGGATTCCGGAGCTGATCGGACTTTTTTTAAAATCTGACAGTAATCCGCCGGTCTTGGTTTGTTGGGCGTTTGTTCAGCTCTAATCATATGGAGTATCATACTCTATACAGTGGTGTCAGTACCTGGGCCATCACAGATCAGCAGCTCCTAGTGGAGCACAGTTTGTATGGCAGAGTCGTTTTCCATTTCCAGAGTCACTGAGTGAGTCTCTCTCTTCTATAGAGTGTAAGCTCTTATGGTCAGCAGGGTTCTCTCTTTCTCTCTTCTCCGTTTTCTGTGTTTTCTGAGTAATTACTTTTCAGTAGTAAAAATAAGTAAATAAATAATTTAATTTTCAGTGGTAAAAAAAAAATTTGTGTGGATTATTTGGCGGAAAGGTGTACTGCTCATCTCTAGTAAACACTGAAACATTTTGTTGGAGGAATGTTCCAAAATTCCTCCAACATTTTACTGTTCCTATTTGCAAACAGAAAACATGTAGTGGAGGTGATTGCTGGAGACGTAGAATCAGTTTGCTCAAAAAAGACAAGAATAGAGCAAATGTGCTTTAAGTTTAATTGGATTGTGTTTGCATATGGCTTGTTTCACACGTCAGTGAAAAAACACAGACGTTTTTCACTGACATGTTAAAAATGCATATGTCCCTCTGTGTGCCGTGGGTTGTCCATGTGCAGTCCGTGATATGTGATCTGTCATCTGTGATAGCACATGGAGAAACTCACCTGTCCCTGCTCCTGCTGTTCGGGGTTCTGAGTCTCCGGCTCTCCTGTGTCCGGCTGCTGTGTCTCTCACTGCTGCATGTTCTTCCGGGTCGGCTGTGTCGTGCATAATGAATATGCACGAGATTAATGAGCTGGCCAGGAAGCTGCAGAGAGCAGAGGCAGAACAGAGCGTCGCTGGAAAAGGTGAGTTAAAAATGCTTTTTATTTTCAATGTCCATGTTTTTCCAGTACGTGTTTCACAGATCACACCACCAAGTACGCCGCACGGAGACACGGTCAGTGAAAAATCAATGATGTGTGTGCAGACCCATTGATTATAATGGGTCTGCGTATGTCAGTGATTTTGGTACGTTTAAAAACTGTCACATACGTACCAGAATCACTAACGTCTGAAACAGGTCTAAGGGCGGCTTTGCACGTTGCGACAGCGCACGTGCGATGTCGGTGGGGTCAAATCGAAAGTGACGCACATCCGGCGTCACTTTTGACATCGTACTGTGTAAATGCTAGATGCCAGAATAGCTTTGTCCCAGTGTGAAGCCTTAGGAAGGAGGCGGGTCGCCGGCCAGAGCAACGGTCGCAGGGCAGGTGAGTGCATGTGAAGCTGGCGTAGCGATAATTTTCGTTACGCCACCTATCACACGATATCGTACCTGCGACGGGGGCGGGGACTATCGCGTGCGACATCGCAGCATCGGCTTGCGATGTCGCAACGTGCAAAGCCCCCCTAAAACACTAGTTTAAATAACAATGAGACAACTTTCTATTAGTAATCAATGAAAAAATATCCAGAAACATTTTTTGCTTTCAGATTTATTGCCACCAGTGAATGATAAGTGGTTCCATTTAGTAATATTAAATACAAAATTTAAAAGGCAAATTTACAAGAGACACCAATGCCCCTTTATAAAATCATTAAAGCTTTATACAAATGGTTAGAAGTACAGAAATACAACAAGAAACTAGACATTATACAAAATAATGAAGTCTGAATTAAGCACAATAAATTATCACGGTGTTGCATTATTTTTCAATAGCATGTATACTAGTTTTATAGAATAATGGAAGACAATGAGTTTTAGCTTCAGAAACTCCCTATACTTTGGACTCGGTATGTCTGCATGATTACACTTAAAAGTCTCAGTAGTGGCTGCGCTCCTAATGAGGCAATGCAAAATCATTAAAAAGTAATTGTGCGCAAGTTTTACAGATAAGGCTTCACACTGGGACAAAGCTATTCTGGCAGAATGCAATATTTCTTCAGCAGGTCTGCACTCCTCCTCTTATGCTTAATGAGGCGTAGATGTTTAATCTGGGACTTTTTGATTGTAGGCAGAGAGAAGGCACAATAGATTTTGTCATGTAAATGTGAACATCTCTCCCAGAAACTCAACTGAGCTGTAATCATTTCAAGAATAGGCGAGATCTTAATAGTTCTCTTTATTACCTTTATGGATAAAACACATTGGCAGGAATCATTGAAGTCCTTTGGCATTTAAAGTAAAATGATAGCGGGGCGGAAGAGTCTTCAATTAAAACATCTCTAAATTGGCAGAGTCTATATGTACATTACATTAAACCTATTCATGCACAACATGTGGCTGCGCTTATTACTAAGGCATATTCTATAGATTGCATCACAGGAAAAAAGAGATACCAGTGCTTGGTGACAATTCTAATATTCTACATGATTGAGCAGGCCCCATAATGATAAAAGGCAGATGCAGAACAGGTGCAAAATACTGATAAACAACCACTCACACACTGTCACACCGGAGCATGGGCAACACAGAGGGAAAACCAGAGGAAAGCCATGGCAATAAGGAGAGGTCCCAAAGCTCCATAAAATCCCTATACTGGTCTTTCACCCCATATGTGACCACGTGCCTAGATCCTTGCTGACCCTGAACTTAGCCTGGCTAATGAGTAGGTCAGCAAGACACTAGTCCCACTATTACAATAAATTAACACAAAGTAGGTAAGAAAAATGGGTATGAAAAGATACAACGAGAAGCACACCTTGTTTTTTTCAGCAGGAAACTTTGCAGCTGCAACGCAAAGGACATGACAGCTATGCAGAGACAGGCTCCTTCAACATGGACAGATTAGAGAATCTATGACCGGCATGGAGTAAAACCAGGAGTGGGTATATATAGTGGAAGGGTGTGATGTTAAAATGATGCAGCTGGGAATAAGGCTAAGAGTAATCTCAACCAGCAGGGAAAAAGTCCTTAACCCTTCCAGTGTCAAAAGAAAGTAAATCCACTCAAATACAAGGTGTAACCTGCAGACATGACACACTCGTGGCACACAACTGACAATCATGGTTTTTCAATGTTTTTTGGATTTAAGGTTCTGTTTAGTGAATTATTCTATATATTGTATTTTGCCTGTAACCTTAATAGTTATTAGAAGATTCTGTTTTGTAGCAAAGGATGTTGTAAGTCACGAATAATAATGTTTTAGATATTTAGAAATCTATGTATAACAATAAAGATTTTTTTCTCTTGTGGCAGATGCATAAAATACAATTTACCCATCTTTAGTCAAGGAGATGTAGATGCTGATCAGTTAGATAAATCTGTCAGCACCCTATTCCTAATAATTGATATCACTGTGAAATGTGTTTAAAGGGAACCTGTCAGGTCCAATATGCACCCAGAACCACGAGCAGTTCTGGGTGCATGTTGCTAATCCCTGCCTAACAGTCTCTGTATACACTCGCATAGATAAAGAGATCTTTAGAAAAAGTATTTCTAAAGATATTTTATTGTATGCTACTAGGGACTAGTCCCCTGGGCGTTAGTTCCCCTGGCTAGTCGGCCCCATTAGCATGTTAGTACGCCCTTCTGGGCCCCTGTGGGTGTGCTAACATACTAATGAATGTGCAGCGTCAGAGGATGATCTCACTCACCTCTCCGCCGCCATCGCGTCCGAAGCTGGATTTCGGCTCTTTGCGCTTGATCCTGGAGTTAGGCAGGGATTAGCAATATGCAACCAGAACTGCTTTTGGTTCTGGGTGCATATTGCATCTGACAGGTTCCCTTTAAGATGATGTCCTTCAGAGTGGTCAATCAGGCAAGACTGGGTGGGATAGAATGACTCTACTCGTAGTAGAGATGAGCGGACCGAGTTTGAGTCAAGTTTCCTGAAACATTTTACATCTCATGGTTCAAAAAACCACACTGCTGAACCATCAGAAAGTGGGCTAAGATTGTTTTGCATTGTCGCATGGGCTTACCCATAAGGCCCTGCAGCTATAATATCTAGTGGAGTATCACACCTTGTACAGTGGTGTCAGTACCTGTACCATCACAGATCAGCGGTTCCCAGTGGAACACATTCTGTACTGGATATTTTAATCTCCAGTCACTCGGTAAGTCTCTCTCCTGTAGAGTGTTATCTCTTAAGCAGTGGGATCCTCTCTCTCTGTTGCCTATAGAAAGAAAACTCTTATGGTCATCAGAGTCTTCTTTCTCCTGTAGAGTGTAAGTTCATATGGCCAGCAGGGTCCTCTTTCTCCTGTAGAATGTAAACTCATATGGTCAGCAGGGTCCTCTCTCTCTCTCTTTTGTAGAGTGTAAGCTCTTATGGTCAGTGAGGTCCTCTCTTTCTGTCCAGTAGAGTGTAATCTCTTATGGTCAGTGGAGTCCTCTCTCTTTCTCTTCTGTAGAGTATAAGATCTTATGGTCAGTGGGCAGGGCTGGCTCCAGGTTTTTGTGGGCCTTGGGCGAAAGAGTCTCAGTGGGCCATATCCATACATAGACATGCACAGATACATACACATACAAGCATACGTACACAGATATATTTAAAGAGAAATTCAAAAACCACATATAAACAGACATAAATCTAGACACAGTCATATACACTAGAAATATAAAAAAAACTGACCCGCACATCCAACAAATGTGAACAGGTGCTAACTGAAAAAACATAGTAACTATAAATGCATACAGTCGCACACTGAAAAAGCCAAAAATGTACAAGGGAAAATATGGCACTGCATTACTGCAAAAGAGAGATATTTAGTTTATGTATTGGCCAATGCATGTAAGCCCGGAGACCAACGGCAAGGTATATCTCTGTAATCCGGGAACCTAACTTAAAATGCCACTATCTAGGTTAAAAACATCCTTATCTGGGCAAAATGCCACTATTTGGACTACAAACCTCCATGTATGGGCAGCTAGGCTCCTGCTATAATGGTTATGAACACAGCCAGGTCTTAGGGCGGAGTGCTCAGTCAGAAAAATACTCACTAGAAATATCAAAAAACTGACCCGCACATCCAACAAATGTGAACAGGTGCTAACTGAAAAAACATAGTAACTATAAATGCATATAGTCGCACACTGAAAAAGCCAAAAGTGTACAGATAAGGATGTTTTTAACCTAGATAGTGGCATTTTAAGTTAGGTTCCCGGATTACAGAGATATACCTTGCCGTTGGTCCCCGGGCTTACATGCATTGGCCAATACATAAACTAAATATCTCTCTTTTGCAGTAATGCAGTGCCATATTTTCCCTTGTACATTTTTGGCTTTTTCAGTGTGCGACTGTATGCATTTATAGTTACTATGTTTTTTCAGTTAGCACCTGTTCACATTTGTTGGATGTGCGGGTCAGTTTTTTGATATTTCTAGTGAGTATTTTTCTGACTGAGCACTCCGCCCTAAGACCTGGCTGTGTTCATAACCATTATAGCAGGAGCCTAGCTGCCCATACATGGAGGTTTGTAGTCCAAATAGTGGCATTTTGCCCAGATAAGGATGTTTTTGACCTAGATAGTGGCATTTTAAGTTAGGTTCCCGGATTACAGAGATATACCTTGCCGTTGGTCTCCGGGCTTACATGCATTGGCCAATACATAAACTAAATATCTCTCTTTTGCAGTAATGCAGTGCCATATTTTCCCTTGTACATTTTTGGCTTTTTCAGTGTGCGACTGTATGCATTTATAGTTACTATGTTTTTTCAGTTAGCACCTGTTCACATTTGTTGGATGTGCGGGTCAGTTTTTTGATATTTCTAGTGAGTATTTTTCTGACTGAGCACTCCGCCCTAAGACCTGGCTGTGTTCATAACCATTATAGCAGGAGCCTAGCTGCCCATACATGGAGGTTTGTAGTCCAAATAGTGGCATTTTGCCCAGATAAGGATGTTTTTAACCTAGATAGTGGCATTTTAAGTTAGATTCCCGGATTACAGAGATTTACCTTGCCATTGGTCCCCGGGCTTACATGCATTGGCCAATACATAAACTAAATATCTCTCTTTTGCAGTAATGCAGTGCCATATTTTCCCTTGTACATTTTTGGCTTTTTCAGTGTGCGACTGTATGCATTTATAGTTACTATGTTTTTTCAGTTAGCACCTGTTCACATTTGTTGGATGTGCGGGTCAGTTTTTTGATATTTCTAGTGAGTATTTTTCTGACTGAGCACTCCGCCCTAAGACCTGGCTGTATTCATAACCATTATAGCAGGAGCCTAGCTGCCCATACATGGAGGTTTGTAGTCCAAATAGTGGCATTTTGTCCAGATAAGGATGTTTTTAACCTAGATAGTGGCATTTTAAGTTAGGTTCCCGGATTACAGAGCTATACCTTGCCGTTGGTCTCCGGGCTTACATGCATTGGCCAATACATAAACTAAATATCTCTCTTTTGCAGTAATGCAGTGCCATATTTTCCCTTGTACATTTTTGGCTTTTTCAGTGTGCGACTGTATGCATTTACATCATATACACTGACATACATAGAAACACATCATACATGCACACACAGACAGACACATTAGAGATATTTCTAATATTGGGAAGCCGGCGACAGACTCATTCACCTCCCCACTTGTCATCATTCAGCTCCTCCTGGGCATGTGTCTGTGCCATGTGGATTGGTGGCCGTCACTAACAGACTTGGCCGTACATAGAGCACACTGACACTGCTGTATATACATCACAAGAGAGGCTGGGGATATACACATTACTGGGGGGCATACATATTACTGAGGAAAGGGGTATAGAGCAATTGGAGGCATACAGCTTTAGAGGGGGCAGTGGCTCTGGGGTGGGGGGATAAACAGCTGTGAGGTGGGGGATTACATGCAGCTGTGGGGGTATACAGCTCTGGAGTGGGGGGGACATACAGTTCTGGGGGCTATAAAGCACTGGGGTGGGGGGACATACAGCTCTGAGAGGGTATACAGCACCGGGATGGAGGGGATATACAACTCCTGGGGTATAGTAGTATGCAGCACCCATATTCCTTCATATAGTGTTATTAAGCCCCCATAGTCCTCTATATAGTATTATGTAGACCCATGTAGCATTATGCAGCCCCCATATTGCACTATGCAGCCCCCATATGGCATTATGCAACCCCCATATGGCATTATGCAGACAATATATGGCACTATGAAACCCCCATATAACATTAAACAGTCCTCATAAAGCACAATGCAGTCCCATATAGCATTATGCACCGTTATGTAGTATACAGCCCCTATATAGCACAGTGCAGACCCAGAGAGCATTAGGCACCCTCACGTAGTGCACAGCCCCTATATAGTACAGAGCAGAGCCAGATAGCATTAGGCACCTTTATGTAGTATTCAGCCCCATATAGCACAGTACAGACCCAGATAGCATTAGGCATCTTCATGTAGTATACAGCCCCATATAGCACAGTGCAGACCCAGATAGCATCAGGCACCTTCATGTAGTATACAGCACAGTGCAGAGCCAGATAGCATTAGGCACCTTCATGTAACATACAGCCCTATATAGCACAGTGCAGAGCCAGAAAGCATTAGGTACCTTCATGTAGTATACAGCCCCCATGGCCATCTGGTCACAGTGACTAGTACATACTCACTTCTCATTCCCCGCTGTCCCGGTCTACTACGCAAGTCTATTACTGTCGCTCGCTCTGATCTCACTGCAGTCGCGCAGTGATGATGTCACCATGCTCCGCTGCAGTCCTGTCAGAGCGCCGACACTCCAGACACAGCAGGAAGAATGATGAGAGAGGGAACGCGTTGCTCCCTCTCTCATCATTGCTTTAAATTGAATCGGCAACTGCGATGCCGATACAATTGAAAGTGTGATCCTCGGCGCGGGGGAGGCTGGTGATAGGGCAGCCTCCGGGCTCTCCTGAGTAGCGGTGAGCCACATCGGCCACCACGTTTGGGCCCTTCCGGCAGCCCAGGGCCCTGGCATTTGACCGGGTTTGCCGGGTGCTGACGCAGGCCCTGTCAGCGAGGTCCAGTCTCTATTCTGTAGAGCAGACCTGGGCAAGGGGCAGCCCGCGGGCCACATCCAGCCCGCCTACTGTTTGTGACCGGCCCGCCCATGACATCAGAGTTGGAGACGTGGTCCCGCTTCTCCTGGAACTTTTCAAATGACACACTCGTGCGCTCTACTGATGACATCAGGGCACACGTATGTCACAGAGAAAGGTGCCGGGCAGGGAACAGAGGATAGATTCCTGCGTTCTGCTGCTGCACTCTGCGGAGCTTCAGGATCTGTCCTTTGTTCCCTGCTCCTTCACCTTTCTCTGTGACACACGCGCGCCCTGATGTTGTCAGTACGGCGTGCATGTATGTCATTTGAAAAGTTCCCGCCCGGCAGGAGAAGCGGCACCAGCCGGGGCCCATACGGAGAGAAGCAGCGGTGGCAGCCCCCCGTACAAGAACAACAGCGGGCTGCGCCAGGGCCCGTTCAAGGGAAGAAGCAGCTCAGCCTCGGGCCCGTCCAAGGGAAGAAGCAGCTCAGCGGGGGGGCCTGTACTGAGGTGCCTGAGGAGGGAGAGGTGTTTGGTGACTAATACCCTGAGGAGGCGACAATGGGGGGGGGAGGGGGTAACTGGTGACTAATATTTGGGGTGTAGAGATGTAGTATATGGGAATGTAATGATGTAGTATATTACAGGTGCAGTATATGGGGATGTAGTTTAATACAGGTGCAGTATATAGTGATGTAATGTATTATAGGTGCAGTATATAGTGATGTAGTTTTACAGGTGCAGTATATAGTTATGTAATTTATTACAGGTGCAGTATATAGTGATGTAATGTATTACAGGTGCAGTATATAGTGATGTAGTTTATTACAGGTGCAGTATATAGTGATGTAGTTTATTACAGGTGCAGTATATAGTGATGTAGTTTATTACAGGTGTAGTATATAGTTATGTAGTTTATTACATGTGCAGTATATAGTGATGTAGTTTACTACAGGTGTAGTATATAGTGATGTAGTTTATTACAGGTGCAGTATATAGTGATGTAGTTTATTACAGGTGCAGTATATAGTGATGAAGTTTATTACAGGTGTAGTATATAGTGATGTAGTTTATTACAGGTGGAATATATAGTGATATAGTTTATTACAGGTGGAATATATAGTGATGTATTTTATTACAGGTGCAGTATATAGTGATGTAGTTTATTACAGGTGGAATATATAGTGAAGTAGTTTATTACAGGTGTAGTATATAGTGATGTAGTTTATTACAGGTGCAGTATATAGTGATGTAGTTTATTACAGGTGCAGTATATAGTGATGTAGTTTATTACAGGTGGAATATATAGTGAAGTAGTTTATTACAGGTGCAGTATATAGTGATGTAGTTTATTACAGGTGGAATATATAGTGATGTAGTTTATTACAGGTGCAGTATATAGTGATGTAGTTTATTACAGGTGGAATAAATAGTGATGTAGTTTATTACAGGTGCAGTATATAGTGATGTAGTTTATTAAAGGTGGAATATATAGTGATGTAGTTTATTACAGGTGGAATATATAGTGATGTAGTTTATTACAGGTGGAATATATAGTGATGTAGTTTATTACAGGTGCAGTATATAGTGATGTAGTTTATTACAGGTAGAATATATAGTGATGTAGTTTATTAGAGGTGTAGTATATAGTGATGTAGTTTATTACAGGTGCAGTATATAGTGATGTAATTTATTACAGGTAGAATATATAGTGATGTAGTTTATTAGAGGTGTAGTATATAGTGATGTAGTTTATTACAGGTGCAGTATATAGTGATGTAGTTTATTACTGGTGCAGTAAATAGTGATGTAGTTTATTACAGGTAGAATATATAGTGATGTAGTTTATTACAGGTGTAATATATTGTGGTATAGTTTATTACAGGTGCAGTATATAGTGATGTAGTTTATTACAGGTGCAGTATATAGTGATGTAATTTATTACAGGTGCAGTATATAGTGATGTAATGTATTACAGGTGCAGTATATAGTGATGTAACTTATTACAGGTGCAGTATATAGTGATGTAATTTATTACAGGTAGAATATATAGTGAAGTAGTTTATTACAGGTGTAGTATATAGTGGTATAGTTTATTACAGGTGCAGTATATAGTGATGTAGTTTATTACAGGTGCAGTATATAGTGATGTAGTTTATTACAGGTGCAGTATATAGTGATGTAGTTTATTACAGGTAGAATATATAGTGATGTAGTTTATTACAGGTGTAGTACATACTGGTATAGTTTATTACAGGTGCAGTATATAGTTTATTACAGGTGCAGTATATAGTGATGTAGTTTATTACAGGTGGAATATATAGTGATGTAGTTTATTACAGGTGCAGTATATAGTGATGTAACTTATTACAGGTGTAGTATATAGTGATGTAATTTATTACAGGTGCAGTATATAGTGATGTAATGTATTACAGGTGCAGTATATAGTGATGTAACTTATTACAGGTGCAGTATATAGTGATGTAATTTATTACAGGTAGAATATATAGTGATGTAGTTTATTACAGGTGTAGTATATAGTGGTATAGTTTATTACAGGTGCAGTATATAGTGATGTAGTTTATTACAGGTGCAGTATATAGTGATGTAGTTTATTACAGGTGCAGTATATAGTGATGTAGTTTATTACAGGTAGAATATATAGTGATGTAGTTTATTACAGGTGTAGTACATACTGGTATAGTTTATTACAGGTGCAGTATATAGTTTATTACAGGTGCAGTATATAGTGATGTAGTTTATTACAGGTGGAATATATAGTGATGTAGTTTATTACAGGTGCAGTATACAGTGATGTAGTTTATTACAGGTGCAGTATATAGTGGTGTAGTTTATTACAGGTGCAGTATATAGTGATGTAGTTTATTACAGGTGTAGTATATAGTGATGTAACTTATTACAGGTGTAGTATATAGTGATGTAGTTTATTATAGGTGCAGTATATAGTGATGTAGTTTATTACAGGTAGAATATATAGTGATGTAGTTTATTACAGGTGTAGTATATTGTGGTATAGTTTATTACAGGTGCAGTATATAGTGATGTAGTTTATTACAGGTGCAGTATATAGTGATGTAGTTTATTACAGGTGCAGTATATAGTGATGTAGTTTATTACAGGTGGAATATATAGTGATGTAGTTTATTACAGGTGCAGTATATAGTGATGTAACTTATTACAGGTGTAGTATATAGTGATGTAATTTATTACAGGTGCAGTATATAGTGATGTAATGTATTACAGGTGCAGTATATAGTGATGTAACTTATTACAGGTGCAGTATATAGTGATGTAGTTTATTACAGGTGTAGTATATAGTGATGTAACTTATTACAGGTGTAGTATATAGTGATGTAGTTTATTACAGGTGCAGTATATAGTGATGTAATTTATTACAGGTAGAATATATAGTGATGTAGTTTATTACAGGTGTAGTATATAGTGGTATAGTTTATTACAGGTGCAGTATATAGTGACGTAGTTTATTACAGGTGCAGTATATAGTGATGTAGTTTATTACAGGTGCAGTATATAGTGATGTAGTTTATTACAGGTAGAATATATAGTGATGTAGTTTATTACAGGTGTAGTACATACTGGTATAGTTTATTACAGGTGCAGTATATAGTGATGTAGTTTATTACAGGTGCAGTATATAGTGATGTAGTTTATTACAGGTGGAATATATAGTGATGTAGTTTATTACAGGTGCAGTATACAGTGATGCAGTTTATTACAGGTGCAGTATATAGTAATGTAGTTTATTACAGGTGCAGTATATAGTGATGTAGTTTATTACAGGTGTAGTATATAGTGATGTAACTTATTACAGGTGTAGTATATAGTGATGTAGTTTATTACAGGTGCAGTATATAGTGATGTAGTTTATTACAGGTAGAATATATAGTGATGTAGTTTATTACAGGTATAGTATATAGTGGTATAGTTTATTACAGGTGCAGTATATAGTGGTGTAGTTTATTACAGGTGCAGTATATAGTGATGTAGTTTATTACAGGTGCAGTATATAGTGATGTTGTTTATTACTAGTGCAGTATATAGTGATGTAGTTTATTACAGGTAGAATATATAGTGATGTAGTTTATTACAGGTGTAGTATATAGTGGTATAGTTTATTACAGGTGCAGTATATAGTGATGTAGTTTATTACAGGTGCAGTATATAGTGATGTAGTTTATTACAGGTGCAGTATATAGTGATGTAGTTTATTACAGGTGTAGTATATAGTGATGTAACTTATTATAGGTGCAGTAAATAGTGATGTAGTTTATTACAGGTGCAGTATATAGTGATGTAGTTTATTACAGGTGGAATATATAGTGATGTAGTTTATTACAGGTGCAGTATATAGTGATGTAGTTTATTACAGGTGCAGTATATAGTGATGTAGTTTATTACAGGTGCAATATATAGTGATGTAATTTATTACAGGTGCAGTATATAGTGATGTAGTTTATTACAGGTGCAGTATATAGTGATGTAACTTATTACAGGTGTAGTATATAGTGATGTAATTTATTACAGGTGCAGTATATAGTGATGTAATGTATTACAGGTGCAGTATATAGTGATGTAGTTTATTACAGGTGCAGTATATAGTGATGTAGTTTATTACAGGTGGAATATATAGTGATGTAGTTTATTACAGGTGCAGTATATAGTGATGTAGTTTATTACAGGTGCAGTATATAGTGATGTAGTTTATTACAGGTGCAATATATAGTGATGTAATTTATTACAGGTGCAGTATATAGTGATGTAGTTTATTACAGGTGCAGTATATAGTGATGTAACTTATTACAGGTGTAGTATATAGTGATGTAATTTATTACAGGTGTAGTATATAGTGATGTAACTTATTACAGGTGCAGTATATAGTGATGTAATTTATTACAGGTCCAGTATATAGTGATGTAATTTATTACAGGTGTAGTATATAGTGATGTAGTTTATTACAGGTAGAATATATAGTGATGTAGTTTATTACAGGTGTAGTATATAATGGTATAGTGTATTACAGGTGAAGTATATAGTGATGTAGTTTATTACAGGTGCAGTATATAGTGATGTAGTTTATTACAGGTGCAGTATATAGTGATGTAGTTTATTACAGGTGTAGTATATAGTGATGTAGTTTATTACAGGTGGAATATATAGTGATGTAGTTTATTACAGGTGCAGTATAAAGTGATGTAGTTTATTACAGGTGCAGTATATAGTGATGTAGTTTATTACAGGTGGAATATATAGTGATGTAGTTTATTACAGGTGCAGTATATAGTGATGTAGTTTATTACAGGTGCAGTATATAGTGATGTAGTTTATTACAGGTGCAGTATATAAAGATGTAGTTTATTACAGGTGCAGTATATAGTGATGTAGTTTATTACAGGTGTAGTATATAGTGATGTAACTTATTACAGGTGTAGTATATAGTGATGTAGTTTATTACAGGTACAGTATATAGTGATGTAGTTTATTACAGGTAGAATATATAGTGATGTAGTTTATTACAGGTATAGTATAGAGGGGTGTAGTTTATTACAGGTGCAGTATATAGTGGTGTAGTTTATTACAGGTGCAGTATATAGTGATGTAGTTTATTACAGGTGCAGTATATAGTGATGTTGTTTATTACTAGTGCAGTATATAGTGATGTAGTTTATTACAGGTAGAATATATAGTGATGTAGTTTATTACAGGTGTAGTATATAGTGGTATAGTTTATTACAGGTGCAGTATATAGTGATGTAGTTTATTACAGGTGCAGTATATAGTGATGTACATTATTACAGGTGCAGTATATAGTGATGTAGTTTATTACAGGTGCAGTATATAGTGATGTAATTTATTACAGGTAGAATATATAGTGATGTAGTTTATTAGAGGTGTAGTATATAGTGATGTAGTTTATTACAGGTGCAGTATATAGTGATGTAGTTTATTACTGGTGCAGTAAATAGTGATGTAGTTTATTACAGGTAGAATATATAGTGATGTAGTTTATTACAGGTGTAATATATTGTGGTATAGTTTATTACAGGTGCAGTATATAGTGATGTAGTTTATTACAGGTGCAGTATATAGTGATGTAATTTATTACAGGTGCAGTATATAGTGATGTAATGTATTACAGGTGCAGTATATAGTGATGTAACTTATTACAGGTGCAGTATATAGTGATGTAATTTATTACAGGTAGAATATATAGTGAAGTAGTTTATTACAGGTGTAGTATATAGTGGTATAGTTTATTACAGGTGCAGTATATAGTGATGTAGTTTATTACAGGTGCAGTATATAGTGATGTAGTTTATTACAGGTGCAGTATATAGTGATGTAGTTTATTACAGGTAGAATATATAGTGATGTAGTTTATTACAGGTGTAGTACATACTGGTATAGTTTATTACAGGTGCAGTATATAGTTTATTACAGGTGCAGTATATAGTGATGTAGTTTATTACAGGTGGAATATATAGTGATGTAGTTTATTACAGGTGCAGTATATAGTGATGTAACTTATTACAGGTGTAGTATATAGTGATGTAATTTATTACAGGTGCAGTATATAGTGATGTAATGTATTACAGGTGCAGTATATAGTGATGTAACTTATTACAGGTGCAGTATATAGTGATGTAATTTATTACAGGTAGAATATATAGTGATGTAGTTTATTACAGGTGTAGTATATAGTGGTATAGTTTATTACAGGTGCAGTATATAGTGATGTAGTTTATTACAGGTGCAGTATATAGTGATGTAGTTTATTACAGGTGCAGTATATAGTGATGTAGTTTATTACAGGTAGAATATATAGTGATGTAGTTTATTACAGGTGTAGTACATACTGGTATAGTTTATTACAGGTGCAGTATATAGTTTATTACAGGTGCAGTATATAGTGATGTAGTTTATTACAGGTGGAATATATAGTGATGTAGTTTATTACAGGTGCAGTATACAGTGATGTAGTTTATTACAGGTGCAGTATATAGTGGTGTAGTTTATTACAGGTGCAGTATATAGTGATGTAGTTTATTACAGGTGTAGTATATAGTGATGTAACTTATTACAGGTGTAGTATATAGTGATGTAGTTTATTATAGGTGCAGTATATAGTGATGTAGTTTATTACAGGTAGAATATATAGTGATGTAGTTTATTACAGGTGTAGTATATTGTGGTATAGTTTATTACAGGTGCAGTATATAGTGATGTAGTTTATTACAGGTGCAGTATATAGTGATGTAGTTTATTACAGGTGCAGTATATAGTGATGTAGTTTATTACAGGTGGAATATATAGTGATGTAGTTTATTACAGGTGCAGTATATAGTGATGTAACTTATTACAGGTGTAGTATATAGTGATGTAATTTATTACAGGTGCAGTATATAGTGATGTAATGTATTACAGGTGCAGTATATAGTGATGTAACTTATTACAGGTGCAGTATATAGTGATGTAGTTTATTACAGGTGTAGTATATAGTGATGTAACTTATTACAGGTGTAGTATATAGTGATGTAGTTTATTACAGGTGCAGTATATAGTGATGTAATTTATTACAGGTAGAATATATAGTGATGTAGTTTATTACAGGTGTAGTATATAGTGGTATAGTTTATTACAGGTGCAGTATATAGTGACGTAGTTTATTACAGGTGCAGTATATAGTGATGTAGTTTATTACAGGTGCAGTATATAGTGATGTAGTTTATTACAGGTAGAATATATAGTGATGTAGTTTATTACAGGTGTAGTACATACTGGTATAGTTTATTACAGGTGCAGTATATAGTGATGTAGTTTATTACAGGTGCAGTATATAGTGATGTAGTTTATTACAGGTGGAATATATAGTGATGTAGTTTATTACAGGTGCAGTATACAGTGATGCAGTTTATTACAGGTGCAGTATATAGTAATGTAGTTTATTACAGGTGCAGTATATAGTGATGTAGTTTATTACAGGTGTAGTATATAGTGATGTAACTTATTACAGGTGTAGTATATAGTGATGTAGTTTATTACAGGTGCAGTATATAGTGATGTAGTTTATTACAGGTAGAATATATAGTGATGTAGTTTATTACAGGTATAGTATATAGTGGTATAGTTTATTACAGGTGCAGTATATAGTGGTGTAGTTTATTACAGGTGCAGTATATAGTGATGTAGTTTATTACAGGTGCAGTATATAGTGATGTTGTTTATTACTAGTGCAGTATATAGTGATGTAGTTTATTACAGGTAGAATATATAGTGATGTAGTTTATTACAGGTGTAGTATATAGTGGTATAGTTTATTACAGGTGCAGTATATAGTGATGTAGTTTATTACAGGTGCAGTATATAGTGATGTAGTTTATTACAGGTGCAGTATATAGTGATGTAGTTTATTACAGGTGTAGTATATAGTGATGTAACTTATTATAGGTGCAGTAAATAGTGATGTAGTTTATTACAGGTGCAGTATATAGTGATGTAGTTTATTACAGGTGGAATATATAGTGATGTAGTTTATTACAGGTGCAGTATATAGTGATGTAGTTTATTACAGGTGCAGTATATAGTGATGTAGTTTATTACAGGTGCAATATATAGTGATGTAATTTATTACAGGTGCAGTATATAGTGATGTAGTTTATTACAGGTGCAGTATATAGTGATGTAACTTATTACAGGTGTAGTATATAGTGATGTAATTTATTACAGGTGCAGTATATAGTGATGTAATGTATTACAGGTGCAGTATATAGTGATGTAGTTTATTACAGGTGCAGTATATAGTGATGTAGTTTATTACAGGTGGAATATATAGTGATGTAGTTTATTACAGGTGCAGTATATAGTGATGTAGTTTATTACAGGTGCAGTATATAGTGATGTAGTTTATTACAGGTGCAATATATAGTGATGTAATTTATTACAGGTGCAGTATATAGTGATGTAGTTTATTACAGGTGCAGTATATAGTGATGTAACTTATTACAGGTGTAGTATATAGTGATGTAATTTATTACAGGTGTAGTATATAGTGATGTAACTTATTACAGGTGCAGTATATAGTGATGTAATTTATTACAGGTCCAGTATATAGTGATGTAATTTATTACAGGTGTAGTATATAGTGATGTAGTTTATTACAGGTAGAATATATAGTGATGTAGTTTATTACAGGTGTAGTATATAATGGTATAGTGTATTACAGGTGAAGTATATAGTGATGTAGTTTATTACAGGTGCAGTATATAGTGATGTAGTTTATTACAGGTGCAGTATATAGTGATGTAGTTTATTACAGGTGTAGTATATAGTGATGTAGTTTATTACAGGTGGAATATATAGTGATGTAGTTTATTACAGGTGCAGTATAAAGTGATGTAGTTTATTACA
Organism: Anomaloglossus baeobatrachus; assembly: GCF_048569485.1. Classification (NCBI taxonomy): domain Eukaryota; kingdom Metazoa; phylum Chordata; class Amphibia; order Anura; family Aromobatidae; genus Anomaloglossus; species Anomaloglossus baeobatrachus. The sequence goes on along the minus strand of NC_134354.1, from coordinate 82,663,646 downwards.
GGTGCAGTATATAGTGATGTAGTTTATTACAGGTGGAATATATAGTGATGTAGTTTATTACAGGTGCAGTATATAGTGATGTAGTTTATTACAGGTGCAGTATATAGTGATGTAGTTTATTACAGGTGCAGTATATAAAGATGTAGTTTATTACAGGTGCAGTATATAGTGATGTAGTTTATTACAGGTGTAGTATATAGTGATGTAACTTATTACAGGTGTAGTATATAGTGATGTAGTTTATTACAGGTACAGTATATAGTGATGTAGTTTATTACAGGTAGAATATATAGTGATGTAGTTTATTACAGGTATAGTATAGAGGGGTGTAGTTTATTACAGGTGCAGTATATAGTGGTGTAGTTTATTACAGGTGCAGTATATAGTGATGTAGTTTATTACAGGTGCAGTATATAGTGATGTTGTTTATTACTAGTGCAGTATATAGTGATGTAGTTTATTACAGGTAGAATATATAGTGATGTAGTTTATTACAGGTGTAGTATATAGTGGTATAGTTTATTACAGGTGCAGTATATAGTGATGTAGTTTATTACAGGTGCAGTATATAGTGATGTACATTATTACAGGTGCAGTATATAGTGATGTAGTTTATTACAGGTGTAGTATATAGTGATGTAACTTATTACAGGTGCAGTAAATAGTGATGTAGTTTATTACAGGTGCAGTATATAGTGATGTAGTTTATTACAGGTGGAATATATAGTGATGTAGTTTATTACAGGTGCAGTATATAGTGATGTAGTTTATTACAGGTACAGTATATAGTGATGTAGTTTATTACAGGTGCAATATATAGTGATGTAATTTATTACAGGTGCAGTATATAGTGATGTAGTTTATTACAGGTGCAGTATATAGTGATGTAACTTATTACAGGTGTAGTATATAGTGATGTAATTTATTACAGGTGCAGTATATAGTGATGTAATGTATTACAGGTGCAGTATATAGTGATGTAACTTATTACAGGTGCAGTATATAGTTATGTAATTTATTACAGGTGCAGTATATAGTGATGTAATTTATTACAGGTGTAGTATATAGTGATGTAGTTTATTACAGGTAGAATATATAGTGATGTAGTTTATTACAGGTGTAGTATATAATGGTCTAGTTTATTACAGGTGCAGTATATAGTGATGTAGTTTATTACAGGTGCAGTACATAGTGATGTAGTTTTTTACAGGTGGAATATATAGTGATGTAGTTTATTACAGGTGCAGTATAAATTGATGTAGTTTATTACAGGTGCAGTATATAGTGATGTAGTTTATTACAGATGCAGTATATAGTGATGTAGTTTATTACAGGTGTAGTATATAGTGATGTAGTTTATTACACGTGGGATATATAGTGATGTAGTTTATTACAGGTGCAGTATATAGTGATGTAGTTTATTACAGGTGCAGTATATAGTGATGTAGTTTATTACAGGTGCAGTATATAGTGATGTAGTTTATTACAGGTGTAGTATATAGTGATGTAGTTTATTACAGGTGCAGTATATAGTGATGTAGTTTATTACAGGTGGAATATATAGTGATGTAGTTTATTACAGGTGCAGTATAAAGTGATGTAGTTTATTACAGGTGCAGTATATAGTGATGTAGTTTATTACAGGTGCAGTATATAGTGATGTAGTTTATTACAGGTGCAGTATATAGTGATGTAGTTTATTACAGGTGTAGTATATAGTGATGTAACTTATTACAGGTGTAATATATAGTGATGTAGTTTAATACAGGTGGAATATATAGTGATATAGTTTATTACAGGTATAGTATATAGTGGTGTAGTTTATTACAGGTGCAGTATATAGTGATGTAGTTTATTACAGGTGCAGTATATAGTGATGTAGTTTATGACGGGTGCAGTACATATTGATGTAGTTTATTACAGGTGCAGTATATAGTGATGTAGTTTATTACAGGTGGAATATATAGTGATGTAGTTTATTTCAGGTGCAGTATATAGTGATGTAGTTTATTACAGGTGCAGTATATAGTGATGTAGTTTATTACAGGTGGAATATATAGTGATGTAATTTATTACAGGTGTAGTATATAGTGGTATAGTTTATTACAGGTGCAGTATATAGTGATGTAGTTTATTACAGGTGCAGTATATAGTGATGTAACTTATTACAGGTGTAGTATATAGTGATGTAATTTATTACAGGTGCAGTATATAGTGATGTAATGTATTACAGGTGCAGTATATAGTGATGTAGTTTATTACAGGTGCAGTATATAGTGATGTAGTTTATTACAGGTGGAATATATAGTGATGTAGTTTATTACAGGTGCAGTATATAGTGATGTAGTTTATTACAGGTGCAGTATATAGTGATGTAGTTTATTACAGGTGCAATATATAGTGATGTAATTTATTACAGGTGCAGTATATAGTGATGTAGTTTATTACAGGTGCAGTATATAGTGATGTAACTTATTACAGGTGTAGTATATAGTGATGTAATTTATTACAGGTGTAGTATATAGTGATGTAACTTATTACAGGTGCAGTATATAGTGATGTAATTTATTACAGGTCCAGTATATAGTGATGTAATTTATTACAGGTGTAGTATATAGTGATGTAGTTTATTACAGGTAGAATATATAGTGATGTAGTTTATTACAGGTGTAGTATATAATGGTATAGTGTATTACAGGTGAAGTATATAGTGATGTAGTTTATTACAGGTGCAGTATATAGTGATGTAGTTTATTACAGGTGCAGTATATAGTGATGTAGTTTATTACAGGTGTAGTATATAGTGATGTAGTTTATTACAGGTGGAATATATAGTGATGTAGTTTATTACAGGTGCAGTATAAAGTGATGTAGTTTATTACAGGTGCAGTATATAGTGATGTAGTTTATTACAGGTGCAGTATATAGTGATGTAGTTTATTACAGGTGCAGTATATAAAGATGTAGTTTATTACAGGTGCAGTATATAGTGATGTAGTTTATTACAGGTGTAGTATATAGTGATGTAACTTATTACAGGTGTAGTATATAGTGATGTAGTTTATTACAGGTACAGTATATAGTGATGTAGTTTATTACAGGTAGAATATATAGTGATGTAGTTTATTACAGGTATAGTATAGAGGGGTGTAGTTTATTACAGGTGCAGTATATAGTGGTGTAGTTTATTACAGGTGCAGTATATAGTGATGTAGTTTATTACAGGTGCAGTATATAGTGATGTTGTTTATTACTAGTGCAGTATATAGTGATGTAGTTTATTACAGGTAGAATATATAGTGATGTAGTTTATTACAGGTGTAGTATATAGTGGTATAGTTTATTACAGGTGCAGTATATAGTGATGTAGTTTATTACAGGTGCAGTATATAGTGATGTACATTATTACAGGTGCAGTATATAGTGATGTAGTTTATTACAGGTGTAGTATATAGTGATGTAACTTATTACAGGTGCAGTAAATAGTGATGTAGTTTATTACAGGTGCAGTATATAGTGATGTAGTTTATTACAGGTGGAATATATAGTGATGTAGTTTATTACAGGTGCAGTATATAGTGATGTAGTTTATTACAGGTACAGTATATAGTGATGTAGTTTATTACAGGTGCAATATATAGTGATGTAATTTATTACAGGTGCAGTATATAGTGATGTAGTTTATTACAGGTGCAGTATATAGTGATGTAACTTATTACAGGTGTAGTATATAGTGATGTAATTTATTACAGGTGCAGTATATAGTGATGTAATGTATTACAGGTGCAGTATATAGTGATGTAACTTATTACAGGTGCAGTATATAGTTATGTAATTTATTACAGGTGCAGTATATAGTGATGTAATTTATTACAGGTGTAGTATATAGTGATGTAGTTTATTACAGGTAGAATATATAGTGATGTAGTTTATTACAGGTGTAGTATATAATGGTCTAGTTTATTACAGGTGCAGTATATAGTGATGTAGTTTATTACAGGTGCAGTACATAGTGATGTAGTTTATTACAGGTGCAGTATAAATTGATGTAGTTTATTACAGGTGCAGTATATAGTGATGTAGTTTATTACAGATGCAGTATATAGTGATGTAGTTTATTACAGGTGTAGTATATAGTGATGTAGTTTATTACACGTGGGATATATAGTGATGTAGTTTATTACAGGTGCAGTATATAGTGATGTAGTTTATTACAGGTGCAGTATATAGTGATGTAGTTTATTACAGGTGCAGTATATAGTGATGTAGTTTATTACAGGTGTAGTATATAGTGATGTAGTTTATTACAGGTGCAGTATATAGTGATGTAGTTTATTACAGGTGGAATATATAGTGATGTAGTTTATTACAGGTGCAGTATAAAGTGATGTAGTTTATTACAGGTGCAGTATATAGTGATGTAGTTTATTACAGGTGCAGTATATAGTGATGTAGTTTATTACAGGTGTAGTATATAGTGATGTAACTTATTACAGGTGTAATATATAGTGATGTAGTTTAATACAGGTGGAATATATAGTGATATAGTTTATTACAGGTATAGTATATAGTGGTGTAGTTTATTACAGGTGCAGTATATAGTGATGTAGTTTATTACAGGTGCAGTATATAGTGATGTAGTTTATGACGGGTGCAGTACATATTGATGTAGTTTATTACAGGTGCAGTATATAGTGATGTAGTTTATTACAGGTGGAATATATAGTGATGTAGTTTATTTCAGGTGCAGTATATAGTGATGTAGTTTATTACAGGTGCAGTATATAGTGATGTAGTTTATTACAGGTGGAATATATAGTGATGTAATTTATTACAGGTGTAGTATATAGTGGTATAGTTTATTACAGGTGCAGTATATAGTGATGTAGTTTATTACAGGTGCAGTATATAGTGATGTAGATTATTACAGGTGCAGTATATAGTGATGTAGTTTATTACAGGTGTAGTATATAGTGATGTAACTTATTACAGGTGCAGTAAATAGTGATGTAGTTTATTACAGGTGCAGTATATAGTGATGTAGTTTATTACAGGTGGAATATATAGTGATGTAGTTTATTACAGGTGCAGTATATAGTGATGTAGTTTATTACAGGTACAGTATATAGTGATGTAGTTTATTACAGGTGCAATATATAGTGATGTAATTTATTACAGGTGCAGTATATAGTGATGTAGTTTATTACAGGTGCAGTATATAGTGATGTAACTTATTACAGGTGTAGTATATAGTGATGTAATTTATTACAGGTGCAGTATATAGTGATGTAATGTATTACAGGTGCAGTATATAGTGATGTAACTTATTACAGGTGCAGTATATAGTTATGTAATTTATTACAGGTGCAGTATATAGTGATGTAATTTATTACAGGTGTAGTATATAGTGATGTAGTTTATTACAGGTAGAATATATAGTGATGTAGTTTATTACAGGTGTAGTATATAATGGTCTAGTTTATTACAGGTGCAGTATATAGTGATGTAGTTTATTACAGGTGCAGTACATAGTGATGTAGTTTATTACAGGTGGAATATATAGTGATGTAGTTTATTACAGGTGCAGTATAAATTGATGTAGTTTATTACAGGTGCAGTATATAGTGATGTAGTTTATTACAGGTGCAGTATATAGTGATGTAGTTTATTACAGGTGTAGTATATAGTGATGTAGTTTATTACAGGTGGGATATATAGTGATGTAGTTTATTACAGGTGCAGTATATAGTGATGTAGTTTATTACAGGTGCAGTATATAGTGATGTAGTTTATTACAGGTGCAGTATATAGTGATGTAGTTTATTACAGGTGTAGTATATAGTGATGTAGTTTATTACAGGTGCAGTATATAGTGATGTAGTTTATTACAGGTGGAATATATAGTGATGTAGTTTATTACAGGTGCAGTATAAAGTGATGTAGTTTATTACAGGTGCAGTATATAGTGATGTAGTTTATTACAGGTGCAGTATATAGTGATGTAGTTTATTACAGGTGTAGTATATAGTGATGTAACTTATTACAGGTGTAATATATAGTGATGTAGTTTAATACAGGTGGAATATATAGTGATATAGTTTATTACAGGTATAGTATATAGTGGTGTAGTTTATTACAGGTGCAGTATATAGTGATGTAGTTTATTACAGGTGCAGTATATAGTGATGTAGTTTATTACAGGTGCAGTACATATTGATGTAGTTTATTACAGGTGCAGTATATAGTGATGTAGTTTATTACAGGTGGAATATATAGTGATGTAGTTTATTTCAGGTGCAGTATATAGTGATGTAGTTTATTACAGGTGCAGTATATAGTGATGTAGTTTATTACAGGTGGAATATATAGTGATGTAATTTATTACAGGTGTAGTATATAGTGGTATAGTTTATTACAGGTGCAGTATATGGTGATGTAGTTTATTACAGGTGCAGTATGTAGTGATGTAGTTTATTACAGGTGCAGTATATAGTGATGTAGTTTATTACAGGTGCAGTATATAGTGATGTAGTTTATTACAGGTGCAGTATATAGTGATGTAGTTTATTACAGGTGGAATATATAGTGATGTAGTTTATTACAGGTGCAGTATAAAGTGATGTAGTTTATTACAGGTGCAGTATATATTGATGTAGTTTATTACAGGTGCAGTATATAGTGATGTAGTTTATTACAGGTGCAGTATATAGTGATGTAGTTTATTACAGGTGGAATATATAGTGATGTAGTTTATTACAGGTGCAGTATATAGTGGTATAGTTTTTTTACAGGTGCAGTATATAGTGATGTAGTTTATTACATGTGCAGTATAAAGTGATGTAGTTTATTACAGGTGCAGTATATATTGATGTAGTTTATTACAGGTGTAGTATATTGTGGTATAGTTTATTACAGGTGCAGTATATAGTGATGTAGTTTTTTACAGGTGCAGTATATAGTGATGTAGTTTATTACAGGTGGAATATATAGTGATGTAGTTTATTACAGGTGCAGTATATAGTGATGTAGTTTATTACAGGTGCAGTATATAGTGATGTAGTTTATTACAGGTGCAGTATATAGTGATGTAGTTTATTACAGGTAGAATATATAGTGATGTAGTTTATTACAGGTATAGTATATAGTGGTGTAGTTTATTACAGGTGCAGTATATAGTGGTGTAGTTTATTACAGGTGCAGTATATAGTGATGTAGTTTATTACAGGTGCAGTATATAGTGATGTTGTTTATTACTAGTGCAGTATATAGTGATGTAGTTTATTACAGGTAGAATATATAGTGATGTAGTTTATTACAGGTGTAGTATATAGTGGTATAGTTTATTACAGGTGCAGTATATAGTAATGTAGTTTATTACAGGTGCAGTATATAGTGATGTAGTTTATTACAGGTGCAGTATATAGTGATGTAGTTTATTACAGGTGTAGTATATAGTGATGTAACTTATTACAGGTGCAGTAAATAGTGATGTAGTTTATTACAGGTGCAGTATATAGTGATGTAGTTTATTACAGGTGGAATATATAGTGATGTAGTTTATTACAGGTGCAGTATATAGTGATGTAGTTTATTACAGGTGCAGCATATAGTGATGTAGTTTATTACAGGTGCATTATATAGTGATGTAATTTATTACAGGTGCAGTATATAGTGATGTAGTTTATTACAGGTGCAGTATATAGTGATGTAACTTATTACAGGTGTAGTATATAGTGATGTAATTTATTACAGGTGCAGTATATAGTGATGTTATGTATTACAGGTGCAGTATATAGTGATGTAACTTATTACAGGTGCAGTATATAGTGATGTAATTTATTACAGGTCCAGTATATAGTGATGTAATTTATTACAGGTGTAGGATATAGTGATGTAGTTTATTACAGGTAGAATATATAGTGATGTAGTTTATTACAGGTGTAGTGAATAATGGTATGGTTTATTACAGGTGCAGTATATAGTGATGTAGTTTATTACAGGTGCAGTATATAGTGATGTAGTTTATTACAGGTGGAATATATAGTGATGTAGTTTATTACAGGTGCAGTATAAAGTGATGTAGTTTATTACAGGTGCAGTATATAGTGAAGTAGTTTATTACAGGTGCAGTATATAGTGATGTAGTTTATTACAGGTGTAGTATATAGTGATGTAGTTTATTACAGGTGGAATATATAGTGATGTAGTTTATTACAGGTGCAGTATAAAGTGATGTAGTTTATTACAGGTGCAGTATATAGTGATGTAGTTTATTACAGGTGCAGTATATAGTGATGTAGTTTATTACAGGTGTAGTATATAGTGATGTAGTTTATTACAGGTGGAATATATAGTGATGTAGTTTATTACAGGTGCAGTATAAAGTGATGTAGTTTATTACAGGTGCAGTATATAGTGATGTAGTTTATTACAGGTGGAATATATAGTGATGTAGTTTATTACAGGTGAAGTATATAGTGATGTAGTTTATTACAGGTGCAGTATATAGTGATGTAGTTTATTACAGGTGCAGTATATAGTGATGTAGTTTATTACAGGTGCAGTATATAGTGATGTAACTTATTACAGGTGTAGTATATAGTGATGTAGTTTATTACAGGTGGAATATATAGTGATGTAGTTTATTACAGGTGCAGTATATAGTGATGTAGTTTGTTACAGGTTTAGTATATAGTGATGTAACTTATTACAGGTGTAGTATATAGTGATGTAGTTTATTACAGGTGCAGTATATTGTGATGTAGTTTATTACAGGTGCAGTATATAGTGATGTAGTTTATTACAGGTGCAGTATATAGTGATGTAGTTTGTTACAGGTTTAGTATATAGTGATGTAACTTATTACAGGTGTAGTATATAGTGATGTAGTTTATTACAGGTGCAGTATATAGTGATGTAGTTTATTACAGGTAGAATATATAGTAATGTAGCTTATTACAGGTATAGTATATAGTGGTGTAGTTTATTACAGGTGCAGTATATAGTGGTGTAGTTTATTACAGGTGCAGTATATAGTGATGTAGTTTATTACAGGTGCAGTATATAGTGATGTTGTTTATTACTAGTGCAGTATATAGTGATGTAGTTTATTACAGGTGTAGTAGATAGTGGTATAGTTTATTACAGGTGCAGTATATAGTGATGTAGTTTATTACAGGTGCAGTATATAGTGATGTAGTTTATTACAGGTGCAGTATATAGTGATGTAATTTATTACAGGTGTAGTATATAGTGATGTAGTTTATTACAGGTAGAATATATAGTGATGTAGTTTATTACAGGTGTAGTAGATAGTGGTATAGTTTATTACAGGTGCAGTAAATAGTGATGTAGTTTATTACAGGTGCAGTATATAGTGATGTAGTTTATTACAGGTGGAATATATAGTGATGTAGTTTATTACAGGTTTAGTATATAGTGATGTAACTTATTACAGGTGTAGTATATAGTGATTTAGTTTATTACAGGTGCAGTATATAGTGATGTAGTTTATTACAGGTAGAATATATAGTGATGTAGCTTATTACAGGTATAGTATATAGTGGTGTAGTTTATTACAGGTGCAGTATATAGTGGTGTAGTTTATTACAGGTGCAGTATATAGTGATGTAGTTTATTACAGGTGCAGTATATAGTGATGTTGTTTATTACTAGTGCAGTATATAGTGATGTAGTTTATTACAGGTAGAATATATAGTGATGTAGTTTATTACAGGTGTAGTGAATAATGGTATAGTTTATTACAGGTGCAGTATATAGTGATGTAGTTTATTACAGGTGCAGTATATAGTGATGTAGTTTATTACAGGTGGAATATATAGTGATGTAGTTTATTACAGGTGCAGTATAAAGTGATGTAGTTTATTAGAGGTGCAGTATATAGTGAAGTAGTTTATTACAGGTGCAGTATATAGTGATGTAGTTTATTACAGGTGTAGTATATAGTGATGTAGTTTATTACAGGTGGAATATATAGTGATGTAGTTTATTACAGTTGCAGTATAAAGTGATGTAGTTTATTACAGGTGCAGTATATAGTGAAGTAGTTTATTACAGGTGCAGTATATAGTGATGTAGTTTATTACAGGTGTAGTATATAGTGATGTAGTTTATTACAGGTGGAATATATAGTGATGTAGTTTATTACAGGTGCAGTATAAAGTGATGTAGTTTATTACAGGTGCAGTATATAGTGATGTAGTTTATTACAGGTGGAATATATAGTGATGTAGTTTATTACAGGTGAAGTATATAGTGATGTAGTTTATTACAGGTGCAGTATATAGTGATGTAGTTTATTACAGGTGCAGTATATAGTGATGTAGTGTATTACAGGTGCAGTATATAGTGATGTAGTTTATTACAGGTTTAGTATATAGTGATGTAACTTATTACAGGTGTAGTATATAGTGATGTAGTTTATTACAGGTGCAGTATATAGTGATGTAGTTTATTACAGGTAGAATATATAGTGATGTAGCTTATTACAGGTATAGTATATAGTGGTGTAGTTTATTACAGGTGCAGTATATAGTGATGTAGATTATTACAGGTGCAGTATATAGTGATGTTGTTTATTACTAGTGCAGTATATAGTGATATAGTTTATTACAGGTGTCGTAGATAGTGGTATAGTTTATTACAGGTGCAGTATATAGTGATGTAGTTTATTACAGGTGCAGTATATAGTGATGTAGTTTATTACAGGTGCAGTATATAGTGATGTAATTTATTACAGGTGTAGTATATAAGGAAGTAGTTATTACAGGTAGAATATATAGTGATGTAGTTTATTACAGGTGTAGTAGATAGTGGCATAGTTTATTACAGGTGCAGTAAATAGTGATGTAGTTTATTACAGGTGCAGTATATAGTGATGTAGTTTATTACAGGTGGAATATATAGTGATGTAGTTTATTACAGGTTTAGTATATAGTGATGTAACTTATTACAGGTGTAGTATATAGTGATTTAGTTTATTACAGGTGCAGTATATAGTGATGTAGTTTATTACAGGTTGAATATATAGTGATGTAGCTTATTACAGGTATAGTATATAGTGGTGTAGTTTATTACAGGTGCAGTATATAGTGGTGTAGTTTATTACAGGTGCAGTATATAGTGATGTAGTTTATTACAGGTGCAGTATATAGTGATGTAGTTTATTACAGGTGCAGTATATAGTGATGTAGTTTATTACAGGTGTAGTATATAGTGATGTAGTTTATTACAGGTAGAATATATAGTGATGTAGCTTATTACAGGTATAGTATATAGTGGTGTAGTTTATTACAGGTGCAGTATATAGTGGTGTAGTTTATTACAGGTGCAGTATATAGTGATGTAGTTTATTACAGGTGCAGTATATAGTGATGTTGTTTATTACTAGTGCAGTATATAGTGATGTAGTTTATTACAGGTAGAATATATAGTGATGTAGTTTATTACAGGTGTAGTAGATAGTGGGATAGTTTATTACAGGTGCAGTATATAGTGATGTAGTTTATTACAGGTGCAGTATATAGTGATGTAGTTTATTACAGGTGCAGTATATAGTGGTATAGTTTATTACAGGTGCAGTAAATAGTGATGTACTTTATTACAGGTGTAGTAGATAGTGGTATAGTTTATTACAGGTGCAGTATATAGTGATGTCGTTTATTACAGGTGCAGTATATAGTGATGTTGTTTATTACTAGTGCAGTATATAGTGATGTAGTTTATTACAGGTAGAATATATTGTGATGTAGTTTATTACAGGTGTAGTGAATAATGGTATAGTTTATTACAGGTGCAGTATATAGTGATGTAGTTTATTACAGGTGCAGTATATAGTGATGTAGTTTATTGCAGGTGGAATATATAGTGATGTAGTTTATTACAGGTGCAGTATAAAGTGATGTAGTTTATTACAGGTGCAGTATATAGTGAAGTAGTTTATTACAGGTGCAGTATATAGTGATGTAGTTTATTACAGGTGTAGTATATAGTGATGTAGTTTATTACAGGTGGAATATATAGTGATGTAGTTTATTACAGGTGCAGTAAAAAGTGATGTAGTTTATTACAGGTGCAGTATATAGTGATGTAGTTTATTACAGGTGCAGTATATAGTGATGTAGTTTATTACAGGTGTAGTATATAGTGATGTAGTTTATTACAGGTGGAATATATAGTGATGTAGTTTATTACAGGTGCAGTATAAAGTGATGTTGTTTATTACAGGTGCAGTATATAGTGATGTAGTTTATTACAGGTGCAGTATAAAGTGATGTAGTTTATTACAGGTGAAGTATATAGTGATGTAGTTTTTTACAGGTGCAGTATATAGTGATGTAGTTTATTACAGGTGCAGTATATAGTGATGTAGTTTATTACAGGTGCAGTATATAGTGATGTAGTTTATTACAGGTTTAGTATATAGTGATGTAACTTATTACAGGTGTAGTATATAGTGATGTAGTTTATTACAGGTGCAGTGTATAGTGATGTAGTTTATTACAGGTAGAATATATAGTGATGTAGCTTATTACAGGTATGGTATATAGTGGTGTAGTTTATTACAGGTGCAGTATATAGTGGTGTAGTTTATTACAGGTGCAGTATATAGTGATGTAGTTTATTACAGGTGCAGTATATAGTGATGTTGTTTATTACTAGTGCAGTATATAATGATGTAGTTTATTACAGGTGTAGTAGATAGTGGTATAGTTTATTACAGGTGCAGTATATAGTGATGTAGTTTATTACAGGTGCAGTATATAGTGATGTAGTTTATTACAGGTGCAGTATATAGTGATGTAATTTATTACAGGTGTAGTATATAGTGATGTAGTTTATTACAGGTAGAATATATAGTGATGTAGTTTATTACAGGTGTAGTAGATAGTGGTATAGTTTATTACAGGTGCAGTAAATAGTGATGTAGTTTATTACAGGTGCAGTATATAGTGATGTAGTTTATTACAGGTGCAGTATATAGTGATGTAACTTATTACAGGTGTAGTATATAGTGATGTAGTTTATTACAGGTGCAGTATAAATTGATGTAGTTTATTACAAGGGTAGTGTATAGTGATGTAGTTTATTACAGGTGCAGTATATAGTGATGTAGTTTATTACAGGTATAGTATATAGTGGTATAGTTTATTACAGGTGCAGTATATAGTGATGTAGTTTATTACAGGTGGAATATATAGTGATGTAGTTTATTACAGGTGCAGTATATAGTGATGTAGTTTATTACAGGTGCAGTATATAGTGATGTAGTTTATTACAGGTGCAGTGTATAGTGATGTAGTTTATTACAGGTGTAGTATATAGTGATGTAACTTATTACAGGTGTAGTATATAGTGATGTAGTTTATTACAGGTGCAGTATATAGTGATGTAGTTTATTACAGGTGCAGTATATAGTGATGTAGTTTATTACAGTTGGAATATATAGTGATGTAGTTTATTACAGGTGCAGTATATAGTGATGTAGTTTATTACAGGTGCAGTATATAGTGATGTAGTTTATTACAGGTGCAGTATATAGTGATGTAGTTTATTACAGGTGGAATATATAGTGATGTAGTTTATTACAGGTGCAGTATATAGTGATGTAGTTTATTACAGGTGCAGTATATAGTGATGTAGTTTATTACAGGTGTAGTATATAGTGATGTAGTTTATTACAGGTGGAATATATAGTGATGTAGTTTATTACAGGTGAAGTATATAGTGATGTAGTTTTTTACAGGTGCAGTATATAGTGATGTAGTTTATTACAGGTGCAGTATATAGTGATGTAGTTTATTACAGGTGCAGTATATAGTGATGTAGTTTATTACAGGTTTAGTATATAGTGATGTAACTTATTACAGGTGTAGTATATAGTGATGTAGTTTATTACAGGTGCAGTGTATAGTGATGTAGTTTATTACAGGTAGAATATATAGTGATGTAGCTTATTACAGGTATGGTATATAGTGGTGTAGTTTATTACAGGTGCAGTATATAGTGGTGTAGTTTATTACAGGTGCAGTATATAGTGATGTAGTTTATTACAGGTGCAGTATATAGTGATGTTGTTTATTACTAGTGCAGTATATAGTGATGTAGTTTATTACAGGTGTAGTAGATAGTGGTATAGTTTATTACAGGTGCAGTATATAGTGATGTAGTTTATTACAGGTGCAGTATATAGTGATGTAGTTTATTACAGGTGCAGTATATAGTGATGTAATTTATTACAGGTGTAGTATATAGTGATGTAGTTTATTACAGGTAGAATATATAGTGATGTAGTTTATTACAGGTGTAGTAGATAGTGGTATAGTTTATTACAGGTGCAGTAAATAGTGATGTAGTTTATTACAGGTGCAGTATATAGTGATGTAGTTTATTACAGGTGCAGTATATAGTGATGTAACTTATTACAGGTGTAGTATATAGTGATGTAGTTTATTACAGGTGCAGTATAAATTGATGTAGTTTATTACAAGGGTAGTGTATAGTGATGTAGTTTATTACAGGTGCAGTATATAGTGATGTAGTTTATTACAGGTATAGTATATAGTGGTATAGTTTATTACAGGTGCAGTATATAGTGATGTAGTTTATTACAGGTGGAATATATAGTGATGTAGTTTATTACAGGTGCAGTATATAGTGATGTAGTTTATTACAGGTGCAGTATATAGTGATGTAGTTTATTACAGGTGCAGTGTATAGTGATGTAGTTTATTACAGGTGTAGTATATAGTGATGTAACTTATTACAGGTGTAGTATATAGTGATGTAGTTTATTACAGGTGCAGTATATAGTGATGTAGTTTATTACAGGTGCAGTATATAGTGATGTAGTTTATTACAGTTGGAATATATAGTGATGTAGTTTATTACAGGTGCAGTATATAGTGATGTAGTTTATTACAGGTGCAGTATATAGTGATGTAGTTTATTACAGGTGCAGTATATAGTGATGTAGTTTATTACAGGTGGAATATATAGTGATGTAGTTTATTACAGGTGCAGTATATAGTGATGTAGTTTATTACAGGTGCAGTATATAGTGATGTAGTTTATTACAGGTGGAATATATAGTGATGTAGTTTATTACAGGTGCAGTATATAGTGATGTAGTTAATTACAGGTGTAGTATATAGTGATGTAACTTATTACAGGTGCAGTATATAGTGATGTAGTTTATTACAGGTGTAGAATATAGTTATTAGTGATGAGCGAGTACTAAAAAGCTCGGGTGCTCGAAGCTCGGGCCGAGCCTCCCAAGATACTCGTGTACTCGGGCCGAGCAACGAGCCCAATGTTATCCTATGGGAGACCCGAATATTTTTGTGATATGACCCACCGGCAGCATGTAGAAACCCTAAAAATGTCACAAAAGTCTCAGAAGAGTGCTCAAATGACATGGCAACAGCATGGGGAAGACCCCTTGAAGCATTTATCACTCAAAAGTCACAGCTGTCAACAATTTTGTCCGCGTTTCACGCCATTTTTACGGACTCACCAGAAAACCTTCCAAAATGACCCCAAAATGATTTTTCATGGCAGAAATGTTAAGGGCACATACCCAATAGTGAGATAGAGCTGGTGTATGTTACTTTTTGAGATTAATACATGAAAGATTTTACGTGAAAACATTGTGTGGCACTCCGATGTCCCTGAGAAGAGACGTACATGAAGGCCTCTTGAGTCTAATGTGCCCATTTTGAGGAAGTGACTGAGTCTTTGTAGTATTTTCCTTTGCCAGGGCAGTCCAAAATTGTGAGGTTCACCAATGCCCCTGCATACAGACGTGCATGAGGGCCTGTAAACCTGAAGTGCCCATTGTAAGGAAGTGGTTCTATTGTAGTATAGCCCTTAGGCAGGGCAGCCAAAAATTGGGAGGCTCCACATTGTCCCTGGATAGAGACGTGCATGATGGCCTGTAAACCTGAAGTGCCCATTGTAAGGAAGTGGGTCTATTGTAGTATAGCCCTTAGGCAGGGCAGCCAAAAATTCGGAGGCTCCACATTGTCCCTGGATAGAGACGTGCATGATGGCCTGTAAACCTGAAGTGCCCATTGTAAGGAAGTGGGTCTATTGTAGTATAGCCCTTAGGCAGGGCAGCCAAAAATTGGGAGGCTCCACATTGTCCCTGGATAGAGACGTGCATGATGGCCTGTAAACCTATAGTGCCCATTGTAAGGAAGTGGGTCTATTGTAGTATAGCCCTTAGGCAGGGCAGCCAAAAATTGGGAGGCTCCACATTGTCCCTGGGTAGAGACGTGCATGAGGGCCTCAAAACATTAAGTGTCCATTGTCAGGAAGTGGGTGTATTATAGTATAGCCCTTAGGCAGGGCAGCCAAAAATTGGGAGGCTCCACGTTGTCCCTGGATAGAGACGTGCATGATGGCCTGTAAACCTGAAGTGCCCATTGTAAGGAAGTGGGTCTATTGTAGTATAGCCCTTAGGCAGGGCAGCCAAAAATTGGGAGGCTCCACATTGTCCCTGGATAGAGACGTGCATAAGGGCCTGTAAACCTGAAGTGCCCATTGGAAGGAAGTGGGTCTATTGTAGTATAGCCCTTAGGCAGGGCAGCCAAAAATTGGGAGGCTCCACATTGTCCCTGGGTAGAGACGTGCATGAGGGCCTCAAAACATTAAGTGTCCATTGTCAGGAAGTGGGTGTATTATAGTATAGCCCTTAGGCAGGGCAGCCAAAAATTGGGAGGCTCCACGTTGTCCCTGGATAGAGACGTGCATGATGGCCTGTAAACCTGAAGTGGCCATTGGAAGGAAGTGGGTCTATTGTAGTATAGCCCTTAGGCAGGGCAGCCAAAAATTGGGAGGCTCCACGTTGTCCCTGGATAGAGACCTGTTAGGTTCTTAGTGCCTCCGTGCTTGCATTTAAAAACCGCACGTGTGTGCCTGTTGGTGGCAGCTTTCCGCTGCATTTGTGTGAGTTTTGCAAAAACTTGGATATAACGCACAAGTCTAGTGAATACACATCAGCACAGCATTGCAAAATGCGCAAGGGCGTTGTCAACGAACAAGGAAGTGGACGTGATGGTGGTGCAGGCAGAGACCGAGGTTGTGTGCAAGCTCTAATTTCGCCACAACAAAGGGCCACATCTAGTCGCTCGCACGTCCTGTCCCAAATTCTTGGGGACCGCAGCAGTACACCGCTCTTGAACCAAGACCAGTGTCAACAGGTTGTTAGTTGGATAGCGGATAATGCTTCCAGTCAGATTGGCACCACCACAAACACTCTGTCTTCCACACGGTCAAGTGTCAGTAGCCGTGATACTGCACCGCACATTTCAGAACCTGATCCTCCTTCCTACCACCAGGCCGAGTACACGTCCACGGACATTACTGATCCCACACTTGGACACTCGGAAGAGCTGTTCGTTCACGTTTCCATTCACAAATTCTGGCCTCTCGCCAGCTCCTGTTGAAGTGGGCCATGACGAGATTGTATGTACAGATGCCCAAATATTTGAGCAGCCACGTTCTCACGAAGTTGGCAACGTGTCTCAACAAGGGGTGGACGATGATGAGACACAATTGTCAGGAAGTCAGGAGGAGGAGCAGGGTGCGGAAGAGGAAGACGACATGGTGGATGATCCAGTAACTGACCCAACCTGGCAGGAGGATATGCAGAGCGAGGACAGCAGTGCACAGGGGGAGGGAGGCGTAGCATCCCAACAGGCAGTAAGAAGCAGAGTGGTGGCCCCAGGCAGACGTCAGGCAACTGTTCCCCGGAACAACACGACACAAGGTGCCTGTACAAATGTTAGGTCTTCCCGAGTCTGGCTGTAATACTATTGTATGTATTGAGGATTTCGATTGCGTTAGGGCAATGACAACCAGAGACGAGTTCTTGGTGCAAGACGTTTATAATATGCAACCAGCAAATATGTACATAAACGGAACAAAAACACAGTAGAACATAAATACAGGAAATACCTTCCAGGGACGGAGCGAAAGGGAATTCCCGGGACCGCGCACCGGACTCCCCCAGGGAGACCACCAAGAGCGAACCCCTATACAGGGACTGTCTGGCAATCACCCCAGAAGCCCTAAATGCGCAGCAGCCGGGACACAAAAGGGCAATAGGTAATTCCAAAAATGTCCGTACGTGATGTGAGTCCAGAGTGGTATTAAACGGAAGGAACCGGGCAGAAGTGCCGACCAAAGACGGCAAACGGAGTCCGGGCACAGCTAGATGATACCAGATGAAGTCCAGAGTCGGTGTCGGTTGTTTTCCAAGAGGATCCGAATAACAATCAGGAACCAAAAGCAGCAGGGCAGGAGCACACAGGATGCAGTATACTCAGGCACTGGACTAAGCTTTAGGGGCGGCTTTTAAACAGATGGACAGGAAGTAGGGCAACAGAACAGAAAACTCCATGTTAACAAAGAGCAAGCTCTTTCAAAAGAAAACTGGAAAACCCGGAACTCTGACACTGGCAGTTTTTTAAGTTGGCTCCAGATGATTCTAAAAAGGCCATTTGCAACACCTGCCATGCCAGCATCAGCAGGGGTACCAAAACTAGCAGCCTGACCACCACCAGCATGATGAGGCACGTGTCAGCCAAGCACCCGACTTTGTGGGAAGTACAACAGAGTCGAGGAGCAGTGCTTGCTGATGTCACTGCTACGTCTTCGCTGGTTGTGCATGCGAGCCAATCCCCTGTCCATGCTGCCTGAGAACAAGCCTCCTCCACTCCTGCACCTGCAGTTGCCTACGCAGAAAGAACACCATCATCAAGCACGTCCTTGTCCCAGCGCAGCGTTCAGTTATCCATTCAGCAAACCTTTAAACGCAGGCGCAAATACACTGCCAACACCCCACATGCCACAGTTCTAAATGCTAACATTTCGCGACTGCTTGCGCTGGAAATGTTGCCTTTTAGGCTGGTTGAGACAGAAGCATTCCGCGACCTGATGGTGGCAGCTGTCCCACGTTACTCGGTGCACAGCCTCCACTATTTCTCCCGGTGTGCCGTCCCCGCATTGCATAACCACGTGTCACAAAACATCACACGTGCCCTGAACAACGCTGTTTCAGCCAAAGTCCACCTAACCACAGACACGTGGACAAGTGCATGTGGGCAAGGCCGCTACATCTCGTTGACGTCACACTGGGTTAATATTGTGCAAGCTGGGACCCAGTCTGAGCGAGGGACGGAACACGTCCTTCACACACCAAGTTTTGCAGGCCCTACCTCAGTCAGGGTTTCACACACACTCTACAGCTCCGGAATGTCATGCTCCTCAGCCTCCTCCTCCTCCTGCGCATCCTCATCCACTTTACCCTCCACACCAGTCCCAAGCTGGAAGTGTCGCGGGCGGAGGAGGGGACGGTGCGCTCTCCCACTGCTCGGGTCCGGCTGACGCTGCTCTACGGCTGCTGCTGCTCGTTGGCTCGAGCGATGGTCGGATCCCGGGGACTCGAGCGGCGCTACTCGCCCGTGAGTGAAAAGGGGTGGTTTGGGTTTTGGGGATATTGTCCGTGACGCCACCCACGGTTGTGGTGATTGTGTGGACACACCAACGCTGCTCTGGACGGGGATCCCGGGAGCCTGTGACAGGGAGCAGCTTTGTTGTTATTTCTCCCCTCCGTGGGTAGGGGGGTTGGTTGTCCCGGGGCCTGGTGATGGGGTAGAGATGGATGACAGGCGGGTTGCGGGGCCTGATGAGGTGCAGGGTCGCAGGGGCAGTGCTGTGCCGCACGGCACGGAGGTACTCACTCAGCCCAATGATGATGACACAGTTCACGGTAAAACAAGTGGCTGGATGGACGGGTCACTCGGACGGCTGCGGTTGTTCCTCCCTGCAGGTTAGTGATGACTGTCTCTCCCTGCACCTAAGTTAAGTGTTGGTAGTGATGGTTTCCCAACGGTAACCCGCTCCCCGACCTGGATATGGGCCGGAGGAGCCCCTTTTGCCCACAGGCGCTGGCCCTGGGAGACGGTTGCCCTTGGTGGTGGCGGTGTCTCCCCTTCACGGTTGTACGGTTGCCTTCTATCTGGACTTGGCTGTTTGGAAACCCTGAGGTTCCCTTCACTAACGGATTTGGCAAATTCACGGCGACACCAAGCCTTGCCGGGATCCGAAAGTCCTCTGCCAATGGTGCTGGCTTCTCTTTGTATACCGGTCCGGTACGGCCGGGTCACCACCCGTCCACGGTCCTTACGGCAGACTCCAATCGGCCTCCACTGCAGACGGTCACCACATCCTGCCAACCTTGCTGTCCTGTCCGGGCCACACACCCGGACCAACTTCAGGCTCTTTGCTGTCACTTTTCTCCTCTCTACTACTTTCCTCCTTCCACTTCCTTAGCTTAACTCTCACTGCCTGTGTTTTCCCTCCTCCTCGGTGGGTGGAGACCAACCGCCTGGCTCCACACCCTGGTGTGGACAACAGCCCCTGGGGAAGGCAACAAGGATTTTGTGTTTTGACTATGATATGCCTGCAGGGAGTGTGGGGAGTTTAAGTGTTGTGCTCTGTGGCCCCTGGCTTGTCCAGGGCGACACAGAAGCACTGAAGCACTGCCTCGGCGAAGCGGCAACAGGCAGTGCTGAAGCTAATCTGCATAGGTGACAAACCCCACAATGCAGAAGAGGTGTGGAGTGGACAGCTCTGAAACAGCAGGCAGATCACTGGCTCACAACTCTGAACCTAAAGCCAGGAAAGGTCGTGTGTGACAATGGCCGGAACCTGGTGGCGGCTTTGAGGCGAGGCCAGCTGACACATGTTCCATGCGTGGCCCATGTGCTCAACCTCGTGGTTCAGCGGTTTCTAAAGTCATACTCAGAGCTGTCTGATCTGCTGGTAAAAGTTCGCCGCCTGTCTGCACATTTTCGAAAGTCACCTACTGCTTCAGCCGGCCTTGCCGGCTTAAGACGCCGTTTGCATCTTCCGGCACACAGACTGGTGTGTGATGTCCCCACGCGTTGGAATTCAACTCTGCACAAGTTGGTCAGGATATGTGAGCAGAAGAGGGCAGTTGTTGAGTACCGGCATCACCTAAGCCGTCGGGAAATGGGTCAAACTCCACACATAACACCTGAGGAGTGGAGATGGATGTCCGACCTATGCACCATCCGCCAAAACTTTGAGGACTCCACCAAGATGGTGAGCGGCGATGACGACATTATTAGCGTCACCA
Organism: Anomaloglossus baeobatrachus; assembly: GCF_048569485.1. Lineage (NCBI taxonomy): Eukaryota > Metazoa > Chordata > Amphibia > Anura > Aromobatidae > Anomaloglossus > Anomaloglossus baeobatrachus. The sequence continues at coordinate 82,642,459 of NC_134354.1, read as the reverse complement.
TACCGCTTCTCTGCCTTCTAAAATGGTCTCTGCTCAAAAAACAACCATGATGCATTGCAGGCGGAGCGCGATGAGTTTGAGCAAGAAACAGTAGTGGGTGTGGGTGATGATAACACACAGCCCAGCCTCGTCTCATCACAACGTGCAGTGGAGGACTATGACGAGGAGGAGGATGAAGACATGGAGCAACTCTCTGGCCAAATTGAGGATATGACATGCAGTCATATCCTCGGTTCAGCGTGGCTGGCCAGAGGACAGGGTAGATGATGAGGAGGAGGAGGAGGACAGCATGTTCAGTCATCGTGTTGGTCAGGATACTGAAGTGATGGCTGTTAAGAGTCTGGCACACATGGCTGACTTTATGGTAAGCTGCCTGTCTCGTGACCCTCGCGTTAAGAACATCTTGGCCGACAATCATTACTGGTTGGTAACACTGTTAGACCCACGCTAAGAGGAGAACTTTATGTCTCTTATTCCCGAGGCGGAGAGGTCAGGCAAAATGCAGCAGTTCCAGAAGGCCATAGTCACGGAAGTAGGCAAAGCATTCCCCTCACAAAACGCTACCGGCATAGGTCAGGAATCAGTGGACAACCAAGGCGTACAGCCGAGAGGGGCACAAGTCCAATCCGCCAGAGGTAGGGGAACAGTCTTTAAGATGTGGGACAGTTTTCTCAGCCCCTCACATACCACAGCCCCTGAGGTGAGGGGTAGTGCCACAAGAAATCCTAAGTTTGCCCAGATGCTCAAGGAGTACCTTGCAGATCAAACAACTGTACTCCGACATTCCTCTGTGCCTTACAATTAATGTGTATCCAAGCTGGACACGTGGCATGAATTGGCTCTCTACGCCTTGGAAGTCCTGGCCTGCCCTGCCGCTAGCGTTTTGTCAGAGCGTGTTTTTAGTGCCGCAGGTGGAATCATTACAGATAAACGCACCCGCCTGTCAACTGTAAATGCTGACAGGCTGACTCTGATCAAGATGAACAAGGGTTGGATTTGGCCAGACTTCACCACACACACCAACAGAAAATTACAGCGGAATTTAAAGTTTGTAACGGGAATTTGCCATGTACCTCCACTCACCCATGGTAACACACTTCTGGACTTTGGCTAATCGCTGGACTGCTCCTCCTTCTCCTCATGCGCCATCATGGTGACCGTTACAATAGTTAAGCCGTTGTTTCAGGTATACCCCCAGTGGTAAATTTTTTCGCCCATTCTATCTGAATGGGCATTACAACGACAGGAGACCCGCTCCTTTGCAATGGGAACAATGTTTTGAGGCCCTCATGCACATCTCTATCCAGGGACAATGTGGAGCCTCCCAATTTTTGGCTGCCCTGCCTAAGGGCTATACTACAATAGACCCACTTCCTTACAATGGGCACTTCATGTTTACAGGCCATCATGCACGTCTCTATCCAGGGACAATGTGGAGCCTGACGCTGCCACCGACTGCCACACACGTGCTGTTTTTAAATGCAAGCACGGACGCAATAAGAACCTAACTGGTTTTTAGGAGCGACAATTACTGAGAAGTCTGACACTATCAGACACTGCTGACTGACGTGTATTATACACTAGACTTGTGCGTTATATAATAGTTTGTGCAAAACGCGCACCTGTACCCTGCCACCGACTGCCACACACGTGCTGTTTTTAAATGCAAGCACGGACGCAATGAGAACCTAACTGGTTTTTAGGAGCGACAATTACTGAGAAGTCTGACACTATCAGACACTGCTGACTGACGTGTATTATACACTAGACTTGTGCGTTATATAATAGTTTGTGCAAAACGCGCACCTGTACCCTGCCACCGACTGCCACACACGTGCTGTTTTTAAATGCAAGCACGGACGCAATAAGAACCTAACTGGTTTTTAGGAGCGACAATTACTGAGAAGTCTGACACTATCAGACACTGCTGACTGACGTGTATTATACACTAGACTTGTGCGTTATATAATAGTTTGTGCAAAACGCGCACCTGTACCCTGCCACCGACTGCCACACACGTGCTGTTTTTAAATGCAAGCACGGACGCAATAAGAACCTAACTGGTTTTTAGGAGCGACAATTACTGAGAAGTCTGACACTATCAGACACTGCTGACTGACGTGTATTATACACTACACTTGTGCGTTATATAATAGTTTGTGCAAAACGCGCACCTGTACCCTGCCACCGACTGCCACACACGTGCTGTTTTTAAATGCAAGCACGGACGCAATAAGAACCTAACTGGTTTTTAGGAGCGACAATTACTGAGAAGTCTGACACTATCAGACACTGCTGACTGACGTGTATTATACACTAGACTTGTGCGTTATATAATAGTTTGTGCAAAACGCGCACCTGTACCCTGCCACCGACTGCCACACACGTGCTGTTTTTAAATGCAAGCACGGACGCAATAAGAACCTAACTGGTTTTTAGGAGCGACAATTACTGAGAAGTCTGACACTATCAGACACTGCTGACTGACGTGTATTATACACTAGACTTGTGCGTTATATAATAGTTTGTGCAAAACGCGCACCTGTACCCTGCCACCGACTGCCACACACGTGCTGTTTTTAAATGCAAGCACGGACGCAATGAGAACCTAACTGGTTTTTAGGAGCGACAATTACTGAGAAGTCTGACACTATCAGACACTGCTGACTGACGTGTATTATACACTAGACTTGTGCGTTATATAATAGTTTGTGCAAAACGCGCACCTGTACCCTGCCACCGACTGCCACACACGTGCTGTTTTTAAATGCAAGCACGGACGCAATGAGAACCTAACTGGTTTTTAGGAGCGACAATTACTGAGAAGTCTGACACTATCAGACACTGCTGACTGACGTGTATTATACACTAGACTTGTGCGTTATATAATAGTTTGTGCAAAACGCGCACCTGTACCCTGCCACCGACTGCCACACATGTGCTGTTTTTAAATGCAAGCACGGACGCAATAAGAACCTAACTGGTTTTTAGGAGCGACAATTACTGAGAAGTCTGACACTATCAGACACTGCTGACTGACGTGTATTATACACTACACTTGTGCGTTATATAATAGTTTGTGCAAAACGCGCACCTGTACCCTGCCACCGACTGCCACACACGTGCTGTTTTTAAATGCAAGCACGGACGCAATAAGAACCTAACTGGTTTTTAGGAGCGACAATTACTGAGAAGTCTGACACTATCAGACACTGCTGACTGACGTGTATTATACACTAGACTTGTGCGTTATATAATAGTTTGTGCAAAACGCGCACCTGTACCCTGCCACCGACTGCCACACACGTGCTGTTTTTAAATGCAAGCACGGACGCAATAAGAACCTAACTGGTTTTTAGGAGCGACAATTACTGAGAAGTCTGACACTATCAGACACTGCTGACTGACGTGTATTATACACTAGACTTGTGCGTTATATAATAGTTTGTGCAAAACGCGCACCTGTACCCTGCCACCGACTGCCACACACGTGCTGTTTTTAAATGCAAGCACGGACGCAATGAGAACCTAACTGGTTTTTAGGAGCGACAATTACTGAGAAGTCTGACACTATCTGGACTGTTTTACACTGTGTACACCAGCCCCAGATATGATGAAGGCTGGTATACGGTCACCACTAGGAATGGCTATATACCCTGCCTGCCTGCCTGCCTGCCTGCCTGCCTGTATACTGCTACAATAGTCCTGACAAGGACTCTTCTGGTCACTAGCCTGTATTCCGACCTGGCTATACCCTGCCTGTATATAGCAACAATAGTCCTGAGAAGGACTCTGCTACTGTACTCCGACCTGGCTATACCCTGCCTGCCTGTATACAACTAGAATAGTCCTGAGAAGGACTTCTGGTCACACTGTTTGCAGCCCTGCTCCGGAACTAACTATAAAGGGCCGCAAAGCTTTCCCTGAATCAGCGACACTCTCCCTGCACTCACTGTCTGGATAGCTGTGAGCAGAGCACAGCGCGCCGGCCGATATAAAGGCTCGGTCACGCTGTGCAGGCCGGCCAATCACTGCAATTCCACAACTAACAGGGCTGTGGCATTGCAGTGGTCTGCCAGCCAATCCCTGCATGAGGGCTGGCTCTCAAAAGAGCGCCAACATGCAGAAATGAAGACCACGAGTACAGCACGAGTATCGCGAGATTACTCGGTCCCCGCCGAGCAGCCCGAGTACAGCGATACTCGTGCGAGTACCGAGTAGTTACAAGCATGCTCGCTCATCACTATTAGTTATGTATTTTATTACAGGTGCAGTATACAGTGATGTAACTTATTACAGGTGCAGTATATAGTGATGTAATTTATTACAGGTGCAGTATATAGTGATGTAGTTTATTACAGGTGGAATATATAGTGATGTAATTTATTACAGGTGCAGTATATAGTGATGTAATTTATTACAGGTGCAGTATATAGTGATGTAGTTTATTACAGGTGCAGTATATAGTGATGTAGTTTATTACAGGTGGAATATATAGTGATGTAATTTATTACAGGTGCAGTATATAGTGATGTAATTTATTACAGGTGCAGTACATATTGATGTAGTTTATTACAGGTGTAGTATATAGTGATGTAGTTTATTACAGGTGTAGTATATAGTGATGTAACTTATTACAGGTGCAGTATATAGTGATGTAACTTATTCCAGGTGGAATATATAGTGATGTAGTTTATTACAGGTGGAATATATAGTGATGTAATTTATTACAGGTGCAGTATATAGTGATGTAACTTATTACAGGTGTAGTATATAGTGATGTAACTTATTACAGGTGCAGTATAAAGTGATGTAACTTATTACAGGTGGAATATATAGTGATGTAGTTTATTACAGGTGCAGTATATAGTGATGTAACTTATTACAGGTGTAGTATATAGTGATGTAACTTATTACAGGTGCAGTATAAAGTGATGTAATTTATTACAGGTGCAGTATATAGTGATGTAGTTTATTACAGGTGTAGTATATAGTGATGTAATTTATTACAGGTGCAGTATATAGTGATGTAACTTATTCCAGGTGGAATATATAGTGATGTAGTTTATTACAGGTGGAATATATAGTGATGTAATTTATTACAGGTGCAGTATATAGTGATGTAACTTATTACAGGTGTAGTATATAGTGATGTAACTTATTACAGGTGCAGTATAAAGTGATGTAATTTATTACAGGTGCAGTATATAGTGATGTAATGTACTACAGGTGCAGTATATAGTGATGTAACTTATTACAGGTGCAGTATATAGTGATGTAATTTATTACAGGTGTAGTATATAGTGATGTAATTTATTATTATTATAACTTACTGTTTGTTTATGAAGGGATAGTGTATACTATATACAGTATTTGGGTAGAACTGAGTTTATTATATTAGTCCGGCCCTCTAAAACCATCCCAAGTTTTCATGTGGCCCCATGGGAAATTTAATTGCCCACCCCTGCTGTAGAGTGTAAGCTCTTATTGTCAGCATGGTCCTCTCTCTGTGTCCAGAAGCGTGTAAGCTCTTAAGGTCAGTGGGTCCTTTCTCTCTCTTCTGTAGAGTATAAAGGGGGCTTTACACGCTACGACATCGCTAATGCGAACTCGTTGGGGTCACGGAATTGGTGACGCACATCCGGCCGCATTAGCGATGCCGTTGCGTGTGACACCGATGAGCGATTTTGCATCGTTGCAAAAACGTGCAAAATCGCTTCATCGGTGACATGGGGGTCCATTCTCAAAAATCGTTACTGCAGCAGTAACGAGGTTGTTCCTCGTTCCTGCGGAAGCACACATTGTTCCGTTTGACACCGCAGGAACGAGGAAGCTCTCCTTACCTGCCTCCCGGCCGCTATGTGGAAGCAAGGAGGTAGGCGGGATGTTATGTCTCGCTCAGCTCCGCCCCACCACTGCTATTGGGCGGCCGCTCAGTGACGTCGCTTTTACACCGCACGGACCGCCCCCTTAGAAGGAGGCGGTTCGCCGGTCACAGCGACGTCGCCGGGCAGGTAAGTATGTGTGACGGGTCTGGGCGATGTTGTGCGGCATGGGCAGCGATTTGCCCGTTTCGCACAACAGATGGGGCGGGTACGCACACTAGCGATATCGGGACCGATATCGCAGTGTGTAAAGCCCGCTTAATGTGTAATGGTCAATGGGGTTTTCTCTTCCTAAAATCCTGTCCTCATCAATGTCAAACAAGCTAGATTAGGAGGAATTAGGACACAGCTCCTGCTTCTAGACTGCAGACAGGTAATATATATCAGGCGAGTGGCGTGGTCTTCAAATTTCTATAGTTTCTAAAGCTATGTTTATTAACCCAACAAAAATGGGACAGAATGGTAGTGGTAGCAGTTTGGTAACCAAGAAATACCTAATTGCTCCCATTTAATAAAGCGTTAAAGTGTTAAAAAATTACATTTGTGTTTTCTTTAAGACTTTTGTTTTTTAAGAAATGTTTACCTATATTAATTTCTTAGAAGAGGATTTTTACATTTTGATTTTTATCTTTTTAACTAAAATGTACTGCATGGCCATGTAGTTGCATCTATAGTATGTGCATTAACAGATGCAGCTGTTCGAGCATGCCCAGTTATGTGATCGGAGGAGGGGGAGTCTCATCTCAGTCTTTCCAAATAAATCAATCCCTCATTGATTGTGGCATCAAAAATGTAAATGGTAGAGATTACTGGTTTCTTTCATATCATAAAAGTGTATTTTAGCCATTGATCGTCTTCTGATAACATGGGCACATTCTTGATGTCCCCACAAGATATTCATGCTTGCATTGAAATAACCAATCACAAAATAATCTTATTCTGTTCTTCAGTGGATTTCATACATTATTTTATGATTTAATAGATTAATAATGATGGTTAATGAATTTTAGTACAATGTAAGCTGCATATATACCATATCTGTTCATCAGTGGTTGGAACTGTATTCCAGTTGATAAATTCTGTCTAGATTAAGTTTTACAAAAACAAGTAATGAGGCAGATATAATGAATTTTACATTGGGATTCTCAGGATTTGCATAATAGTTTAATTATCTGTATTATAACCTCCAGTGCAAGCAACGTTTTATAACTATCAAATGGATTTTTATTATAGATTCACAACTGACAATATTTTACATCTTAATCTTGAAGTCCAGGATAACTTACAAGGTTAGAGGATACAGATATGTTTTTGTTGTTAGGCTCAGCTAGTGAGGTGGATTCACAAAGCTGCAGGTTAGGCTGCACCCATAGACCCAAAGCAATGGTGACACAGGCTGGAGGAACAGCAAGGACTTGGATAAATTGGAAACCGCTGAGTTAGGGGAACAGACGAAGAATGGAAACGTCAAAATTCAAGAACCGCTCAGTTAAAGGCAGAGAGAACACAAGAGTTTTGTAAAGATTAATCCACAAAAAGAACAGAGCCCAATAATAGTTCATGATGTTCTGCAATTGATTTATTAACCAGGAGTTAGCAAGCAGAGGGTTAACCAACCGGTCTAAAGATATGCAGGAGTTATGAGGGCACTGGAAGATGAATTCTCAATATGAACTGAAGATGGAGGACTTCAAACAATAGTCTCAATAATAAGACAGAGTGTAGCACCCAGGGATATGGGGTACTTCGGTTCCGGGCAATGTCTCTCTTGGGAATGTCGCGATGGTGGTCATTACCCGATTCCGTGCCCTGGGCCCTTTTTGTAATGGGGATATTTACAGGGGATTTGTGAATAAGTTATTAGTGATACCACTTGCAGTGTTGCGGCTAAGTATAAGGAGCCGCCGTGCAGTGTCTCTACTGGGGCTGATGGTATGGCAGCTAGTGTGGTAGTCCCTCTCAAGTAGGGTATTGCCCCAGTAGGTGTATAGTGCGGAGGACGTCGGAAGAAGGAGTCCAGACAGGTATTCAGTGCAACTGGTTTACTCACTTTTTGGGTGTTACCTGGTTGCCCGAGGCCGGCTGGTTTCGCCTCCAGGTCCCCTTCGTCCCAGTGCCAGTCTGGTTCTCTGGTACCTTCTTCCCCTGCACCTGTCTCTGGTAAATGGGTTCCCGTGGTATGGAACACTGGGGGTCCCCGGTTTGTTGTTTATCCACCTCTGTCCGCCTGACAGTAGCGGGAACCCTGTGGGGTTGGAGTCTCTGTCCTGTCCCTGGTTCTCTCTTTGCTACTGAGTCTTCGGATTCTTTAGGGTCAGCAAGGTCCTTGATGGTCCCCTTTGCTGTGCAGGTGTTAACAGGCCAGCTTGAAGCTCTTTTCTGTCCTAGGGTCCTCTACCCCGTCAGTGTGTAGTTACGGGAGTACTCCACCGTACTCCACTGACAACCACCTCTCCTGGGTACCAGGTCACCGTTAACCCGAGTAAGGGAGTCACTTCCCTTCCCTCTTCACACCTCTGCTGTCATTTCTAGACTCACTACTCTCCACAGTCTGATCCTACCACCTGGTCAACTAGTGGACTGGAGTGGCTCCACCTCTAGGCGGCCATCCATGGTCCCACCCTAGCTAGGTACCATTGTATGGGGGATTGTTGGGGAAAACTGGGATTACTTGGGTTTTTGGTATTACTGGCACTAGGGTTTTGGGTCCCTAAGGGGGTAGGCCCTGCGTCCTGGTGGGGATGCTGAACCTCATAGTACCCTGATGGTCTCAGGGGCGTTACAATAGCTGTGTCTCTAACTTAGCGACCTAAGGAGATTATGTTACAGAGACATGGTGGGAATCTTGCAGGAGATGTGGAGTCCAGGAATGGGAGGTGGCCATAGCGGAAGGGAGCTGTGCCCAATCTAGCCAGGGCAGGTGTATTTTGAGTGAAAAATAATTTTAGCACTTTTGCTAACATTTTGTAGCACTTAGCTTGCACAGTTTCTTTGCTTCTTTGCACATTGCAGAATGACGTAACTGAGAATCTGTTAGTGATTCTATTCCAACCAGGAATTAGTAACTTTTTATATGTCTTTTTCTAACTCTTCTATGCTGTTTTGTGACCACAGACTACATCAAAGTTCTGCTGCACTTTGATGAGGTAAAAAATAAACTGAGAGAAGTTAGAATCAAGAAAAATAAGAATCTTTTTACCTGAACAAGCTCATTGGCTAACAAGTTTACAATAACAGGAGGAATCCAGGAGACTGCACTATAGAGTTAACTTCTAAAGGAAAGTCCTCCTTGTTATTTATTTGTACTTGCTTGACCTTTTTTTGTTCTTGTATGATGCTCATTTGAGTCTTTTATACATCTGACATTATGTCCTTGGTTTATGCTCATTGGAGTTACTTTTGTTCTCCCTGAGTATGGTGTTTATGCGTAGTGGATATATAGGTTCCATAAACATTATGGATTTTAGCAGTATGGCTAGTTTTGGTCAAGCTTGCGGTTTGTGGATAATTAAGTATCAGCAGTCCTCAGTCTAGAGATTTTATTAGGGATTCCAAGGGAGAGCCAACGGTGAGTGGGGGCGCCATTTGCGTTATTTAGGGTGCCAACCTCAACGGTCAGGTAGGGTCAGCCCTTAGGGGCAGCATTAGGGCCTTGCAGGTCATCAAGTAAGTGCTTACGTGATGACACAATGTCCAGGCCAGACAGACAAGTTGCTACAGTTTCAGTACGTAATAATCAGGGCTAGAGATCAGTCTCCCTATTCGATAAAGGTTCGCCAATTTCAAATTTGGTACAAGCCTCAGCTTGTTCGTTCAGGCTTGGTAACCAAGAGGCTTTTCCCCAAAAGTCAGGAATGTTTGTTTTTTTTCAATCACTAAATATTTTTTTAAAACACGTTATGCTTTTGGATATGATTGTGGTGCTGTATGATGAATGGGGGATGTGTTTAACCCCTTCACGACTGAGGATCATAAATCATGAAGGGGTAATCACTGCCGCCTGCTGCGGTGAGCCCATGGCGATCCCCACACATTTCTGCTGATTTCTACAGCTGAAATGTGTACCTCACAGGCATAGGTGGATCCGCAATCCACCCACAATTGTTAACCTCTTAAATTGTGCTGTCAATATGTGACAGTGCAATTTAAATGCCTGTAGCAAGTAATGCGCACTTACCTGCTGCCATCAGAAGTCCCATGACATGATCACGGGGAACCGATGGTTGTCATGTTAGCACAGGGTCATGTGATGACTCCTGTCGCTATCATGACTCACTTCCTGTTACTGCCGGCAGAGAGCTGCCTGCAACAGAAGATGAGCATTTCTTCTGGTCTGAGCTGTGCAGCTCTGATCAAGAGAAATGAATGAGCGATCAGACTGCTGATCCTTATAGTCACCCTAGGAGGACTAGTAACATAAAAAAAGTAAAAAGAAAAGTTTTAAAAAAAAATTTAAATATAAAAAACCTAAAAGTTCAAATCCCTCTTATTTGCCTCATTGAAACTTAAAGGGTTAAGAAAATAAAAATATATACATATTTGATATTGCCGCGTTCAGAAATGCCCAATCTATGAAAAGATAAAATCAATTAATCTGATCAGTAAACGGCGTAGCAGCAGAAAAATTCCAAACGCCAAAATTACATTTTTGGTTGTCGCAAATTTTGTGCAAAATGCAATAACAGCTGATCAAAACCTAGCATCTGCACAAAAATGATACCATTAAAAACGTCAGCTGGAGACGCAAAAAATAAGCCATCACTGAGCCATAGACCTTAAAAAAAGAGAATGCTATGGGTTACAGAAAATGCACAAAAAGTGTGCCACTTTTTTTGAACAAACTTCTGAATTTTTTTAACCCATTAGATAACATAAACCTATACATGTTTGGTGTCTAGAAACTCATACCGATCTGAGGCACGACACCGATACATCAATTTTACCATATAGTGAACACGGTGAATAAAACATTCCCAATACAATTATGCAATTGCATTTTTTCTGCACTTGGATTTTTTTTGCCGTTTTCCAGTACACTATATGGTAAAACTTATGGCTTCATTTAAAAGTACAACTCATCCCACAAAAAAACAAGCCCTCATATGGCAAGATGAACAGAAAAATAAAAAAGGTATGGCTCTGGGAATAGGGGGTGCAAAAAACCATCTGAAAAACAGAAAATTGCCCTGAAGGAGATAATTAGTGGAGGGTGTAGTGACTCGATTGAAGCCAGACGCATGCGGCACCATTTTTTCTTAACTTTATTTGTTTTTGAAGTCAATCATGGCGCAGCAAAAACTTACAAGGTTCACACAGAAGGGCTTATGTCATTGGCTGCCTACGTCACATGTCCGTCTGCATATAAGTTGTTGACATTCGGCGTCAGTGCCATTTTGTGAATGTTAAACAATAAAGATGGTACTGCCGCCGGTACTGGCAGACACCTTAGCTAGGGGTTTCATGATGGTAGCTGAGATAGATAGGAGAGCAATAGTGTAAAATAGGGATGTGCAGTGTAGGGAAAGGTGTGTGTGTGCCACAAATCGGCATTTAATTATAGGGCAAGCTACTTGTCAGGGCCTGCTAAAGAGTTACGAGTGAACGATCTATATAACTATTGCTAGTTATTACAGCATGTTCCCAATTAGCCAGTCAATAATATTTTTAGGTATTGTTAGTTATTAGTGCCTGCTGTAAATTTGCTAGTGAATTAGGTAAAAAGGTCTTAACAGTTTTCATTGCCTGCTCAAAATTACGAAGCCAATCACATTTGTAGTTAGGGTCAACACACACGGCAAGTAATACGGAGCGAGTGGAATGCGAAAAAAAAAATAGCATTCCACTTGGACCAATATTACTCTATGGGGCATCTCCCATGAGCGATTATTTTTTCCAGCCCCAATCGGATTGAGAAAACAGTCGCAGCATGTTGTGGGTGCAATGCGATTAATTTAACTCGCACTCATTCAAATCTATGGGGCAAGAGAAACATTGCATTGCTCTCGCGTTACACCGGTGTAACGCATGAGCAGTGCGATTCTCGCATCCTCCAGCAACGGAGGAGATAGGGAGATAAATCCCTCCCCTCCATGGTGCCGGCCCTCCCCTCCTCAACTGTGGTCTGATCGCATGATTGGACCACAGTCACATAACACTCGCATGACACTCGGCTCCCACTGTGCTGCGAGCATGTGCCGAATGTCATGCAAGCACTTCCACAAATCCCCGTGTGGCCTCAGCCTTATTATTAGTTAGTAGTGCCTGCTTACTAGTGAAGTAAATAAAAAGGTCCCGACAGTTTTCATAATGATCACATTTTTTTTACTAACTATATATATAGACAATTTATGACTGAAAACAGCAACTTATAAATGGATTCAGATTGCAAAAAAAAGTTAGAATTTAGAAAAAATGCAACATGTATCTTACCACAAATTTTGAAAATGAAATTTGTATTTCTTGCAAAATTTAGGCATTAAATAATAAAAAAAATGTCCAAAATAATGTCAAAAGAAATTCCTGGATTACGTGCAGCCGAAACTAACAGAGTAATCATTTCTTTCAGATGTTGAACGTTTCCCATTTGTACACAACAAATAGAGACTTGAAACCAACTATGAAGTGTAGGAAAGCTCGCTCAAATATCAATTTGCCGCTTTCCCGAGAGAATATAAAGATCTGTTTTCAAAATACATAAGGTGTGACCTCTGCTGCTGCTTTTGCTATTAAAAAGGAGTTTTGTGTAGCAGGATGTGCAAACAGAAGTCGATGCTCAGCATATTCTGCTGGAAAACAATAAACTTGGAACAAAGGAAAGAACAATAAATAATTGAAAACTAATTAAAGTCAGTCATAATTGTAATAAATGAGCAGATTAAATAAAAATGGTCCTTTTATATCAATACATGGAATTAGTTACAAAGACTATTACAGTATCTTTTTCAAATGGATTGTTGTGGCATCCTTTGAATAAAAGTCAAGTGGGTTTTATGTGTTTTTATCATTTCTGTAAATTTATAGAATCAATAAATTAAAAATGTTCTTGATATTTTTTGCTTTGTTGAGTTGGCAGTTGCATTTCGACCCCTGAAGACACCAATTGAACAATGAACAGTGAACAATGTCTTGTATTGTAAATATTGTGTTATGTAAATTGTAGTATAATGTGTTCCTGCGATATGTAGCAATATATAATGTAAGGTATAGTGTACAGTAAGTATTGCATGTGGTAATGCGATGCTTAGCACTTATTCAGGAAGATTCTGGACTGTAGGGTCAGTAACAGTTAAATGTTGGGACTAGCCCTTCAAGGGAGGGGTAAGTTGAAAGGGATATGATGGTTCATTCTGGATAAGTCAGTGAATACCTAGTTAGTGAAATTGATAAACTTATAGTCGGTCATTCTTGAACGTCGCATACAGTGGGTGGTTTGTGTCAACCAAGGAAAAGGATAGGAGACTGAAGATGAGATAGTGTGAACCTTGTGTGTTGACAGAGACATGAAGTGTTTACAGCATTGAAAAGAGAGAAAGATCCTCAAATATAGTGGTGCCAGACAACAGGAGCAGGAGGACAGGATTCAAGCAGCCAGTCCCCTTAACCATCAAGGTACCGGATTAATCCTAACCAGTCTGTGAAGGTAGTCAATTACCCAAGTGGTTTTCCATAAAGAGTCTGGGAGTTCAAAGTGTTACCCCAGACATGATGTAACTTTTAAGGAGAATGGACATGAAACTGTTGGAAGGTAAGGTAACAGTAATGAGCTCTACTGTAACACTGGGCTAGGTCGTGCTGGAAGTTACAGGACCAGTAAGATCTGAAGCAACCCAGTGGGAACTAAGACTGTGTCTGAATATTCCTTGTAACACTTTAACCTGCTGGAAGATATGTGCCCACTATGTGGAGCTTGAAGTTGTAACAGAGAATGAACCATTCAGTAAATTGTTGTTGTTAAAATTGCGCTGTTGGTCATCTTGTGAGTAGGAATCATCATCAAATCCTGGCCAGCTGGCATCAGTATTAAGCCTGCATGGGTTCCCAGCTCACATGGCACAAGTCCATGCACCCAGGCAGGACCAGTCATTCCATGCAGTGTGCCAGGGTGTCCGAAGTCAATTCGTTGACCACAACTACCGCCCTTTGCCACACTACACTGATGAAGTTATTAATGATTATCTGCAGAATATTCTCCCATGCTAAGTGCACTTAGAAACACAAATAATCAAGATCCATTGCTGGCAGCTCTCTTTGCAATTGCCAACCAATGACATCCCAGATGTGCTTGACTGGAGACAAGCCCGAAGTCTCTGCAAACCATGGTAGCACATTTTGAACATTCAGGTCAGTTACAGTAGCACAAAGAACATGGGGTATGGTTTTTTGAAAATAGGCTCCTGGGAAATGTCAGAGAAATTGGCATACCAGTAGATCTATGACCAGTCAATATAATTGTATCACCAAACAGCTTCCCTTAAAAATATAAATTTTATTAAAGTATATTAAAAAAATGTCCAATGACAACCAAACACATAGAACAGACAAAAAATATTCAAGTGCACAAAAAGACATCAAATATGTCTAAGAAGAAATAAACCCAAAGTTATTGGGGATACTTAGATCACAGGGCCTACAGATAGCCTAAAATGACCCTACCCCAGTATTACCCTGCCTATCAATAGAGTACGCTCTAAAAAGTAGTGCCCCCCCTTCCTGTTCAATGGTGGCTGTCCCTCCCTCACAGTATATTCCCTGTTGATATCTATATATATAGGGATAGGATAAGGGAGGGAAAAGAACAAATTAAACAAAACCGCAGAAAGGAGAGCCATAGTGCAGATGTAGCACAATAAATTCACATGACTCCACACATGGATACTTAACTTCCCAAAGGAAGGCCCTTCATGATTCCTTATAGTCACATTTAGCAATAAGCTGATAGCAGAAATTGCTCCATGGGGTTCCTTGACCTATCTCTTGCATGGACTATAATATGTAGTGCCCCTGACTGTATCAGGGTGCTACAGGGAACTGCATCCTGTACTCCAGGGTGCAGGGCCTACCTCCCATGGTTCCAGGTTCCCATCAACAGTGTCACTGACATCCGCACTACAAATCCCAACCACATCTCACACCAGGGCTGGACAGACACACCAGTGGGTTGGTCAAGTTGGAGCACGGCAGTCCACCTAGGGGTCAGGCAGACTTGTGGGAGGAAGGAAGTGGAGAGCAGAACAGAGGTAGCCCTCAAAGAGTGAGGAGCAGGGGAGTTGGAGCTCCCAGGGAGGTGACAGGTTGGGTCGCAAACAGTGGTCCGGGACCACAGTAGTCGGGGACCGGTATTAGAAACACTGGACAGAAGTGTAACAGACACAGTCTAGGAGGATTGCTGGCGCGAGAAAGCCCAGCACCTTACCGGGACCGAGCATGGCGGGGTACTGGACCCTAGATCGGGGAGTAGCTTCAAGTAACCTGATAATTAACCTATGGAGGATAGTCTCTTTATGAACTTTCCCCAAGAGCTCAGAGATTGGAAGCGTCAGAACAACGCGGGGGATAGGGTTCTCCAAAATACACAACCTCTGAAATACCAAGTGCCAGCCACCAAGAGCACAGCTGCCATACACACGGGTAGCGGGGCCCCGAAAGCTTCAAGCAAAAGGGCCCAACTGTATAACAATTTGTGCACAGATGCAAGGCTCCGGACTTACCAAGTGACACTGGTGGGAGTGGGACCTGGACGGGCTCCTCCCGTAGACACTACGGTGCCTAGAGATTTTGGTTTATGATCTGTGTGAGTGTCTGCTTAATCCAGCTGATCCAGCACCATGAGTACCGCAGTGTGTAATTTGACCCCTGCACCCTACTTCCCAAGGCCAAGCCACCCATTCACCAAATGCCCACTATCCGGGCTTTCCCTACCTGCGGAGGGATGCAAAAAAAAAACAACTGCGCCATCATCCTCAGCAAAATGGCGCAAAGCCAAAGCCCTGCCTCTGTCCCAGAAGAGCCTGGTGACGAAAAACTGAGGGGGGGAGACAGGATGTTAAGCCAGAGCTTTGCACAGGGACACCAGTACTCTGCATTAAAGTTCCTGGAAGGAGAAGCAGCAAGATGTCGGAACAACGAGACTGGTCACCTGAGAGTGCTGTTCCTGGGCAACTCTGCAGGTGAATGCGGATGCGGATCCTGTTCATGCTGGACGACTGGAGAGTCGAGATCAGGAGCATAGCCACAGTGGTGCAGGCCCGTGAAGCGGATGCCCTGCGTATGGAGCGGGAAAGCAGTAACCCAGTTCCGGTTGATCTGGCCTACCCGATCATGGAATCCAGTCTGCTCCCGACCACAGCAATATCCATGCCATCTCCTCCACCCTCGGCTGCGGCTGCAACTGAGCCACTAACCCTGACACCAGCAGCGGAACCTCCAGCCCTCGCGGAAGACGAGCATGCCACAACGCCTCTGGCCTCCCCACCGTCCAGACCAAACCAGGCCACAGCGCCCCTGGCCTCACCACCGGCCAGACCAGACCAGGATGCAATGCCTCCAGCCTCACCACCGGCCGTTGCAACCCTGGTTGTGGCCCCCCTGGCATATCTTGTTGCAGCTGCAGAGGAGGAACCCGCCGACATGCCGGTTCCACTGCAGCGTGGCCTCCCGGTAGCTGCCGGGGCTGAGGGACTCCATATACACCTGGTTCCCCTGGAGGTAGAACCCAAGGTCAGTGCCCCCTATTGGGAGAGGCAATACCAGCAGCTGCTCACAGAAATGGCTACCCAGGAGCGGCATCGGGTAGAGGTTGCTGCCCGGATGCATAAAGAAAAGGAGCATCTGAGAAAGGCTACCTTCCGGGTCAGAGGGACGCGGTACTAGGGCCTTGTGGAGTGGTTCGACCCCGTTAAAGCTTGGGGGTTCATAGCGGAACCGGCCCTTGCTGCTGGGGTTTTTGTCTCCAGGAGGGATGTCGCAGAACACCTCCCAAAGGGGCAACCCCTACTTAGATTCAGAGAGGAATGGTAGTGGAACCTGGCTATCTCATTAAAAATGTTATATGTTATGTTGTTTTAAGCTCTCAGAGAGTGAGGAGCAGGGGAGTTGGAGCTCCCAGGGAGGCGACAGGTTGGGTCGCAAACGTTGGTCCGGGACCACAGGAGTCGGGGACCGGTATTAGGAACACTGGACAGGAGTGTAACAGACCAGTCTAGGAGTACTGTTGGCACGAGAAAGCCCAGCCACCTTACCGGTACCAAGCACGGTGGGGTACTGGACCCTAGATCAGGGAGTAGCGTCAAGCAAACTGATAATTAACCTGTGGAGGATAGTCTCTTTATGAACTTTCCCCAAGAGCTCAGAGATTAGAGGCATCAGCACAACACGGGAGATAAGGTTCTCCAAAATACACAACCCACTGAAATCCCAAGTGCCAGCCACCAAGAACACAGCTGCCAAACACACGGGTAGCGGGGCCCCAAAAGCTTCAAGCCAAGGGGTCACAACTGTAAATCAATTTGTTCACAGAGGCAGGGCTCCGGACTTACCAAGTGACACTGGAGGAAGCGGGACCTGGACAGGCTCCCCCTGTAGAGACTACGGTGCCTAGAGACTTTGGTTTACAATCTGTGTGAGTGTTTGCTTAATCCAGCTGATCCAGCAACACGACTACCGCAGTGAGTAATCTGACCCCTGCACCCTGCTTCCCAAGGCCAAGCCACCCATTCACCAAATCACCACTATCCGGGGCCTTCCTACCTGCAGAGGGACTGACACCTGGCTACCCCACACCATCTGCCCCGGTACTCCCAACAGCAGCGGCGGTACTCCCCTTTACCGCAACCCGCAGGTAGCGTCATGAACATTCATTCCCTGTAAATATCCCCTCACATTTGAAGTAGCCGCAAGCCCCCGAGTCCGGAGACCCTCGAGCCACAGCAACCCAGGATCCGAGCAGTTCGACTGCTGCTGCGGCGGCACAAATACGTGCAAGGTCCTCTGGGTAAAATGCAGTTGTTATATTCACCTCGTGTGCCTCGACGCGTTTCCCCAATAGAGGACTTCCTTTGTTTCCCTGCTGCACCAGATGGCCAGAAGAACTACTGTATTGTCTACAATGTCCTGAATCTGTGGGGTGGGAGAGCTATATCAGGGGTCTTTATCTACCTCAGGCCGCTTATCAATTAATTTGGATTTCTGTGCATACTGGGCCTCCTGATGAAGCGGACTAAACGGGGATTGCAAAGTCGTCTGTGTACCTTTTTGTCCCCTCAAATACTGTCCTCTGCCCCTTCTCTGGTGATGATTGTCAGCACTTCATGGATTGCTGCCTGTATTGAATACTAAGCCCTGCACACGCTGACACTGCAGGAGTCAAGAGTTCACACAATATCAGTATGTACGGACACCCTCTGATCCTCTGTTCTTTCAGCAGTGGCTGTTTCCAAAACACATGATTGTACAGAATTGGGCATCCAATGGTGACTGGAGAGAGATGAAGCTGCGATCTGACCCTGAAGGAGTTGAGCGTATGCATGGGCAGCGCAAGCACACACTCATCTACCTCTCCTGTCAGAATTAGCCATCCAATCTTCTGTACAAGGAGTTATCACTGCAGACAAAGGGTTTCAATGCACACCCGCACTGACAATGTATGAGTATGTGGTCCTGCATTGTCAGTGTGTGCAGAGCTGAATAGTCAATACAGGCAGCACTGTCAATCATCACAAGGGGTGGGGTGGAGAATGGAAATTGAGTGGGCAGAATCGTGAACTGAGCACATTTACATATAAAATAAAACAATTTTTATACAGTTAGGTCCAGAAATATTTGGACAGTGACACAATTTTCGCGAGTTGGGCTCTGCATGCCACCACATTGGATTTGAAATGAAACCTCTACAACAGAATTCAAGTGCAGATTGTAACGTTTAATTTGAAGGTTTGAACAAAAATATCTGATAGAAATTGTAGGAAATGTACACATTTCTTTACAAACACTCCACATTTTAGGAGGTCAAAAGTAATTGGACAAATAAACCAAACCCAAACAAAATATTTTTATTTTCAATATTTTGTTGCGAAGCCTTTGGAGGCAATCACTGCCTTAAGTCTGGAACCCATGGACATCACCAAACGCTGGGTTTCCTCCTTCTTAATGCTTTGCCAGGCCTTTACAGCCGCAGCCTTCAGGTCTTGCTTGTTTGTGGGTCTTTCCGTCTTAAGTCTGGATTTGAGCAAGTGAAGTGCATGCTCAATTGGGTTAAGATCTGGTGATTGACTTGGCCATTGCAGAATGTTCCACTTTTTTGCACTCATGAACTCCTGGGTAGCTTTGGCTGTATGCTTGGGGTCATTGTCCATCTGTACTATGAAGCGCCGTCCGATCAACTTTGCGGCATTTGGCTGAATCTGGGCTGAAAGTATATCCCAGTACACTTCAGAATTCATCCGGCTACTCTTGTCTGCTGTTATGTCATCAATAAACACAAGTGACCCAGTGCCATTGAAAGCCATGCATGCCCATGCCATCACGTTGCCTCCACCATGTTTTACAGAGGATGTGGTGTGCCTTGGATCATGTGCCGTTCCCTTTCTTCTCCAAACTTTTTTCTTCCCATCATTCTGGTACAGGTTGATCTTTGTCTCATCTGTCCATAGAATACTTTTCCAGAACTGAGCTGGCTTCATGAGGTGTTTTTCAGCAAATTTAACTCTGGCCTGTCTATTTTTGGAATTGATGAATGGTTTGCATCTAGATGTGAACCCTTTGTATTTACTTTCATGGAGTCTTCTCTTTACTGTTGACTTAGAGACAGATACACCTACTTCACTGAGAGTGTTCTGGACTTCAGTTGATGTTGTGAACGGGTTCTTCTTCACCAAAGAAAGTATCCGGCGATCATCCACCACTGTTGTCATCCGTGGACGCCCAGGCCTTTTTGAGTTCCCAAGCTCACCAGTCAATTCCTTTTTTCTCAGAGTGTACCCGACTGTTGATTTTGCTACTCCAAGCATGTCTGCTATCTCTCTGATGGATTTTTTCTTTTTTTTCAGCCTCAGGATGTTCTGCTTCACCTCAATTGAGAGTTCCTTAGACCGCATGTTGCCTGGTCACAGCAACAGCTTCCAAATGCAAAACCACACACCTGTAATCAACCCCAGACCTTTTAACTACTTCATTGATTACAGGTTAACGAGGGAGACGCCTTCAGAGTTAATTGCAGCCCTTAGAGTCCCTTGTCCAATTACTTTTGGTCCCTTGAAAAAGAGGAGGCTATGCATTACAGAGCTATGATTCCTAAACCCTTTCTCCGATTTGGATGTGAAAACTCTCATATTGCAGCTGGGAGTGTGCACTTTCAGCCCATATTATATATATAATTGTATTTCTGAACATGTTTTTGTAAACAGCTAAAATAACAAAACTTGTGTCACTGTCCAAATATTTCTGGACCTAACTGTATATAACAAAATAAGTCAAATCTGTACCACATGTATGATTTGTATAGAGGCTAAGCACTCTACAGTATATTAGTCCCTTCACCTCCAGGCAATTTTTCGGTTTTTTTTTTGCTCCCCTTCTTCCGAGAGGTGTAACTTTTTTATTTTTCTGTCAATCTTGCCATATGGAGGCTCGTTTTTTGAGACTAGTTGGACTGTTAAATGAAACGAGTTTTACCATGTAGTGTACTGGAAAACCGAAAAAAAATTGCAAGTGCAGAAAAATTGCAAAAATAAAGTGTGATTGTACGATTGTTTTTGGGGTCGGTGTGATGCTTCAGGTCAATATGAGTTCATAGATACCAAACATGTATAGGTTTACATTTATTTAAAGGGTTAAAAAAAATTCAGAAACTTGTTCAAAAGAAGTGGTGCATTTTTTGCGCCATTTTCTGTGACCCATAGTGTACTCTCTTTTCGGGATATGGGGCTCAGTGATGGCTTATTTTTGCGTCCCAAGCTGAAATTTTTAATGGTATCATTTTTTCACCGATGCTACATTTTGATTGCATGTTTTTGCATTTTGCTCAAAATTTGCAATGACCAAAAAAAGTAATTTTGTCGTGTGGAATTTTTTTGCCGCTATGCTGTTTACCAAAAAGATATATTGATTTTGTATTTTGATAGATCGGGCATTTCTGAATGCGGTGATACCAAATATGTGTATATTTTTTTTAAAAAAAAATGAACCCTTTAATTTCAATGGAGTGAATTGAGGTGATTTGAACCTTTAGGTTTTTTTATTTTTTATAAGTTTTTTTTAAAACTTATTCCTTTTTTTACTTTTTTTATTTTACTAAACCCCTTAGGGGACTATAAGGATCAGCAGTCTAATCGCTGACTCATTTCTGCTGATCAGAGCAGCACAGCTCTGATCAGCAGAAATGCTGCATTCTTGTTATAGCTGCTGCTCTGCCGGCTGTAATAGGAACTGTGTCATGATAGCGACAGGAGTCATCATATGACCCGTTGCTACCATAGCAACCATCAGTTCCCCATGATCGTGTCACGGGGTCTCCGATAGTGGCGGGGATAGGCGATTTCCCCGCTGTGGCCATTTAAATTGCACTGTCACATTTTGATGATTTAAGGCATTAACAGGAATGGGTGGATCGCAGATCCACCTGTGCCTGCATGGCACACATGTCTACTGTTCAAAATAACAAAACAAAAACCAGGATAATTGTGGTATACTCCGCGTTGCTATACAAAGAATCACTCCAAATAATAAAAGCAATGGTGATGGTTTATTCTACACGTTTCGAAGAGATATTTCCTCTTCTTCCTCAGGAAAATCCACCACAAGGGGATATCTCTTCGAAACGTGTAGAATAAACCATCACCATTGCTTTTATTATTTGGAGTGATTCTTTGTACAGCAGCGCGGAGTATACCACAATTATCCTGGTTTTTGTTTTGCTTCTGCCTTTGGCACATGGGATCGGCTGTAGTTGTTATATGTCTCTATACTGGTTGTGAGTCTCACAACCATTCCAGGTGAGCGGTTTTCCTATTAAAAAGTCACCATATTTTACACTGGTAAGACCCTATTGTGCTCTTTATATCCACAGCTTTTTCTTGTTCAAAATAACAGACATGTGTTGTGATCACCGCTGGCTCACCACATCAGCCGGCAGTGATTACCCTTTCATAATTTAGGACTTACCATTATGTCCTAGGTTGTGAAAGGTTTAATGTATAAATCACTTGTAATTTGAGTGTTGACGGTGACGGACTGGATTGTTGGGGCCTCTGGCATTGACTAGGCTTTGTCGGCATCGTGAAGTGCATTGCCCCACAACGTCATAACTTCACGAGAAACAATGAGTTCCGGAGGTGCTAAAATGCACTGTGAAGACTGGACAGGATTGGAAGCACCTAGAAGAGAACTGCGTAGACAAGGGAGTGCTGGTGAGAGATGAGCCTGACATATTTTTTTACATATTTTAACCCATTCCTGGCCCTGTAGAATGGGTGGCCATTATTTTGCTAGATTTATCTGAAGTGAATTGCAAAAACATATGAAGCAAATTCAATTCGCCTCATACTGATTTGCTCAACTCTATAGTCGACCAAATATAAT
This sequence comes from Anomaloglossus baeobatrachus, assembly GCF_048569485.1. Taxonomy (NCBI): domain Eukaryota; kingdom Metazoa; phylum Chordata; class Amphibia; order Anura; family Aromobatidae; genus Anomaloglossus; species Anomaloglossus baeobatrachus. The sequence continues at coordinate 82,620,002 of NC_134354.1, read as the reverse complement.
GTTGACTATAGATGGGCTTCTATACCCTACCCTGGACAAGCCTCTATCCCCATCCCTAGTTGTACCACTTGGTTTGGCAATGCCAACATGAACTTGGTCCTGTCAATAAAGCTCTTTGAATTTGAATTTCAATATAAGTGGAGAAAGTCATGTCTGCCAGAATATGGAACACCAAAACTCGAAATGTAAAATATATGTGAGATCTTGGAACACTCAATAAAATCCCACTTTAGAAATGACTTTTTGCATTCAGTGTATGAATGAGGGTTTTTTTTCTACTATTAAAGTTACTCTAAAATTTTTCTTTATCTTTCAAACATGTGGTTAACGTTTATCCCAGGAGAAATATTATGACCTCCTCTGGTATCCGCGCCTCCCGAAAGAGACCACTGTTCTATAAAGAATATGCAGCAGATTATGCTTAATGACAAAGATTTTATTAGCTCTAATAAGACTAAGCGCTAAGAAATAGGGCATTAACAGGCCACTAACAGCTTAACAGGTTAATCCTTTCTATAAAGCATTAATGCATAGATACGGTCGCTTCCTCCCGTATAATTGCTATTTGAAATTAAACTTTCTGACTCACGACTGCTTTAGGACTTGATAAGCTGTGAATTTTCATTCCTTCAGGCCCTTGGATGTGAAGAATATTCTTGTAATTTTATGGAATTCAAATAAGTCCCACCAATGTGTCGTTTTTATACGCTTGTTTCTCCTACTGAAAACGGCGGCTAATTTGTCATATTTAGCGATATATTAAGATTTGGTAAGCGCGCTCCGCTAATAAACACAAGAACAAGTCTCTCCCCCACGTCGGCCTGCTATTAGCATGGCAGCCGCAATTCAGCTTTGCATATTGTGCCTATGTGTTTGAAACATATTTATCCTAAATGATACTCCAACCTGTATTTGTCTGGGTGTAGAATATGCCGATTTAATGTATAAAATGGAACTCATAAATATTCAGCAAATGTCTGCTCATATAAAGCTTTACAAATTCCATTCTTATAGATTCCCCAGGGATTGAGATTATCGAATAACTCATCCATATGAAAATGTGATTGCACTATGTAAAATTTGATCATTCGTTGTATGCAATCTAGCCTCATGCATATGAAGACTTGTACGGCATTTCCTATTTAATCTATCCTAGCTGAAGGGTTCATCAAAACTTGAGATATGGCTGTAGCCCTGCAGGGGTTAAATTATATTTTTTTCCTATTCCAATTGATCTACCTTGCGCAAGTGATGCGTGATGGCTGAAAGGATTGCCTTTATCATATTCAAATAAAATCTGTATTAAGCAGCATTAAAACTGGGGAGGTTACAGCTGAAGGACAATTTATTATAAGTAAAGAAAATGAAAGACTAGATATATCAAATAATAACATAGAAACTCCACTTGCACGCTGAGATTCCCTGTAGTGAAAAATGAGGATGGATGAGAATACAGACGAGATACAAGAAAGCTAGCTATGCAAGTTGTTAATATTTCCAGCTAATATGTTTAAAATAAAGGGGTGGGATTTCATTCATAACATCAAAAATAGCGGATCACAGAGTCTTAAGCATGGATAAACGTCAAGCACATAGGGAAAGATTTGCCGGAGTATGCAACAGCTGCAGGCTTATGCTAAAACTGAGAAATGGGGAATGGCGTTGTGTTAAAGAAGTGGTTCACCTGTTTTCATTACTGGCCACATTGATATTATGTTGAGAAACATAGTTTCTCTCAAATACCTTGTGTTGACAACAATTTCAGTGAGCGGCGCTATTGCAGTCATCTCACCCGCTTCACATGGCACCCGGGCTCCATGACCTATGATGTCCGGTGATGTCACGTCAACTGAGGCTGGCTGCAGACTTCCTGAGAGACTGGGCTGTAGGTGGAGTTTCACCGCTCATTACAGGCCAGTGTCATTCTTGCTTGCAGCTCTCTCCTGTGAAGGAGAGAGCACGTGAGATGCTATGGGCTGCAACAAGCAGTGAAATGTTGTCCACAGCCCAGTCACTCAGGAAGACTGCGGCCCGCCTCAGTTGACTTGACATCATTGGACATCAGAGGTCACGGAGACCGGGGGTCACGTGAAGGGAGTGAGCGGACGCAATAGCGCAACTCACATGAACTATTGGCAACCTAAGGTATTTGAGAGAAACCTTGTTTCTCAACATAATATCAATGTGGCCAGTAATGAAAACATGTGAACCACTTCTTTAAGTTATAGCTTGTTGATATGGACATAGGTACTCTTCTTTATTATAATGATGTCACTCTCAATGCCGTTGATGACGAAGATCAGCAGCATCACTGGCAAACATAGACAGAAGAGGGCCCCTGTGCAAGAACAGTAAATGGGCCTTTTAACCCCTTCACGACCATGGACGGATATATCCGTCATGGATCGTGTCCCGGTAAGCCCCTTCCCCCTGCCGCGGGCAGGCGGCGTGGATCGGCACACATATCAGCTGTTTTCAACAGCTGACATGTGTGCCTACATGTTCCGAGTGGAATCGCATTCCACCCGGAACATTAACCCCTTAGATCTCGCTGCCAAAGTCTGGCAGCGAGATCTATATGCGCGCAGCCATCTTTTTTACTTACCGCCGCCCCCTCCGGACGTCACGTGAGTGATCACGTGACGTTCGGTGGTTGCCATCGTAGCACAGGGTCATGTGATGACGCCTGGTGCTACGAAGTTTCACTTTCATTCTTCCTCGGCACGGAGCAGAGGAAGAAAGAAAGTGACTATTTCTGCTGTTTACAGCGGTATAGCTGTGATCAGCAGATAGCAATCAGCAATCGGATTGCTGATCGCTATAGCCCCCTAGGGGGACTAGTAAAATAAAATAAAAAACGTAAAAAAAAGTTTTAAAAAATTAAAAAAAAAACAAAAAACCTAAAAGTTCAAATCACCCCCCTTTCCCCCCATTGAAAATTAAAGGGTTAAAAAATAAATAAATATACACATATTTGGTATCGCCGCGTTCAGAAATGCCCGATCTATCAAAATATAAAATCAATTAATCTGATTAATAAACGGCGTAGTGGCAAAAAAATTCCAAATGCCAAAATTACGTTTTTTGGTCGCCGCAGGTTTTACGCAAAATGTAATAACAGGCGATCAAAACGTAGCATCTGCGCAAAAATGCTACCATTAGAAACATCAGCTCGAGACGCAAAAAATAAGCCATCACTGAGCCATAGATCCCAAAAAATAAGAACGCTACGTGTTTCGGAAAATGGCGCAAAACGTGCGCCACTTTTATTGGACAAACTTGTGAATTTTTTTTAACCCCTTAGATACAAGTAAACCTATACATGTTTGGTGTCTGCAAACTCGCACCGACCTCAGGTATCATACCCACACATCAGTTTTACCATATAGTGAACACTGTGAATAAAACATCCCAAAAACTATTGTGCCATCACACTTTTTTTACAATTTTTCCACACTTGGAATTTTTTTGCTGCTTTCCAGTACACCATATGGTAAAACTTATGGTTTCATTTAAAAGTACAACTTGTCCCGCAAAAAACAAGCCCTCATATGGCAAGATTGACAGAAAAATAAAAACGTTACGGCTCTCGGAAGAAGGGGAGCAAAAAACAAAAACGCAAAAACGGAAAGTGCCCCGGGGCTGAAGGGGTTAAAGGCAAGTATCTTGTTATAATCATAATGCAGACTTACACCAGCATTGGAGGGGGAAATGGGCACCTTATCTCTGGGGCCTCTGTGCAGCTGCACAAATGATATGTCCACCATTAAGCAGCAAAACTAGATTGGTTTGGGAACCAGAGCAATTTTTTTAATTTTTGAATGTATTCCCCCATCAGACATAAGACCGAATAATACTAACCAAGGACGTACCAAAAGTGCCCTACTGTGTATGTAGGACAATAGCAGATAACATGTGCCCACTCAACAAATGGGAATTACAACAAATGCACATCCAAGCTCCCCCAACATATACCTGTTTATGATTTCCCAACCTCCTCTCTCTCCACTATTCAGTAATAAGTTAATATCCCTAACATTATCGTGCTCACTCACTCTTACTGATAGCATTACACAGCCATAGATGTTATAGATAAGCTCAGTGACATAGAGCATCGAGCGGATATCCCTTGTAGTACTGGAAGGTAGTCATTAGAGATGAGCAAACCCAAGGTTTGGTATTTGAACTGAACACCAACTTAAAAAACAGGGCTCGGAGTTCGGATGCTTTACGTGCGAACTTAACTCGCATGAGCAACGCTGTGCTCAGGTACTCTCGGTGGTCAGTGCCAGCTGCTTGCAGTGTTTGAACCGCGCACACTGGAGGTAACGACAGTGTGTTCACATGTGGTGTGTAACAAAAAAAATGAAAAAGTATTCTGCTTATTGCTGAGACTCAAACTGCAAATCAGTGATTTCGAACCTCCTCGGACCAAGTTCGGAAGTTTGTTTTGCTTACTGCCAGTGTGGCGCCCGGCTCTCACCCGTCGTCGCTTTCTGCAGGCTTGTGTTGCTGACATGGCCCTGGGGTGGACCTCCCTCCGCTGTAACTTCACCTGGTCATCAGCGGGACACCAGGTGAGCGAAGCGCTCTGCACATTTTCCTCTCTGCTGGGGTTTTCTGTGACCTGGTTAGGTTGGGTAAGCTGCAGGACCTGTTCTCCCTCCCTTCCGGAGAGTGCTGCGACCTCTTCCGGTCAGTGGGGGGACAGCAGCGCGGCCTTTATATGGTCTCCCTCTCTTTCAGAGGGTGCTGCGACCTCCTCTGGTTGGGCAAGTGGAAGCTCTGGGGTCGAGCTTCCGGCAGCCAAGCAGGATGGTGATGGGTCTTCAGGATCCCTCTCCAGCGGAGAGGGTGCTGCGACCACTTCAGGTCGGGACGGCAGCTTGCGGACCAGGTTTTTAGCAACCAGGTGAGCCGAGGGCAGGGCATCCAGACCCCTCTCCAGCGGAGAGGGTGCTGTGACCGCTTCAGGTTAGGACGGCATGGGCATCGCACTGGCTTCTGATGGTAGCGCCGGCGGGATCAGCACACCAGGTAGGGCAGGGGTAGGTTGGGACTTACCCGGGGTCATGCTGGAGACATCTAGTGGCGGGGTCACTGTCGCTGACGGTGGCTTAGGCTGAGCATGGGCAGCGCCTCCAGGTGGGCCTCGCTGCACGGACACCCGCAGGTTTCGGATCGCCATTAACATTCTGTGCCTCCAGGCGGCTACTTCTCATTTCTGCTGCTCCTCCATACCAAGGCTTAGAGCAGCCCTCCGATTAATCGGATCCATCTAATCCCTACAATCTTCAGGACTACAAGTGTGAGAATCAACGCGGCACAGAGCGGGCGGCTCCATCCTCCACCGGCGACATCACTCAAAGCCATGCCAGTCACTCTGCTCAGAGTCGTACTCCGGCTCGGCCCCGATACCTCACATTCCCTCCAGCAGCATCGGAGTGCCGTGATGGTGGTCCAGCACCCGCGACTGCACCACCACCTTCACCAGAGTCTTGGTGATGGTCTCGCTGGCCAAGATCATCTCCTTCTTCAGGACACCTTCTTTATGAGCCGTGTACTCACATTTGATGCCAAGTCCTTCAGGCAGGGCGGTGATGGCGGTCACCCGGAGGTTCAGGTTATAAAGAGACACCGCACAGATATTTCTCCCGAGCCGCTGCAGCGCCGGAAGTGTGAACGAGGTCTCGTATTTGTGAAGAATCTTCAGAAAACTGAGCTTCACTAGGTAATTGCTGTCCTCTTCCTCAGAGACCATCACCACCGAGTCATGGAGCTTCTCCTCAAAGTGCATGTTGCTGTGGGACACCTCCTCCGAGAGATCAAAGGCAAAGTGCACGACCGAGACTTTGGGCTTCACACCTTTCTTTTCTGTAGCCATTGATGGCACCGGTGGCTCCTTCCTCCAGTCACTAATCAGAGCCCATTGTGGAGCGGCGTTTGTACCTGTCACTGGTAGTGAATGATGAGGCGTGGCCGTTGAAGTGCAGCTCTCCCCTCCACAGAGCGCTCGCACGTCCCAGGCACAGACGAAAGAGAAGATGTGTTGCCCCAGGGACATCAATCCAGCTTCAGGGACACCACAGGGACTTCTTCTGTATATGGCAACAGGTATGTCGGTTTTGTATATATGTGTCGTGACGCCACTCACGGCTTGCGGTCAGGGATATGGGTGATCGCCACTGCAAATTTAACAAGCGTCTGGGGCTGATGGAGTCTGTAGTCAGATGGTGTGGCCTCCCTGGAGTTAGGCTGGCCCCAGGGGATCGGGTGAGTAGAACAACGGGTCCCAGAATAATTCAGTCTAAGTCCAGAAAGTATTTCAACTCGTTTTTACTCATTTTGGTTGTATTTGTGAGGTAACCCAGGCGATGCTGTGATAAACCAGGTAAGAAACAGGAGCTCCTTCAGGCCAGTCTGAGGGTAACAGGTTAGCTCACCTTCCTAGCACTTCTATGTTCAGATAACCCCTGACTTGAAGTACCATGGAGTCTATCCAGGGAGTCGCAGCTGCCTTTTCTCCCTTTTTGGACCATTTGCCGTCAGCATGGACCGGGTGAGATGGCGTCTGGCTCTGTCTCCTTATGGGTCCCTGCGTTGCTGTTTAGGCTCAGACTCTGTGTGGTTGGTGAGGTACCTGTAGTTCCCCTCACCGGCAGGTTTAGCATATCAATAAATTGAAGTCTACTCAAAGGACCTGTACCCCGTACATGTCTAGTCACCGGCAGTCACCGTACTCAACTGACTGTCTTGACTAACTGACCATGTGACCGTTCTCCCCTGCCAACTGTCACTACACCGTGCACGGTCTGACTAGTGTGAGCGTGCGTGTCTGCCTAGCGCTCCACTACCAGACTGGCTCGCTCCACTCCTTTCCTGACAGCCACTGCACTTTAACTCCCAGCCCCTCCGCTACACCCCTTGACAAGAATTGAAGGCCAGACCCCTCTAGGGACTGCCCAAGGGTCCCATCTATTGGTGTTGGGGAACTGGTTGCTATGTGTCTGTGCTTGCACACCTCATTCCGGCCCTTAGGATTACCTGAAAGTACTGTCCCAGCATGAGTGCAGTACTCAGTGGTGCCTGACCGGGTCAGGGGCGCCACACCAGTGAACCAAACTTCCAAAGGTTTTTTCATCTTTAGTAGTGATGGGCAGTACGGTTCTTTTTGGTGATCTGGATCCCTTGGCTCCACTCAACAAAAAGAGCTGACTTTTTTGGATCCCAAATTGATCTCTATTAAATATGTGTTTACTCTAGATGAACACACATTTACAATGAATTTAACGCAGCTGAACCAACCCACAGCCAAAATCTCACCAACCTGCAGCCAGTCAATGAAATTGCTCGGTGGCCAGGTTTTGTCTGCTGCGTTCAAAACGACGAACAATATTTTGAAACTGAACGACGTGTCAACGATCAACGATTTTCAACCTATTTGCAATAGTTTGGAGTCGCTTGTAGGTGTCACACGCATTGACGTCGTTAACGATGCCGGATGTGCGTCACGGAATCCGTGACCCCAGCGACATATCATCAGATAAATCGTAGCGTGTAACGCCGCCTTTAACTCTCTCAACTTCCCCTGTCATGTGCATGCCTAGGTAACTGGAGTGTGCATGCTGTATGCTTTGTGTGGGAATGGTTGAGTAAACCTCTGCAAACTTCTCTGGGTGCACTTAGAGTAGCTCCTGTTAAAACAAAAGGATCAAGCATTTAAATTCCATGCGCCAACCTCTCATCCTCAATATCATGTGTCGAGGAAGATTTGAGATAGCCCATTTAGATCTGATTTTTAGGTACTATTGCCAAAAATAAGATAGTTTTGCTGACTTAAAGAGGACCAATCACCAGAATTTTCCTATATAAACTAAAGCCAGTGTTATACTGGTGCTATCATACTGATTGTAAACATACCCTTAGTTGTGAGATCGGGTGTATAGTTTCTGAAATACAGGCAAGTAAAGTTTGTGAAATATACTGTTACTTGATAGGTGCTACAGAATATTTAATAGGTGGGTTGGGTTTTGCTAGTTATTCCCACCCCTATCTGCCTGCCTGTCCTTCCTCCCCCCGTCTCTGTTACTACAGGGAGAAAAGAGAGGGAGGAAGGACAGGCAGGCAGATAGAGACGGGAATAACTAGCAAAACCCGACCCACCTATTAGATATTCTGCAGCTCTTATCAAGCAAGTAACATTGTATTTCACAAATTTTATTTGCCTGTGTTTCAGAAAGTATACATCCGATCTCACAACTAAAGGTATGTTTAGAATCAGCATGATAGCGCCAGTATAGCAATGGCTTTACCTTATATAGGAAAATTTCGGTGTTTGGTTCTCTTTAAATCTAAAGTATATGGGGACCTTCAACCAACTAAAACCAATGAGCACAACTGCCCACTAAAGTACAAGCAGTTTAGAATCACAATGAAAGTTACGCCGAATCTTATCCTTCAACCCCTCATATCGCTTTCTAATGACTACATTGTCATGTTTATACAGGAATATAAGTGAGCTGTTAAAAATAGAAAGAAAAAATCCACTTATCAGTATCGACATGAAGTCTATTGTGAAACGGCTCCTTTGGGGGAAAAACAATTAAGCTTTCTTAATGTGGTACACCAATTTATCATACTCATATCAACATCAGTTAGAGAGCTGGTTGTTCTGAACACAATCTCCGCTCATCTCCTGGCAATTTTTGGGCGTTGCAGTCATTTTACACTTCATTGCCGTAATTACGTGACCTTGTCCAAGTTAGATTAAACATACCCTCCCGAGTACAATCTCATTTTTCTGTTTGAGAGACGCTAGTTCTGCCTTACCATTAATTATGTTGGAACAGCTGGTGACTGGTTACTTTTTATGTATTACTATCCCATTGCATGATCTTTGTCTTTGTCATTACTTGGAGGAATGCAGCAGGTCAAACCCATTCATAAAAGAAATGAAGCCAGCAGTTAATCATAACAAAGTCTAATTGTATAGCATTATTATTCTGAATAATTATGTTTTCATTACACATTAGGAGTCATTATTGAGGCTATAAAATATGTAGATGACACTGACAACAACAATATAATTAAATTGCGGATCCCTTTTATACTTTACTGTGTTAACACCTCCTAATGCAGCTATTGATTTTGATGACTTTTCGATGAATGAATTTTGCTCTGAAGTCCACTATACTTGCCCCTAAAATGGAAACTCTCTGAATTTGATCTGAAAATCTAAGGTCTTAAATATGTTTTCCGACAAATTATATTTAATTCCTATCCACAGGAGAGGTGATAAAGGATCTCTGGGACCCCCTCCGATTAAACAGCATCCTGAGTCCCCTACTTGCTTTACTACTTGACCTCAACGAGAAGGATTATAGGGGTCACAAGGGCCGAGTTGTGTATCTGTGGCCATTAACATTATTACTGAAAATCATTGGTTGTCTGTGATAATGACGCTTTATCAATTAGGTAGTAGATTTCGCACTTGATTTTTAGACATTCTGTACTAATCAAAGGTTTAAGTTTTGTGGCTATAGGTGGTGGCTTATATCTTGTAACTTTAAAATCAATGCAACATGTCTCAAAGGGGTCTTCCATCTCCTTTAGCTCACTTTCATGCTTTACTTGAGGCCCAGCCTGGCATCCACAGTGTCTCTTCACCAATGCTCCCAGGTCTGGCCTTCATGAAGCCTCGGTCCCCTCATGCTCCTGTGCCGTTTCAGGATCCCCATTTACCCTGCTATCCACTAAGCTGGGTTTGACTGTGACCTGCAGTACCACTGGCTGACTGTGGTGGTGTGTGCCTTCCAGTTGAAGTTGCCACCTTTCAGCCAGGGCCAATGGAAAGGCACCACACCCTTCTTATTCCTCTCAAGTCTGCTGATCATTGACAGATATAGTCTTGTGGTACTACTGCTGGTTCTCTGCTTCACATTCTGCTGAATTACTGATTCCTGTGTTTTGACCTCTACCTGTTCTCTGAAAACTCTCCTGCCTGGCATTTTTGTACCGTGCTGCCATCTCTGGTTTGACCTTAGCCTGATGTCGGACTACTTTCTTGTCTGCTGATTTTGTCCCGTTTTTGTACCTCCTGGTTTCGACCCAGACTGCCAACCATTCTTCTCTGGATTGCAGCCTTCCATAGGCAGTAACCTCCTGGACCCTGTAGTAATTCCAGGTCCCTCTACAGGGGTTAAAGGGTTTTGGGATTCTTGGAATCCTGCTGAATGAGCTGCTAGCCTCTAGTCTGTCTGTGACAGCTATTCTGAGTCTATGTGAAACGATGGACGAAGGCCCACCGCTCTGCAGAGCAAATCACGGTATAAGACAGACTTAACAGGTAAACCAAAAAGAAAGTTTATTTATTAGGGTAACAAATGAAGGCTGCAGAGCAGCGGCAGAATAGGGGCAAAGAGGAACAAACGGTAAAAGAGACAACGCCAGATACAATTGTGTATACTTTAGCTAAGGCGCATGGCCCAGGTCGCCATAACTAGTACAGTAAGCAATACAAGTTCAAATAGCAATACAACGATATGCACATATACAACATTAACCAATCCTACTCTAAACACTAACCTGGCTGGTCTCCTTTAACCCCTTAACGACCGCGGGCCGTAAAATTACATCCTTGCGGTCATAATGTTACTGCCCGCGGTCTGCCGGCAGCATCATGCTGTGATAGGCGCACATCTCAGCTGATTTTCACAGCTGAGATGTGTGCCTGCTAGGCACGAGCAGAATCGTTATCTGCTCGTGCTGTTTAACCCCTTATATGGCGCTGTCAATATGTGACAGCGCCATTATAAGCGCGATCGCGGTAAACATTTACTTACCGCCCGATACCGGAAGTCACGTGACGCGATCACATGACTCCCGATAGTTGTCATGGTAGCACAGGGTCATGTGATGACTCCTGTACTACACCTGACTAGCTTTCACTTTCGCTGTGCCAGCGGCACAGCAAAAGAGAAAGAGAGCGTATCTGCTGTTTACAGCCTTGTAGCTGTGATCAGCAGATACTGCAGAGCGATCGTAATGCTGATCGCAATAGCCCCCTAGGGGGACTAGTAAAATAAAAAAAAAAAAAGTTAAAAGAAAAGTTTTAAAAATTAAAAAAAAACCAAAAAAACATAAGTTCAAATCACCCCCCATTTGACCCATTGAAAATTAAAGGGTTAAGAAAATAAAAAATATACACACATTTGGCATCGCCGCATTCAGAAACGCCCGATCTATCAAAATATAAAATCAATTAATCTGATCAGTATACGGCGTAGCGGCAAAAAAATTCCAAACGCCAAAACGATGTTTTTTTGTCGCCACAACTTTTGCGCAAAATGCAATAAGAGGCGATCAAAACATAGCATCTGCACAAAAATGGTACCGTTAAAAACGTCAGCTTGAGACGCAAAAAATAAGCCATCATTTAGCCATAGATCCCGAAAAATGAGAACGCTACGGGTCACGGAATGTGGCGTAAAACGTGCGCCACTTTTTTCGGACAAGATTCCGATTTTTTTTTAACCTCTTATATAAAAGTAAACCTATACATGTTTGGTGTCTACAAACTCGCACTGACCTGAGGCATCACACCCACACATTAGTTTTACCATATAGTGAACACAGTGAATAAAATATCTCAAAAACCATTGTGCTATCGCACTTTTTTTGCAATTTTTCTGCATTTGGAATTTTTTTGCCGTTTTCTAGTACACTATATGGTAAAACTGATGGTTTTATTTAAAAGTACAGCTCGTTCTGCAAAAAATGAGCCCTCGCATGACCATATTGACTGAAAAATAAAAAAGTTACGTCTCTCAGAAAAGAATGGTGAAAAAAAAATGGAAAGCGAAAAATCGGCCGGTCGTGAAGGGGTTAAAGGGACCGTGCAGATACCACACTCTCACTATGGAGGCCTATACCGGTTCCTTCACCGCCGTACCTGGGTACTCACTCGTGGCTCCGTCGGCAGGACCGGTCCGTTCATGGGGTTTGTTGGTACGGTGGTGTGCACTTCACTCTAGGACGGCAATGCAGGTTTTCTTTTCCCCAATTTTGCTGGACAGCTGGGCTTCTCAGACAAGGAACTCTGGCAGGCCGGATGCCGACTCTCCTGTATCTACATCCCTCAGCACGTCCTGGAATCACCACTGTCCTACTTCCTGATTCTCTCCGAACAGACGAAATCAGCTACAACATCAGGGGTAGATCTGGGCCTTACCATTATACTTTGCTGGTGAGTCAGTCTCTTAAAGCCACAGAACAACACAATCTGAAAGTCACAGTGAAGCAACATCCTTAGTAGGGGCTGCACTCCCAAACATACGCACAAACGAAAAAGATGATGTTAAAAACTGCACATGAGTGGAAGCTAATTAGAACAACACACCTTATTGTGAATGCAAAAAATTAAAATGTATTATAAAATATATATGACAGCACACATAGGACTCATTCACAAGACCGTTCCGTTTGTCCTGGTCAGTTCCTGTTTTTTTGCGGACCCACGGACAGGACCATCTTTTCAATGTCTTTTGTGTAGGATCAGATGGCACACGGATGCACTTCCATGTGCATCCGATCCTACAAAAAAAACATTTCGAATGCCGTATGTCTGTTCCATTATTATGCAATATGTCCTATTCTGTTCCGTAATTGCGGACCGTGACACAATACAAGTCAATGGGCCCTCAAAATCCCTGGAAGCAGCACGGAAGCACTTCTGTATGAGCTCCGTTGGGTGCCTGCAGTACAGTATGTTAGCAGGTACCCGCACTGCAATGTCAGCATATGCCCGTATTGCAATTTCAGCATATGCCCGCACTGCACTGTGTCAGCAGCTGCCTGCACTGCAATGTCAGCATATGCCCGCACTGCAGTGTGTCAGCAGCTGCTCGCACAGCAGTGAGAGCAGCCGCGGGGATGATGAGCGTTTCCGTCAGGAGGTTAGTAAAGTACATTACCTGTGGTGATGAACTCCTACACTCCTTAAGTCAGCACTTGTCACTGACAGCTGCGTTTTCACAACCCCTCTCGCGGGCGGCCCGAGACTGTGACTAGCGGTGACGTCACGGGCCGATCGCAAGAGGTGATCAGTAACCAGCGCTGACATCAGGAGTGCAGCGGCTTCCATCTCCGCAGGTAATGTACCTCGCTAACCTCCTGAAGTCAGCGCTAGTCATGCCCTGCAGTGACTTGGGCTGACCTCATTAAGTTACCTCAGTGACCTCAGGTCACTGCACTACTCTCCCAGTCAATGGGGAACATTATGTTCTTCATTGACTGGGACAGTGAGTATGGATCATCGTGGGACCCCCTTATTGGATTATGCCGGACCTGGATTTGTTTTTTCTTTTCAATAAATTGGTGAAAGAGGGAATGTTTTGGGGAGGTTTTTTTTTTCAAATAAAAATTTGTTTGTCCTCTATATTTTTGTTATTACTGACTGGGTTAGTAATGTTGGGTATCTAATAGACGCCGTGACATCAATACCCCAGGGCTTGATGCCAAGTGACATTACACATCTGGTATCAACCCCATATATTACCCCATTTGCCACAGCACCAGGGCATCAGAATGGGCTGGGGAAAAGCACCAGGATTTGCGCATCTAATGGATGTGCCACTTCTGAGGCAGCTGCGGCCTGCTATTCTTAGGCTGGGGAGGGTCCAAAAACCTACACCCCTAATCTGCGCTACTCGTAATGGCGATATTTACCGCCTTCTCACCAACCTTTGCCTAACCAAGGGACTGTCTAAACAGTCGCCTAATACCTGGTAATCCCTCTGGGTTGCAGGTATAATTGTGTGTGTGTGGTGTGTGAGTGTGTGCGAACACGACCTACTAGTGGCGCAGCACAAGAGCTTACAACATATGTACCTAAACATATACAAAACCCATTAACCCACCTGAATACCCTTATTTGCTGAAGCCTCACAGATAAGGCAGATGATAACAGTGGGAAGGCAAACCAAACAGCTCAGCCACACAGTCCTGGAAATCTTCTACAGCAACATTCAATGCAAACATGTGACGCTGTCCCTTTAAGATTTTAACTATAACTGACAAACTGACAGAGCAGAGGCAGCAAGTCTTATTGTCTATATAGTCGGCCTAAGCAGAACAGATATGTGTTTTGGTATTAAAACAAAGTGTTTCGTGCACGCACTCGGGGGCCCAGCCTACTGCACCCGGGTACTGTGGTGTCTAGATAGAGACTTGAAGATCTTCTCACAGTGATCAGTGTAGCCAGCAACTCAAGAAAGGCAGTCTCCGGCCCAGGATGCTGCTCACACGGTCCACCTCACCAAATTCTAACACGAGTCTCCTCACAATCCACCTAAGCGTTTCTGTGGCGGCTCCTTTCTGTTACGCACATCTTTCGTTTTTCCTTCAGCGCACATACAGCACCTCCTCCGGTCTCCAAGTCCGCAGCCGAAGACTGTTTTGCTGTTGCTATAGTGACCAAACAGTCAAAGGCAGATGCAAAACAGCGGCCCCTTGTGGGTGGTCAGCAACAATGCATACAATAGACAGTAAATAAGCCTTTTGGATTCACAATGAATAAAGGTCATTTATTCACTCTTCCCCTTTTACATGTGAATAACAATGCATACAATGAACGGCAAATAAGCATCTTGCATTCACAGTGGATAAAGGTCATCAATGCACCCTCACCCTATCACATCATATCCATGTGACGGTTCATAAACGAAGTACTCAAACTAGTAAGTTTTTGACCTCTACTTAGAGATTGGTGACAAATCTTACAGATGACATGAGTTGGGTGATCCTTTGCGATGTCAAAAAAGGCCCAGGCTAGGCATGGCTTAGAGCCCATGCGACCTGCATAGCCACTACGACTTCTGCTCAGAGGCAGAGTTGTGGCTTAGGATGCAGTTGTTGACATGCTTCCAGTACTCCGTCTCTGTCCAGGAAGGCGCAACCTAACCTCGTCAGTTGTAGCATCCTCCTCCACCTGCTCTGTTGACCTCATCGACTGGCTGACTGTGGGTTGACAGTAAGTGGGATCTCCAACCTCATCATCACCCTGTGTGTTCTCACTCCCCTCGTCCTCAGAGCCAACCACTTCCTGTCCTGACCGAATAGTAAAGTTGTCGTTCCAATCAGGTATCTGAGTCTCATCAGAACGAGAAGGACCTAGGTCTTTTTTCAACGTATCTAACTAACAATGTAACTATGTAGTATGTTCCTCATTGTCTCCACCAAGAGGAGTTACAGTTTGGGAATGAGGGTCTACATTATGCTCAGAACCTTCTCCACTGGGCCTGGATCCGACTCACAAAGCTTCTGGGCATCAGTGCACATCATTTCCTTGTCTGGACTCACTGCAGCTTTGGAGCAGACCTCTGATTCCCAGGCTATAGTGTGACTGAACAGCTCTGCAGACTCAACCATCTCTATTACCCATACTCAGCAGGGCGGGTGGAGAC
This sequence comes from Anomaloglossus baeobatrachus, assembly GCF_048569485.1. NCBI lineage: Eukaryota > Metazoa > Chordata > Amphibia > Anura > Aromobatidae > Anomaloglossus > Anomaloglossus baeobatrachus. Next base: position 82,604,541 of record NC_134354.1, on the reverse strand, counting down.
TTGAGAGCTGGTAGGAAGCAAGTGCGATTGGGGTGACACCACAGAGGAATGGAGTATTTGGGATATTGATTTTGAGGTGGAGGAGAGGCCACTTGATGGAGCACTTGAGATCCATTCAAGCACCTACTCTTTTGGTGCCTCATCTACATTTGGTAGCGATGGTCGTGTCCGTAACAAAGGGATCATATCAGATTGTCCACGGAAAGAAGTAGACATCTTACTTTGGCTGGAAGATGGTCTTTCTTCAGCAGATGTTGCCGTTGTTTTACCACCTACCCCACGGACACAAACTTTTTTTCCCTTTCCAACACACCTGTTCCCCTTTCCACCAGCATCTGGCCTTTTTCCACTCATTTTGTAGATGACCAAATTTGCAACTCTGCAGGGACACCCTCAACGTCATCTCAGCACAGCAGCCAGCCCTCGGTCCCTCAGATGTGAACAAGTAAAAGACCATTTCCTCCTAGCCATGACAAAGCTGTGAGATTCATTCTGTGCACCACTGGTGTTTATTGGAAAAGCCAATCTAAGATTGTGTAACAGGCGCTTCTGCTATTACTGCTGCATACGTGCGTCCTTTTCTATGGCAGGAGTTATGTCGCCAAATTTTGTCTTGTACCGGGGATCTAAGAGTGTGGCAACCCAGTAGTCAGCATTACTTCGAATTCTGATAATCCGAGGGTCATGTTGTAGGTAGTGCAGCAAAAAGGCGCTCATGTGTCTTGCGCATCCAGGAGGAATAAGTCCTTGCTGTGTTGTTGGTGGCGAGGTGAGAATCATGCTTCCTTCCTCTGCCCTCTCCTTCCAACCTCGCACAACAGAAATGTGATCAAGGTGTCCCTCATCTGCTGTGTCTTCCATGCCCATCGCCAGTTCGTCATCCATTTCTTCCTGGGCTCCTGCACATGCCTCAACAGTTTGGCTGTTACTATGCGCCCTTGTCCCTCTCCCCCACTGTGGCATGCCTGATGCCTTGGTGCTAATGACCATCTGGATCTTGGAGATCTTGTTATCCCTTTCTCATATCACTCCTCCTGTACTTCCTCCCCTTCCTCTTGTCCCACCACCTGACTCCGAATACTGTTTATAGTGTGCTCCAGCATGTAGATGACCGGAATTGTCATGCTGATAATGGCATCTTCAGCGCTAAACATCTTCGTCGACATTTCGAAACTGTGCAGAAGGATGCATAGGTCCTCGATCTGAGACCACTCCAGCAGCGGGATCTGCCCCACCTCTGGATCTCGTTGGCCCAGGCTATACGTCATAACGTATTGCTGCAGGGCTCGTCGGTGCTGCCACAGTTGCTGCAACATGTGCAGATTTGAATTCCTGCGTGTCGGCACATCGCATTTCAGCCAGTGAACCGGCAGGCTGAAAGACTTCTGGAGAGATGCAAGTAGTTGAGCTGCGGGGTGTGACTGGCGGAAGTGAGCACATAGCGAACATGCCCTCTGCAGAAGCCCATGTAGGCCGGGATAGTGATTTAAAAATTGCTGTACAACCAGGTTCAACACGTGAGCCATACAAGGCCCGTGTTTCACATTGCCCCGGCGAAGGGCCGCACCCAGATTTGCAGCATTGTCGCACACGGCTGTTACATCACCACCGGAGTCCACTCCAGCGACTTCTAGTCTGATCGCCAGGCGACGCCGTGCTCCTGCCGTGGATAGTACTGGTGATGGGAGAGGAGTCGATGCCAGCGGCGCCGGTGGGCGCAGGCACCGCTCATCCACTGGGCTGGGTTTCCTTGAGATCTGCAGTACCACTGGCTGACTGTAAGTGGCAGGTGTCTCCCAGCTGAAGTACTGAAATCCAGCTGCAACCTATGGGAAGACACAACACCCTTTTTAATGCCTCTCCTGGCTGCTGACAACTGCCAGAGATAGTTCTGAACTTGTGGTTCCTTTTCCGCCCTGTTTTGTTTTGTGATTTTGTGTGCTGACTATCGCTTGTTTCCTGACTACGTCTCCTGCCTGCTGTTTATGTACCTCACTGCCCGATCCGGATTTCACCACCGCTTGTTTCCTGACTACGTCTCCTGCCTGCTGTTTATGTACCTCGTTGCCTGATCCGTTTTTCATCACAGCTTGTTTTCTGCTTACGTCCTTGCCTGCTGATCCTGTTCCACAATTCCTGGTTTGACGCTGCCTGACTACTACTCTCTTGGACTGCAGCCTTCCACAGGTAGTGATCACCTTGGGCCCTGTGTAATTTCAAATCCCTGTATAGAGGTTAAAGGGTTTCAGGGTTTTAGGGGTCCTGCTTGGTGAGTGGCTTCCCTCTAGCCTATCCTTTACAGGCTGTCTGAGTCTGTGGATCCAGGCAGGCGTTACACCGTGCCCTCTGCAGAAGCCTATCTAGGCCGGGATAGTGGTTTAAAAATTGCTGGACAACCAGGTTCAACACGTGAGCCATACAAGGCACATGTGTCACATTGCGCTGACGAAGGGCTGCACCCAGGTTTGCATCATTGTCGCACACGACCTTCCCTGGCTGCAGGTTGAGTGGAGACAACCATTGATGAAACTCAGTCTCCAGAGCTGACCACAACTCCTCAGCGGCGTGACTCACATTTTCCATACATTTCAAAGTAAAGAGTCGACCGCCTGATGCCGTTGAGCTCTGCTGCCAGCATAGTAAGGAGGCGTGCGGGATTCCTTGTGCACAGTTACAACGCAGGTGGCCTTACTAGACAGGCTTTGGGTGGAGGTGGAGGACCGAGATGAAGTGGAGGAGGCAGAAGCAGTGGAGGAACTGCAACATACAGAGGATTGATGCACAACTCGTCGGGACGGCAAGATTTGTACAGCGGACCCTTCTCCATCTCTCACCATAGTTACCCAGTGCCCAGTCAGCGAAATGTAACGCCCCTGTCCATGCTTACTGGTCCAAGTATCTGTGGTGAAATTCACCCTGTCACGCATAGAGTTTCTCAAGGAAGCGGTGATGTTGTGTGCGACTGTAAGGGGGTGTAAGGCTCGGTCACCCCGAACCTGTGTTTATGGTGTATATGTAAAATGTGTAATATGTAAACTCCATGTTATAGTGTAATGTTATATGTAAAGTCTATGTTATAGTGTAATATGCAAACTCCATGTTATAGTGTAATGTAATATGTAAAGTCTATTTTATAGTGTAATGTAATATCTAAAGTCCATGTTATAGTGTAATGTAATGTATTCAAATGGCCACTAGGTGGCCACAGTGTGTGGGCTGTTTTCCTGATGATCCCGAACAGTGAGTGGGTGGAGTCTAGTTTGAAAAAGAGCGGTTAGAAATCAGTTGGTGAGGAAGGTCCCTGAGGAGAAGTACACTGCGTCTGTGAGAGGCGTAGTGAAGAAAAAGCCCAGTAAAATTAATTTGGTGTGGCCTTCTGGACAGAAAGCCACGGACCCACTTGGGGGGAGGGGCGACATGACCAAGGGGGAGGTAGGGAGTGATGGGTTAATAGGGACAGTGGTATATGCCTAATATGGCTTTGGGGGATGGTTTTAGCCGGGGAGGAAGAGGAGGAGCAGGGAAAGGGTTAGCTGGGAGAGGAAGGAGTTACCTCCTCTTCTGTTTCCGGACGCCGAACGATCTGCACGTGCACCTCCATGGCAGATCTTCAGGAGCTCCAGCGTCTGATTCAGGCAGCGGTCGCAGCGCACGGGCCCCTGGCAGTGCAGACCCACATCAGGGCTGCCGGGGTTAACCCGTCGGCGCTTGCCCCTCGTCCCCCCAGCAGCGGCGGGCGCCAGTCGCGGCCCCCCCCGCAGGTATTCCCCGGGCGCGGGGGGGGGCGAGGAGGAGATGTAAGAGCCCCTCCAGGGACCCTCCGCAGAGTGCAGCGCAGCAGCAGCGTCTGGCTGCTGCAGAGGCCGGCGGGAGGAATCTTCGTTCCAGCCGCGGCGGTCGGGAGGTGGGAGTGGCCAGCACGGGGCCTGCTTCCGGTCCCGGCCTCCGGGCTGGAGTTACTGAGACTGCAGCGGCTCCAGGCCGGGAGCGCGCTCGGCGCAGGAGAGAGGCCAGCAGATCCCCCTGCAGTCGGCGGGGGGACCGCGGGGCTGCACGTGGCGGTAGGTCCGGCGCCGGGGGGGGGGTCTGCGGTGCCTGACCCCGGTGCGGCTGAGAGAAGAAGTGACGGCGGGAGCCCTGCGGCAACCGCCGGGTCACTCAGTACCGCTGTGCAGCCCCCGGATGTGGCAGTCTCCCGTGGGAGCGGGAGGACTCGGCGGATGGAGGCCTGCAATAGCCCAGGAGGGCCAGAGGCGACGACGGCTGAGATCCGGAGCCGGGCGTCTGGTCGTCCGCGCCCAGAGGCCCCTTGCAGTCGGCAGGGGGGCGGGCGCAAGAGGTCGAGGCCCGGGGTGCCGGCGCGGGGGACAGGACGGTCTCCTGGGTTGTCACCCCGGGGCAAGAGATGGAGCGGGGATGACTCTGCCCACGCGGCGGCCCTGTCTGGCGGCCGTGGTGGGGGGGGTGCTGCGGCGGCGCCCCCCGGATGTCGGATGGAAGATGAGGCCAGCGGCGAGGAGGGGGAAGAGGCTTTCGGTTCGGAGGAGTCGGATGGACGACAGACGGAGGACAGCGAGGCGGCGGTCTCGGGAGACGCCGAGCGGCGGTCGGGTGAGACGGCCGCGGAGGCGGCAGGGGCTGCGCTGGCGGGGGGCTTCGGGGGGGGGGCGGCTGCGGCTACGGCAGCGCCCGCTGGTTTCGCAGTGTGGAGTCAATTGTTGGGGCTGTTGCAGGGGCTGGCGGCGGCTTCGGGAGCGGGGGGGGAGGGGGCCCAGGCGCCGGTGGCGGCGTGGGTGGGTGCAGCCGGTTTAGGGGCCTCGGCGGCGACGGGGGGTGACGGAGCGGGTGCGAGTAGAGGGGGGGGCGAAGGGGGGAGTGAGACGGGGGGGGGAAAGGAGAAGGAAAAGGAGAAGGAAAAGGAGAAGGAAAAGGAGAAGGAGGATGAGGTGGTGCGCTTAGATGATAGGGCTAAAAGCGAAGTTTATGTTTGTTTTGAGGGCCCGCTGGGGGCCCATTTAAAGAAGGAGGTGCGGGAAAAAATTTGGAAAGGGGAATATGTGGAGATATTTTCTCTGCTTCCCCTGGAGAAATTTAATTTGGATAGGGTTAAGCCGAGTGATTCCAAAAAGGAGAAGGACGAGGAGGAAAAGCGCCGTTATAGGCTTATTCCTCGGACTTTTGCCAACTGGCTACAGGCATTTGCGATTTTGGCGAGCGTGGTCGGGGAGAAGGAGCCGGAGCATTGTTCGGCTTTGTTCGGCTACATGGATGCGATAGGGGAGGCTTATCGAGTTTATGGCGGACTGGCGTGGCTGCGCTACGACGAGCAATTTAGGCAGCGGAAGGCATTGCGGCCAGATATGCGTTGGGACCATAAGGATATTTCCTTATGGATGCGATTGATGTCGGCACCGGCTCAGCCCTTTCGGGGGGGCGCCGGGGGTTCGGGGGGGGCCGGGTCCCCGGCAAGTTTCAAGAAAGGTTTGTGTTGGCAGTACAATGAAGGGCAGTGCAGGTTTGGAGCGGCGTGCCGTTTTAAGCATGAATGCTCCGGATGTGGGGGGGGACATAGCTTGTCCAAATGTTTTAAAAAAGGAAAAGGAAAGGCTGGTGATGGGGCTGGTAAGAGGGACGACGCCGGTGAAGGTAGAAGTGATGGTTCCGTTTTTAAATAGGTATCCGGACAAGGAGGCGGCGGCGTTGTTAAGTTCTGGTTTTTCGGATGGTTTTCATATTCCGTCGGTTGTTAATGCATCGGTTCCGCCGTATCGTAATTTGCGTTCCGCTCGGGATCACCCGGAAGTGGTGGATGAGAAGCTGGAAAGGGAGGTGGCTTTGGGCAGGATGGGCGGCCCTTATGTCGCCCCGCCGTGCGGGAATTTGGTGGTGTCACCGTTGGGGGTGGTACCAAAGAAGGAGCGGAATAAATTTCGGCTGATTCATCATTTGTCTTACCCGGAAGGGTTATCGGTGAATGATGGCATTGCGCCGGAGTTGTCGGCGGTATATTATGTGTCGTTCGATAAGGCGTTGGACCTGGTTAGGGCGGCGGGGCGGGGTGCATTGATGGCAAAGGCGGATGTGGAAGCAGCGTTTCGGTTGTTACCGGTTCATCCAGATAGTCAGCATTTGTTGGGTTGCTGGTGGGATGGCAGTTATTATGTTGATCGTTGTTTGCCAATGGGCTGTTCCATTTCGTGTTCGTACTTTGAGGCATTTAGTTCGTTTGTTGAGTGGGTGGTTCGGGACGTGTCCGGGCTTACGTCCATCATTCATTACTTGGATGATTTCCTGTGTGTCGGGCCGGCGGGTTCGATGGTTTGTGCGGGTTTGCTATTTGCGTTGCAAAAAGTTGCGGCCAGTTTCGGGATTCCTTTGGCGCCGGATAAGACGGAAGGCCCGGCGCCGGTGATGTGTTTTCTGGGAATTGAAATTGACACCATTGCTATGGAATGCAGGTTGCCGGCGGAGAAGGTCCGTGATTTGAGGTCCGCAGTGTCAGGGGTAAAAGCGGCGAAGAAGGTGCGGCTTAAGGCGGTGCAGTCTTTGCTTGGAAAATTGAATTTTGCTTGCAGAATTGTGCCAATGGGGAGAGTGTTTGCGAGGCGTTTGGCGACGGCGACGGCCGGGGTACGGTTGCCGGCGCATTTTGTGCGGATCACAAAGGCGATCAGGGACGATTTGGAAGTATGGGATCAATTTTTGCAGCATTTCAACGGCCGGACGCTGGTGATGGAGAGGGTGGCGTCTAACGGGGCGTTGCAGCTGTTTACGGATGCGGCGGGGTCGGCCGGGTTTGGGGCTGTCTTCAGAGGTCATTGGTGTGTCGGGCAGTGGCCACAGGCGTGGCGGGAGAGCGGCTTGGTTAGGAATTTGGCTCTGTTAGAGCTATTCCCCATTGTAGTGGCAGTGGAGCTATGGGGGTCGCACTTTGCCGGAAGGAAAGTGTGTTTTCATTGTGATAACCAGGCGGTGGTGCACGCGATTAACAACTTGTCTGCTAAGTCGGAGCCGGTGGTGGTGTATTTGCGGCATTTAGTGTTGAGATGTCTGCAGTTGAATGTGCAGGTAGTGGCAAGGCACGTTCCGGGTGTTGACAACGAGGTGGCTGATGCTTTGTCTCGTTTTCAGTTCAGCAGGTTTCGGGCGCTGTTGCCGTGGGCGGACGAAGTTGGAGTGGAGTGCCCCGAGGATTTGTGGCATCTGGTGAGGCGGTGATCTCAGACTTGATTCGGAACTCGGTGACCGAGGTGACTTGGTGCCGGTATGCTAAGGTGTGGGCTGAATGGGAGGAGTTGTTGCGTCTGATGTTTGGTGGGGAAAGCGTGGATTACTTGGTGGCTTTGTTGTCATTGGTGAGTACGGATTTTTCAGCCGGGCGATCGGCATCGGCTGTGGCACATCGGGTGTCGGCAGTGGCATTTTGGTTAAAAATGAGAGGGGAGCGTGATGTTTCACAGGATTTTCGGGTTCGTCAGGCTTTGCGGGGCTTTCGCCGTGGCGTACGGGAGAGGGACAAGAGGCGCCCTGTATCGTTTGGTTTGTTGAGACGGATGGTGGGTGGCCTGAGCGGCATTTGTGAGTCTGTGTACGAGACGGTTCTATTTACAACGGCTTTCGGTCTCGCTTTTTATGGGGCGTTCCGGATAGGCGAGCTGGTGAGCCCGTCCAGGGTGACGGGTGGTGGTTTGATGTTTGAGGACGTGCAAGTGAGCAGTAGTCAGGTGGAGTGCCGGATTCGCCGGTCAAAAATGGATCAGCTGGGCCGTGGTAGATTGGTGGTGTTATATGCGGTTCCAGGAGAGGAATTGTGCCCTGTGCGTTTAGTCGAGAGATTTATGGCCGTGAGGGGAGGCTTACCTGGCCCGTTGTTGCGGCATTTGAATGGGTCGTTTTTGTCGAGGTTTCAGTTTGTGGCGGTGCTGCGGCTAAGTCTACGTAACGCGGGGGAGCGCCCGGAGGAATTCGGGTCGCATTCATTCCGAATTGGTGCAGCAACGGAGGCAGCCCGTTGGGGGCTTGGAGATGAGGTGGTAAAGCGTATTGGTAGATGGGAATCTTCTTGTTTTCGGCGGTATGTGAGACCGCAGTTGTTGTAGCATCATGGGACTTTGGTTACGTGCGGAAGGTTTGAGGAAAGGGGTGTTTTTTGATGTGTTGGTGGTTGTGCTGTTATTGGTTTTGATATTTTCGTTTTTGTTTTATTTGTTATAGGGAAGTGCCTGATCTGGATCTTGGGGCACTCCTTCGTATTTTGGGGTGCCCGTCGGGCGGAGGTCCGCCCGAATGGTCGACAGCTGGGTTTGGATCGTGCGCAGGCGACTGTTCGATGGATCGGAGTTCGGGGCATGGAGTGGGGCAGGGTGGTCCCGGAATTTCGTTTCCATTGTAAAGTTGAGCGGCCCCCGGATGTGCTGGTATTGCATGTGGGGGGTAATGATCTTGGTGCCAGGGCGTCGCGGGATTTGATCCGAGACATAAAGATTGATTTACTGCAGTTGTGGAAGCGGTATCCTGGTTTGCTGGTCGTATGGTCTGACATAGTGACCAGGTTGGCATGGAGAGGGGCTCGGTCGGTGGAGAAGGTTAATAAGGCCAGGGCCCAGGTGAATAGGGTAGTGGCTAGGTTTGTGACCAGGAATGGTGGGATTGTGGTACGGCACAGGGATTTGGAGCCGGCTGATTGGCGATTTCGGAGGGGTGATGGTGTGCACCTCAACGAGGTCGGTCTGGATTTATGGGCGTTGGGTCTGCAGGATGGTGTGGAGCGTGCTTTTGGTGTGTGGCGGGTCCAGGCCACGTAAGGTGTCACGTGGTCTGTCCTGTGGCGGTGGGGGTAGGTCTGGTCCAGAGGTTTGGAAGTGATTGGTGGCTGGACCGGGAGTCATTGTCTTGGTATGGTGGCTCTCGGTTTCCGGGATGTGGCAGGCACGGGGTTCTGCCAAAGTGTGGGGGTCAATCCGTGGGTGATTGGCACCTCGTCTCTGGGTCGGTGTGTTGCGGCCGGGGACAGGGGGAGTAGTAGTAGTGGACTGGGCCTACCCCGGGGGGTATTGTAAATGTTATTGTCTATTGTTACCGTTATGTGGTTGTTTTGGGTCGCCCGTTGGACGGCGTCCCTAAGGTACTAGTCTGTAAAACAATAGGCAATAAAAAGGCTGCTGTGGCCATTTGAACCAAGTCGCATGCAGTCCGTGTGTTTATTTTTAGAGGATAAGGGGGTTTGGTTACACAGACATCATGACCGGAGAATCCTCCCTCAGCTGGTCAAGAAAGCCACGGACCCACTTGGGGGGAGGGGCGACATGACCAAGGGGGAGGTAGGGAGTGATGGGTTAATAGGGACAGTGGTATATGCCTAATATGGCTTTGGGGGATGGTTTTAGCCGGGGAGGAAGAGGAGGAGCAGGGAAAGGGTTAGCTGGGAGAGGAAGGAGTTACCTCCTCTTCTGTTTCCGGACGCCGAACGATCCCCGCCCACCCTCCCTTTGTGTTGTCATGTGGGAGATGTTTTTGGGTAGTTGGGATACCTTTTGTCACAGTAGCGGTGGGGGTAGGTCTGGTCCAGAGGTTTGGAAGTGATTGGTGGCTGGACCGGGAGTCATTGTCTTGGTATGGTGGCTCTCGGTTTCCGGGATGTGGCAGGCACGGGGTTCTGCCAAAGTGTGGGGGTCAATCCGTGGGTGATTGGCACCTCGTCTCTGGGTCGGTGTGTTGCGGCCGGGGACAGGGGGAGTAGTAGTAGTGGACTGGGCCTACCCCGGGGGGTATTGTAAATGTTATTGTCTATTGTTACCGTTATGTGGTTGTTTTGGGTCGCCCGTTGGACGGCGTCCCTAAGGTACTAGTCTGTAAAACAATAGGCAATAAAAAGGCTGCTGTGGCCATTTGAACCAAGTCGCATGCAGTCCGTGTGTTTATTTTTAGAGGATAAGGGGGTTTGGTTACACAGACATCATGACCGGAGAATCCTCCCTCAGCTGGTCATGAATCCAGTTATTTTTTCGGACACAAAAAGCAGTCCGGAAAAAGGGTGTCTATTCCCTGGTGAGATCTTACAAGTCCTTCAGTGAAAAAAGAGTCAGTGGGCCTCTAGAGGGAAGAGTGGTCCTGACTGACTGAAAAAACGGTTGAGTCTACCGTGGCTAGTATAATTGGGTACCCCAATGTGAGCCCGAACACCAGAGAAACAGTCAGCTGGATGATATGTAAAGAAAAATGAAATTTTGTGGGGAAGAAAAAGATATTCCCTGTAACGTTCAAGCAATGTGCCCGCCTAAGGCGAGAAAAAGGAATGTATATAAGTTGACAAATAAAGAAATTTAGTTAATAGATCCTGTGACTGTGTCTGTGATGCCTGAAGAGAAAATGCGCTTAATACTGAATTGCACTGGAGTGGCGGTTGGGGCGCAGAGGAAGAGTACTGGGCTGCGCAACAGCCCGAGCAGTATCTGCCACGACTACAATGGCCCTCGGTCACCCCTCTAACACGACATGCGGGTGTAGCGCAGGACACCTTTCTTGGAGAAGTAGATGTGACTGTACATCTGGTACTGGGGCACTGCGATGGGCATAAGGTCTCGAATATCCTCTGTGTCCACCAGGCGGAAAGGCATCATTTCTGTAGCCAACAGCTTGCAGATGCTGAAAGTCAACCTCTTAGGCATGTCATGCCCTTCTAAAATAATGTAAAACACAGCAAGGGGACTCCAACAAGAGTCTCCATTTTTTAAAAAAATTTGGCCACAAACATCACTTAAGTGGCATCAATAGTCCCACAGTTGCAAACTTAAAATGTTGATTTGCATGAAGCACAATCAAAAATACACAAGCCTTTACTCTCCCCAGGATGGCACAAAGATAGAAAAGTCCTTGCGGAGCCATGATTTGCTCATCTTGAGGAACGTTAGTCTGTCCACATTGACACTGGACAGACGCGTGCGCTTATCTGCCAGCACACACCCAGCAGCACTGAATACACGCTCCGAGAGAACGCTGGCAGCTGGACACGACAAGATCCCCAAGGCATAAGTGGCGTGCTCAGGCCATTGTTCCAGATTGGAAGCCCAAAATGAGCAAGGCTCCAGTTGCACAGTCATGGCATCGATTTTCATTTGGAGATACTACTACATCTGTGTCTCCTCCTCCTTTTACTCGTCCAGCTCTTTTCTTTCAGCATGAGTATATGTACTTGTCACTTTTCCATGTGTTTGTGGTGTCTTGTGAGTTATTTGTCACCTTTTGGACACCTTAGAAGGTGTTTTCTATGTGTTTCTATGTGTTTGCCTGCCATTGTTTTCCATGGGGTTCGACGGTGTTCGACGAACGTTCATCGAACGTTCGACGAACACACCCGCCATTTAACGAACCGAACCAAACTCGAACACTAGGGTGGTGGCTCATCTTTAATGTCTATATGTCCTAGCGTGACCTATGTATAGAAATTGACCTGATGAGACAATACCTTCAATTTGCAGATTTTTTTGCTTATGACTCTGGCTTTTAATCCTTCAGTATCTCTGTGGTATTTACTGCACGTATTACTTTCTTTTGTTAGGCAAAATTTACAGAACAATAACACAATATTCAGCAAATCTGAGACTAACCGTGACTTTTAGTAGTGACTTTTTAATGAACTCTCCTGCTACTTTGGCTCTGCAGCAGAATTTCCTATATTTATCTTTAAACTTCTAAGGCAAACATCACATTTTTGCATATGGGGTAATATTTTTACATAGTCATTAACTTCAGCACATCACAGACTATACAGAAAGCTTATTCGGCTTTCTTTGTCAGATAACAAGGATGGAGTATAGATGATTTATGCAGATGGTGACTGCATATTAATGTGTTTCATAAAGTGAGTTTATTTAAAAAGAGTATTCCAGACATAATAAGTGGAGGCACCTCTCTAGGATATGCTGTAATTTGCTGCGGTCCAGTGCCAGGAGCTGTCCAGGTGCTCAAGCAATGAACTCAGCTATCTGCAGCAGTCCCAAAGACAATATATGGGGTAGAGTTGCAAAGGCTTCACCACCACCTCTCCAACCTGTGCAGGCTCCACAAAGCTCAATTCACAAAATCAGTGAAACCCCCAGTGATCAATAAGTCATCCCCATCCTATAGGCAGAGACTATAAGAAATTACAGTGTATACTGGTAAAAACACTTTGATGTTAAAAGCAATATCAAATATAACATTTTACCAGTGGCTTGGTATAACAAAAATAAATAAATGAAGCTATACTACCTTTCCAGCATCAACATAGGCCATTCTGATCAGCGTTTAACCTGGAAGGAAGTCATAACTGATTATAGCAGCAGGACCACTGGGACCTGTGATTTGCAGGTGTGTTAGGCCCTGTGCACGTCCTGCGATTTTTCACGAGTTTTTGAAAAAATCTGCATCAAAATCTGCATCCCTCTCCTGAGGCCAGCAAATTCTATGGGTTTTTTTGAGTAGCTATGCACTTTGTGCGGTTTTTTTTACATGCAGTTTTGGTGCAGATTTTGATGCAGAAAAATTCTGCAGCATGTCAATTCTTGGTCCAGTTTAGCAGTGTTTTTCACCCACTGAATGCAATGTAATGTTGAAAAAGTGCTGCAAAACACACTGTTCCAGTTTCTCTCTCTCCATTCTCTCTCTCTTTTTTCTCTTCTCTCTCTTTCCCTCTCTTTCCTCACTCTCTCTCATTCCTCTCTCTCTTTTCTCTCATCTCTCTGTCTCTTTCCTCTCTCCTTCCTCTCTTCTCTCTCCTCTCTCTCTCTCTTTCCTCTCTCTTTCTCTCTCTTTCCTCTCTCTTCTTCTCTCTTTCTCCTTCCTCTCTCTCTCTCATTCCTATCTTCCTCCTCCCTCCCAGACACTTTCCCTCCTCTCTAGTCTCTCTCTTCTCTCTCTCTCCTTCCTCTCTCCTTCCTCTCTCTTCTCTTTCCTCTACCTTCTCTCTAGTCTCTCTCCTCTCTCTCCTTCCTCTCTCTCTTCTCTCTTCCCTCTCCTCCCTCCCTCTCTCTCCTTCCTCTCTCTCTTCTCTTTCCTCTCTCTCTTCCCTCTAGTCTTTCTCTTCTCTCTCTCCTCTCTCTCTCTCTTCTCTCCTCCCACCTTCCTCTCTCTCTTTTCGCTTTCCTCTCTCTTCTCTCTCCTCCCTATCTTCTCTCTCTTTCTCTCTCTCTTCTCTCTCCTCCCTCCCTCTATCTCTCTACTTCCTCTCTCTCTCTTCTCTTTTCTCTCTCTCTTCTTTCTCTCTTCTCTGTCCTCTCTCTCTTGTCTCTCTCCTTTACTCTCCTTTCTCTCTTCTTTCTCTCTCCTCCCTCCCTCTCTCTCTCCTACCTCTCTCTCTTTCTCTCTCTCCTTCCTCTCTCTCTTTCTCTCCTTCCTCTCTCCCTCAAATCAAATCAAATAGGCTTTGTTGGCAGTACCAAAATACAATTACTGTTGCCAAAGCAAGAAAAAGAAGTGTGACAGGGGGAGTAGGTTAGGGTTGTGAGGATGGGGTGGTGGGTCCACAATTTGGGGAATGATGGTCCATTTGGAGGTCTTTAGTACCCCTCAGCTTATGACATGAGGTAAAATATCGGGCGTCGATCTCCACCATTGATTCTTCTTCCCCAGTAGGATGCAGAGTTTCCTTTCCTCGTCCATGGATGGAAAGTCCGGGGTATGAGTGGTAAGTTTCTGGAAGTGGAGGCCCTAACTGCTGAGTATTTGTTACAGTGCAGCAGGAAATGCGCCTCATCCTCCAGAAACCCCTGCTGGCAGTGCACAGTCTGTTCTCCCGCGGCTTGTATGTCTGTCAGTGCCGCCCTGTTTCCACCTCTAGTCTGTGGGCACTCTCTTTTCTCTCATCTCACTCCTCTCTCTTTCCGTCCTCTCTCTCTTCTCCCTCCTCTCTCCCACTTTCCCTCTGTCTCTCTCTCTTCTTTCTCATCTCTCTCCTCTCTCTCCTTCCTCTCTCTTCTCCCTCCCCTCTCTCTCTCTTTTCTCTCTCTCTTCTTTCTCCTCTCTCACATTCTCTCTCTTCTATCCCGTCTCTCTTCTGTCTCTACTTTTCCTCTCTCACTCTCCCTCTCTTTTTTTATAAAAAAAAGTTCTGTCTTTGCTGCCAAAAAAAACGCATCAAAAACCGCACCCAAAATGCACAAAAAAACTAGACTTGGTTTTTGATGCAGTTTTTTTGCCACAACGTGTAGATTTGCTGTTGAAATTTTCTGCACCAAATCTGCAGCATGTGCACATAGCCTTAAGGTGAATTCAGAAGCATGTCATTGCTGACATCAATGATGATGCGCCGCTGAAGTCACCTACATACGACAGCCAATCACAGGTTCCAGCGGTCCTACTGCCGCTTTGAATGATGAAACTTCCTTCCAGTGTAAAGGCTATAATCAGGATGGCCTATGCTATTAAGAGGTGATGAGAATATGGCTTTCTTTGTTATTTTTAAATATACCAAGTTGCTGTTAACATTTTAATTTTGCCCAGACAGCCCCTTTAACTTCAGTCTGATTGTTTTATGGAGGATTTCTCTTTAAATTTTAAGGCAATTGACCTATCAATGATCATCAAGATACCTTCCTCTCTATCAACACAGGTAAAGTAGGATTCCCCTTGCCACTTACACTATAACGATTCGACTTGACATATGCAGTTTTGCAAACTTAGTAACAAATGAAATAAATTCAAAATTTGACTTTAAAATCTCGTTCATATCATGTATAGCAAATCTCTGGGGCATAGGGACTGAAGGTTTTATTTATACTAACTGCTCTTTTTTAGTGAACGTTATTGTTGTTATAGGCAGCATAGAGATATCATTTACTATGAGCCCATTGTGAGAAAAGCGGAATATAAATGTTTCTTGTTGTAATTTTTGTACAAGAACCTACAGGGACTTAAATATCCACCTGCTATGTAAGGAGATAGCATTGTCCAAAATGTCAAATAGCAGGTAGGAAGCCGTGCACTGTCTATCTATCTATCTATCTATCTATCTATCTATCTATCTATCTATCATCTATCTACTAAAATGTGAACAGGTGCAAGCAGCAATGTCTGCTTTATATATATATATATATATATATATATATATATATATATATATATATATATATATATATATATATATATATATATATATATATATATATATATATATATATATATATATATATATTTGAAACGCATATATGCAAATATATGTATTATTTTACGTTGCAATATTGCCAAATAGACTATGCTTTGAGGAACTTTTTGTAAGCATTGGTCAATCTTGTGTGACCACAAGAAAAGTCTGGGCAGCTTAATGGGATCCAAACCTGATTTTTATCAAACATATCTCTTTTTGGGCCAAAAATCTACAAATTTAAAGGGCAGATAATAACCAGTGCTAATTAAAAACAGCTTTAGTGTAATGGGAGGCGTTCATCCAAATATGGAGGCAGTCACTGTTATGGATGTGTCACGGAGGTATTACGGCTGGCTGGCAATCAAGTGGCAGCAAGTGCCAACAAGATCACAGAGATTAGCGGCACATAATGTTATCTGACAGTCCCCTGTTTCTGCAGTCAGCGGACTCTGTGACCCAGGGGAACTGTCAGTTTCTCATCTGAGTTGCTTACCTCTGACTTTCTTTATTAACCTCACCCTGGGCTGGTTTGGGTGTGGTTTATAGTTATTCCTTACTGAGGTCTGCAGTGGTCATCTCCTGTTGCTCCAGAGACTTCTGTGGTGGCTGCCTAAACCTCAGATAAATGTTGATTTTACTATCTACTTGGGTTCTGGTGATTGTAGTGGTGCTCCCACTGCATTGTTTCCTTGTGTCTTCCTTTAGTGTTAGTGGAGTTGACTTAGCGCTCATACCCTCCATCCTTACCTAGGGCCCATTTGCCAGGGAAAGACAGGGCCCCAGGTACCAGCTCGGCAACAGGTGTGAACCTGTATAGAGTAATTGAGGGCAGTCAGGGTGAGCTGCAGGCTGTTGTCAGGGATCACCATTTCCCCCTTTCTTTAGCTAAATATTCCTTCCCACTTCCTCTGTGTTGCCATGTGGCTAATATAGCTCCAATCCTATGCTGTGATACGGTAGTCACCACCTTCAATATAATACTACCAAAAAAACAAACAAAATCTGACCAATACTTCTTAACAGAGTAAAGCAAGTGTGAAAAGCTATGAATACTGTGCTCCTCGCATTAGTCTTAGGTTGTTTTCATTTACTGCTTGATCCAACCTGAGCTATAAATTTGTATGCTGGTGGGTATACATTGGCAAATTTGTGCTCTAAGTACTTACAGTTTGTAACTATAGTCTCTTTATATTACTGACATTATCCCAGGATGTACATTCAGTTAAAATGTAATGTGGTACAGAAAAACACCATCTTCCTGCAGCGCAATAGTTAAAACAGATGCCTGCCTCTGGGGTACATATAAGGTCCAGGATGGCATACATAAGGGCGACATATGGAGACCAAGAGGGGGGATATCTGGAAAATATATGACTACCAGGATTGGGGACATATGGTGAACAGGATAAGGGCATAGAAGGACCGAGATGGGGACCAGGATGGAGGACATATGGGGACAGAGATGAGGGACATATGGGGATAAGGATGGGGTTATATGAGGACCAGGATGGAGGATATAGAGGAACCAGAAAGGAGAACATATTGGGACCAGGATGTGGGACATATAGAAATCATAATGGGGGACATATGAGGACCAGGATGGGTTACATATGAGACCAGGATGAAGGACACATGGAGACCAGGATGGAGGACCTATGAGGACATATATGAAAAAGAATGAAGGATATATGGAGATCAGGATGGGGGTACATATAATGAGCCAGATGGTGCACATATAGGGACCAGGATGGAGGACATATGGGGATCAGGATGGAAGAAGTGACAAAGGTAAAAAGAACGGTGAAGATGAATAACTTCAACTAAAGACATGACATGTAAGTCACTGTACTACCAGCACACTTAAACTATATAGTATATACAAAGCTCCTGTGTATAATGTAATCACTGTATTTTCAGTACACTGACACTATGTACAAAGCTTCTGTGTGTAATATCAGTGGTGATCACTGTATTACATGTACACTAAGTAACATGAATAGAATGAACCTATTCACCACAATCAATATACAGATGATTCCAGAGCACGGAAAGGAGTCTTTGCTAGAACGCAGTAGAAATAGCAAGACAATTCGAGCTCCACCTAATAAAACTTGTCTTTTATTGATGAATCAATTCAAATTCAAAAGTGAAAGATAAAACATGAATCAAATTGACTCTATAGTCAGAAAGCCGACAGAGCGGCTGGGCAAGCAACGCGTTTTTAGTGTAATTCACTCTTAATCGTGAGCTCCTGTTTATAATGTGGTTACTGTATTACCAGTACACTGACACTATAAAAAGAACGCCTATGTAAACTGTTGCCTGCATACTGACAATATATAGGGATCCTTTATATAATGTCATTGATGATCCCTGTTTTACCTGTACAATTACACTACATACAGAGCTACTGTGTATAATGTCACCCGAGATAATGTATTATTAGGTGTACAGTATACACTATATCATATATGCAGAGCTCCTGTGTATAAAGGCAATAATGGTAATATTAGTGTCATTAATATTGTTATTTGTATTAATGATTAGTATTGTTGGTATTTGGTTACTATGTGGTGGTAATATGTTGTCTGGTCATGTTGTGGTGGTATTTGCCCCTTCTATGTGGCATTTTTTGGTCACTACATGGTGATATCATATAGTCTGTCATGGTGGGAAGGTGTTTTTCCCTAGTATGGTATTATTCGGTGACTATTGAGTAGTAATATGTGGTCTAGTTATAATGTGGTGGTTTATTTCACTTGAAAAATGAAAAAAAAAATGTAGCTCACCACTGATGGAGACCCAGTTGTTATGATCCGGAACCATGGAAGACCACCACAAATCATTTGTAAAAGGTGACAAGAGCATTGGCAACTAATCTGGCCGGCATCCCCTTACTAACCATCAACACTAGAAGTAGCCGAGGGGTGAACTAACATCCTGTGCACCGCGATCCCAGCCGGAGAACTAGCTATCCTAAAGGAAGGAAAGATGAATAACTCTCTGCCTCAGAAATAGATAAAGAATAGCAAGCCCCCCACATTCAAAGACTGCGGTGATATAGGAAAACACAATACACAGATAGATGATAGGATTAGCAAAAGGTGAGGCCCCCACTGACTAAAATAGGAAAGGACAGGAAAGGGGCTGATGGTGGCCAGAGAAAAACCCTGCAAAATTCCAAATTCCTGATAGTACAAAAAGGCCCTCAGATCGCACGATCTGCACTCTGTCCTATACCAGGCGCTCTTGTTATACCAATTAACAGAAAACAAGAATCATTACAAATTCAAAAAGCCACAAACACATGGACTTAAAGGAGCTATACTCCAAACATAACTGCAGGGAGTTTCCCAGCTAAGGAACTGAGAGGGAAAATCCCTGCAAGCAAATAAACTGAAAACAACCACAGCAAATGACAAACTCAGATAAGAGTAAAAGAACCAAACAACAAATAAAGAGCAAAGCACTTATCTGGGGTAGATGTGGTGTGGAGCAGAATTATGCAGGCTGATGAACAAAGAACAACTGACATCCGGCATAGCCTGCTAGCAGATCAGAAATTAAATAACCAGAGAGTTAGCAAAGGAAACGCCCATTGCTCAACACACCTGGTCTATGTCCAAACCATTCCTGGCCACAAGAGGGAGCCGCCCAGCAGCTAAAGCATAACTGACATTCACAACAGTACCCCCCTCTTAAGGAGGTGTCACCGAACCCTCACCAACGCCACCGAACCAACCTGTCCGCATGAATGTCAGAAGCCACAACCCAAGAGTTATCCTCCTGCCCATAACCCTTCCATTTCACGAAGCTGACGCCTACTGCGACGGGAATCCAGAATTTTTTCAACCTCATACTCCAGATCCCCTTGTACCAAAACAGGGTCAGGAGGCGCTGCTGCAGGAACTGTTGGCTCCACATGTTTCTTCAACAAGGACTTATGGAAGACTTTGTGAATCTTAAATGACACAGGCAGAGTCAAACGGAAAGATACAGGGTTGATAATCTCCGAAATCTTATAAGGTCCAATAAATCTGGGCTTAAATTTAGGAGATGGAACTCTCATAGGAATATTTTTAGAGGACAACCACACCATGTCCCCCACTTTAAACCGGGGACCAACAGTCCGACGCCGGTTGGCAAACTTTTGGGCAGTTTCTTGGGACTGAAACAATTTATCCACTACCTGCCCCCAAATCTGCTGCATTCTGTTTACCACCGAATCCACCCCTGGACAGTCAGACACCTCAAGCTGCCCCGAGAGGAACCTGGGGTGATATTCAAAATTGCAGAAAAAGGGGGATACCAATGTGGTAGAGCTAGCTCTATTGTTAAGGGCAAATTCAGCCAAAGGCAAAAACGAAACCCAGTCATCCTGATCCGCAGAAACAAAACACCGTAAATAGGTCTCCAGGGTCTGGTTAGCCCTTTCAGTCTGACCGTTGGTCTGAGGATGAAACGCCGAGGAGAAAGACAGCTGAACACCCAATTTGGAAATCCTCCAAAACCTGGATACAAACTGCACCCCTCTGTCAGAAACAATGTTTTTGGGAATACCATGCAAACGAACAACATGTTGGAAAAACAAAGGCACCAACTCTGATGAAGACGGCAACTTAGATAGGGGACCAAGTGGACCATCTTGGAGAATCTATCAGAGATCACCCAAATAACAGTCATTTTCTGAGAGACGGGAAGCTCTGAAATAAAATCCATAGAGATATGCGTCCAAGGTTTCTTAGGTACCGGCAAAGGCAATAATAGCCCACTAGAACGTGAACAACAGGGCTTGGACCTAGAACAAACTCCACACGACTGCACAAAACGACGGACATCCCGGGACAGGGAAGGCCACCAAAAAGAGCGTCTCACAAGATCCTGAGTACCAAAAATGCCAGGATGACCCGCCAAAACAAAGCAATGAACCTCAGAGACAACTCGGTCTCTCCATTGGTCTGGGACAAACAGTTTCCTTGTAGGACATCTCTCAGGTTTATCCCCCTGAAATTCCACCAGTGCCAACCGCAGATCAGGCGAAATGGCCGAGAAAACTACACCATCATTCATGATAGTAGATGGCTCGACAACCTCCAAAGAGTCAGCACAGAAACTCCTGGAAAGGGCATCGGCCTTAACATTCTTGGTGCCCGGCAAAAAAGAGACCACAAAATTAAACCGGGTAAAAAACAAACAAAGCACACCTGGCCTGCCGAGGATTCAACCTCTTGGCCAATTCCAGATAGGTAAGATTCTTGTGGTCCGTAAGCACCACAACTTGATGTCTAGCCCCCTCCAACCAATTTCTCCACTCTTCAAATGCCCACTTCATAGCCAATAATTCCCGATTCCCCACATCATAATTCGGTTCAGAAGGAGCAAACTTCCGAGAGAAAAAGGCACAGGGCTTAAGTTAACCCGAAGTAGCGTCTCATTGAGACAGAACAGCTCCAGCTCCGATCTGTGAGGCATCGATCTCAACTTGAAATGGGAGTGACACATCAGGTTGCTGCAGGACTGGGGCAGAAGTGAATCGCATTTTAAGCTGCTGGAAGGCCACAATCGCCTCTGGGGTCCAATGCTCAGCATCAGCTTACTTCTTTGTCAAATATGTCAGAGGTTTGACAATGGCAGAAAAATTGGCTATAAATTTACGGTAAAAATTAGCAAACCCCAAAAACTGCTGCAGGGATTTTAGAGAAGTCGGTTGCACCCAGTCGTAAATAGCCTGAACTTAACTGGGTCCATTTCGATAGCGGAGGGAGACAAGATGAAGCCCAAAAAGGAAATCCTTGGCACCCCAAAGAGGCACTTTGACCCCTTAACATACAATGCATGATCCTTAAGTATCTGAAAAACAGCCCGTATTTGTCCAACATGAGAGTCCCAATCATCAGAAAAAATCAAGATGTCATCCAAATACACAATCAAAAATTTTCCCATAAGGTCTCGAAAAATATCATTCATGAAGGCCTGGAAGACGAAAGGTGCATTAGTGAGCCCAAAAGGCATCACTAGGTACTCAAAATGCCCCTCAGGAGTATTAAAAACCGTCTTCCATCCATCACCCTCCTTAATACGGATGAGATTATACGCACCCTTGAGATCCAGTTTCGTAAAGCATTTGGCGCTCTTCACTCTAGAGAAAAGATCAGACATCAGAGGCAAAGGGTACTGATATTTGACCGTAATTTTATTAAGAAGACGGTAATCAATACAAGGCCTCAACGACCCATCTTTCTTAGCAACAAAGAAGAAGCCAGCACCCAAAGGAGAAGATGAGGGCCGAATGTGCCCCTTCTCCAATGATTCCCTGATGTATGACCGCATGGCATCATGTTCGGGCACAGACAAGTTGAAAATCCGCCCCTTGGGAAATTTACAACCCGGCACCAACTCAATGGCACAGTCACAGTCCCGGTGTGGGGGCAGAGAATCAGATTCCTGGGCATTAAATACATCACGGAAATCAGACAAGAAGGCCGGAACATCAACTGCCTGAGCAGACGTGGACGACATGGAAAGGTCCTGATGCAAACCTTGACAACCCCAACTAGCTACCCACAAGGATTTCCAGTCAAGAACTGGATTATGGGTCTGCAACCACGGAAATCCCAGTACCAAGGTATCCTGTAGATTATGCAATACTAAAAATGTACAAGTTTCCTGATGCGCTGGTGCAACTCTCATAGGCACCTGGGTACAAAATTTGGGTTTATTTTCTGCCAAAGGGGTAGCATCAATGCCCCTTAAAGGAATAGAAGCTTGCAAAGGAACCATGGGGAAACCACAATCCCTAGCAAACCCAAAATCCATCAAATTGAGCGCTGCCCCTGAGTCCACAAAAGCAGATGCAGAAAAGGAAGACAATGAGCAAATCAATGTGACAGACAAAAGAAACTTTGGTTGCAAAGAACCCACAGTAACAGAAGTAGCCAATCTCCTTTCACGTTTAGGGCAGACAGAGATGTTATGAGAAGCGTATCCACAATAGAAGCACAGTCTATTCTTCCATCTGAACCCCTGCCGACTAGCATTAGAAAGGACCCTATCACACTCCATAGGCTCCAAAGGCTGTTCCATAGGCACAACACCAGCAGGTATCGTCCTGCGCTCACATAACCACCTATCAATCTGAATGGCCAAGGTCATAGAGGCATCAAGACCAGAAGCAACGGGAAATCCTACCATTACATCCTTCACAGTATCATCAATACCCTTCAGAAAAAGAGCCGCAAGCGCATCATCATTCCATTTGGTAAGGACTGCCCACTTTCGAAATTTTTGACAAAACGTTTCTGCAGAATCCATACCCTGAGTTAAGAACAACAAGACCTTTTCTGCTTGGTCCACAATATTGGGTTCGTCATATAATAACCCCAAGGTCTGAAAAAAGGAGTCCACATCACTGAGAATCAGATCATCAGACGCTAAAGAGAAGGCCCAGTTCTGAGGGTCACCACGCAGAAGGGAGATGACAATCTTAACCTGCTGTGGAGGATTCCCTGAGGACTTAGGGCGCAGATCAAGAAATAATTTACAATTATTTTTGAAGCTCAAAAATCTCGATCTATCTCCCGAAAAAAATTCAGGAACGGGAATATTAGGCTCTGCAAGGGGAGTCTGTGCAAGATAAGACTCTATACGACGAACCTTAGCATCAAGATGCGCAACACGCTCACCCAATTCATCCATGCTAGAAAAAAAGAAATCTTCCACAGAACCAAAAGAAGAAGAGGAAAAACACCAAAAAAAAATTTTCAGCAGACTTTTTTTGTTTTTCCTTCTTAAGAGTAGCCTTTAAATTTGTTTGGCCGGATGTACTGTTATGATCTGGAACCATGGAAGACCACCACAAACCATTGGTAAAAGGTGACAAGAGCATTGGCAACTAATCTGGCCGGCATCCCCTTACTAACCATCAACACTAGAAGTAGCTGAGGGGTGAACTAACATCCTGTGCACCACGAACCCAGCCGGAGAACTAGCTATCCTAAAGGAAGGAAAGATGAATAACTCTCTGCCTCAGAAAATAGATAAAGAATAGCAAGCCCCCCAACATTCAAAGACTGCGGTGATATAGGAAACCACAATACACAGATAGATGATAGGATTAGCAAAAGGTGAGGCCCCCACTGACTAAAATAGGAAAGGACAGGAAAGGGGCTGATGGTGGCCAGAGACAAACCCTGCAAAATTCCAAATTCCTGATAGTACAAAAAGGCCCTCAGATTGCACGATCTGCACTCCGTCCTCCGTCCATACCAATGAACAGAAAACAAGAATCATTACAAATTCAAAAAGCCACAAACACATGGACTTAAAGGAGCTATACTCCAAACATAACTGCAGGGAGTTTCCCAGCTAAGCAACTGAGAGGGAAAATCCCTGCAAGCAAATAAACTGAAAACAACCACAGCAAATGACAAACTCAGATAAGAGTAGAAGAACCAAACAACAAATAAAGAGCAAAGCACTTTTCTGGGGTAGATGTGGTGTGGAGCAGAATTATGCAGGCTGGTGAACAAAGAACAACTGACATCCGGCATAGCCTGCTAGCAGACCAGGAATTAAATAAGCAGAGAGTTAGCAATGGAAACGCCCATTGCTCAACACACCTGGTCTATGTCCAAACCATTCCTGGCCACAAGAGGGAGCCTCCCAGCAGCCAAAGGATAACTGACATTCACAACACCCAGTCCTGGGATGGTGCACGGAAATGGCAGGCAAAACCAATGTAACATCAAGAAATATATCCGGCATCCACATTATAAAAAAATGGATGTTAAATAAGGACGCAAGACGTCCGAAACGCGTCTTCCTGACCATGTCATTGTGACGGTTTTTAACCGTATACATTTTAATGAATCTTTAATAAAGCCAAGAAATTTTTTGTAATGTGGATGTGGATGCTGGATATTTTTCTTGATAGTTTATTTCACTTGTATTTGGTATTATTTGGACACTATGTGTTAATAATATGTGGTCTGGTCACAGTGTTTTTTTTCATTCTATGTAGTATTATTTGGTCACTATGTGGTAGTGATATGTTGTCTGGTCATGGTATGATGGTACTTCGCCCTTATATGTTGTGCTATTTTGTCACTATTAGGGATGATTGAATACCCTGATGTTCGATTCGACAAATACCTCGCCACTATTGGAGTATTCGTAAATATTCGACCCCCAATGTAAGTCTATGGGCAACCAGAATAATTTTACGTCGGACATGTCGGTGACCTGTGGTGACTGAGGAAAAGGCTGAAATGGATGGGAAAAGGCTGAAAAAGTATTGGTACAGCCTGTAGAAGGTGCCTCAGTTCATTTCTGGTGTCTTTGAATAACACGCTCAGAGCAGCACGTGGCGTTTACGTAGTCGCCAGAACAGCTCTCAAACCAAAGTTAAAGAGGGGAAATTGCTAAGAAATAGTTTCTAGTTCCTAATCACTGTTATAAAACGTCAAATCAAGCCTCGACCTCCCAAAAAAAACAATTTAGCATTTGTTCATACGTTTCGTTTGTTACATTTTTCCTTTTTCAATTAGAAAGGGCTGTAACATACATTATATTGGTGTCTGTCTCACACCTCCTTTTTTGGGACATATTTGACAGAACTTTAAAAGGTCAGCTACAATGTGCCCATTGGGATGTTGACCTTGCCCTCTTCCTCCTCCACCAGCACTACCGGCTCCAGTGCCCTCTAAGGGCCACTGGCTGTCCTCAAATCACAGATTTTTTAGGGCTCTGAGGTGGGCCCTATAACATACATTGAGGAGGAATGGCAGTCATTTGTAGTTTTCTGCGTCCCCTATATCATTAGTGTGAAACTTGGAATACGTACTCCATAACACTTTACAGTGCTATTGCCAATGTGGCCATTTGGGTGTTCGCCTTGCCCTCCTCCTCCTCCTCCACCAACACCACCGGCTCCAGTGGCCCTCTATTTTCACTTCTATTCAAATGATTCAGTAATGTATGTTTTATGGAAAAATGAATGCCACGCTGAGACATCGAAGCTGATGTCATTGATGATGATTGCATCTGACCAAAAGCAGGTTGGGAGCAGGAGGCATCATCGCCTACTTCCTAGACCGCAGTTTGTGAAGCATGCAGCACCGTGGAAGTGGCAGTTATTTCACTCTGGAACTCAGGCTTTATTCCACGCCAAGGAGTTTAATACATTCAGTTCCCCTAGGGTGTAATGGTTCAGACTCCATGTAGCAAAGCATCATAAGGTACTCCCAACAGCTTTTTTAAAAAAATTGGTAGGATTTTCAACAGAGCATAACATACCAAGGAGTTTAATACATTCAGTTTCCCCAGGGGATAATGGTTCAGACACCATGGAGCACTGCATCAGTAGGTACTACCAACAGCTTTTTTTTAAAAAGTTGGTAGGATTTGCAACAAAGCATAACATGCCAAGGAGGTTAATACTTTCAGTTTCTCACACCGCCAAAAGATCGCGGAAAGGCTCTGTTCCCACAAGCCGATACGGCAAAATCTCAAGGGCTATCAATCGTGCAATGTGTGCAGTTATGGTTTCTGCCCTTGGGTGCGTAACGGGGTATTTTCGCTTCTTTTCAAAGGTGTGTGGTATGGACAACTGAACAGAACGCTGGGACATAGAAGCTGATGTCGTTGATGATGATTGCATCTGACCAAAAGCAGGTTGGGAGCAGGAGGCATCATCGCCTGCTTCCTAGACCGCAGTTTGTGAAGCATGCAGCACCGTGGAAGTGGCAGTTGTTTCACTCAGGAACTCAGGCTTTATTCCACTAGTTAACACCGAGGACATAAAAAAAATCAGTTTCCCCAGGGGATAATGGTTCAGACACTATGGAGCACCCCATTAGTAGGTACTCCCAACAG
This sequence comes from Anomaloglossus baeobatrachus, assembly GCF_048569485.1. Taxonomy (NCBI): domain Eukaryota; kingdom Metazoa; phylum Chordata; class Amphibia; order Anura; family Aromobatidae; genus Anomaloglossus; species Anomaloglossus baeobatrachus. Next base: position 82,578,548 of record NC_134354.1, on the reverse strand, counting down.
CTTTTTTTTAAAAAAATTGGTAGGATTTGCAACAGGGCATAACATGCCAAGAAGTTTAATAAATTCAGTTCCCCCAGGGGATAATGGTTCAGACACCATGGAGCACAGCATCACAAGGTACTCACAACAGCTCCCAACAGCTTATTTTAAAAAAAATGGTAGGATAAGTAACAGGGCATAACATGCCAAGGAGTTTAATACATTCAGTTTCCCCATAAGATAATGGTTCAGACACTATGGAGCACTGCATCAGTAGGTACTCCCAACAGCCTTTTTTAAAAAATTGGTAGGATTTGCAACAGGGCATAACATGCCAAGAAGTTTAATAAATTCAATTCCCCTACAGTGTAGTGGTTCAGACACCATGTAGCAAAGCATCATAAGGTACTCCCAACAGCTCCCAAGAGCTTATATTAACCCCTTAACGACCCATGACGTACTAGATACGTCATGGATCGTGTGCCGGTAAGCCCCGCCCCCTGCCGCGGGCAGGCGGCGGCGATCGGCGCACATATCAGCTGTTATCAACAGCTGATATGTGTGCCTGCTAGCCGCGGGTGGAATCGCTTCCACCCGCGGCCATTAACCCCTTACATTTCGCTGCCAAAGTCTTGGCAGCGATATGTATATGGGCGCCGCCATGACAGTGACTTACCCCGCCCCCGCCGGAAGACACGTGACATGATCACGTGACTTTCGGCGGTTGCCATGGTAGCACAGGGTCATGTGATGACGCCTGTAGCTAACATGAGTCACTTCCTCTCAATGCCGGAATACAGCCGGCATTGAAAGTGAAGCAGCAAATCTGCAGTTCTCAGCTCTGTAGCTGAGATCTGCAGATAGTGCAGAGCGATCGGATTGCTGATCGCAATAGCCCCCTAGGGGGACTAGTAAAATAAAAAAAAAAAGTTAAAAAAAAAGTTTTAAAAAATTAAAAAAAAATAAAAAAACCTAAAAGTTCAAATCACCCCCCTTTCACCCCATTGAAAATTAAAGGGTTAAAAAAAAAAATACACACATATTTGGTATCGCCGCGTTCAGAAATGCCCGATCTATCAAAATATAAAATCAATTAATCTGATCAGTATACGGCGTAGCGGCAAAAAAATTCCAAACGCCAAAATTACGTTTTTTGGTTGCCGCAAATTATGCGCAAAATGCAATAACAGGCGATCAAAACGTAGCATCTGCGCAAAAATGGTACCGTTAAGAACGTCAGGTCGAGACGCAAAAAATAAGCCATCACTGAGCCTCAGATCCTGAAAAATGAGAACGCTACGGGTTTTGGAAAATGGCGCAAAACGTGCGCCACGTTTTTCGGACAAGCTTGTGAATTTTTTTTAACCCCTTAGATACAAGTAAACCTATACATGTTTGGTGTCTACAAACTCGCACCGACCTGAGGCATCATACCCATACATCAGTTTTACCATATAGTGAACACGATGAATAAAATATCCCAAAAACTATTGTACAATCCCACTTTTTTTGCAATTTTTCCGCACTTGGAATTTTTTTGCTGTTTTCCAGTACACTATATGGTAAAACTTATGGTTTCATTTAAAGGTACAACTCGTCCCGCAAAAAACAAGCCCTCATATGGCACGATTGATGGAAAAATAAAAAAGTTACGCCTCTCGGAAGAAGGGGAGCAAAAAACAAAAACGCAAAAACGGAAAGTGCCCAGGGGCTGAAGGGGTTAAAAAAAATTGGTAGAATAAGCAATAGGGCATAACATGCCAAGGAGCTAAAAAAAATTATGATTTTGCAAGGGACCATGTGAAACACACCATGGAGTACAGCATCAATAAAGAACACAAACAGAGACTGCCTGACCAATTGTTCTAGACAGTGTAACCTTGACAGTGGTTGTGCTAGTTCAAAATGTACAAAGGCTTGAAAAATATTGCCCTGGGTGATTGGCAGCATAACAAGTTACATTAGTCATGCGGTGTCATTAATAATAGAAGACAAAATAGTCTTGAATGAGAAACAATGGAACTTATTTGAACTTAAGAAATCCAAATTTTGGGGCTTCACTTATTATTGAGTATTGTTAACAGGTGGCCTGAGATACTCTGGGGCAATGCATCTATGGTTCATTTTGATCATCATTAAACTGTCTGCACTTTCTGTGGTTAGTCATGTGCGACTATCTGTTGTTATTGACCCCGCTGAGCTGAAAACACGCTCAGACAACACACTCGTAGCAGGGCAAGCTAGCACTTCCAAAGCGTATAAGGCGAGGTCTGGCCAAGTGTTGAGTTGGAAACCCAATAGTAAAAGAGAACAGTAGACTCTGAAAGCACGCTTATACGGTCACCTACATAGTCCCTCCTCATCTTACTTAAGTGTTTCCTCCTTGTCATAGTTCCCCCAAACGTTATCTGATTCACAGTTGACGGTTTGTGGAAAATGGACTAGTTTTGGCACATTAGTCCCTCGCCTGTGTTGCTCCTACTATGCGTAGCCCTCTCTTGTAATCCTGTTGCGTGAGATGACACGCTTCCTCTGATGCCAGCATGATCTGAGGGTAATCTTTTCATCAATTGCTCCACTGCAGCCCTCTTGAAAGTTTCCATAGTACAATCCTTATTTGCCTCCACAAGTAGCGAAGCAAATTTGTCTTTGTAATGTGGGTCAAGGAAGGTACATAACCAGTATTTGTTGTCTGCAAAAATGTGGACTAGCCGACAGTCATGAGAAAGGCAGTGTGACATGAACTGTGCCATGTGTCCCAGACTCCGAACTGCAAACCTTTGTGTCACTGCTAAGAATACATTCTGTCTCCCTAAACCTCCTCTCCTCCTCAGTCTCTCTCTCCTCCTCCTGCTCCTCCTCAGGCCATCCATTGGACAGTCCGGAAGCTTGGGTTGTCAATCCCTTGGTTACCAACTTCAAAACATTCCTGTTCTACATCATCCTCCTCATCCTCATGCTCATGATGCTGAGCAAATGTGGCCTAAGCTTGTTAGGCGAGGTTGTGTGGATTACTAGCAACCATTGTGAAGTCTGGATCCACAGACAACTCGCGTGCATGAACACTTTGGTCAGTCAGACCATCCAGAGAGCGTTTCAATAAACAAATCAGTGGAATGGTAATGCTGATAACAGCATCCTCACTGCTCACAATGTTGGTACAGTAATCAAAATTCTCCAACACCTGACAAATGTTTGCAATCCACACCCACTAGTACTTATGTCTGGCAGCTGCGTCTGATGGGCATGCTCCAGCTGGAATTGGGATACTGGCCTCTGCTGCTCGTGGATCCTGGCCAACATATGATAGGTTGAATTCCATCTCGTAGGGAGGTCACATATTAGTCTGTGACGAGGCAAGTGTAAGCGCTGCTGCAGCACTGCCAGGACAGCAAAAGAGGGAGATAACTTGCGGAAATGGGCGCTAATACGTCGTACCTTGGTAAGTAGGTCTGGTATCCCTATCCCTGTCCTATCTGGTATTTCTTCAGAAAGTGCTGAACTACTAAATTTAAAATGTGGGCCATACAAAGAACGTGTACAAGCTTTCCAAGCATTAAAGCTGCCACCAGATTACGACCATTATCGCACACTACCATCCCTGAACGGAGGTCCAATGGCTCAAGCCACTCATCTGTCTGCTCAGTTATTGCTTTCAAAAGCTCAAGTGCCGTGTGCGATTTGTCACCAATACAGATGAGCTTCAGTAGAGGGTGTTGCCGCTTAGCCGAGACAGTGCTGCAGAGATCCCAGCTGGGGAATGATGTCGACGGATGGACAATGGCGGATGTTGAGGAGGATGTACAGGAGCCAGATGAAGAGTAGGAGGAGGGAGTTGTTGCTGTGTAGGAGGCTACTGAAACTGAGATTGAAGTGGGCCCCGTTATTCTGGGTGTGGGAATTATATGGGATGTTGTCGGCTCAGACTCTTTACCAGCCACCACCAGGTTCACGCAGTGTGTCGTCAGTGAGATGTAGCGTCCCTGTCCACTTCCGCTTGTCCACGTGTCTGTGGTTAAGTGGACCTTCCCTGTTATGGCGTTGGTGAGAACCCATTTGATTTTTACAGACACATGATTGTGGAGCGCAGGGACGGCACAACGAGAAAAATAGTGACGGCTAGGCACAGAGTACCGATGTTCTAACACCTCCAAAAGGTTGCAGAAAGCCTTTGTTCCCACAAGCCGATATGGCAACATCTCAAGTGCTATCAATCGTGCAATGTGTGCAGTTATGGTTTCTGCCCTTGAGTGCATAACGAGGTATTTTCGCTTCTTTTCGAAGGTCTGTGGTAAGGACAACTTAACAGAATGCTGGGACATCGAAGCTGATGTCGTTGATGATTGAGTTTGGCCAACATCAGGTTAGGAGATGGAGGCATCAGCACCACCTTCTTGCATACCAGTTTGGGAAGCAGGCAACCCAGGGGAAGTGGCAGAGTTTGGAGTCTGGAAATCATGTTTTTCACTTAGAGCTGTCAACTACCTAGTGGTGTGCTTGGCTAACATATGGCTTCTCATGCTGGAGGTGCCCAAGCTGGAAGTATTTTTGCCTCTGCTAAACTTGGTCTGATAGATTTGACAAATGACAACTGTGTGGTCCGAAGAACTCTTGGAAAAACACTCCCACACAATAGCACCACGGACCCTTGGACTCTGAGATGGACAGGTGGTGCACGGATCCTTGGACTCTGAGATGCCACAGGTAGTGGTGTCATGTGCACAGTTGATTGACTTCTGGCAGTGGTCGAGACCCTATGTCTTACAGCCTTTTTGCGGACTATGGGTACAGGATCCTCTGCACTGCTGCTCTCGTAATCCATGCCCACCCGTCCATGTTGGATCAGTCACCTAATTGTCGACCTGGTCATCTTCAAATTCTTGAAGGTCAACATCTTCGGGAATAGAGGTTTCAGGCTGACCTGAGGTCAAGTGTGTCTCATCATCCTCCAACACTTCCACCTGATTGCCCAGCATGTTACGGCCAACAACATGGCTTTCTTCAGGCTTGGGTGCTCAAAAATTTGTGCATCACTGCACACCACGATCTCACCTGCGTTGGTGGTGTTGTGCGTTGAGAGGCAAGAAAGGTTAAAGAGTCCCGTAAACAGTTCCTCAGAGTAACCTGCTTTGGTGTCATATGTTTCGTTAGAATATGGATGTTGTGAGGAAGGAGGACCAGGCTGAGGATTCGATGGTCCAGCCTCTGGGCTACTCAAGTCTGTCTGTGTGGACCCTTGGGATATGCTACTCGACAAGTAACTGGAGGAATTTTCTGCCACCCAACTTGTTACCTGTTCAGGGCACAAGAGGGCTTTCCTAAGTGGACAAGAAAATTGGGATAGGAAGGCAGAGGTAGATAAACCAGGAATCTTTTTCTTTGGCTTCATCACACTGCTTGGGCGACCACCACTGTCACTACCACCTCGTCCACGGCCCTTACCCCCTCTTTTTCCCAGTTTTTTGGTTTGATTATTTGAAAGTGAATACTATAACGTGACCTTTTCTACAGGCAGTGGAACAACACTTATGCCTGGTTGTTAAGCTTGTGTTAATAGTTTCCCACGATAGCGGTTTCTGTGAGTCTAAACACCAAAAGATACCTTTATTGGACAAACTACCACTTGAAGGAGTCGACAAAGATGTTATGAATGCCTTTCAGCCCCAAAAGGAAAGAGGGTTTGACAACACTTTTATTTTAGTATTGGTTTTTGGCACTCAGACTGTGTTTTAGTAAGAGCAAGCCACTATGTAGGTTCTGTAAGATATGAAGCCCCCAAAATTACACTAGGTTGCTGATAGGAAGCTACTGGCCTGCCACTGACACGAAATTTTAATAAAAATTGGGTAACACTTATACTGTGTTTTAATAAGAACAAGCCACTATCTAATTTGTGTAAGATATGAAGCCCCCAAAATTAGGCTAGTTTGGTGCTATGAAGGTATTTTGCTTCAGGCAGACGTTGCGCCACTGACACCTAATATTAATAAAAATTGGGTAACACTCAGACTGTGAATTGAGATGGTGGTTGACAGGTACTACACTACATCTGAACCCGTTGTTTTTACAATTTTGGGACCTTTTTTTTGCAAGTTGTAATACCTATTGCTAGTATAACAGACACAAGGGATGTAGCAGTGCTGAGATTGTTGATTATTAGTAGTAGATGTCAGGACAGCTTTAAATCTCTCCCTTCCTGTGAATAAGCTCTCCCTATATCACACACTGCAGTAACAGACTGTATGCACCACTAATAAGAGGATTTTTTTTTGGCAGGTTTAAAACATGAACGGCTGTCACCTGACTAATCAATGCAGTAACACTGTCCCTATTAGAGATGAGCGAACCGGTCGCGGTTCGGCTCGAGGTTGGTTCGCCGAACGGACCTCCCGTTCGAGTTCGGTTCGTCGAACGTTCGACGAACCGAACTCGAACTGCATAGGAAACAATGGCAGGCAATCACAAACACAGAAAAACACCTAGAAAACACCCTCAAAGGTGTCCTAAAGGTGACAAACAACTCAAACACATTGGAAAGTGACAAGGACATATACTCATGCGAAAACAAAACAGCTGGACAAGGAAAAAGAGGAGGACACACAGATATAGGCATGGCACGCCCTTCAAAATCATGTAAAACACCGCAAGGTGACTCCAAGCGGAGTCTCCCTTTTTTCCAAAAATTGGGCCACACACACACCCACCCCTTCAGTGGTAGCAGTTGTGCCCTAGTTGTACACTTCACAGCTACATTTGCATCAAGCACATTCAAAAATACGCCATTCTTATCCGTCCCCAGGATGACACCGGGGTAGGTAGCAAAGTCTTTCCTGATCCCAGCTCTGTTCATCTTGGCTTCTTTTAAAAACAATGTAAGCAAGGGTTACTCCAAGCGGAGTCTCCCTTTTTTCCAAAAATTGGGCCCCACACACACCCACCCCTTCAGTGGCAGCAGTTGTGCCCTAGTTGTACACTTCACAGCTAGATTTGCATCAAGCACATTCAAAAATACGTCATTCTTATCCGTCCCCAGGATGACACCGGGGTAGGTAGCAAAGTCTTTGCTGACCCATGACTTGTTCATCTTGGCTTCTTTTAAAAACAATGTAAGCAAGGGTTACTCCAAGCGGAGTCTCCCTTTTTTCCAAAAATTGGGCCCCACACACACCCACCCCTTCAGTGGCAGCAGTTGTGCCCTAGTTGTACACTTCACAGCTACATTTGCATCAAGCACATTCAAAAATACGCCATTCTTATCCGTCCCCAGGATGACACCGGGGTAGGTAGCAAAGTCTTTCCTGATCCCAGCTCTGTTCATCTTGGCTTCTTTTAAAAACACAGCAAGCAAGGGTTACTCCAAGCGGAGTCTCCCTTTTTTTCCAAAAATTGGGCCCCACACACCCACCCATTCAGTGGCAGCAGTTGTGCCCCAGTTGTACACTTCACAGCTAGATTTGCATCAAGCACATTCAAAAATACGCCATTCTTATCCATCCCCAGGATGACACCGGGGTAGGTAGCAAAGTCTTTGCTGACCCATGACTTGTTCATCTTGGCTTCTTTTAAAAACAATGTAAGCAAGGGTTACTCCAAGCGGAGTCTCCCTTTTTTCCAAAAATTGGGCCCCACACACACCCACCCCTTCAGTGGCAGCAGTTGTGCCCTAGTTGTACACTTCACAGCTACATTTGCATCAAGCACATTCAAAAATACGCCATTCTTATCCGTCCCCAGGATGACACCGGGGTAGGTAGCAAAGTCTTTCCTGATCCCAGCTCTGTTCATCTTGGCTTCTTTTAAAAACACAGCAAGCAAGGGTTACTCCAAGCGGAGTCTCCCTTTTTTTCCAAAAATTGGGCCCCACACACCCACCCATTCAGTGGCAGCAGTTGTGCCCCAGTTGTACACTTCACAGCTAGATTTGCATCAAGCACATTAAAAAATACGTCATTCTTATCCGTCCCCAGGATGACACCGGGGTAGGTAGCAAAGTCTTTCCTGATCCCAGCTCTGTTCATCTTGGCTTCTTTTAAAAACACAGCAAGCAAGGGTTACTCCAAGCGGAGTCTCCCTTTTTTTCCAAAAATTGGGCCCCACACACCCACCCATTCAGTGGCAGCAGTTGTGCCCCAGTTGTACACTTCACAGCTAGATTTGCATCAAGCACATTCAAAAATACGTCATTCTTATCCGTCCCCAGGATGACACCGGGGTAGGTAGCAAAGTCTTTCCTGATCCCAGCTCTGTTCATCTTGGCTTCTTTTAAAAACACAGCAAGCAAGGGTTACTCCAAGCGGAGTCTCCCTTTTTTTCCAAAAATTGGGCCCCACACACCCACCCATTCAGTGGCAGCAGTTGTGCCCCAGTTGTACACTTCACAGCTAGATTTGCATCAAGCACATTCAAAAATACGCCATTCTTATCCATCCCCAGGATGACACCGGGGTAGGTAGCAAAGTCTTTGCTGACCCATGACTTGTTCATCTTGGCTTCTTTTAAAAACAATGTAAGCAAGGGTTACTCCAAGCGGAGTCTCCCTTTTTTCCAAAAATTGGGCCCCACACACACCCACCCCTTCAGTGGCAGCAGTTGTGCCCTAGTTGTACACTTCACAGCTACATTTGCATCAAGCACATTCAAAAATACGCCATTCTTATCCGTCCCCAGGATGACACCGGGGTAGGTAGCAAAGTCTTTCCTGATCCCAGCTCTGTTCATCTTGGCTTCTTTTAAAAACACAGCAAGCAAGGGTTACTCCAAGCGGAGTCTCCCTTTTTTTCCAAAAATTGGGCCCCACACACCCACCCATTCAGTGGCAGCAGTTGTGCCCCAGTTGTACACTTCACAGCTAGATTTGCATCAAGCACATTCAAAAATACGCCATAATTAACCGTCCCCAGGATGACACCAGGGTAGGTAGCAAAGTCTTTCCTGATCCCAGCTCTGTTCATCTTGGCTTCTTTTAAAAACAATGTAAGCAAGGGTTACTCCAAGCGGAGTCTCCCTTTTTTTCCAAAAATTGGGCCCCACACACCCACCCATTCAGTGGCAGCACTTGTGCCCTAGTTGCAAACAGGATGTTTTGATTTGCATCAAGCACATTCCAAATCAACAAGCATTTACTCTCCCCAGGATGACACAGGGGTAGTAAATTCCTTCTGGATCCATGACTTGTTCATTTTGATGAACGTCAGTCTGTCCACATTGTCACTGGACAGACGCGTGCGCTTATCTGTCAGCACACACCCAGCAGCACTGAATACACGTTCAGAGACAACGCTGGCAGCTGGACACGACAAAATCTCCAAGGCGTAAGTTGCGAGCTCTGGCCATTTTTCTAGGTTTGAAGCCCAAAAGGAGCAAGGCTCCAGTTGCACAGTCATGGCATCGATGTTCATTTGGAGATACTCCTGTATCATCCTCTCCAGCCGTTGACTATGTGTCAGACTTGTTGTCTCTGGTGGCCTTGCAAAAGAGGGTCTAAAAAAATTATGAAAAGATTTCATAAAATTGCTGTTACCGGCACCAGATACGGTCCTACTGGTACGGGTAGACTGTTGAAGATGACGAGACCGTCCCATGTTTGTCAAGTTACAACTGGGAGATTCACTCCCTGCACCTGCACGGTTGTTTGGTGGAAAAGCCGAGCTAAGATCTAGTAACAGCTTCTGCTGATACTCCTGCATACGTGCGTCCCTTTCTATGGCTGGAATTATGTCACAAAATTTGGACTTGTACCGGGGATCTAATAGTGTGGCAATCCAGTAGTCATCATCACTTCTAATTTTGACAATACGACTGTCATGTTGGAGGTAGTGCAACAAAAAGGCACTCATGTGTCTTGCGCAGCCATGCGGACCAAGTCCACGCTGTGTTTGTGGCATAGAGGTGCTACCCGTTCTTTCTTCCTCTGACATCTGACCCCAACCTCTTTCAACTGAAATTTGACCATGGTCTCCCTCATCCGCTGAGTCTTCCATGTCCATGGACAGTTCGTCCTCCATTTCTTCATGTTCTCCTGCACCTTGCTCAACATTTCGCCTGCTACTATGCGCCCTTGTCGATCCCTGTCCCCCTTGGTCCCATGCCTGCTGCGTTGGTGATGATGAACGTCTGGACCTTGGTGATGTTGTTGTCCCTTGCGCATATGAATCCTCCTGTAGTTCCTCCCCTTCATGTTGTCCCACCCCCTGACTCCGAATAGTGTTTAGCGTGTGCTCCAGCATGTAAATGACTGGAATCGTCATGCTGATAATGGCATTGTCAGCGCTAAACATATTCGTCGCCATGTCAAAACTGTGCAGAAGGGTGCATAGGTCCTTGATCTGAGACCACTCCATCAGGGTGATCTGCCCCACCTCTGCATCTCGTTGGCCCAGGCTATACGTCATGACGTATTGTACCAGGGCTCTGCGGTGCTGCCACAGTCGCTGTAACATGTGGAGAGTTGAATTCCAGCGTGTCGCCACATCGCATTTCAGGCGATGAACCGGCAGGCCGAAAGACTTCTGGAGCGATGCAAGTCGCTCAGCTGCGGCGCTTGAACGGCGGAAGTGAGCAGACAGTTTTCGTGCCCTGTTCAGAAGGCCATCTAGGCCGGGATAGTGTGTTAAAAATTGCTGCACGACAAGGTTCAACACGTGAGCCATACAAGGTACGTGTGTCACCTTGCCCAGGCGAAGGGCCGCACCCAGGTTTGCAGCATTGTCGCACACGGCCTTACCAGGCTGCAGGTTGAGTGGAGACAACCATTTATTAAACTCGGACCGCAGAGCTGACCACAACTCCTCAGCTGTGTGACTCTTATTACCAAGACATGTCAAGCTAAAGACCGCCTGATGCCGTTGCGCTCTGCTGCCAGCATAGTAATGAGGGGTGTGTGATTCCTTCTGCGCAGTGAGAACGCTGGTGGCCTGACCAGGCAGGCTTGGGGCGGAGGTGGAGGACCCAGATGAGGTGGAGGATGCAGAAGCAGTGGCGGAACTTGGACAGACAGAGGATTGACACACAAGTCGTGGGGACGGCAAGACTTGTGCAGCAGACCCTTCACCATCTATCACCATAGTTACCCAGTGCCCAGTCAGCGACATGTAACGTCCCTGTCCATGCTTACTGGTCCAAGTATCGGTGGTGAAATGCACCCGTTCACACACAGAGTTTCTCAAGGAAGCGGTGATGTTGTGTGCGACATGCTGGTGTAGCGCGGGCACACCTTTCTTAGAGAAGTAGTGGCGACTAGGCATCTGGTACTGGGGCACAGCGACAGACATAAGGTCTCTAAAATCCTGTGTGTCCACTAGGCGGAAAGGCAGCATTTCGGTAGCCAACAGCTTACAGAGGGATAGAGTCAACCTCTTAGCTTTGTCATGGGTCGGAGGAAGTGGCCTTTTATTTGACCACATCTGAGGGACAGAGATCTGGCTGCTGTGTGTAGACGGTGTTGAGTAGGGTGTCCCTGGAAAAATGCAGGTTTGTGAGGAAAGTGCAGGCGGAGACATGATGTTGCCTTCATCCAACGTTGGTGCTATCGATGTCTGAGAGAGCTGTACACACTCACTTGTTTCCCCTTCCAAACCAACTGACGACCTTACAAGCAAACTGCCTGTTGCGGTTACAGTGGTGGAAGTTTTGCGTGGAAAAACAGGTGTGACAGCTGTCCCCACAGTCCTAGAAGATGAAGAGCGCGCGGATGCACTGGAAGGGGCGGGCGGTGGATGGTTCGCTCCGCTAGGCCGCATTGCAGCACGGTGAGCTTTTCACCGGGACTTATGATATTTAGTCATGTGACGATTCATGGAAGAAGTTGTCAAACTGCTGAGGTTTTGACCTCTACTAACAGAATCATGACAAATGTTACATATCACATGAGTTGGGCGATCTTTTTCGATGTGAAAAAAGGACCAGGCTAGGCAAGGCTTAGAGGCCATGCGACCTGTTGATCCACCCCGAATAATGCTCATAGGCAGAGTGGTGGCTGAGGATGCAGTTGTAGACGTGCTACCAGTGCTCCGACTCTGTCCAGGAAGGCGCAAGGTAACTTCGTCGTCGGTTGCATCCTCCTCCACCGCCTCTGTTGACCTCCTCGAGTGCCTGACTGGGGGTTGACAGTAGGTGGGATCTAGAACGTCATCATCAATTGTTGTGTTTGCACTCCCCTCCCCCTCAGACCGAGCCTCTTCTTGCCCTGACCGAATATTTAAGTTGTCATCCCAATCGGGTATCTGCCTCTCATCTTCATCAGTATCTTCCCCATTGTCTATAACCACAGGTGTTACAGTTTGTGACAAAGGGTCAACATTATGCTCAGAAACTTGGTCCTCACGGCCTGAATCAGAGTCACAAAGGTTCTGGGCATCACTGCAGACCATTTCCTGTTCTGTACTCACTGTAGCTTGGGAGCAGACCTCTGATTCCCAGGCTATAGTGTGACTGAACAGCTCTGCAGACTCAGCCATCTCAATTCCACCATACTGTGCAGGGCTGATGGAGACTTCAGAGCTGGGAGAAATCAAGTGTGATTGGGATGACAACTCAGAGGACTGGTGTTTTTTGGATGCGGTACTTGAAGTGGCTGAGAGGGCACTTGTTGGACCACTTGAGATCCATTCAAGCATTTTCCTTTTTTGCCCATCATCTACCTTTGTTCCTCTTGTTCGTGTCCGTAAAAAAGGGAGCACATCGGATTGTCCACAATAAGTAGTAGACATCTTACTTTTGCTAGTAGATGGTCTATCTGCAGCAGATGATAATGGAGCTTTGCCACCTTCCCCACTGACAAAACCTTTTTTGCCTTTTCCACCACGCCTCTTCCCCTTTCCACCAGCATCTGTCATTTTGCCACTCATGTTGATTGCGACAAGATTGTGGACTGAAAATGTGGTAGTAAAAATTGAGAGGTGGTGAAGATTGCAGTGGTGGTCTAGCTTTATTAACAGCAGAATAATAAAGAATAAATATCCCTGACAATGTAACTTAGTTATAATTAGTTGGAGTGTGCAACGCAGGCAGACGTGCTGCAAATGTCTTGGCACTAGTGGGACTATAGCAAAGTCCAATAGCCACGTATAGGATGCCACTAGGTACACTGAGTGTTTGCTAGTATAATGGCTTAGTTATAATTAGTTGGAGTGTGCAACGCAGGCAGATGCGCTCTGCAAATGTCTTGGCACTAGTGGGACTATAGCAAAGTCCAATAGCCACGTATAGGATGCCACTAGGTACACTGAGTGTTTGCTAGTATAATGGCTTAGTTATAATTAGTTGGAGTGTGCAACGCAGGCAGATGCGCTCTGCAAATGTCTTGGCACTAGTGGGACTATAGCAAAGTCCAATAGCCACGTATAGGATGCCACTAGGTACACTGAGTGTTTGCTAGTATAATGGCTTAGTTATAATTAGTTGGAGTGTGCAACGCAGGCAGATGCGCTCTGCAAATGTCTTGGCACTAGTGGGACTATAGCAAAGTCCAATAGCCACGTATAGGATGCCACTAGGTACACTGAGTGTGTGCTAGTATAATGGCTTAGTTATAATTAGTTGGAGTGTGCAACGCAGGCAGATGCGTTCTGCAAATGTCTTGGCACTAGTGGGACTAAAGCAAAGTCCAATAGCCACGTATAGGATGCCACTAGGTACACTAAGTGTTTGCTAGTATAATGGCTTAGTTATAATTAGTTGGAGTGTGCAACGCAGGCAGATGCGCTCTGCAAATGTCTTGGCACTAGTGGGACTATAGCAAAGTCCAATAGCCACGTATAGGATGCCACTAGGTACACTGAGTGTTTGCTAGTATAATGGCTTAGTTATAATTAGTTGGAGTGTGCAACGCAGGCAGATGCGCTCTGCAAATGTCTTGGCACTAGTGGGACTTTAGCAAAGTCCAATAGCCACGTATAGGATGCCACTAGGTACACTGAGTGTTTGCTAGTATAATGGCTTAGTTATAATTAGTTGGAGTGTGCAACGCAGGCAGATGCGCTCTGCAAATGTCTTGGCACTAGTGGGACTATAGCAAAGTCCAATAGCCACGTATAGGATGCCACTAGGTACACTGAGTGTTTGCTAGTATAATGGCTTAGTTATAATTAGTTGGAGTGTGCAACGCAGGCAGATGCGCTCTGCAAATGTCTTGGCACTAGTGGGACTATAGCAAAGTCCAATAGCCACGTATAGGATGCCACTAGGTACACTGAGTGTGTGCTAGTATAATGGCTTAGTTATAATTAGTTGGAGTGTGCAACGCAGGCAGATGCGTTCTGCAAATGTCTTGGCACTAGTGGGACTAAAGCAAAGTCCAATAGCCACGTATAGGATGCCACTAGGTACACTAAGTGTTTGCTAGTATAATGGCTTAGTTATAATTAGTTGGAGTGTGCAACGCAGGCAGATGCGCTCTGCAAATGTCTTGGCACTAGTGGGACTATAGCAAAGTCCAATAGCCACGTATAGGATGCCACTAGGTACACTGAGTGTGTGCTAGTATAATGGCTTAGTTATAATTAGTTGGAGTGTGCAACGCAGGCAGATGCGCTCTGCAAATGTCTTGGCACTAGTGGGACTATAGCAAAGTCCAATAGCCACGTATAGGATGCCACTAGGTACACTGAGTGTGTGCTAGTATAATGGCTTAGTTATAATTAGTTGGAGTGTGCAACGCAGGCAGATGCGTTCTGCAAATGTCTTGGCACTAGTGGGACTAAAGCAAAGTCCAATAGCCACGTATAGGATGCCACTAGGTACACTAAGTGTTTGCTAGTATAATGGCTTAGTTATAATTAGTTGGAGTGTGCAACGCAGGCAGATGCGCTCTGCAAATGTCTTGGCACTAGTGGGACTATAGCAAAGTCCAATAGCCACGTATAGGATGCCACTAGGTACACTGAGTGTTTGCTAGTATAATGGCTTAGTTATAATTAGTTGGAGTGTGCAACGCAGGCAGATGCGCTCTGCAAATGTCTTGGCATTAGTGGGACTATAGCAAAGTCCAATAGCCACGTATAGGATGCCACTAGGTACACTGAGTGTTTGCTAGTATAATGGCTTAGTTATAATTAGTTGGAGTGTGCAACGCAGGCAGATGCGCTCTGCAAATGTCTTGGCACTAGTGGGACTATAGCAAAGTCCAATAGCCACGTATAGGATGCCACTAGGTACACTGAGTTTTTGCTAGTATAATGGCTTAGTTATAATTAGTTGGAGTGTGCAACGCAGGCAGATGCGCTCTGCAAATGTCTTGGCACTAGTGGGACTATAGCAAAGTCCAATAGCCACGTATAGGATGCCACTAGGTACACTGAGTGTGTGCTAGTATAATGGCTTAGTTATAATTAGTTGGAGTGTGCAACGCAGGCAGATGCGTTCTGCAAATGTCTTGGAACTAGTGGGACTAAAGCAAAGTCCAATAGCCACGTATAGGATGCCACTAGGTACACTAAGTGTTTGCTAGTATAATGGCTTAGTTATAATTAGTTGGAGTGTGCAACGCAGGCAGATGCGCTCTGCAAATGTCTTGGCACTAGTGGGACTATAGCAAAGTCCAATAGCCACGTATAGGATGCCACTAGGTACACTGAGTGTTTGCTAGTATAATGGCTTAGTTATAATTAGTTGGAGTGTGCAACGCAGGCAGATGCGCTCTGCAAATGTCTTGGCACTAGTGGGACTATAGCAAAGTCCAATAGCCACGTATAGGATGCCACTAGGTACACTGAGTGTTTGCTAGTATAATGGCTTAGTTATAATTAGTTGGAGTGTGCAACGCAGGCAGATGCGCTCTGCAAATGTCTTGGCACTAGTGGGACTATAGCAAAGTCCAATAGCCACGTATAGGATGCCACTAGGTACACTGAGTGTTTGCTAGTATAATGGCTTAGTTATAATTAGTTGGAGTGTGCAACGCAGGCAGATGTGCTCTGCAAATGTCTTGGCACTAGTGGGACTATAGCAAAGTCCAATAGCCACGTATAGGATGCCACTAGGTACACTGAGTGTGTGCTAGTATAATGGCTTAGTTATAATTAGTTGGAGTGTGCAACGCAGGCAGATGCGCTCTGCAAATGTCTTGGCACTAGTGGGACTATAGCAAAGTCCAATAGCCACGTATAGGATGCCACTAGGTACACTGAGTGTTTGCTAGTATAATGGCTTAGTTATAATTAGTTGTAGTGTGCAATGCAGGCAGACGTGCTCTGCAAATGTCTTTGCACTAGTGGGACTATAGCAAAGTCCAATAGCCACAGATAGGATGCCACTAGGTACACTGAGTGTTTGCTAGTATAATGGCTTAGTTATGAGTTGGAGTGTGCAGAGGACAAGAGGGTACAGTGGCAGGATTGTGGTGCTCTGGGTAGAGGAATGGAAGCCTGCCTTTCTATTCCCTCCTAATGGTGAAATGCAGGGAGGAAATCCCTGACCTGGGCTACACAGACGCTGTTGCTGTTTTCAGGACCTGTCACCTATGGCTCTCTGACCCTGCCGGTTTGAGCCCTTAAAAGGACTGCTATAAAGTGCTCTCCCTATGCTGTCTAACGCTGTGTATGCAGCGCATACAGCTGTATCAGCGATAGGACTCAAGACGGAGCTGCGACAGTGATGTCTGACACCAAAGACGCAGAAGGCAGATAATGGCGTCCGTGAAGAAAATGTCCGGTTTTATAATGCAGGGACATGTGACATGCAGATCCTATCACACATGCCGTTGCTTCTCTGGCTCAAAGTCCACTTAGCTGTGTGTGTGTCTGTGATTGGCTGACATGCTGGCCCGCCCCACAAGACGCGCGCGCTTAGGGAAGGAAGACAAGAAAAAAAAAAAAAAAATGGCGATCGCCATTATAGAAACAGCAGTGATCTGAAGGCGCTGTTCACGCACACTATACACTGAAATGTGATAATAGTTTGATTCACAGAGTGACTTACACTATTACAGCAGAAACCAAGCTATGATTTAGCTGTTTTTTGGCTGCTAGAACCGTTCTCGAACGTTTCTAGAACTATCGAGCTTTTGCAAAAAGCTCGAGTTCTAGTTCGATCTAGAACATGCCCCAAAATCACTCGAGCCTAGAACTGGAGAACCACGAACCACGAACCGCGCTCAACTCTAGTCCCTATACCTGGTTCTATGATTTACACAGCTGCTAGCACATAGTTGACACTGTCTTCAGCCCTTACAAAGAATATTTTGGAATGTGCAGCAGGAACACTATCTCATAGAACACACTGCACTGTCCCTCTAACTGTTTCTATGATTTACACAGTCGCTAGTAGCTAATGCTAAATATCTTTAGCCCTTAGAAGGACTAGTATTAGTTCGCTGTAGAAATGCTGTACCGCATACAGTACAATCTAGCTACACTGGCAGTTCAGGAATTAATGTGTGCACATAATGGTGGCAGCCTTATATATCCCCTATGGCGCTGTGCGGCCAAGCCAATCACAGTAACACAACAACAAAGATGGCTGCGGCGTTACTGTGAGGGCAAGCAACGTCATATGTGTTCATTGGCTGAAAAAAGGCGCCAGGAAGTCCAGAAATGAAAATGAAAGTATAGGAGCGAATACCATATTAGCCGTCAGATACCAAATACCTCGAATACTCCGTTATCCGCCGGATACCGAGTAGTGGCGAATATATTCGCTCATCCCTAGTCACTATGTGTTGGTAATATATGGTATGGTCAAAGTGTGGTTTTATGTCTCTCAAATTTGGCTTGTGGTTGCTGAGGCAAGAAATTAAGTGAAGCAGACTGTTGAGGGGACAGATGGACAGGAGGTAATCCTTTAGAAATTTCAGTAGGGTTACTTTACTACCAATTTTCAAAACTGGAATAAACTCTTTAATACTACACATTATACTTGCAAGTGACTGATAGTGATTAGAACAACATGGACCTGACAGGAGGCAATGAGACTGCTCTGACGCCCTGGCAAAACCAGGTAGTCACATAAATAGTTCGCCCTCCTTGATACCACCAAAAACCCACATCCAGGTACAACACACAGCCATTAAAGCCTAGCCACCCCCTCATGACAATAAGGACACACCAGTGGGTGGGATAAGGCGGATGAGAACGCCCACCTAGGGGTCCTAAGGTGTCAGGGGTGGTAACACAAGAGAACAGAACAGGAGTTAAGTGCTGACAGTAGTCAAGTCAAGTGCTGTCAGAAGTCAAGTGCAGACAGTGAAGGGTAGTCAGGAGTAGGGGCCCCTGGACTACCTGGCTAGGTGGCAGACAGTGAACAGGGCCACAGGCGACGGAGATCCGGTCGCGGGAGACCTTAAGTCGACAGGGGAAGTGTTGTAGCCCACTGGTGCCGACAGCGGGAATCCGGTCCGGAGGCCATGCACAGACGGGGTGCCTGGACCCTAGGACGAGGAAGATTGCATGCCCCTTGTTAATCAACCAGCAGAGGACGAGGTTTCAGGCCTTGTTCTCCAGAAACCCAGGGAGTGAAATGGAAGCCCAACGCGGGGGATAGGGTGTCCCGTCAGAACCCACAGATATCCCACGGGTCAGATTTCGCGGGCCACAGCTCCCAAAAATACACAGTATCGGGAGTTGACTTCCAAGTTCCATGTGGAGTCATCCGACAGAAGACAAACACAGAGTGCAGGAGGAAGGGACCCCTGTTTGCTACACTCGGGTGTGGGACCCGAATACACCCACCAAAGGCGGCTGGCCACTGACAACTTTGTTTACCACTGGACTTGTGTGTGATTACTGAACTGTGAGTACACCATTGATCCCCAGTCCAACCAGGCACGCCACCTCCAGCTGCTATTACTCCCGTGTACCGACACAGGGCCCTGGGACTACACTTCCCCTACCCGTGGAGGGGATCCCATCTAGCTGCCCCGCTCCATCAGCCCTGGGCGTCCCATCACCAGGCAGCGGTGGTGTCACCATCCCTCACCGCAACCCACGGGTGGCGTCACCGACACATCAAATCCCCCTGTAAATATCCCCTTTCTGATGGTTGTGAGGACGGATGGCTGTGTGAGCCTGGGTACGGTCACCCTCGAGCCGCAGCAGCAACCCGGCCCGAGCGGCCCCAGAAGCAGCAGCGGCCCTCGCCCGCAACACTGTACATGAAGGTAAAAGTGGGGTAAGAAGGGAATTCACTTTAACTGTTAGCCACTGTTAGTGGTATTTGAGGAAAGTGCATAAAAATGGGAGTGGCTAACAAAATGGGTGGGGTATTCAAAGGCAAATGTTTTTTAATTGGGTGTAATTTCCTAGCAAAAACAGAGAACCTGTTGTTAAAAATTTAAATCCCACCCTTGTGTAAATTTAGCTAGTTCATCTAAAATTCCTTTGCATTGTTCCATATATTCAATATTACTAATTCAATGCCATTGAAGCAAACTATCTTGAGATGGGAGAGTTTTTTCTCAATGCCCCATATGTGGGGTATTAGCTCTGGTCACAGACAGGTTCTCAGACCAACATTAAGGAATAACGTTTGGAACTCCATTCTATGTCTGAACTGGGTGCAGAAAACCTAAAAAACATCACTATGGGGAGATAAGGTATGCACACCAGTGACTATGGAAGGGGAATACATGGAATAGCAGAAACTGCTGTGTGAATACTGACATGAAAAATTCAATAGCTATTTGTAAGAATGAAATGTGAAAAATGGAACCTGCATTACTGCCATGAATATATGAATAAAGAGAAAGTTAGCTACTGAATTGATCAATGCAGAAGAGCCCCAACACTACGCCAAAGTATTTCTCTACGTTGGGGTCCCTAGCTTGTGTGTGTCCTCTCATGCAGTTAAAAAACTTACCGTGTATAATACACGGTAAGTTTTTTAACTGCATGAGAGGACACACACAAGCTAGGGACCCCAACGTAGAGAAATACTTTGGCGTAGTGTTGGGGCTCTTCTGCATTGATCAATTCAGTAGCTAAATTTCTCTTTATTCATATATTCATGGCAGTAATGCAGGTTCCATTTTTCACATTTCATTCTTACAAATAGCTATTGAATTTTTCATGTCAGTATTCACACAGCAGTTTCTGCTATTCCATGTATTCCCCTTCCATAGTCACTGGTGTGCATACCTTATCTCCCCATAGGTTCTCAGACCAAAACTGTGTTTTTTTCCACACTTGTAGCAAACAGAAGACTTGCCAAAATATGCCTGTAGCATTTAAAAGGAAAGGGGCTCCTATACTGTTCTTCACAATAGAGGACCCTAATCTATCCTTCACCTCCTGGTTACCCCTGATGGTGGAAATGCTGGTGTCTCATGCCTTACTGTTCTCTTGTCCAGAACTAATCTTTTCCCTTTCCCCAGGGAAGGAAGGGTCAGGATTGAGACAGTAACACAGATAAAGACAGAAAGCCAAAAAAACTAAACTCAGACACACTGAAAACTCACAGGAACAGTAAGAGACTAAGGAGAAAACCAAAAAAAGGAAGGCAGCAACAAAAGAACAAGCCTAAAGACCACAACTGTTCACATCAAAAAGTATAACAACGACCAGTAAGTCTGGATCACAACACCTCACCAGACCAATATAAAGAAAATATAGCCATTAAAGGGAGTGTCCAGCCAGCATATATGGAAGGGGAGCTATTCTGACTGGCTCCGCCAAAGCATATGATTAAAGGAGACTAACAAGCAGCCCAGCAGAGATTAACTCTTGCTAGCCTGTCTATGAATTACAAATCTGTGGGTCAACACCTGAGTCTGCCTACGTTGATCACTGACATCAGAGAAGTTAGCACGCAAAGTACAAGAATATGTAGTCATCGCCATTATAGTCGGCGATGTTTGTAAAAACATTGTTGTGACAAAAACACAGTGTTACATCAGACAGATATGCAAAGCAAAAGTCCAGTTTGTCAAGCAGCACAGCATAGGTCCTGTGCCACTCCGTTCAGGTATGTTATGCTAACAAAACCTGTTTCAGCTTTTCAGCCCCAAAACCCACCGCATTAAGGAGTTAGGTCTTCCTATTTATGCTGTCCTAATCCTGCAGCTGTGCAACTTGGGCATTGCCCCAAAACCCAGATTAGCAGAGAAGGTCCAAGACAGGGTCGGACCCCTTCCTTGCTGCTCACCGGTGCAAAATGCACTTGCTATGAGGAATATGACTTACCCCAGGGCTTTGGGGTACTCAGTCCCGGGCCTTGTATTTACTGGGACATATCACGGGTGTGTGACGCCCTGGACTAGCCAGGTAGTCACATACATACCAACATACACACCCCCACCCTAGGCAGTTACAGCAGTCATACAAAAATCCTTGTTGCCTCCCTCCAGGGTCTGATGTCCACACCAGGTGGGGCGAAGCCAGGCGGTTGGCCCCACCCACCGAGGCGTTCACAGACCTGGAGGCGGGAAAAGTGACAGTTCAGTTTTGGAGGTGAAAGTGAGAGGAGTGAACACTTGAGGTGTCTGGGTTGGAGCCCAGGTACTGACAGCAAGGTTGGCAGACGGTGGTGGCAGTCTGCAGGAGTTGGTGGAACTCCACAGAGCCGTAAGGACCGGGGTCGGGCGTCGGCCCACCGGTACCGGATCGGGGAACGGAGTGAAGCTAAGCACACAGGCAGGGCCATCGGACCCCGATCAGGCATGGAGCCGCCGTCAATAGTCAAATCCGAATGTGACAGGAACCCCCGGGGTTCCCTAACAACCAAGTCCCGATTGAAGGCAACCGCTCATACCGTGAGGATATACAGCCACTGCCACAGGCTGGAGATCCAAGGGCCAGCGCCTGCGGGCAAAACGGGCTCCTACGGCACCTATACTCCGGGGAGCGGACTACCGGTGGGCAACCACAGGAGTCAAGAACATTTACAAAGGTGCAGGGAAAGACAGCCACCATCAGCCGTCCGGGGAGAGCACAACATCAACACTGCAGCCGGTTGCGGGACCCGTCCATCCGGCCGTTTTGGATTACCAGAGACTTTGTCAGTGATTGTCTGAGTGAGTACACCAGTGCCGTCCGGCACCGCGCCGCGCAATCCCTGCACCCCAGCCATCCAACCTCCCCGTTACACCACCGGGCCCCAGGATCACCAAACCCCCCTACCCATGGAGGGGACAACATCCCAGCTGCACCCTACCATCTCTCCCGGGATCCCCGTTACCAGCAGCGGTGGTGCCATCATCACCACGTCCCATGAGTGGCGTCACGAACAATCTCCCTAACCAAAACCACCCCCTTTTCACTCACGGGCGAGGAGCGCTGCTCGAGTCCCCGGGTCCGGTCCACCGCTCGAGCAGCAGCAGCAGAAGCTCCAGACCCGAGCGTGGTGAGCGCGTTCCCCTCCGCCTGCGACAGGTGGCCGTTGCCCGGTTCCGTGACCCTGGGGGTCGCTTAAAAAGGGATTTTGTACAAGGTAAAAATAAAAATAAAGTGTTTTTTGTGACGCCACTTGCAGTACGCGGCTATATGGATAAAGCTGCCCCTGCAAAGTCTCTCTCTGCTGGGGCTGATGGTATTTGGCAGCTTGGATATTATGGCTCTCCGCAAGTAGAGTTAGGCCCTAGGGGAGGATGATGGTGGTTGTAGTGTGGTGATGCAGACATTTAGGAAGAATTCAAACAACACAGGGGCTGCGGTTTAACTTGTGCTTTATTCACTGATTTGGAGATGCTGCAACCCGGCTGGTGCTGGTCTCTACCAATCCGGTATTCATTTTGTTGCAGTGTCGGTGTAGTGACCTGGTGAGCTTTACTTCCATTCTCCCGTCTGTAGTTGGTGGGTCCCCGTGGCCTGGAGCATTTTGGGGGTCCCCTCCTGTTGTCACTGTCTTGGCCTGTATGGCAGGCAGCTTGTCTGTGTTCCAAACCCTGATCCTCTCATTACTACTGATGCCCCTGGACCTGTGGGTCAGTGAAGTCTGTCAAGGTCCCCTCACTGTGTAGGTATTTACCAGGCTGCGTGAAGCTGGTGTTTCGGACCAGTCCCGCCCCCGCAGCGGTCAAACCGCTTGGATCCGGGGGTGCTACTCGTGGCTTGAGGGTCTACGGACCCCGGGGGCTCAGGGTCACTCTGAAACATAATGGGGGGTTATTTACAGGGAGTTAGATAGTTCGTGATGCTACCGTGGTGTGTGGTAATAGGGAGTACCGCCGCTGCCGTTGGGAGTACCCGGGGTGATGGAGTTGGGCAGCCAGATGACGTTACCCTCCTTAC
Organism: Anomaloglossus baeobatrachus; assembly: GCF_048569485.1. NCBI lineage: Eukaryota > Metazoa > Chordata > Amphibia > Anura > Aromobatidae > Anomaloglossus > Anomaloglossus baeobatrachus. The sequence continues at coordinate 82,555,413 of NC_134354.1, read as the reverse complement.
GTGCTTTCGGCCCCAGACTGGCTATTGGACTGCAGCTGCCGATCATCCTCCTTGACTAAGCCAGCACCCAGTCCCAATCTCCTGCGACTGGGTCTCCGGCTCCTCCGGGTCCAGACCACATCTGCAACCCAATCTACGTTTTCCTCTGGGAGCACCAACTTCCAGCTTCCTCCGAGCTTCTCACAGCTCGAAGGCTACCACTGCACTGACTTGTCACCTCCCACCTCCCTGCCTGACCCCTAGGTGGGTGGCCCTATTCCAGCTTATCAGCCCACTGGTGTGCCTGACAGGGTGTGGTGCGAGGTGTGATTAGGATTTTTAGATGCTGGTGGAGGCAGTACTGCAAGTTGGGAACCCAGAACCATGGGTGGTTGAGTCCTGCACTGGGATATGAAGAGCGTGCAGTACCCTGTGATGACCTGACTAGTTCAGGGGCGTCACACTGGGACCTGACCTAGGGCCCTGTGCCCCATCGGTGCTCTGGTCCCAGTGATACTCGGGTGTACCAACCCTGGCGACCACTCACCTGTGCCCCTGGGTCACCGTTACATGACCCAGCTTTAGGCACGTCTCTCTGCACTTCCATTCTCCTTGACTCTCTACTCTCGACTATCGTCCCCTCCCACCAGGCTGTCTAGTCCCCTGGACTGGCTCTGCCCTCTGGGTGGCCATCCCTTTGGTGTCTAACTAGCCCATTACCCCTGGTGTGGAGTGGAAACTGGGATTTTGGTGTGTGCAGATGTCACTGGCACTGGTGTTCCAGGTCCCTGGGCCTAGGCCTAGTAGTGCCCTGAGTGGTTCAGGGGCACTACAAATATATCTCCCATCTCCAATACCACCATACCCCTCACTGTGTCACACATATTACAGGGTCAGTTCCCAGGTCAGGTCCCTTTAACAAACAAGGCTCTACTACATCAGTGAATACAGCTTCATATTGGGTCAGATGTCACATTCTTTGCAATGGGATTGCACACTAATATTTCGCCCGGCCATTTATAGAAGCTTTACTTCTGAGGAAGCGTCTTGCTGTGTATACATTTCTTGGTGCAGTTGCTTTCCTCCCCTTCAGGCAATATATTATTGAGACATTTTCCAGATATGAACCTATCTTTCTCATCTCGGAAAACCACACACTGTTTACTTCTCTGTAGCACATGAGATTTCACCACAGTGTTATTAATCTTATATGTGGAAAATCTGCCACTCTTCTGGTGACTGCTGGGGGTTAAGAACAAGTACAAAAAGGTTATTGAAATGGCAGGACCGTATTCTAACAATATACTGGAAAGTGTAGGTCACAATGAAACAAAGCCGTCTGTGGAAAGAAAAATGCAATGTGGAAAACAATTGTGCACCTACTGGAAGATGGAAATGTCACTGGAAACAGAAGAGCTTGGATCTCGCTGCATTAAATATTACGGTTCTCAGCCTAAATTGAAGAATAAAAGCAAATAAAAAGTATGTACATAAACTGATTAAGCATGCAAAGCTCCCGAATAAGTAATTTTCTTCGTGTCATTTATATGGCTCCATCATATTCAGAAGTGTCATACAAATTACAAGTAAAATATATCTTTGTACCGTGTTAGCCAGTAGAGATAAAAAAAATTGTTTAAAAGAACAGAGAGTCCTCAGTGGTTGATACCTCAGTTTGCCCCCTGCCATAGAGATAGTTCTGTTTCATATAACTTGTTCTTTTTTTTTTTTTTTTTTTTTTTTTTTACTGCACTATTCTAAGTCCTGTTGTGTATAAATATGTGACTCTTCAGATTTTGTGTTATACCATGCCTGATGAAGAGACCTGAGTAGTCTCGAAAGCTTGCAATTATTACCATCTTTTCAGTTAGCCATTAAAAGGTATCAACCACTGAGGACTCTCTGTTCTTTTAAACAATTTTTTTTTTCATACAAATTAAGAACTCACAATCCCTGTCTCTGACTTTCAAAATCTATATTTGAAAACCAGTCTTAAAGGGAATCTGTCAGCAGGTTTTTGCTACCTTATCTGACAGCAATATAATTTAGGCAAGGAGATTCTGAATCCAACCGTGTGTCACATAGATTACTGGGTGCGGCCGTTCTCCAACAATGAAGGAATTGAGTTTTAAGCATGTAGCTGAGGTGGGAGAGCCGTTTCACCCACACCAGTGTCTCAATACAAATTGTGCATTGACATTGAGGTATCCATCACCACCGGGGGGGGGGGGGGGGGGGGGGGGGGGGGGGGGGGGGGGGGGGGCTGCGTGTCAGAATGCTATGCACTGTGAATTTCTAGCCCTGTGATCTTAAACACAGGGCAATAAAGCCATTAGTTTAAGTAAACAATTGCCCACACACAGATAAGAGAGGCATAGTTGCTTTTAGTTTTTTAACCCCTACATCATGCTGTCCTCAGCTTCCATATCGAAAACCTACTGACTTATTCCCTTTAAGGCCTTTTTAAACAAGATGATAACCTTCCTTTAATGATTGTCACTACCTTTCAGGGTTGCATGAACAGAAGGGTAGTCAGAAGAGTTGGGTCTGGTAACAGGAGGTCACATATAATCATAAGGGATAAATAGAGACGTAGTCCGGGCACAATTAGAGGGTCACAATACCAGAAGAGCACGTAGTAGTAGTAAAAGGGAGCAAGCAAAGACATAGTCAGATAACGGTCCAGGGTCTATGAAAGGAATGCCAAACAGCAATATCGAGCGGGCAGAGGGAAATCCAATAACAGTCTGGGGTCAGAATACCAAGATCAAAATACTAGCAGACACACAAACTATTTCAACACAGCAGAGCCAGAGAATACAACTTGCAGAGTTCTGGGGGAGAATGCACAGTAAAGAAGCCTGAGCAATTACCCAGAAGATGGAACAGCTGAGTAACGAGCACCCTCCAGAACCAACCTGGACTCCAGCATATTGACCAAGCTTGCTAGTTCATTAACAAGGACGGCGCCACAGAGCATCTCCAAGGGCAAGATGCTCTGCACAAGGAATGGACACACTGTCAGATCTGGAGGCACCACAGAGCATCTCCATCTACTAATACTGATTTCTTCGAGGCTGCAGATGATTCACCCTGTGACTATGCTAATATAGGAGTTGTGACTGGCACAACCCCTATAGTTGAGTTTTTCCAGTAACCCCTCTTATGCTGTTCACCAGTTAAGAATCTATTTGCGCTTTTGTCCACAGTCTCCAATTCATAGACTTGTGAGATTAAAGGCCACTTTACACACAGAGATAAATCTGCGGCAGATCTGTGGTTGCAGTGAAATTGTGGACAATCAGTGCCAGGTTTGTGGCTGTGTACAAATGGAACAATATGTCCATGATTTCACTGCAACCACAGATCTGCCAAAGATTTATCTCTGTGTGTGACGGGGCCTTTACAGTCGGCACTCATTTATGTTTATCGGTCCTTAACCATAAAATAACTATTTGGCCCTATCTTATTTTCCCCTACTAAATGAATGGGCAGTATTGTTTTTTCAATCCAAAAAATTTAGGAAAGTGCTACATACTTTAAATGCCACATGGGGGGAAAAAATACAAGCAAAGGAAAGAACAACTAAAAATTGGATTCTTTTTATTATTAGCAGGAGATGTCAGATGACAGATGGTTTACTCTAATAGATACCTTTCTTGCACACCACAAAGGACGTTGCCAGCCTGAACATTCTTTTTTATTAATGCATACCAAGGGACATATGTTACAAATATTTGCATTTACTAATAAAGTATAGGAACAAAAGCATTGGGACATTTACACAAGTGCAGCTATAACAAGATATGGGAAGACTTTCTGCAAGATTTTGAAATGTTTATTGAAATCTTTACCAATTTATTCATAAGAACAAAAAGGGGCCATCTCCGAATTCTTCCCACAAAGTTGAAAATTACAATTGTCCAAAAAGTCTTGGTTTTATGAAACATTAAGATTTCCTTTAATTGGAACTAAGGGGTACTTTGCACACTACGACATCGCAGGTGCGATGTCGGTGGGGTCAAATTGAAAATGACGCACTTCCGGCATCGCATGCGACATCGTAGTGTGTAAAGGCTCGATGATACGATTAACGAGCGCAAAAGCGTCGTAATCGTATCATCGGTGCAGCGTCGGCGTAATCCATAATTACGCTGACGCGACAGTCCAATGTTGTTCCTCGTTCCTGCGGCAGCACACATCGCTGTGTGTGAAGTCGCAGGAGCGAGGAACATCTCCTACCGGCATCACTGCGGCTTCCGTAGGATATGTGGAAGGAAGGAGATGGGCGGGATGTTTACATCCCACTCACCTCCGCCCCTCCGCTCCGATTGGCCGCCTGGCGTGTGACGTCGCTATGACGCCGCACGACCCGCCCCCTTAACAAGGAGGCGGGTCGCCGGCCAGAGCGACGGTCGCAGGACAGGTGAGTCCATGTGAAGCTGCTGTAGCGATAATGTTCGCTACGGCAGCTATCACAAGGATATTGCTGCTGCGACGGGGGCGGGGACTATCGCGCTCGGCATCGCAGCATCGGCCTGCGATGTCGCAGCGTGCAAAGTGCCCCTAAGATGCTTGAGCCAACCTCTAAGCAACAAGCCCATAACATTATCCCTCTCACCCTGTCCTTGGTAGGGGTGAAACAATTACAGTAATAGATGGTGCGACAACAACGAGCCTAAGGAGGAAGGGAGTATGCTGATGCCACTGCTTTCTTAAGCTGGATCTTCGTATTTGGGTGAACATTCAGTTGAAATGTACTATGACACAGAGAACCTCCTGTTCCCTGCAAAGTAGTATCTATACAGGATGCTGGAGTATCAGAGGCAAGCAGCGGCGGTGCATGATGTCGTTACCATGAGTTGCCAGCAGTGGCTATAAAAGAGGAAGAAGACGTTGCTCATCATTGGAGCCCGATCAAGTAAGAAAGGCTGTTTATTTTTTTTTATTATTATTTTTTTAAATGTTGGGAAAACTTCAAATATGGAAGATATTATTAAAAAAAAGGGGGCAAGGACAAGAAACATTATTGAAGAAATAGGCTAGGATGGAGGACATTGTTAAAGAAAAAGGCCAGGACAGGGCACATTATTGAAGAAATAGGCTAGGATGGGGGTTATTGTTACAGGAAAAAGCAGGAATTGCCAACTTACCGCTAGTAAATATCCATAATGTATGCCATTCTCCCCGTTAAAGGCTCAGCATCTGATAAGAGGCACGAGCTACAGCTGCACTTGACATGAAAGAGACCAAAGAAGATTTTCCAGTGAACCCATAAAGGATGTAGAAAATGGGTGAATACTTTATTCCAAAAGGTATAAAAAAGATCCACATACATATAGTACGGTAAGTCAGGCAGAGGTAAAATATTATCTGAAAGCAGTGAGACTGAGATGCGTTTCAGCTACGCAAGATGACTGTGAAGAGGGCGTAGCCAAAACGTGTTTCATTCCCACTCCTTGCAGATAATATTTTACCTCTGTCTGACTTACCGTACTATATGTATGTGGATCTTTTTTATACCTTTTGGAATAAAGTATTCACCCATTTTCTACATCCTCTACCGGCTTATTGGAAAATGTTCTTTGGTCTCTTTCCTAATTGTTACAGGAAGGGGCCAGGATGGGGGAATTATTATTCCATTTGGTTGAGGATTGCTCACTATTCTCTTTAAATTACTTTTTGATGTACCGAGTAGGTCTCCTATCTATTTGTGGGCCATGTAATGTGAGGGAGGCTGAGTTGTAAATTTGTATGGTGATTAATATTTTACACTTACCTTCATCCGCGTTATTTTTTTTTGCATAATGCAAAAAAAGTTGACTAAAAGTCAACAGAGATTTATACTCCCTTCTAATATAACAACTGCTGGTATAGCATAGGTGTTTTTTTTAATTTATCTGTATTTCTCTGGTAGCTCTGTTTTACTCTATCACCAAGTCAACAGATATGAAAAATTCAGGATTGTATATCATAGAATCCACTCCAGATCTGCTATCTGGCTAAGATGTCTGATACACAAGATTAAATATTATCAGGAGATTCAATATTCTACACTTTCACATACCTGGGGCCTTTTGTGCAAATAGCATGGAGTAACTCAAATAGAAATACTTTTCAAAGTTTATTTGAGATGTGAATATTTCACAACATTATAATTATGTGCATAAAACAAAAAAAAGTAATTACACCGGCATAAAACGCCCAATATATGCATTCTATATAACGCTTTTATATATATATATATATATATATATATATATATATATATATATGTATATATATATATATATATATATAAGTTTGGACACACCTTCTCATTCAAGGAGTTTTCTTTATTTTCAGGACTCTGAAAATTGTAGATTCACATTGAAGGCATCAAAACTATGAATTAACACATGTGGAATGAAATACTTAACAAAAAAGTGTGAAACAACTGAAAATATGTCTTATATTCTAGGTTCTTCAAACTAGCCACCTTTTGCTTTGATTACTGCTTTGCACACTCTTGGCATTCTCTTGATGAGCTTCAAGAGGTAGTCACCGGTAATGGTCTTAAAACACTCTTGAAGGAGTTCCCAAAGATGCTTAGCATTTGTTGGCCCATTTGCCTTCACTCTGTGGTCCAGTTCACCCCAAACCATCTCGATTGGGTTCAGGTCTGGTGACTGTGGAGGCCAGGTCATCTGGCGTAGCACCCCATCACTCTCCTTCTTAGTGAAACAGCCCGTACACAGCCTGGAGGTGTGTTTGGGGTCATTGTCCTGTTGAAAAATAAATAATAGTCCAAGTAAATGCAAACCAGATGGAATAGCATGCCGCTGCAAGATGCTGTGGTAGCCATGCTGGTTCAGTATGCCTTCAATTTTGAATAAATCCCCAACAGTATCATCACCAGAAAAGCATCCCCACACCATCACACCTCCTCCATACTTCACAGTTGGAACCAGGCATGTAGAGTCCATCCGTTCACATTTCTGTGTCGCATAAAGACACGGTGGTTGGATCCAAAAATCTCAATTTGGACTCATCAGACCAAAGCACAAATTTCCACTGGTCTAATGTCCATTCCTTTTGTTCTTTAGCCCAAACAAGTCTCTTCTGCTTGTTGCCTGTCCTTAGCAGTGGTTTCCTAGCAGCTATTTTACCATAAAGGCCTGTGTTACGGGGGGCTGTCTGATAATAACCGAAAGGAGTATCAGACAGTCAGGGTCCACCGTGCAAAGACTTTGCTGCAGACTATGGCAGAGTGCAATACCTCTGTTAACTCACAGAAGGATATAATAAGAAAGTAAAGCAATTCCTCCCTTACTTGGAGGGTGTGTGGAATGATCTCTGTTAATAATCACAGAGACAAAGGCAATGTGTGCGAAATGGCACCTACCTAGGTCCGCTCTTCTAGTGGTGCAAAAGAGACGAACAGCAGCGTAAGCCGCACAAAGCTCCTACCTGCGTTCGCTCCACTAGTGTGCGAGGACACGAACCACTAGATATGGCACCTGCCTAGGTCCGCTCTTCTAGTGGTGCAAAAGAGACGAACAGCAGCGTAAGCCGCACAAAGCTCCTACCTCTGTTCGCTCCCCTAGTGTGCGAGGATACGAACAACTGCCAGACGCAGTATAAGGAACGTTACCCTAGCGGCAACGTCCACCTACGAGTACAATCACAAGGCCCAGCCAGACCATGTGCCTCAGGCACCTGCCTATGTCCGCTCCCCTAAGAGGTAAGGATACGGACAGCAGCCGAAGCTGTAAGGTATAAGAACGCTACCCTGCCGGTAGCGCTCACATAGCATAGACAGAGGAATGCCTAGAGGAACGCGCACAGAGCGTCTACTCATATGCATGAACCAAGAGGACTGAGCACCATGCGGCGTGTGTCAGGGTCTTATATAGACTCTGTGCCTCATCCAAGATGGAGGACACCAGAGCCAATCCGCTTCCAGAACGACAGGAGTGACGTCATGCTGGCCTATCACCGAGCAAGACGTCACAAGCACATGACCAGCGACCAATCGGCATAGAAGGTGTCAGAGACATGTGACCTCGTGTCAGCGATGATGTCACCCGCACATGTGCAATGGCTCCAAGATTGGACTTAGTCTCCGGCGCTCGCACATGTGCAGTAGCAAGAAATCTGGACTTAGTCTCCAGCGCTCGCACATGTGCAGTAGCAAGAAATCTGGACTTAGTCTCCAGCGCTCGCACATGTGCAGTAGCAAGAAATCTGGACATAGTCTCCAGTGCTCGCAGCAACCGTAACAGTACCTCCCCCTCAAGGGCCCCCCTCCCGGCGACGCAGATAATCGGCAACTAAGTCGGGAGCATGGACAGCCTCCTCAGGCTCCCAAGAGCGATGTTCCGGGCCATAGCCCTCCCAATCTATCAAGAAGAACCTGCGCCCTCTAACCATCTTAGAACCAACTATGGCTCGTACCTCATAGCTAGAGCGAGAGGAATCAGAGGCAGGAGAGTGCACTTCACGAGCGTGAGGTAAAATAGCCGGCTTTAGCAGTGAGACATGGAATTTGTCATGAATCCTAAGATGGACAGGTAACTTCAATTGATAGACTACAGGATTTACCTGTCGAAGAACCTCATAAGGACCCAGGAAGCGAGGAGCAAATTTGACAGAGCTCACTCTAAGTCTCACGTGTTTTGCAGAGAGCCACACAAAGTCCCCTGGAGAAAAGACAGGAGCCGGGCGACGAAACCGATCGGACACCGTCTTCATACGGTCCTTAGCTGCTTGGATCGACTCTTGAGTCCGATCCCAAACCTCTCTGGCATTATTTGCCCAGTCGGCCACAAGAGGAGAAGGTGCAGCAGCGGGAAACGGTACCGGTACCCTAGGGTGTTGCCCATTATTGAGTACGAACGGTGTCTGCCCAGTGGCCTCAGCCAGCGAATTGTTAAGGGCAAATTCTGCCCAGGGTAGGAGGGAGGACCAGTTATCGTGGTTCTCAGCAACAAAGTGTCGAAGGTATATAATCATAGATTGATTGGTACGTTCAACCAAACCATTAGTCTCCGGATGGTATGCCGAAGAGAGATTCAACTCAATTTGCAGAAGGCTACAAAGATCTCGCCAGAAACGGGAAGTAAATTGCGGGCCTCTATCACAAATGATACGATCTGGCATCCCGTGAAGCCTAAAGACATGCTTGAGGAATAGTTTGGCTAGTACCCTGGAAGATGGGATTCTCGATAACGGTACGAGATGAACCATCCGGGAGAAATGGTCCGTAATGACCCACACAAATCTATGTCCCTGTGAACATGGAAGATCACCCACAAAGTCCATGCCTACCACCTCCCATGGTCTATCTGGCACTGGTAAAGGATGCAAGAGCCCAGCCGGTCTCTGCCGTAATGGACGGTTGCGAGCACACGAGTAGCAGGAACCGACATATCTCTTGACGTGGCTGGCTAAGTGTGGCCACCAATACCACCTCTCCAGTAACTCTCGTGTCCGCCTAATACCAAAATGCCCACCCACCTTTGAGGTGTGGGCCCATGACAGTATATCATTCTGTCGATCAGGCGGAACAAATGTCTTGCCCGGTGGGATTTGGTCTAACGTCACAGGGGAGAGCGTATGAAAAACCCTGGAGGGAAGGATAAGACGAGGTTCGTCATTCTCTTCCTGGGTAGAAAGCATAGAGCGAGACAGGGCGTCTGCCTTGTTATTATTACTCCCAGACAAATAGTTGATGGAGAAGTGAAAGCGGGAGAAAAACAAGGACCAGCGGGCTTGGCGAGGATTCAGACGCTGAGCGGTTTGTAAGTACGTCAGATTCTTATGGTCTGTATAGACCTGGAAAGGATGTTTCGCTCCTTCCAGCAAGTGACGCCACTCCTCCAAGGCTAATCTCAAGGCGAGCAGTTCCCTATCCCCAATGGTATAGTTTCTCTCTGCCGGTGAAAAGGTTTTAGCAAAGAAGAAACACGGCCTTTTTCTACCTGCACCGTTCTTTTGATACAAGACCGCACCAGCACCCACTGAAGAGGCATCAACCTCTAAGAGGAAGGGCTTACTCTCATCGGGTCTTTGAAGAACGGGAGCAGTTGAAAAGTGTCTTTTTACTGCCTCAAAAGCCTGAGATGTCTCAGTAGACCAGGCTTTGGGATTAGCACCTTTCTTAGTCAAGGCCACCAAAGGGGCCACCAAAGTAGAAAAATGGGGTATGAACTGCCTGTAATAATTTATAAATCCTAAGAAGCGTTGCACCGCCTTCAAGGAATGAGGTTCGGACCATTGCAGGACAGCAGAGAGCTTCGCAGGATCCATAGCCAGACCCTCTTGTGAGATAATGTAACCCAAAAAAGGCAATGAGGACTGCTCGAATACACATTTCTCGAGTTTAGCAAACAATGAGTGCTCCCTTAAACGGGAAAGGACACGAACGACATCCTGACGATGAGTCTCCAGATCAGGAGAAAAAATCAGGATGTCGTCCAGATACACCACTACTGAGGATAACAGTAAATCCCTGAACACATCATTTACGAAGTCCTGAAATACTGCGGGTGCATTACATAACCCAAAAGGCATGACGAGGTATTCATAGTGACCGTCTCGGGTGTTAAAAGCGGTCTTCCATTCGTCACCCTTTCGAATTCGTACCAAGTTATACGCACCCCGCAGATCCAACTTCGTAAAAACTTGAGCTCCTCTCAGTCTGTCAAAGAGCTCCGAAATTAAAGGTAATGGGTATTTGTTCTTTATTGTGATTGCGTTGAGACCCCTGTAATCTATGCAGGGACGCAAATCACCCTCTTTCTTCCGAACAAAGAAAAACCCAGCTCCCGCGGGAGAGACAGACTTACGAATGAACCCCTTCTCTAAGCTCTCTCTTATATAGGTCGACATGGCCTCCGACTCAGGTATCGACAGGGGGTAAACCCTGCCTTTAGGTGGAACCGAACCTGGGATAAGGTCTATGGCACAGTCATACGGCCTATGGGGTGGAAGAACCTCAGCACCCTGTTTGGAGAACACGTCAGCGAAATCCAAATAGGGTGTAGGTATGGGAGAGAGATCAGTTGATGCAACTGCAACGACCTTAGGTGGTAAGGGAAGACATCGGGACTGACATTTCGAACCCCAACTAATAATGCTGTCAGACTCCCAGTCAATGTGAGGAGCATGAGTCCGAAGCCATGGAAGACCCAGAAGGACGTCGTCTATACCCTCAGGCAAAACAAGAAAATAAATCTCCTCTATGTGACCCTGAGACAGGGAAAGGCGCAAGGGAACTGTCCTCAATGTAATGGAGTCAGACAACATAGTTCCATTAACAACACGGACAGGAATAGGCGCCTCTAACATGATAGAGGGAATATTGTGTCCCTTTACAAATCCTGAGGACACAAAAATCCCGTCAGCTCCGGAATCCACAAAAGCCATAATAGGCCATGTATTCTCAGATAACGAGAGCTGACCTGGGATACAACACTTAGAGGGTGCAGAAGACGTCTCTAGTAACCCCCCTCTAATGGTTACTAGGCCAGGGAGTTTCCCTGACGACTAGGACACTTGTTGGCATAGTGCCCAGCCTGACGACATACGTAACATATAGGAGGACCAGACTTGCGTAGTCTGGAGAACGTATGACCTAACTCCATAGGAGTGGGAGATGTTTCAGATGCTGAGGAAGATGGTAGTGGACCCTCAACAACTGGAATAGCCCGATGCTTAGGGCGTGAGGAAGAGACCTCGAGTCTACGTTCCTTATGGCGTACATCGATCCTCGTTGCTACTGTGATCAAGTCCTCCAGAGAAGCAGGGACTTCACGAGTAGCAAGGGCATCCTTGACATAGCCAGCCAACCCTCTCCAGAAGATAGGAATCAACACCTTCTCTGGCCAATCTAGTTCTGCCACCAGAGTTCTAAAAGCAATGGCATAAGAACTAGTGGATAACGAACCCTGAGATAGATCTAACAGTCTCAGGGCCGCATCATGGGTAACCTGCGGACCCATGAATACCGCCTTAAGAGCATCAAGAAAGTCTTGATGTCTCAGAGTAACCACATCAGAGCGCTCCCATAGGGGAGTCGCCCATTCTAAGGCTTTGTCCTGAAGTAAGGAGATGATAAAGCCTACTCTGGACCTCTCCGTAGAGAAGCGAGAAGAGTTAACCTCTAGGTGTATCTGACACTGACTAATGAAACCACGACATGATCTGGCATCGCCAGAATATCTGTTTGGTAGAGCAAGTCGAGGATCATGTGCAGATGTCACCATGGTCTGAGGTTTATCCTCTATACTCTTGAGCCGTGACTCAAGTACTTGTATGTAACGGTGTAACTGCTGATATTCTGCCATAACTGCCAGACCCTTGGCTCAGTCCTAATGTTACGGGGGGCTGTCTGATAATAACCGAAAGGAGTATCAGACAGTCAGGGTCCACCGTGCAAAGACTTTGCTGCAGACTATGGCAGAGTGCAATACCTCTGTTAACTCACAGAAGGATATAATAAGAAAGTAAAGCAATTCCTCCCTTACTTGGAGGGTGTGTGGAATGATCTCTGTTAATAATCACAGAGACAAAGGCAATGTGTGCGAAATGGCACCTACCTAGGTCCGCTCTTCTAGTGGTGCAAAAGAGACGAACAGCAGCGTAAGCCGCACAAAGCTCCTACCTGCGTTCGCTCCACTAGTGTGCGAGGACACGAATCACTAGATATGGCACCTGCCTAGGTCCGCTCTTCTAGTGGTGCAAAAGAGACAAACAGCAGCGTAAGCCGCACAAAGCTCCTACCTCTGTTCGCTCCCCTAGTGTGCGAGGATACGAACAACTGCCAGACGCAGTATAAGGAACGTTACCCTAGCGGCAACGTCCACCTACGAGTACAATCACAAGGCCCAGCCAGACCATGTGCCTCAGGCACCTGCCTATGTCCGCTCCCCTAAGAGGTAAGGATACGGACAGCAGCCGAAGCTGTAAGGTATAAGAACGCTACCCTGCCGGTAGCGCTCACCTAGCATAGACAGAGGAATGCCTAGAGGAACGCGCACAGAGCGTCTACTCATATGCATGAACCAAGAGGACTGAGCACCATGCGGCGTGTGTCAGGGTCTTATATAGACTCTGTGCCTCATCCAAGATGGAGGACACCAGAGCCAATCCGCTTCCAGAACGACAGGAGTGACGTCATGCTGGCCTATCACCGAGCAAGACGTCACAAGCACATGACCAGCGACCAATCGGCATAGAAGGTGTCAGAGACATGTGACCTCGTGTCAGCGATGATGTCACCCGCACATGTGCAATGGCTCCAAGATTGGACTTAGTCTCCGGCGCTCGCACATGTGCAGTAGCAAGAAATCTGGACTTAGTCTCCAGCGCTCGCACATGTGCAGTAGCAAGAAATCTGGACTTAGTCTCCAGCGCTCGCACATGTGCAGTAGCAAGAAATCTGGACATAGTCTCCAGTGCTCGCAGCAACCGTAACAGCCTGCTGCACAAAGTCTCCTCTTAACAGTTGTTCTAGAGATGTGTCTGCTGCTAGAACTCTGTGTGGCATTGACCTGGTCTCTTATCTGGGCTGCTGTTAACCTGCAATATCTCAGGCTGGTGACTTGTGTAAACTTATGCTCCACAGCAGAGGTGACTCTTGGTCTTCCTTTCCTGGGGCGGTTCTCATGTGAGCCAGTTTCTTTGTAGTGTTTGATGGTTTTTGTCACTGCACTTGAGAACACTTTTGAAGTTTTCAAAATTTTTCGGACTGACTGACCTGCATTTCTTAAAGTAATGATGGCCACTCATTTTTCTTTACTTAACTGCTTTTTTCTTGCCATAATACAAATTCTAACAGTCTATTCAGTAGGACTATCAGCTGTGTATCCACCACACTTCTGCACAACATAACTGATGGTCCCAACCCCATTTATAAGGCAAGAAAACCCACTTATTAAACCTGACAGGGCACACCTGTGAAGTGAAAACCATTTCCGGTGACTACCTCTTGAAGCTCATCAAGAAAATGCCAAGAGTGTGCAAAGCAGTAATGAAAGCAAAAGGTGGCTACTTTGAAGAACGTAGAATATAAGACATATTTTCAGTTGTTTCACACTTTTTTGTTAAGTATTTCATTCCACATGTGTTAATTCATAGTTTTGATGCCTTCAATGTGAATCCACAATTTTCAGAGTCTTGAAAATAAAGAAAACTCTTTGAATGAGAAGGTGTGTCCAAACTTTTGACTTGTACTGTATGTATGTGTGTATATATATATATATATATATATATATATACACACAGTATATATATATATATATATATATATATATGTAAAATGATTTTTTTTGTCTATAAAAAATTTTTATATAAAAGTTGTAGTAAACATGGTGCAGGAGTATTTCCTTTTCAACATTACTGATTACCCCAACAATTTTCACATATTATTTTTTTGGAAGAATGTTCCTTGCAGATATTTTGTCCACAAGTAGTACAGAAACGCTCAGATTTCCTTTGCTTCTTTGCTGGATAAATATAACAGCGCTTTCTTTTTTTTCTCTTGGCTCTGGATTTTCCTGAAAATGTATATCACATCGGATCTTAGCTTACGTAATTTGCCTTGGCAAGCATTTCATGTTGTTTCGCTCCATTATGGTAGGCTTCAAAAGTTCAAAGACAAAATAAGACAAGATAAAGACAAAGTCATCCCCAGCAGTGGGGTGCCACAGGGGTCTGTATTGGGCCCCCTACTATTTAATATATTTATTAATGATCTGGTGGATGGTTTACAGAGTAAAATATCAGTATTTGCAGATGATACAAAACTATGTAAGGTAGTTAACACAAAGGAGGACAGTTTGCAACTACAGATGGATTTGAGTAAATTGGAGAATTGGGCTGAAAAATGGCAAATGAGGTTTAACACAGATACGTGTAAGGTTATGCACATGGGAAGGAGAAACAGATGCTACGATTACTTACTAACTGGGAAACTGCTGGGGAAATCAGACATGGAAAAAGACTTAGGCATCTTAGTCAACAAGAATCTAAATTGGAGTGCCCAGTGTCAGGCAGCAGCCACCAAAGCAAATAGGGTGATGGGATGCATTAGAAGAGGTCTGGGGGCACGAGATGAAAACATCATTCTCCCTCTCTACAAATCACTCGTCAGACCACACTTGGAGTATTGTGTGCAATTTTGGGCGCCGGTGCTCAAGAAAGACATTACTGAACTTGAAAGGGTTCAGAGGCGGGCTACTAAAATAATAAATGGAGTGGGTGCATTACAATACACAGAAAGGTTATCAAAATTAGGTCTATTTACTCTAGAAAAGAGAAGACTTAGGGCGGCTTTGCACGTTGCGACATTGCACGTGCGATGTCGATGGGGTCAAATCGAAAGTGACGCACATCCGGCGTCCCAGTCGATATCGCAACGTGCAAATCCTTTTTGATACGATGAACGAGCGCAAAAGCGTCGTTATCGTATCATCGCTGCAGCCTCCGACATTTCCATAATGCCGGTGCAGCGACAGGTGCAATGTAGTTCCTCGCTCCTGCGGCTGCACACATCGCTGTGTATGAAGCCGCAGGAGCGAGGAACTTCACCTTACCTGCCGCCGGCTGCAATGAGAAGGACGGAGGTGGGCGGGATGTTTACATCCTGCTCATCTCCGCCCCTCCACTTCAATTGGCCGCCTGCCGTGTGACGTCGCTGTGACGCCGCACGACCCGCCCCCTTAGGAAGGAGGCGGGTCGCCGGCCAGAGGGACGTCGCACGGCAGGTATGTGCGTGTGAAACTGCCGTAGCGATAATAATCGCTACGGCAGCTTTCACTAGATATTGCACGTGCGACGGGGGAGGGACTATCGCTGCAGCATCGGTAACACATTGTTACCGATGTCGCAGCGTGCAAAGCCCGCCTTAGGGGAGACCTAATAAATATGTACAAATATATCAGAGGGCCATATAGAGATCTCTCCCATGATCTGTTTGTACCAAGGACTATGACAAGAACAAGGGGGCATTCTCTTCGATTGGAGGAAAGAAAATTCCTACATCAGCATAGAAGAGGGTTCTTCACAGTAAGAGCAGTGAGGCTCTGGAACTCTCTTCCTGAGGAAGTGGTGATGGCCAACTCACTGAATGAATTTAAGAGAGGAATGGATGCTTTTCTTGATAGCAAAAGTATAGAAGGTTATAAATAGCATAATCTTACAGGTAGATAGAAGAGCGACCAAGATTATTAGAGGAATGGGTGGGCTGCAACACCAACACAGGTTATTAAACTTGGGGTTATTTAGTTTGGAAAAACAAAGGCTTAGGGGGGATCTAATCACAATGTATAAACATATGAGGGGACAGTACAGAGACCTTTCCAAAGATCTCTTTACACCTAGGCCTGCGACTGGAACACGGGAGCATCCGCTACGTCTAGAGGAAAGAAGGTTTAATCATAACCACAGATGAGGATTCTTTACTGTACGAGCACTGAGACTATGGCACTCTCTGCCGCATGATGTTGTAATGAGTAGAGATGAGCGAACCGGTCCCGGTTCGGCTCGAGGTCGGAGGTCCCGTTCGAGTTCGGTTCATCGAACAATCGACGAACCGAACTCGAACCGCATAGGAAACAATGGCAGGCATTCACAAACACATAAAAACACCTAGAAAACACCCTCAAAAGTGTCCAAAAGGTGACAAACAACTCACAACACAACACAAACACATGGGAAAGTGACAAGGACATATACTCATGCGAAAATAAAAGAGCTGGACAAGGAAAAAGAGGAGGACACATAGATATAGGCATGGCACGCCCTTCTAAAATCATGTAAAACACCGCAAGGTGACTCCAAGCGGAGTCTCCCTTTTTTCCAAAAATTGGGCCACACACACAAACACCCCTTCAGTGGCAGCAGTTGTGCCCCAGTTGTACACTTAACAGCTAGATTTGCATCAAGCACATTCAAAAATACGCCATCCTTAACCGTCCCCAGGATGACACCGGGTTAGGTAGCAAAGTCTTTCCTGATCCCAGCTCTGTTCATCTTGGATCATTTTTAAAAAACACAGCAAGCAAGGGTTACTCCAAGTGGAGTCTCCCTTTTTTCCAAAAATTGGGCCACACAGACACCCCATCAGTGGCAGCACTTGTGCCCTAGTTGCAAACAGGATGTTTTGATTTGCATCAAGCACATTCCAAATCCACAAGCATTTACTCTCCCCAGGATGACACAGGGGTAGTAAATTCCTTGTGGATCCATGACTTGTTCATTTTGATGAACGTCAGTCTGTCCACATTGTCACTGGACAGACGCGTGCGCTTATCTGTCAGCACACACCCAGCAGCACTGAAGACACGTTCAGAGACAACGCTGGCAGCTGGACACGACAAAATCTCCAAGGCGTAAGTTGAGAGCTCTGGCCATTTTTCAAGATTTGAAGCCCAAAATGAGCAAGGCTCCATTTGCAAAGTCATGGCATCGATGTTCATTTGGAGATACTCCTGTATCATCCTCTCCAGCCGTTGACTATGTGTCAGACTTGTTGTCTCTGGTGGCCTTTCAAAGGACGGTCTAAAAAAATTATGAAAAGATTCCATAAAATTGCTGTTACCAGCACCAGATACGGTGCTACTGGTACGGGTAGACTGTTGAAGATGACGAGACCGTCCCATGTTTGTCAAGTTACAACTGGGAGATTCACTCCCTGCACCTGAACGGTTGTTTGGTGGAAAAGCCGAGCTAAGATCGAGTAACAGCTTCTGCTGATACTCCTGCATACGTGCGTCCCTTTCTATGGCTGGAGTTATGTCACAAAATTTGGACTTGTACCGGGAATCTAATAGTGTGGCAAACCAGTAGTCATCATCACTTCTAATTTTGACAATACGAGGGTCATGTTGGAGGTAGTGCAGCAAGAAGGCGCTCATGTGTCTTGCACGGCCATGCGGACCAAGTCCACGCTGTGTTTGTGGCATAGAGGTGCTAACCGTTCTTTCTTCCTCTAACATCTCCCCCCAACCTCTTTCAACTGAAATTTGACCAAGGTCTCCCTCATCCGCTGAGTCTTCCATGTCCATGGACAGTTCGTCCTCCATTTCTTCATGTTCTCCTGCACCTTCCTCAACATCTCGCCTGCTACCATGCGCCCTTGTTGATCCCTGTCCCCCATGGTCCCATGCCTGCCGCCTTGGTGATGATGAATGTCTGGACCTTGGTGATGTTGTTGTGTCTTGCGCATATGAATCCTCCTGTAGTTCCTCCCCTTCCTGTTGTCCCACCCCCTGACTCCGAATAGTGTTTAGCGTGTGCTCCAGCATGTAAATGACTGGAATTGTCATGCTGATAATGGAATTGTCAGCGCTAAATATATTCGTCGCCATGTCGAAACTCTGCAGAAGGGTGCATAGGTCCTTGATCTGAGACCACTCCTTCAGGGTGATCTGCCCCACCTCTGCATCTCGTTGGCCCAGGCTATATGTCATGACGTATTGCACCAGGGCTCGACGGTGCTGCCACAGTCACTGTAACATGTGGAGAGTCGAATTCCAGCGTGTCGGCACATCACATTTCAGGCGATGAACCGGCAGGCCGAAAGACTTCTGGAGCGATGCAAGTCGCTCAGCTGCGGCGGTTGAACGGCGGAAGTGAGCAGACAGTTTTCGTGCCCTGGTCAGAAGGCCATCTAGGCCGGGATAGTGTGTTAAGAGTTGCTGGACAACAAGGTTCAAAACGTGAGCCATACAAGGCACGTGTGTCACCTTGCCCAGGCGAAGGGCCGCACCCAGGTTTGCAGCATTGTCGCACACGGCCTTACCAGGCTGCAGGTTGAGTGGAGACAACCATTTATTAAACTCGGACCGCAGAGCTGACCACAACTCCTCAGCTGTGTGACTCTTATTCCCAAGACATGTCAAGCTAAAGACCGCCTGATGCCGTTGCGCTCTGCTGCCAGCATAGTAATGAGGGGTGCGTGATTCCTTCTGCGCAGTGAGAACGCTGGTGGCCTGACCAGGCACGCTTGGGGCGGAGGTGGAGGACCCAGATGAGGTGGAGGAGGCAGAAGCAGTGGCGGAACTTGGACAGACAGAGGATTGACACACAAGTCGTGGGGACGGCAAGACTTGTGCAGCAGACCCTTCACCATCTATCACCATAGTTACCCAGTGCCCAGTCAGCGACATGTAACGTCCCTGTCCATGCTTACTGGTCCAAGTATCGGTGGTGAAATGCACCCGTTGACACATAGAGTTTCTCAAGGAAGCGGTGATGTTGTGTGTGACATGCTGGTGTAGCGCGAGCACACCTTTCTTAGAGAAGTAGTGACGACTGGGCATCTGGTACTGGGGCACAGCGACAGACATAAGGTCTCTAAAATCCTGTGTGTCCACCAGGCGGAAAGGCAGCATTTCGGTAGCCAAGAGCTTACAGAGGGATAAAGTCAACCTCTTAGCTTTGTCATGGGTCGCAGGAAATGGCCTTTTATTTGTCCACATCTGAGGGACAGAGATCTGGCTGCTGTGTGTAGACGGTGTTGAGTAGGGTGTCCCTGGAAAAATGCAGCTTTGTGAGGAAAGTGCAGGCGGAGACATGATGTCGCCTTCATCCAACGTTGGTGCTATCGATGTCTGAGAGAGCTGTACACACGCACTTGTTTCCCCTTCCAAACCAACTGACGACCTAACAAGCAAACTGCCTGTTGCGGTTACAGTGGTGGAAGTTGTGCGTGGAAAACCAGGTGTGACAGCTGTCCCCACAGTCCTAGAAGATGAAGAGCGCGCGGATGCACTGGAAGGGGCAGGCGGTGGATGGTTCGCTCCGCTAGGCCGCATTGCAGCACGGTGAGCTTCCCACCGGGACATATGACATTTATTCATGTGACGATTCATGGAAGAAGTTGTCAAACTGCTGAGCTTTTGACCTCTACTAAGAGAACCATGACAAATTTTACAGATCACATAATTTGGGCGATCTTTTGCTATGTCAAAAAAGGACCAGGCTAGGCAAGGCTTAGAGGGCATGCTACCTGTTGATCCACCCCGACTAGTGCTCAGAGGCAGAGTGGTGGCTGAGGATGCAGTTGTAGACGTGCTACCAGTACTCCGACTCTGTCCAGGAAGGCGCAAGGTAACTTCGTCATCAGTTGCATCCTCCTCCACCACCTCTGTTGACCTCCTCGAGTGCCTGACTGTGGGTTCTAGAACTTCCTCATCAATTGTTGTGTTTGCACTCCCCTAACCCCCAGACCGAGCCTCTTCTTGCCCTGACCGAATATTTAAGTTGTAATCCCAATCTGGTATCTGTGTCTCATCGTCATCAGTATGTTCCTCATTGTCAAAACAGCAGGTGTTACAGTTTGTGAAAAAGGGTCAACATTATGCTCAGAAACTTGGTCCTCACGGCCTGAATCAGAGTCACAAAGGTTCTGGGCATCACTGCAGACCATTTCCTGTTCTGTACTCACTGTAGCTTGGGAGCAGACCTCTGATTCCCAGGCTATAGTGTGACTGAACAGCTCTGCAGACTCAGCCATCTCAGTTCCACCATACTGTGCAGGGCGGATGGAGACTTCAGAGCTGGGAGAAAGCAAGTTTGATTGGGATGACAACTCAGAGGACTGGTGTTTTTTGGATGCGGTAGTTGAGGTGGCGGAGAGGGCACTTGTTGGACCACTTCAGATCCATTCAAGCATTTTCCTTTTTTGGCCATCATCTACCTTT
Organism: Anomaloglossus baeobatrachus; assembly: GCF_048569485.1. Lineage (NCBI taxonomy): Eukaryota > Metazoa > Chordata > Amphibia > Anura > Aromobatidae > Anomaloglossus > Anomaloglossus baeobatrachus. The sequence continues at coordinate 82,534,744 of NC_134354.1, read as the reverse complement.
GTTCCAGTTATCCGTGTCCGTAAAAAAGGGAGCACATCGGATTGTCCACGGTAAGTAGTAGACATCTTACTTTTGCTGGTAGATGGTCTATCTTCAGCAGATGTTAATGGAGCTTTGCCACCTTCCCCACGGACAAACCCTTTTTTTCCTTTTCCAACACGCCTCTTACCCTTTCCACCAGCATCTGTCATTTTGCCACTCATTTTGATTGCGACAAGATTGTGCACTTAAAATGTGGTAGTAAAAATTCAGAGGTGGTGTAGATTGCAGCGGTGGTCTATCTTTATTAAAAGCAGAATAACAACAATAATTATCACTGACAATGCAACTACGGCCCTTAAACTGGCAGCAGTGTTTGCTAGTATAATGGCTTAGTAACAATGAGTTGGAGTGTGCAATGAAGGCAGAGGTGCTGCAAATATCTTTGCACTAGTGGGACTATACAGAAGTCCAATAGCCACGTTTAGGATGACACTAGGTACACTCAGTGTTTGCTAGTATAATGGCTTAGTAACAATGAGTTTGAGTGTGCAATGCAGGCAGAGGTGCTGCAAATATCTTTGCACTAGTGGGACTATACAGAAGTCCAATAGCCACGTTAAGGATGCCAATAAGTTCACTCAGTGTTTGCTAGTATAATGGCTTAGTAACAATGAGTTTGAGTGTGCAATGCAGGCAGAGGTGCTGCAAATATCTTTGCACTAGTGGGACTATACAGAAGTCCAATAGCCACGCTTAGGATGCCACTAGGTTCAATCAGTGTTTGCTAGTATAATGGCTTAGTAACAATGAGTTTGAGAGTGCAATGCAGGCAGAGGTGCTGCAAATATCTTTGCACTTGGGGGACTATACAGAAGTCCAATAGCCACGCTTAGGATGCCACTAGGTTCAATCAGTGTTTGCTAGTATAATGGCTTAGTAACAATGAGTTGGAGTGTGCAATGCAGGCAGAGGTGCTGCAAATATCTTTGCACTTGGGGGACTATACAGAAGTCCAATAGCCACGTTTAGGATGCCACTAGGTTCAATCAGTGTTTGCTAGTATAATGGCTTAGTAACAATGAGTTGGAGTGCGCAATGCAGGCAGAGGTGCTGCAAATATCTTTGCACTTGGGGGACTATACAGAAGTCCAATAGCCACGTTTAGGATGCCACTAGGTTCACTCAGTGTTTGCTAGTATAATGACTTAGCTACAATGAGTTTGAGTGTGCAATGCAGGCAGACGTGCTGCAAATATCTGTGCACTACTAGGGCAATACAGCAGTCCAACAGCCACGTTAAGGATGCCACTAAGTTCACTCAGTGTTTGCTAGTATAATGGCTTAGTAACAATGAGTTGGAGTGTGCCAAGGACAGGAGGGTACAGTGGCAGGGTTGTGGGTCTCTGGGTAGAGGAATGGAAGCCTGCCTTTCTATCCCTCCTAATGGGGAAATGCATCGAGGAAATCCCTAACCTTAGCTACACAGACGCTGTCATCTTGTGTAGCTGTTAAACTCTGTTTTTAGGACCTGTCACCTATGGCTCTGACCCTGCTGGTATGAGCCCTTAAAAGGACTGATAGAAAGTGCTATCCCTAAGCTGTCCAGCGCTGTGTATGGAGCGTAATACAGCTGTATCGGCGATAGGAGCTGTGCCAGTGATGTCTGACACCAAGGACGCAGAAGGCAGATAATGGCGTGCTGGAGGAAAATGTCCGTTTTTATAATGCAGGGACATGTGACATGGACTTCCTATCACACATGCCGTTGCTTCTCTGGCTAAAAGTCCACTTAGCTGTGTGTGTGTCTGGGATTGGCTGACATGCTGGCCCGCCCCCCTACACGCGCGCGCTTAGGGAAGGAAGACAAGGAAAAAAAAAAAATGGTGATCGCCATTATCCAAACAGCAGTGATCTGAATGCGCTGTTCCCGCACACTATACACTGAAATTTCATAATAGTGTGAGTCACAGAGTGACGTACACTATTACAGCGGAAAGCCAGCTATGAATTAGCTGTTTTTTTTGCTGCTAGAACCGTTCTCGAACGTATCTAGAACTATCGAGCTTTTGCAAAAAGCTCGAGTTCTAGTTCGATCTAGAACAGCCCCCAAAATCACTCGAGCCTCGAACTGGAGAACCTCGAACCGCGAATTGCGCTCAACTCTAGTAATGAGTGATTCACTACTAACATTTAAGCAGAGCCTGGACGCCTTTCTTGAAAAATATAATATTACCAGTTATGTATATTAGATTTTATGAGAGGGTGTTGATCCAGGGAACTAGTCTGATTTCTGTATGTGGAGTCAGGAAGGAATTTTTTTCCCCATTGGAGCTTATTTGACACATTGGTTTTTTTTTTGCCTTCCTCTGGATCAACATGTTAGGCTACGGGTTGAACTAGATGGACTTAGAGTCTCCCTTCAACCTTAAAAACTATGAAACTATGAAGCAACAGTACAGACAAAAAGACTGAGGATCACATGTAAATGAAGTACAAGCCTAAAAGGCCCCAGGTATGTGAATATGGTGTAGTCCCAAAAAAGAATTGTTTTACCAAAATGCCTATAACATAAAAATATATGAACAACCTGAGGAATACCTAGAGTTTCAAAATTCTAACTAAAGTAATCTTGCAGAAAATAGAAAACAAGTAACCTAGCAGGCCTGCGAGGCCCCAGGTATGCGTTCTAGGGTTAATGAGGCAGTGCACATGTCTGATGCATGATCTGACTTCGAGAATCTTATGGCACTTGGAGATTCAAGTCTATCGATTTTGAACGAAATCGGGCAGCACTCAGATGACACTGAAGATTGGTAAAGTTAAAGCATCTGATTTTTATTGTTCTACGTGTTTCGGAGTTATTTCAGCTCCTTGTTCAGGAGAAAAAAATAATGTTTTGTTAATATTTTTTTTCTACAGTTTGGATAAAAAAAGTACGATAGGTAAAAGCAGGTGATTTTATGCTAGCGTTTCTTTTAACAGTGTATAAGCTCAATCCTTAATATTTTTCGATCCTGTTCAATACCTTACTGCAGTTTTCTGTGTACACACCTAACCAAAGTTTTACTGCAAAATAAGTAGAAATGGAAGTTAGCGGATATGATAATGACTTGCATATTATGGAAATCCTTCCCTGACTTTTTGACTTTTAACATTAAATCAGCAGATTTTAAGTAAAAGAATGAATAAACTAAAAACAGCACTGAACAGATTTGTATAATAAAGTCACAGAGAATTTACATGTTTCCCACAATATTTAAATGTAAACCTATTAAACGACACTAAGCCGGGGAGAACAAACGTAGAGGACAGTGATGGTATGGAAAGAAGGGACTTTGTTAAATATTTAATTGCATATTGAATACATACATTTTAATGATATGCTGCTGAACTGTACGTGAACTCATCATCAGCGCTCCCCACTTATAAATAACTATTATCTATTGTGTTTCCGTACAATCTACTTATTGCACATATATTTTATTAGAATATTGTTTATTAATATGTCAACTAAAAAAAAAATTAGAATAAATCTAAATATTCCCTATCAGAAACTGCCACTGGTTGTCTTGTTTTATATCAAACAATAGTGAGGGAAATATTTGTAGAAAAAATATAGAAAAAAAATTGTGAAAAGCAAAACCTCATTTGGACTGGACAGAAGCATATTAATCAGTTTACTATTTTCTTACCTTATATATTGTATACCGATTCACTATATGCACAATAAGACTGTTGTGTGCATGTGAGGTCTGCCCTGTGGCTTCCTCCCTCGTATCCTACACATCATTATAGTGGTGGCACGCTTGTTTCATCGACATGGAAACGTTTCCTGGCATCTGGGCTGGTGTGCCTCCTTCTGAGTTTGGTGGAGGGATTGATGATGTCAAGGGGGTGGGGTGCATGCGCCGACATACTTCTCTCTCATTCGGGCACCAAGACCATGTGACTTTCATCACTTGGTAGAAAAGGTATTGGAAGGTTAATTGCAATACTCCCCATGATAAAGCAAGCAGACAAGACACGAAACACGCATTGGGGTGTCCATTCTGGGTCCTCCTGTTGCCTTCATTCACTTTTATAGGTAATATTATATCTTACTGGCTCTTTTAGTTTATATATTGGTCATTTCTTTTTGACCCACCGGATCCATTACCTACTTGATTTGCACTATGTGATTTTGAATGCAGGCACAGTATCTCACCTGTTCATTTTTCTTCTTTTGATCTTTTTGGGTGGGGATTCTATTTTATGAGGTATAGCAATACACTTGTATTGTGACTCTTGTAATACTAACCCCATCTCATGTAATTATTGATGTCTATTGTCCTTTTCAAATACTGTTGTGCTTAATGTACTTATTTGTATGTTTGTCTGGTCCTTTGATTTTTAAAAGTATTTAATAAAAATCATGTTGTAATCTGTGCACATTTTAGTCCACATTTTTTCTCCTATTTTGATAATATTAAACTTGCCAGACACAATTTCCCAACATATTGAAGTGTTAGAGAGCAGCTAATGTCATTTTGCGTTCTTCCTCAGGCTTCTCCATAATGTCCTGCACTTATGACGTATTATGGATTATCATACCTTGTACAGTGGTGGTCAGCCCTCGGCCATCAAAAATCAGCGACTCCTGGAAGAGCACAGTTTGAACACAAGAGTTATTTTTTATCTCCAGAGTCACTGGGTAAGGCTCTCCCATCTGTAGAATGTAAGGCCATGTGCGCACTTTGCGTCGAGGTAGTTGCAGTTCAAAAAGCATCCTCTGGCAGAAAGGACAATGCTTTTGGCATTAAAAATGCATGTAAAATGCAAAGAAAGTGGCCTATGCACACCTTGTGGTTTTCATGAGTTTTTAGTGCTTTTCCGGTGCTTTTAGAAACGCTGCAGTTTTGTATTAAATTGAATGGATGGGAAACGCAGCCAAAATGGCAAAAATAATTGACATGTTGCTTCCTTAAATGCTGAGTTTTTGCCCAAATTTATGCAAATTAAATGCATCGTTTTGAACAGCAAAATGCGCACAAGAAAGCTCAATGTCCCATTGACTTTGCTTGAAAAGCATAACGCAAGCATTTTGGCATGAAAACGCTGCAGTTGAAAAAGCAGTGGAAAAGCAGGTAAAAAAGCAAAGTGCGCACATAGCCTAAGTTCTTATAATTAGGGAGGTCCACTCTCTTTCTTGATAGTAGTGCCCCCCCCTTATCAAATTTTTGGGAAAAATTTGGCAAAGTAGGCAAACATGAATTTCAAAAGATATGCTAATCTCTCATAATCAGATGTTTTGGATATTTTGGACAGACATGTAATCATGAAATATAAAATTCAAATGTAAAAGTAGATTTCGGGTAGAGAGGACAAAATAAAACATAGGCTGGTTTCAGATGTCTGTGTTTTAGGTATGTGTCACATCCGTTTTTAACATGGATGTCACACGTACCCATGTTCCCCTATTGTGTACTCACACAGCTGTGTTTTCACATGGACCGTGTGGCCCCGCTATTCCCTGCACGCACACACGCAGTTATGTCCATTTTTCTTCGGCAGCACAGGTGTCACACGGACAGCACACTGATGTGATCCGTGTGACATCAGTGTGACACGGACCGGAGAAAACACGGGTTTTAAAATAAAAAGATTTTCTATATATACCTGTATCCAGTGATGCTGTCTCCGGCTCTGCTGCCTCCCGCTCCTGACCCCCGCTCAATATTTTTACTGATTATTCACTGCAGTGCGCAGCTGAAAGCAGGGACATCGCGGTGACAGCGCTGGAAACAGTACCGCCGAGGACAGCATCGCTGAGGACATAGCCAGTGACAGGTGAGTATCCTGCCAGCAGTGTGTGTGCAGGGATGTCCAGGAGGTCATTGGATTTCTCAATGAACTCTGATGACCTCCTGATGACACCCCTGCGATAACTGCGCGACAGTTAGTGTCACGATGGGGACTTCAAGGGGTTCATGAGAGTTCATTGGGAACTCCGATGACCCCCTGGATGTCACTGCACAAATTGCTGTATACTCACTTGTCACTGGTGATGTCCCCGGCGATGTCCCTGGCGGTGCTGTCCTCGGCTGTGCTGTCCGGCGCTGTACCCGCGATGCTCCGGCTTCCAAATCCTCGGGCAGTGAATAATCAATGAAAATAATGAGCGGGGGTTAGGAGTGGGAGGCAGCAGAGCAGAAGACAGAATCGCTGGATACAGGTAAATATAGAACATCTTTGTACTGAAGAGACACGTGTTTTACCCGGTACGTGTCACACGTATGCAAACACGGATGTCACACGTGTGACCATAACCATGCGTGTGACTGGTACCTGATTAGTTACAAGTGAAAAGTTTTGGTACCATGTTAGCCAGTTGAAAAATGATTGAATGTTCTCAGTGAGAGGAACAAAATTATATAATCTTGTGATACCTTTTAATGGCTAACGAAAATAAAATAAAGTGATGTTACAATGCAAGCTTTCAAGACATCTCAGGTCACTTCATCAGGCATGGTATAACAAAATATCTGAAGAAACACAAATATATGCACAAACAGAGCAGAGGGATGGCATAATAAAAGACAATTAAATAAACAAACACTGAGCTTAGAAAGTGAATCCTTAACTAGCTTTGATTAGTGGTGTGAGTGTTTTATTGTCCAATGGGCCATAAATCCTTCTGACAGGTTGAGTCCTGTGTCCACAGAGTTAAAGGCCACGTCTCACTACAACATCACTAGCAACATCGCTGCTGTTTGTACATATATTTGTGTTTCTTCAGATATTTTGTTATACAATGCCTGATGAAGTGACCTGAGATGTCTCGAAAGCTTGCTTTGTAACATCACTTTATTTTATTTTAGTTAGCCATTAAAAGGTATCACAAGATTATAATTTTGTTCCTCTCACTGAGAACATTCAATAATTTGGTACCTGATTAAACACGGACATCTGAAACAAGCCATACTGTGTAGTGCTCTATTACATATGAGACAATTTTCTCAGCCTCAAGTAAGTGATAAGAAGATTCATATAAAAAAAAACACCTGACCATATATGTTTCTATATTTAACTATATAATTGGCTCCATCGAGTCTCCTTCATGGGCCCACCATTTAATCGGACAGAATGGCAAACTTTTTCAGCCGAAATTTTTTACTACATTTCTAAGCAAAGCGTTCAATGCTTGTGAAAGCCTAATGTATGTATGCAAGCGGTGCATGTTATGGTGTGCATAATGTATGTGTTTATTTATATTTTATGCATGTGTGTAATGTGTATAAGTGTGTCTAATGTTACATGCATGTGCATGTGGGTATTTCATACATCCGTGTCTATATATAGTTTGAACAAATATCCTGCACTAGGGCCTTTGCTGTCAGTGTCTGCTAGAGATGAGCCGGTCAGGCAAAATTTAAATTCACCTGTTTTTATGAATTTTCCTGAGAAATTCAAATTGCAGAGAAATTATTATTTGCTAATTTAATGTCTCTTATAGAGATGAGCGAACCGGTCGCGGTTCGGCTCGAGGTTGGTTCGCCGAACGGACCTCCCGTTCGAGTTCGGTTCGTCGAACGTTCGACGAACCGAACTCGAACTGCATAGGAAACAATGGCAGGCAATCACAAACACAGAAAAACACCTAGAAAACACCCTCAAAGGTGTCCAAAAGGTCACAAACAACTCACAACACATGGGAAAGTGACAAGGACATATACTCATGCGAAAACAAAAGAGCTGGACAAGGAAAAAGAGGAGGACACACAGATATATGAGTATATGCAAGGAAACATGCCATTATTGTGCAACTTGAGCCCTGCTCATTCTTGGCTTCCAATCTTGATAAATTGCCTGAGCTCGCCACGTACGTCTTGGGGATCTTGTCGTGTCCTGCAGCCAGCGTTCTCTCGGAACCTGTCTTCAGTGCTGCTGTGGGTCTGCTGGCAGATAAGCACACGTGTCTGTCCACTGACAATGTGGACATGGCTCTCAGAGGACTTTTCTTCCCCGGGGTCAGCCAGGGGACGGGAAAGGCACGCGTATTTTTGAGAGTGCTTCATGCAAAGCATCTTTTTCTTTTTCAAAAGGGGGCTCAACCGATGCCAGTCAAGTGGGGTGTGTGTGGCCCAGTGAGTGGCAACGAGGGAGACTGTGGTTGGAGTCCCCTCGCTGTGTTTCTAAAAGAACCAAGATGAACAAGTCATGGCTCTCAGAGGACTTTTCTTCCCCGGGGTCAGCCAGGGGACGGGAAAGGCACGCGTATTTTTGAGAGTGCTTCATGCAAAGCATCTTTTTCTTTTTCAAAAGGGGGCTCAACCGATGCCAGTCAAGTGGGGTGTGTGTGGCCCAGTGAGTGGCAACGAGGGAGACTGTGGTTGGAGTCCCCTCGCTGTGTTTCTAAAAGAACCAAGATGAACAAGTCATGGCTCTCAGAGGACTTTTCTTCCCCGGGGTCAGCCAGGGGACGGGAAAGGCACGCGTATTTTTGAGAGTGCTTCATGCAAAGCATCTTTTTCTTTTTCAAAAGGGGGCTCAACCGATGCCAGTCAAGTGGGGTGTGTGTGGCCCAGTGAGTGGCAACGAGGGAGACTGTGGTTGGAGTCCCCTCGCTGTGTTTCTAAAAGAACCAAGATGAACAAGTCATGGCTCTCAGAGGACTTTTCTTCCCCGGGGTCAGCCAGGGGACGGGAAAGGCACGCGTATTTTTGAGAGTGCTTCATGCAAAGCATCTTTTTCTTTTTCAAAAGGGGGCTCAACCGATGCCAGTCAAGTGGGGTGTGTGTGGCCCAGTGAGTGGCAACGAGGGAGACTGTGGTTGGAGTCCCCTCGCTGTGTTTCTAAAAGAACCAAGATGAACAAGTCATGGCTCTCAGAGGACTTTTCTTCCCTGGGGTCAGCCAGGGGACGGGAAAGGCACGCGTATTTTTGAGAGTGCTTCATGCAAAGCATCTTTTTCTTTTTCAAAAGGGGGCTCAACCGATGCCAGTCAAGTGGGGTGTGTGTGGCCCAGTGAGTGGCAACGAGGGAGACTGTGGTTGGAGTCCCCTCGCTGTGTTTCTAAAAGAACCAAGATGAACAAGTCATGGCTCTCAGAGGACTTTTCTTCCCCGGGGTCAGCCAGGGGACGGGAAAGGCACGCGTATTTTTGAGAGTGCTTCATGCAAAGCATCTTTTTCTTTTTCAAAAGGGGGCTCAACCGATGCCAGTCAAGTGGGGTGTGTGTGGCCCAGTGAGTGGCAACGAGGGAGACTGTGGTTGGAGTCCCCTCGCTGTGTTATACATGCTTTTAGAAGGGCATGACATGGCTTGGAGGTTGACTTTCATAAAATGCAAACTGTTGGCTACCAAAATGCTGCCTTTCCAACAACTGTGGTTATAGGCAATGAGGAACATACTGATGAAGATGAGACGCAGATACCCGATTGGGATGACAACTTAAATATTCGGTCAGGGCAAGAAGAAACTCGGTCTGAGGGGGAGGGGAGTGCAAACACAACAATTGATGATGAAGTTCTAGATCCCACCTACTGTCAACCCACAGTCAGACACTCGAGGAGGTCAATAGAGGCGGTGGAGGAGGATGCAACCGACGTCGAAGTAACCTGGCGCCTTCCTGGACACAGTCGGAGCACTGGTAGCACGTCTACAACTGCATCCTCAGCCACCACTCTGCCTCTGAGCATTATTCGGGGTGGATCAACAGGTCGCATGGCCTCTAAGCCTTGCCTAGCCTGGTCCTTTTTTGACATAAAAAAAGATCGGCCAAATTATGTGATCTGTAACATTTGCCATGGTTATCTTAGTAGAGGTCAAAACCTCAGCAGTTTGACAACTTCTTCCATGAATCGTCACATGAATAAATATCATATGGCCTGGTGGGAAGCTCACCGTGCTGCAATGCGGCCTAGTGGAGCCAACCATCCACCGCCTGCCCCTTCCAGGGCATCCGCGCGCTCGTCATCTTCTAGGACTGTGGGGACAGCTGTCACACCTGTTTTTCCACCCACAACTTCCACCACTGTAACCGCAACAGGCAGTTTGCTTGGTAGGTCGTCAGTTGGTTTGGAAGGGGAAACAAGTGAGTGTGTACAGCTCTCTCAGACATCGATAGCACCAACTTTGGATGAAGGCAACATCATGTCTCCGCCTGCACTTTCCTCCCAAAGCTGCATTTTTCCAGGGACACCCTACTCAACACCGTCTACACACAGCAGCCAGATCTCTGTCCCTCAGATGTGGTCAAATAAAAGGCCACTTCCTTCGACCCATGACAAAGCGAAGAGGTTGACTCTATCCCTCTGTAAGCTGTTGGCTACAGAAATGCTGCCTTTCCGCCTAGTGGACACACAGGATTTTAGAGACCTTATATCTGTCGCTGTGCCCCAGTACCAGATGCCTAGTCGCCACTACTTCTCTAAGAAAGGTGTGCCCGCGCTACACCAGCATGTCGCACACAATATCACCGCTTCCTTGAGAAACTCTGTGTGTGAACGGGTGAATTTCAGCACCGATACTTGGACCAGTAAGCATGGACAGGGACGTTACATGTCGCTGACTGGGCACTGGGTAACTATGGTGATAGATGGTGAAGGGTCTGCTGCACAAGTCTTGCCGTCCCCACGACTTGTGTGTCAATCCTCTGTCTGTCCAAGTTCCGCCACTGCTTCTGCATCCTCCACCTCATCTGGGTCCTCCACCTCCGCCCCAAGCCTGCCTGGTCAGGCCACCAGCGTTCTCACTGCGCAGAAGGAATCACGCACCCCTCATTACTATGCTGGCAGCAGAGCGCAACGGCATCAGGCGGTCTTTAGCTTGACATGTCTTGGGAATAAGAGTCACACAGCTGAGGAGTTGTGGTCAGCTCTGCGGTCCGAGTTTAATAAATGGTTGTCTCCACTCAACCTGCAGCCTGGTAAGGCCGTTTGCGACAATGCTGCAAACCTGGGTGCGGCCCTTTGCCTGGGCAAGGTGACACACGTGCCTTGTATGGCTCACGTGTTGAACCTTGTTGTCCAGCAATTTTTAACACACTATCCCGGCCTAGATGGCCTTCTGACCAGGGCACGGAAACTGTCTGCAGTGCTCACTTCCGCCGTTCAAGCGCCGCAGCTGAGCGACTTGCATCGCTCCAGAAGTCTTTCGGCCTGCCGGTTCATCGCCTGAAATGCGATGTGGCGACACGCTGGAATTCAACTCTCCACATGTTACAGCGACTGTGGCAGCACCGCAGAGCCCTGGTGCAATACGTCATGACGTATAGCCTGGGCCAACGAGATGCAGAGGTGGGGCAGATCACCCTGATGGAGTGATCTCAGATCACGGACCTATGCACCCTTCTGCACAGTTTCGACATGGCGACGAATATGTTTAGCGCTGACAATGCCATTATCAGCATGACGATTACAGTCATTTACATGCTGGAGCACACGCTAAACACTATTCGGAGTCAGGGGGTGGGACAACAGGAAGGGGAGGAACTACAGGAGGATTCATATGCGCAAGACACAACAACATCACCAAGGTCCAGACGTTCATCATCACCAACGCGGCAGGCATGGGACCATGGGGGACAGGGATCAACAAGGGCGCATGGTAGCAGGCGAGATGTTGAGGAAGGTGCAGGAGGACATGAAGATATGGAGGACGAACTGTCCATGGACATGGAAGACTCAGCTGATGAGGGGGACCTTGGTCAAATTTAAGTTGAAAGAGGTTGGGGGGAGATGACAGAGGAAGAAAGAACGGTTAGCACCTCTATGCCACAAACACAGCGTGGACTTGGTCCGCATGGCTGCGCAAGACACATGAGTGCCTTCTTGTTGCACTACCTCCAACATGACCCTCGTATTGTCAAAATTAGAAGTGATGATGACTACTGGCTTGCCACACTATTAGATCCCCGGGACAAGTCCAAATTTTGTGACATAATTCCACCCATAGAAAGGGACGCACGTATGCAGGAGTATCAGCAGAAGCTGTTACTCGATCTTAGCTCGGCTTTTCCACCAAACAACCGTGCAGGTGAAGGGAGTGATTCTCCCAGTTGTAACTTGACAAACATGGGACGGCCTCGTCATCTTCAACAGTCTACCCGTACCAGTAGGACCGTATCTGGTGCTGGTAACAGCAATTTTATGGAATCTTTTCATAATTTTTTTAGACCCTCCTTTGCAAGGCCACCAGAGACATCAAGTGTGTCACATAGTCAACGGATGGAGAGGATGATACAGGAGTATCTCCAAATGAACATCGATGCAATGGCTTTGCAAATGGAGCCTTGCTCCTTTTGTGCTTCAAATCTAGAAAAATGTCAAGAGCTCTCCAGTTACGCCTTGAAGATTTTGTCGTGTCCAGCTGCCAGCGTTGTCTCTGAACGTGTCTTCAGTGCTGCTGGGTGTGTGCTGACAGATAAGCGCACGCGTCTGTCCAGTGACAATGTGGACAGACTGACGTTCATCAAAATGAACAAGTCATGGATCCAGAAGGAATTTACTACCCCTGTGTCATCCTGGGGAGAGTAAATGCTTGTGGATTTGGAATGTGCTTGATGCAAATCAAAATATCCTGTTTGCAACTAGGGCACAAGTCCTGCCACTGATGGGGTGTCTGTGTGCCCAATTTGGGGAAAAAAGGTAGACTCCGCTTGGAGTAACCCTTGCTTGCTGTGTTTTTTAAAAATGATACAAGATGAACAGATCTGAAGGCAAGATGAAGGCAACATCATGTCTCCGCCTGCACTTTTCTCACAAACCTGCATTTTTCCAGGGACACCCTACTCAACACCGTCTACAGACAGCAGCCAGATCTCTGTCCCTCAGATGTGGTCAAATAAAAGGCCACGTACTGCGACCCATGACAAAGCTAAGTGGTTGACTCTATCCCTCTGTAAGCTGTTGGCTACCGAAATGCTGCCTTTACGCGTAGTGGACACACAGGATTTTACAGACCTTATGTCTGTCGCTGTGCCCCAGTACCAGATGCCCAATCACCACTGCTTCTCCAAGAAAAGCATGCCCGCGCTACACCAGCATGTCGCACACAACATCACCACTTCCTTGAGAAAATCTGTGTGCGACAGGGTGCATTTCAACACAGATACTTGGACCAGTAAGCATAGACAGGGTCATTACATGTCACTGACTGGGCACTGGCAAACTATGGTGAGAGATGGAGAAGGGTCTGCTGTACAAGTCTTGCCGTCCCCACGAGTTGTTTCAATCCTTGTTCTGTATGTAGAAGTTAATACACTGCTTCTGCCTCTTCAACCTCGTGTGGGTCCTCTACCTTGGCGCAAACCCTGTGTGGTCAGGCCACCCTTCCTTGCAACTGCGCACAAGGACTACCACACACCTCCTTACTATGCTGACAGCAGAGCTCAATGCCATCAGGCGGTCAAAGTTTTACTTTGAAATGTATGGGAAATGTGAGTCACACCGCTATTACAGAGAATAGTAGTCAGGCAGGGTCAAAACATTAATTGAGGAACAGGAACAGAATGGGACGGCCAGGAAAGAATCAGAAAACAAGCAGAGGTGAAATGCGTATCGGCCAACAAGGTACATAAACAGCAAGCAGGAAAAGTAGTCAGGTAACAAGCACACAAAATCATAAAACTGAACTGGGGGTAAAATTAACCAGAGGTTCATAGCTATGTCTGGCAGTGGTCTGCAGACAGGATGGGCATAAAAAAGGGTGTGGTGTCTTCCCATTGGTTGTAGCTGAATGATGGTATTTCATCTGTGAGATACCCACCAGCTACATTCAGCCAGAGATTCTGCATCTGTCAAGGTAATGCAGCCCAGTGGGTGAGCATAACCTGCGTCCACCTGCGCCGCTGGCATCGACTACTCTCCCATCATCAGCACTATTCATGAAAGGAACACGTTGTCACCTGGCGACCGGAGTACAAATTGACGGAGCGGACTCCGTTGGTGACTTAACAGCCGTGTGCGGCAATGATGCAAACCTGGCTGCGGGCCATCCTCAGGGCAATGTGACACACGTGCCTTTTAGGGCTCACGTGTTGAACCGAATTCGCCAGCAATTTTTAAAACACCATCACGGCCTACATGGCCTTGTGCAGTGGGCACGCTCGCTATGTGCTCACTTCCATCGTGCGCACACAGCAGCTCAACAACTTTCATCACTCCGGAAGTCTTAGGGTCTGGCAGTTAAATGCCGTAAATGCGATGTTTCGACACGCAGGAATTGGAATCTGCACATGTTGCAGCGTGTGTGGCAGCACCGCAGAGCCCTGCTGAAATACGGTAAGACATATAGCCTGGGATAACTTGATCCAGAGGTGGTGCAGATCACGCTGCTGGAGTGGTGTCAGATCAAGGACCTATGCACCCTGCTACACAGTTTTGAAATGTCGACGAAGATGTTTAGCACTGGCAATGTCATTCTCAGCGTGACAATTCTGGTCATCTACATGATGGAGCACACTGTAATTATTATTCGGAGTCAGGTGTTGGGACAAGAGGAAGGGGAGGAAGTACAGGAGGAGTCATATGCGGAAGGGATAACAAGATCTACGAGGTCCAGATGGTCAGCGGCACCTATGCGGCAGTCATGGTGAGGGAGAGGGATTAACAAGGGCGCATAGTATCAGCAAAAAGTGTTGATGAAAGTGCAGGAGCCCATGAAGAAATGGAGGACGAACTGGCGATGGGCATGGAAGACTCAGCAGATGAGTGAGAGCTTGCTCACATTTCGGTTGTGCGAGGTTGGGGGGAGAGGGCAGAGGAAGGATGCACGATTCTCACCTCTCTGCCACCAACACACCAAGGACTTGGTCCTCCTGGATGCACAAGACACATGAGCGCCTTCTTGCTGCACTACCTACATGACCCTCGGATTGTATGAATTTGAACTAATCCTGAATACTGGGTTGCCACACTGTTAGATCCCCGGTACAAGACAAAATTTGGCGAACTAATTCCTGCCATAGAAATAGACGCACGTATACAGGAGTATCTGCAGAATGTGGTACGCAATCTTAGATCTACTTGTCCACTAAACACCAGTGCTGCACAGAGTGAATCTCAACGCTTTGTCATGGATAGGAGGAAATGGTCTTTTACTTGTCCACATCGGAGGGACCGAGGGATGGCTGCTGTGCTGAGATGGCGTTGAGTACGGTGTCCCTGCACAGTTGCACTTTTGGTCATATCCCAAAATGAGTTGAAAAAGGACAGATGCTGTTGGAAAGGGGAACAGGTGTGTTGGAAAGGGGAAAAAAGTTTTGGTCCGTGGATTTGGTGGTTAAGCAACTGTAACATTTGCTGAAGAAACAACATCTGTTACAGTGGGACTGGCAGATTTGGATAAAGTGGTATATAATCTGTGACCGCTATATAACGAAAATTAATAAGAAAAGAAAGAGAAAGGTATATATCCCCATCAGCAGTCAGTGTCCACCGTGCTCCCAGTTGGAAAAGGAGAGGTTGGCAACTTGAAGGTTTGGTGGAGGATACAGAGCTGTGTGGCTATGAAACTAATAGTAGCCTGAACCGAGTTAGACGCCATTCGGATCTGGAGACTGTGAGCCCTGTTAGCGTCACAGGGTCCACATGCCCACCCAGCCCAGGAACTCCCTGTTAACAACACAGGGGCCATTGAGTACGCTGACCGTGTGCGTAGGGGCCACACCTGTGGACAGCAGGCGCATCAGCAGCAGCAGGCCTGTTAATGCCACTGGGCTGCACAAGCAGGACTGTTAGGACAGGAGCTGGTCTTAACCGTTCTGCGTTACCAACTGTGGTGGTGGCCTGCATCCACCACCCGATCCCTGCCTACCTCTGGCCTAAAGCCGCAATGGGTTCAACACATGGAGGTGTGCTCTTTCGGAGCATAATAGAAGACTGCGCACCTCCTTGTTGGCTCCAGCCCCTTTTATAACCTGGGTCCGCCCCAAACCAGGGTGAACCACAATGCACCTCCTGGAGACAAAAGTAGAGTGACACGTCATGAGTGGCATAACTAGCGTCCTATTTGGAAACGCAACTTCAATGATGACCTCATGGCTGCCATGACCCAAACACCTCACCAGTCATCGTCTGAGCAACAATAATGCGGTGACAAGTCATAGGTGTGGGCCTCTGCAAGCCATTTGGGAGGACACCTGATGCCCTGTGGTCTATATGGGACCCCCACATCAGGGCCAGGGCCAAAGAGTTCATTACCGGACCTAGTCTCTGATGCAGGAAGTGCCTGAGCATGCTCAGTAGCATGAAATACAGTCTCTGAAAAAAGACTATCAGCTTTAGCATGGTGTCTATGCCCAAAACAGGACTTATACCCGGCACGGAATGCAAGCACCTGTGCAAAGAGGCTTTTCACACTTAGTGTGGGAGCATGCGCTGTATCCCGAAATGAAAACTTAGCGTCAGGAATGGCACAGTCAGGCTGAGCATACTCACTAGGCGAAACACTGTAATTATGCTGCAGCTGGGGTACATCGGCACACGCATGCGCACTAGCTGCCTCTCCACACTTAGACGTGGAGGGGAAATTTGTCTTGGAGATGCTGTCTATGAACAGAAGGAAAAGCTAAAGGAAGCCTGACTTTCTATCCCTCCGAATTATGAAATGCAGCAATGAATTCCATGAGTTTGCTATAACATTAGCGTAGCAAAATGTGCATGAGGGTGTGATGTAGAGGTGCTAGAAACAGCTTGTCACCAGTGGGGCACTAATGGAATACAACAGCCAGTTCTATGATGCCACAAAATGGCAGTATTTTGTGCTATCATTATAGCTTATTAAAAACAGAGCATGAGGTTGTCATGCAGAGGTGCTGCACATAGATTTGCAGTAGTGTGAATTGACAAAAGTACAATAGCCACGTTTAGGATACAACTAGGTACAGTGAGTGTTTGCTAGTATAATGGCTGAGTTTAAAAAAGTTTGAGTGTGCAAGGCAGGCAGACGTGCTGCAAATAACGTTCCAATACTGTGAATTGACAAAAGTACAATAGCCACGTTTAGGATACAACTAGGTACAGTGAGTGTTTGCTAGTATAATGGCTGAGTTTAAAAAAGTTTGAGTGTGCAATGCAGGCAGACGTGCTGCAAATAACGTTCCAATACTGTGAATTGACAAAAGTACAATAGCCACGTTTAGGATACAACTAGGTACAGTGAGTGTTTGCTAGTATAATGGCTGAGTTTAAAAAAGTTTGAGTGTGCAAGGCAGGCAGATGTCCTGCAAATAACGTTCCAATACTGTGAATTGACAAAAGTACAATAGCCACGTTTAGGATACAACTAGGTACAGTGAGTGTTTGCTAGTATAATGGCTGAGTTTAAAAAAGTTTGAGTGTGCAATGCAGGCAGACGTGCTGCTAATAACGTTCCAATACTGTGAATTGACAAAAGTACAATAGCCACGTTTAGGATACAACTAGGTACAGTGAGTGTTTGCTAGTATAATGGCTGAGTTTAAAAAAGTTTGAGTGTGCAATGCAGGCAGACGTGCTGCTAATAACGTTCCAATACTGTGAATTGACAAAAGTACAATAGCCACGTTTAGGATACAACTAGGTACAGTGAGTGTTTGCTAGTATAATGGCTGAGTTTAAAAAAGTTTGAGTGTGCAATGCAGGCAGACGTGCTGCAAATAACGTTCCAATACTGTGAATTGACAAAAGTACAATAGCCACGTTTAGGATACAACTAGGTACAGTGAGTGTTTGCTAGTATAATGGCTGAGTTTAAAAAAGTTTGAGTGTGCAATGCAGGCAGACGTCCTGCAAATAACGTTCCAATACTGTGAATTGACAAAAGTACAATAGCCACGTTTAGGATACAACTAGGTACAGTGAGTGTTTGCTAGTATAATGGCTGAGTTTAAAAAAGTTTGAGTGTGCAATGCAGGCAGACGTCCTGCAAATAACGTTCCAATACTGTGAATTGACAAAAGTACAATAGCCACGTTTAGGATACAACTAGGTACAGTGAGTGTTTGCTAGTATAATGGCTGAGTTTAAAAAAGTTTGAGTGTGCAAGGCAAGCAGATGTCCTGCAAATAACGTTCCAATACTGTGAATTGACAAAAGTACAATAGCCACGTTTAGGATACAACTAGGTACAGTGAGTGTTTGCTAGTATAATGGCTGAGTTTAAAAAAGTTTGAGTGTGCAATGCAGGCAGACGTGCTGCAAATAACGTTCCAATACTGTGAATTGACAAAAGTACAATAGCCACGTTTAGGATACAACTAGGTACAGTGAGTGTTTGCTAGTATAATGGCTGAGTTTAAAAAAGTTTGAGTGTGCAATGCAGGCAGACGTCCTGCAAATAACGTTCCAATACTGTGAATTGACAAAAGTACAATAGCCACGTTTAGGATACAACTAGGTACAGTGAGTGTTTGCTAGTATAATGGCTGAGTTTAAAAAAGTTTGAGTGTGCAAGGCAGGCAGACGTGCTGCAAATAACGTTCCAATACTGTGAATTGACAAAAGTACAATAGCCACGTTTAGGATACAACTAGGTACAGTGAGTGTTTGCTAGTATAATGGCTGAGTTTAAAAAAGTTTGAGTGTGCAAGGCAGGCAGATGTCCTGCAAATAACGTTCCAATACTGTGAATTGACAAAAGTACAATAGCCACGTTTAGGATACAACTAGGTACAGTGAGTGTTTGCTAGTATAATGGCTGAGTTTAAAAAAGTTTGAGTGTGCAATGCAGGCAGACGTGCTGCAAATAACGTTCCAATACTGTGAATTGACAAAAGTACAATAGCCACGTTTAGGATACAACTAGGTACAGTGAGTGTTTGCTAGTATAATGGCTGAGTTTAAAAAAGTTTGAGTGTGCAATGCAGGCAGACGTGCTGCTAATAACGTTCCAATACTGTGAATTGACAAAAGTACAATAGCCACGTTTAGGATACAACTAGGTACAGTGAGTGTTTGCTAGTATAATGGCTGAGTTTAAAAAAGTTTGAGTGTGCAAGGCAGGCAGATGTCCTGCAAATAACGTTCCAATACTGTGAATTGACAAAAGTACAATAGCCACGTTTAGGATACAACTAGGTACAGTGAGTGTTTGCTAGTATAATGGCTGAGTTTAAAAAAGTTTGAGTGTGCAATGCAGGCAGAGGTCCTGCAAATAACGTTCCAATACTGTGAATTGACAAAAGTACAATAGCCACGTTTAGGATACAACTAGGTACAGTGAGTGTTTGCTAGTATAATGGCTGAGTTTAAAAAAGTTTGAGTGTGCAAGGCAGGCAGATGTCCTGCAAATAACGTTCCAATACTGTGAATTGACAAAAGTACAATAGCCACGTTTAGGATACAACTAGGTACAGTGAGTGTTTGCTAGTATAATGGCTGAGTTTAAAAAAGTTTGAGTGTGCAATGCAGGCAGACGTGCTGCAAATAACGTTCCAATACTGTGAATTGACAAAAGTACAATAGCCACGTTTAGGATACAACTAGGTACAGTGAGTGTTTGCTAGTATAATGGCTGAGTTTAAAAAAGTTTGAGTGTGCAATGCAGGCAGACGTGCTGCAAATAACGTTCCAATACTGTGAATTGACAAAAGTACAATAGCCACGTTTAGGATACAACTAGGTACAGTGAGTGTTTGCTAGTATAATGGCTGAGTTTAAAAAAGTTTGAGTGTGCAATGCAGGCAGACGTCCTGCAAATAACGTTCCAATACTGTGAATTGACAAAAGTACAATAGCCACGTTTAGGATACAACTAGGTACAGTGAGTGTTTGCTAGTATAATGGCTGAGTTTAAAAAAGTTTGAGTGTGCAAGGCAGGCAGATGTCCTGCAAATAACGTTCCAATACTGTGAATTGACAAAAGTACAATAGCCACGTTTACGATACAACTAGGTACAGTGAGTGTTTGCTAGTATAATGGCTGAGTTTAAAAAAGTTTGAGTGTGGAATGCAGGCAGACGTGCTGCAAATAACGTTCCAATACTGTGAATTGACAAAAGTACAATAGCCACGTTTAGGATACAACTAGGTACAGTGAGTGTTTGCTAGTATAATGGCTGAGTTTAAAAAAGTTTGAGTGTGCAATGCAGGCAGACGTGCTGCAAATAACGTTCCAATACTGTGAATTGACAAAAGTACAATAGCCACGTTTAGGATACAACTAGGTACAGTGAGTGTTTGCTAGTATAATGGCTGAGTTTAAAAAAGTTTGAGTGTGCAATGCAGGCAGACGTGCTGCAAATAACGTTCCAATACTGTGAATTGACAAAAGTACAATAGCCACGTTTAGGATACAACTAGGTACAGTGAGTGTTTGCTAGTATAATGGCTGAGTTTAAAAAAGTTTGAGTGTGCAAGGCAGGCAGATGTCCTGCAAATAACGTTCCAATACTGTGAATTGACAAAAGTACAATAGCCACGTTTAGGATACAACTAGGTACAGTGAGTGTTTGCTAGTATAATGGCTGAGTTTAAAAAAGTTTGAGTGTGCAATGCAGGCAGACGTGCTGCTAATAACGTTCCAATACTGTGAATTGACAAAAGTACAATAGCCACGTTTAGGATACAACTAGGTACAGTGAGTGTTTGCTAGTATAATGGCTGAGTTTAAAAAAGTTTGAGTGTGCAATGCAGGCAGACGTGCTGCTAATAACGTTCCAATACTGTGAATTGACAAAAGTACAATAGCCACGTTTAGGATACAACTAGGTACAGTGAGTGTTTGCTAGTATAATGGCTGAGTTTAAAAAAGTTTGAGTGTGCAATGCAGGCAGACGTGCTGCAAATAACGTTCCAATACTGTGAATTGACAAAAGTACAATAGCCACGTTTAGGATACAACTAGGTACAGTGAGTGTTTGCTAGTATAATGGCTGAGTTTAAAAAAGTTTGAGTGTGCAATGCAGGCAGACGTGCTGCAAATAACGTTCCAATACTGTGAATTGACAAAAGTACAATAGCCACGTTTAGGATACAACTAGGTACAGTGAGTGTTTGCTAGTATAATGGCTGAGTTTAAAAAAGTTTGAGTGTGCAATGCAGGCAGACGTCCTGCAAATAACGTTCCAATACTGTGAATTGACAAAAGTACAATAGCCACGTTTAGGATACAACTAGGTACAGTGAGTGTTTGCTAGTATAATGGCTGAGTTTAAAAAAGTTTGAGTGTGCAAGGCAGGCAGATGTCCTGCAAATAACGTTCCAATACTGTGAATTGACAAAAGTACAATAGCCACGTTTAGGATACAACTAGGTACAGTGAGTGTTTGCTAGTATAATGGCTGAGTTTAAAAAAGTTTGAGTGTGCAATGTAGGCAGACGTCCTGCAAATAACGTTCCAATACTGTGAATTGACAAAAGTACAATAGCCACGTTTAGGATACAACTAGGTACAGTGAGTGTTTGCTAGTATAATGGCTGAGTTTAAAAAAGTTTGAGTGTGCAAGGCAGGCAGATGTCCTGCAAATAACGTTCCAATACTGTGAATTGACAAAAGTACAATAGCCACGTTTAGGATACAACTAGGTACAGTGAGTGTTTGCTAGTATAATGGCTGAGTTTAAAAAAGTTTGAGTGTGCAATGCAGGCAGACGTGCTGCAAATAACGTTCCAATACTGTGAATTGACAAAAGTACAATAGCCACGTTTAGGATACAACTAGGTACAGTGAGTGTTTGCTAGTATAATGGCTGAGTTTAAAAAAGTTTGAGTGTGCAATGCAGGCAGACGTCCTGCAAATAACGTTCCAATACTGTGAATTGACAAAAGTACAATAGCCACGTTTAGGATACAACTAGGTACAGTGAGTGTTTGCTAGTATAATGGCTGAGTTTAAAAAAGTTTGAGTGTGCAAGGCAGGCAGATGTCCTGCAAATAACGTTCCAATACTGTGAATTGACAAAAGTACAATAGCCACGTTTAGGATACAACTAGGTACACTGAGTGTTTGCTAGTATAATGGCTGAGTTTAAAAAAGTTTGAGTGTGCAATGCAGGCAGACGTGCTGCAAATAACGTTCCAATACTGTGAATTGACAAAAGTACAATAGCCACGTTTAGGATACAACTAGGTACAGTGAGTGTTTGCTAGTATAATGGCTGAGTTTAAAAAAGTTTGAGTGTGCAATGCAGGCAGACGTGCTGCAAATAACGTTCCAATACTGTGAATTGACAAAAGTACAATAGCCACGTTTAGGATACAACTAGGTACAGTGAGTGTTTGCTAGTATAATGGCTGAGTTTAAAAAAGTTTGAGTGTGCAAGGCAGGCAGATGTCCTGCAAATAACGTTCCAATACTGTGAATTGACAAAAGTACAATAGCCACGTTTAGGATACAACTAGGTACAGTGAGTGTTTGCTAGTATAATGGCTGAGTTTAAAAAAGTTTGAGTGTGCAATGCAGGCAGATGTCCTGCAAATAACGTTCCAATACTGTGAATTGACAAAAGTACAATAGCCACGTTTAGGATACAACTAGGTACAGTGAGTGTTTGCTAGTATAATGGCTGAGTTTAAAAAAGTTTGAGTGTGCAAGGCAGGCAGACGTGCTGCAAATATCGTTCCAATACTGTGAATTGACAAAAGTACAATAGCCACGTTTAGGATACAACTAGGTACAGTGAGTGTTTGCTAGTATAATGGCTGAGTTTAAAAAAGTTTGAGTGTGCAAGGCAGGCAGATGTCCTGCAAATAACGTTCC
Organism: Anomaloglossus baeobatrachus; assembly: GCF_048569485.1. Classification (NCBI taxonomy): domain Eukaryota; kingdom Metazoa; phylum Chordata; class Amphibia; order Anura; family Aromobatidae; genus Anomaloglossus; species Anomaloglossus baeobatrachus. The sequence goes on along the minus strand of NC_134354.1, from coordinate 82,512,103 downwards.
AATACTGTGAATTGACAAAAGTACAATAGCCACGTTTAGGATACAACTAGGTACAGTGAGTGTTTGCTAGTATAATGGCTGAGTTTAAAAAAGTTTGAGTGTGCAATGCAGGCAGATGTCCTGCAAATAACGTTCCAATACTGTGAATTGACAAAAGTACAATAGCCACGTTTAGGATACAACTAGGTACAGTGAGTGTTTGCTAGTATAATGGCTGAGTTTGAAAAAGTTAGAGTGTGCAATGCAGGCAGATGTCATGCAAATAACGTTCCAATACTGTGAATTGACAAAAGTCCAATAGCCACGTATAGGATGCCACTAGGTACACTGAGTGTTTGCTAGTATAATGGCTGAGTTTAAAAAAGTTAGAGTGTGCAATGCAGGCAGATGTCATGCAAATAACGTTCCAATACTGTGAATTGACAAAAGTCCAATAGCCACGTATATGATGCCACTAGGTACACTGAGTGTTTGCTAGTATAATGGCTTCGTTATAATTAGTTGGAGTGTGCAACGCAGGCAGATGCGCTCTGCAAATGTCTTGGCACTAGTGGGACTATAGCAAAGTCCAATAGCCACGTATAGGATGCCACTAGGTACACTGAGTGTTTGCTAGTAAAATTGCTTAGTTTAAAAAAGTTATAGTGTGCAATGCAGGCAGACGTGCTCTGCAAATGTCTTTGCACTAGTGGGACTATAGCAAAGTCCAATAGCCACGTATAGGATGCCACTAGGTACACTGAGTGTTTGCTAGTAAAATTGCTTAGTTTAAAAAACTTGGAGTGTGCAATGCAGGCAGACGTGCTCTGCTAATGTCTTTGCACTAGTGGGACTATAGCAAAGTCCAATAGCCACGTTTAGGATGCCACTAGGTACACTGAGTGTTTGCTAGTAAAATTGATTAGTTTAAAAAAGTTGTAGTGTGCAATGCAGGCAGACGTGCTCTGCAAATGTCTTTGCACTAGTGGGACTATAGCAAAGTCCAATAGCCACGTATAGGATGCCACTAGGTACACTGAGTGTTTGCTAGTAAAATTGCTTAGTTTAAAAAAGTTGTAGTGTGCAATGCAGGCAGACGTGCTCTGCAAATGTCTTTGCACTAGTGGGACTATAGCAAAGTCCAATAGCCACGTATAGGATGCCACTAGGTACACTGAGTGTTTGCTAGTAAAATTGCTTAGTTTAAAAAACTTGGAGTGTGCAATGCAGGCAGATGTGCTCTGCTAATGTCTTTGCACTAGTGGGACTATAGCAAAGTCCAATAGCCACGTATAGGATGCCACTAGGTACACTGAGTGTTTGCTAGTATAATGGCTTCGTTATAATTAGTTGGAGTGTGCAACGCAGGCAGATGCGCTCTGCAAATGTCTTGGCACTAGTGGGACTATAGCAAAGTCCAATAGCCACGTATAGGATGCCACTAGGTACACTGAGTGTTTGCTAGTAAAATTGCTTAGTTTAAAAAAGTTGTAGTGTGCAATGCAGGCAGACGTGCTCTGCAAATGTCTTTGCACTAGTGGGACTATAGCAAAGTCCAATAGCCACGTATAGGATGCCACTAGGTACACTGAGTGTTTGCTAGTAAAATTGCTTAGTTTAAAAAAGTTGTAGTGTGCAATGCAGGCAGACGTGCTCTGCAAATGTCTTTGCACTAGTGGGACTATAGCAAAGTCCAATAGCCACGTATAGGATGCCACTAGGTACACTGAGTGTTTGCTAGTAAAATTGCTTAGTTTAAAAAACTTGGAGTGTGCAATGCAGGCAGATGTGCTCTGCTAATGTCTTTGCACTAGTGGGACTATAGCAAAGTCCAATAGCCACGTTTAGGATGCCACTAGGTACACTGAGTGTTTGCTAGTATAATGGCTTACTTAGAATGAGTTGGAGTGTGCAGAGGACAAGAGGGTACAGTGGCAGGATTGTGGTGCTCTGGGTAGAGGAATGGAAGCCTGCCTTTCTATTCCCTCCTAATGGTGAAATGCAGGGAGGAAATCCCTGACCTGGGCTACACAGACGCTGTTGCTGTTTGCAGGACCTGTCACTTATGGCTCTCTGACCCTGCCGCTTTGAGCCCTTAAAAGGACTGCTAGAATGTGCTCTCCCTAAGCTGTCTAACGCTGTGTATGCAGCGCATACAGCTGTATCGGCTATAGGACTCAGGAGGACGGAGCTGCGACACTGATGTCTGACACCAAAGACGCAGAAGGCAGATAATGGCGTTCGTGAAGAAAATGTCCGGTTTTATAATGCAGGGACATGTGACATGCAGATCCTATCACACATGCCGTTGCTTCTCTGGCTCAAAGTCCACTTAGGTGTGTGTGTGTCTGTGATTGGCTGACATGCTGGCCCGCCCCACAAGACGCGCGCGCTTAGGGAAGGAAGACAAGAAAAAAAAAAAAAAATGGCGATCGCCATTATAGAAACAGCAGTGATCTGAAGGCGCTGTTCACGCACACTATACACTGAAATGTGATAATAGTTTGATTCACAGAGTGACTTACACTATTACAGCAGAAACCAAGCTAGGATTTAGCTGTTTTTTGGCTGCTAGAACCGTTCTCGAACGTTTCTAGAACTATCGAGCTTTTGCAAAAAGCTCAAGTTCTAGTTCGATCTAGAACATGCCCCAAAATCACTCGAGCCGCGAACTGGAGAACCACGAACCACGAACCGCGCTCAACTCTAGTCTCTTATTGTGTCTCTCTAGACCATGGAGCATCATAAATGTAATATTATTTATTTGTATAGCGCCATTTATTCTATGACGTTTTACAGGTGAAAAGGGTATACATAATAAAACAAGTACAATAATCAGGAACAATACAAGGCTCAGACTGGTACATTACTAGAGAGGACCCTGCCCACAAGAACTCACTGTCTACAAACTTAGTACATTAAAAATCCTTATACCCACTTCACCAATCACCTTTTTGGCCCCTCTGCTCCTTACCATCACTCGTCCGGTGCTTGTTGCATCATCTGACCGCCACTACTCGCGCTGACATCCCAGCGCCTCTCTTTCTGAGCATAGACTTGCAGGCTTTAAGGACGTCTAGGACCATGCAAAAGGTCATGACATCATGATGAGCAGCATGAATGACACGGTGTGTGCACGTGCATAACTGTCCCTGTCCTCATCAGAGCCAGAAATCCCAGCTCAGTGTGAGTGGCCTTAAGCCCCCTGTAACATGCAATGACGTATCTAACGATATATCGCCGGGGTCACGGATTCTGTGACACACATCCGGCATCGTTAGCCATGTTGCTGCATGTGACACCAACGAGCGGCCATTAATGATGGAAACTACTCACCAAATCGTCCATCGTTGACACGTCGTTCCTTTTCTAAAAATCGTTGAATGTTGAGGACGCAGGTTGTTCGTCATTCCCGAGGCAGCACACATTGCTATGTGTAACACCTCGGGAATGACGAACTACAGCTTACCTACGGCCGCCGGCAATGAGGAAGGAAGAAGGTAGGCAGGATGTTACGGCCGCTCATCTCCGCCCTTCCGCTTCTATTGGGCAGCCACTTAGTGACGCCGCTGTGATGCTTCATGAACCGCCCCCTTAGAAAGGAGGTGGTTCACCGGCCACAGCGACGTCGCTAGGCAGATAAGTCCGTGTGATGGCTCCTAACGATATTGTGCGCCACGGGCAGCGATTTGCCCGTGACGCACAAACGACGGGGGCGGGTACGCTTGCTAGCAATATCGCTAGTGATATCGCTGCGTGTAAAGCCCCCTTTAGTATTTCAAGTTTCTTGTCTATGATGAAAAGATGCATTGAGGACCGGATGAGTGATGATGAAGAGCCAAGGGGTGGAGAGGTGAGCACTAAAGTGAGTATAATGATTTATTTTTTAGATATTTTAACCCCTTTGCCACCTGGCGATTTTCATTTTTTAATTTTAGATTTATTTCTCCCTTTCTTTCAAGAGCCATAACTTTTTTTATTTTTCCATCATTGCAACCATAAGAGGGCTGGATTTTTGTAGGATGAGTTGTACTTTTTAATGACACCATTCATTCTTCCACATATCGTAGTGGGAAAAAATTCCAGGAGAGGTGAAAGTGCAATTGCACAATTTTTTTTTAGTTTGTATTTTTCTTATTTACCATGTTCACTATATAGTAAAATTGACCTGGCACTTTGATTCATCAGGTCAGTATGAGTATATAAATACCAAACATGTATAGTTTTTTCTTTTATCTAAGTGGTCAGAAAAAAAAAATTCTGAATTTGTCAAAAAAAAAGAGTAGCGCTTTTGTTGCCATTTCCTGAGACCCGTAGCGGTCACATTTTTCTGTATCTGGGGCTTTCTGAGGGCTTATTTTTTCTGTCTTGAGCTGATGTTTTTAACTAGACCATTTTTGGGTAGATACGATTTTTTAATCGCTTGTTATTGTATTTTAAAAAATGTTGCGTGACCAAAACACTGTAATTCTGACATTTGATTTCTTTTTTCTCACTATGTCCTTCATTAATCTGATTAATCAATTTTATGTTTTGATAGATCGGGCATTTCTGAACTCAGCGATATGAAATATATGTGTATTTTTATTGTTTAATTTTCAATATGGCAAAAGGGGGGGTGATTTGAACTTTTATTTATCTTTTCATATTTTTAAAAGCTTTTCTTTTCTACTTTTTATTAATTTTACTAGTCCTCTTAGGGGACTTGAACCTGCACTCTCCGATTGCTTCTGCTGTTCAGAGCAATACTTCAGCATCGCTCTGAACAGCAGAAATGCTGTTCTCCTGTGAATGCTGGCATGCTGCCATTACAACCTATTGACGACTCGTGATGGCGTCACAGGGCCACCGATGGTGGAATGGGATGGCGTGATCCCTGTCGGAGCACATTAGATTGCAAATTAAAGGGATAGATATGACCTAAGTTTCATAGGCATATCCTAGGTTGGAAAAGGGTTATTCGCCCTTTTTGGTGTTGACAAATGGTGGACCGAGGCTGCCATTCTGCTTTATACATGCAAATGTAAACTCCCCAAAAAATTTGGGGCAAATGCAAATTTTTGTAAACTTAGACTAGTATTAAATTCTATTTGAATTTATTTTTCAGCTCTACTGTCTGCCTTTGTGTGTTCCCATGGCAATGTTATAAAATTTATTTCCAAGTTCCATTGCATACCTTCTGTACAATACATCAAATATCCTCAATGGAAAATGAAGTCACAGAACTACAGTATATATTTTTCTTCTGTTTAATCTCTTAATATCCTGTTATGTACATTTTCATCACATTTCACGTATAGGGGCACATGAAATGGGCTCAGGAGAGAATCAACCGGCGCTCGCATCAATTGCTGGTTTTACCATTTGGATGTCACTGTCAATTATCATTGTTGTTTGATGGGTTACCATAGTAGCTGGGACCCAATTAAGAAAAACCCAGCCCCACACTGTGCTTGCTTGATAGGAGACTAAAGGCCGCTTTACACGCTGCAACATCGCTAGCGATCGCACCTGCCCCCGTCGTTTGTGCGTCACGGGAAATCGCTGCCCGTGGCGAACAATATCGCCGGTATCCGTCACACCAACTTACCTTCGTAATGACGTCGCTGTGGCTGGCGAACAACCTCTTTTTTAAGGGGGAGGTTTGTGTAGTGTCACAGCGACGTCACACAGCAGCCCACCAATAGAAGCGAAGGGGCGGAGACCAGCCGCATTAACGACATGCTCACCTCGTTTCCGGAGGACGTAGGAATGCTGTTGTTCGTCGTTCCCGGGGTGTCACACGTAGCGATGTGTACCGCATCAGGAACAACGAAAAACCAGCGTCCAGAACGAGCAACGATATTTGGGAAATGAACGGCGTGTCAACGATCAACGATTTGGTGAGTATTTCTGATCGGTAGCAGACGCTCGTATGTGTCACACGCAACAACGTCGCTAACAACGCCAGATGTGCGTCACGAATTCCGTGACCCAGCGATATCTCATTAGCGATACCGTTGCATGTAAAGCGGCCTTTACAATTATATTATATACTGCGATACTGTAGGGGACCGCAAATTCACAATCCAAAAGTAAACTAAAAAAAAAATATATAAAAAACTTTAAATAATCTCTTTTCTTTAATAAGAACAAAGAAATAAAATAACATATTTGGTGTTGTTGCATCAATAAAAGTCCAATTTTTCAAAATCTAAAATTCTTTCAAACATTTGTTAAATTCTGAAAAGAAAGAAATGGAAATGACAGAATTAAAACTTCTTAGTTACCGCAATTGTCCATCTACTGAAAACAGGAATAACTGGCCCACTAATTAAGATTCATGAATATTCCCTGCTTTCACGGCTCACCCTCTGTGCCAATGTCTGTGATTGGTTACAGACTGCTATATATGCCGTCCACCCTGTGTCCACGTGTGTGATTGGTTACAGTTTGCTGTATAGTAGTGTAAAAATAAATACATAATTAAAAAAAAAATTTAGTAGGCTCCCACCGTATTTTCATTGCCAGATAAACCAACACCTACAGGCTGCAGCCCCCACCAGTGAGCTTTACTGTGGCTAGATATCAAAATAGAGGGGACAAAAAAGATGTAGGGTCCCCCCATTTTTGACATCCAGCCGCGGTAAAGCAGACAAGTGGAGGCTGGTATTACCAGGATGGGAAGCATCGTGGTTATTGGCATCCAGCCTAAAAATACTAGCCCACAGCTGCCCAGAATTGCTGCATCCATTAGATGCGACAATTCTGTGCTTCACCTGGCTCATCCCAATTGCCCTAGTGTTGTGGTAATATAAGGTGTTAATGAATGTTGTGATTTGACAGCTGCCATCAAGTCCTAGATTAATAATGGGAGGCATCTATGAGACTACCCCTCATTAGTAATAGTAAAGGAAACAGAATCCAGCTCCATGTGCTCAGTAAAATTTCCAAGGCTTTATTACAAATCTCAATAAAATCCAAAATGGCAGACTTACAAAGGTATATAAAAAACCTCAAGGCAGTCCAATGATCATAGAAACCAGCAACGTGTTTCAGGCAATTCTTGTCCTTTATCGAAGCTGTATGACTTCTGAGGTCCGGCGTCTTTTGTATGTGATCCCTTGATGATAACAGGTGGAGACGGAATCCAATTCCAAAATTTGAATCTCCCACGGGATCCCAATTGAACAAATGAATGAATGTATGCCCAAATATAGACACAGCATGTGATCAAAGAACATACAATACAAATTGTTGTATAAAACATTCATACTGAATCAATACATTTTATCAACAATACGTATATAAATAGATTCCAAATTCAATTACAGAATATTATATTAATGAAGCCAATATCATACACATAAATATTGGAAAAAAGATACAATTTGTGCAGGAGACATATCAAACAATCAAACTATATACGTGTGAGTTTATCACTTAGTTCTATATCACCTGAAAGGCAAAATGATGCAACATTAATCTCAAGTCAATATCGCAGATCAAAAGAAATGTATATATTTTTTTTTAAATTCATCAATAATGAAAAATAAATTCCCTCCTAGAATTCAGACCATTGCGGAAGCAAGTATTCAAATGGAAAATCCAGATGGCCTCCCTAGTAAGGAGAAGCCTCCTATGATCTCCCCCTCGTCTGGGCAGGTTAACCCTCTCGATGCCACAGATTTTAAAAATGGACGTTGATCGATCATGGCTCAAAATAAAATGTTTAGCAAACAGAGACAAATTGCCAGTATGCATTAAAGAGGTTATGTCCGTGACATGCTCTGATATGCGCTTTTTTAATGACCGTATGGTGCAACCGATATACTTGCGTTTGCACTGTGTGCATGCCATCATATAAATCACATATACTTAGTATTGCAATTAAGATATATATTAATAGAAAGTTCCTGGGTATCATCACAATTATTAAATGTTGTAGTGACTCGTGCATGTGTGCAAGTTCTACAATTATTTGTGCCACCTTTGAAAAAACTTTTTACATATTTACATGGTTACATGAAAAAGGTACTCTGTTTCCGGGGTACTTTGCTAAGCATGGCGTCACCGGGTCAGTGAGACCAGTCTATCAGATTAATGCCAGTAGCCAACATAGTTACGGCATTACCGTGATTACAGCTGCAAAACGTGCAGGGCAAGGACTGAAGCGTGGCGCTTAAGCACCAGTGATACTTGATTGAGTAATGAGAATGCTAGATCGAGTTTCACTCCTCAGAAATAAAGACCAACAACTTTTTTTCATGATATAGTGTTTTGGGAGAGCTGTCGATCAAAGTCTGTGCAGGGGTAGACATATCATTGCTGCTATATGTGCAGCTGCACAGGGGCCCAAGTGTTATGGGGGCCCCTACTACATCCAAAGCAGGTGGACATGTGCATTATGATGAGCAAAAGTAGTACTTGTACTGGTCTTGCATAAGAGCCCTCTTCTTTCTGTGTCCTCCACCGACTCACTTGCATTCTGTACAAGTCCTGTCAGCATCTACCATTGTCATGAAGCCTATCTGAGATACGTAGACCTGCTGGGTTGCTAAAGATTTGCTGTTGGGTTAAATCAAAGAGCTGAATCTAACTAATTGTGAGTTCTCGATCCCAAGCCCCTGATAGGTGTTGTGGACCTTTCTACAGAGAATCTTCAGATTGTTACTCCTTGATGGACTGGAGATGCAGATTTTTGGTGCAAAAAGACAGCATATCCATTCTCATGGACAGATGTCAGTAGAGGCAGAATATATTTACACTGGTAGATATGCTGAGGAAAGGACTTATTGAGTTCAAGCACTATAGTAGGAAGTCAGAATCTAATATAGAAAGCAGATGGATTATTTAGGTCTAAAGGCAAGCCAGGTCATTGACAATATATATAGGATAGAAATATACGGTGAAGATTAGTGGTACCTAAGTGTCTTTGTGTCTTTTGCATTTACAGACTATAACTAATAAAAAAAGCTTTTTCTGACTTGGTACAAAAAAATTTGGGGTTTAAATCTTCAATTTCCTTGATTTGTAACCCCTGATGATCGGCAGAGGATAGTCTTATATTGAAGTTTATATTCTATATTATATTTCTGTTTTTCTATGTGGTTTATTGTATCGTGTGTGATCGGCATAACTTCTTGGCAAATAAATATTATTCTCATGGGAATTTTAACATTTTTTTTTATTTCTAATCTATCAAAAATGGATGTTGTTTATATGAATATGAAAGAGATATAATTAATCAAGCCGTAAGCTTACCATATATTTAATATCTTTGACAAGAAAAATTGCTCATTAAGACTACAGCAAGAGTTTCTCAGCAGGATAAGTTTATTCGACAGTGTTAATTAATGATATTGTGCCAGATACATTGTAAGACAGTCATTGCTACAAATTATGAAAAGATCCGAACAGTCTTTTTGTAATTGCGGGCAGAGATATAATTGTGTCTTTTGTTTAGATTAATAAAACATGTAGTGACTTATTAAATGAGAAATGTTCTCAAAATAATGCTGCAAAGCATACCGAACTGAAGGGGAAGAATAATTGTTATAGAAAGCGATATATGAGCTGTGGTAAGGCATGCTTGATTCATGTTGTGTGTAATCCCATAAATTTTCCTTAGGAAATAATGATCTGTTTGTACAATAGGCAATAGTGTAAAAATTTCTGGGGTCCTACTATTAGGTCCTTTACATATCTATTTCTAGCAGTCACATAGAGAATACATACAATATTGGTATAGATGCAAGGCCATCACTCCATACAAATGGGGCACTTCAGAGACCTGTTCTTAAGATCACTGGGATCTCAGTAATGGGACCCAAAATGATCAGCAATTTTTTACCTACTCAGTTACGGTAATAGCTATGATGGCCTTCATCCATCATTTGCTGTCATAAATGAGCGGTTCTGCATGCTCTTTAATGTAGGTGCCATGCTGCATGCCCATAGATAAGGTGTGCGTTACACATAGATCCCCGTTCTTTATTCATCTGACACTGTTACTCTAATTCTCTCCCTAATAAACATGTCACTGACTTGTGATTGTTGTGCCTGGGGTCCAGGTCTGCAGTGTTAAAATATGCCCAAGGATGCCCATGCCATAAGTGGTGGGTCCGTTGATTGTAGGGGATGCTCCCTTCTGAGGTGTGTTTGTATGTCCTAAAGATACACCCCCTATTTGAATATGCCAGTGGACATGTCTGCTCCACTGAGTGGAGTTGTTTTGGCTGTTCATGGGGGATGGATTCATCTGGAGTGTGCGTCACTAAATACATGCCCCTTGCTTTCAGCATGTGGTGAGGGATCAGGTGATTACGTGATGGCGTGGAGGGTCAGGTCAATGGAGACTGGAAATGACCTCAAACAGAAAGCTGGATGTTAATTGCGCTCCACTGACATCCACCTGAATGTGTAGTGTGCATTCCAATGATGTGGTATTTCCGGGTGAGAGCGCAGGATGCGTCAGGACTAGAGATGAGCGAATGTATTCGCCACTATTCGGTATCCGACGGATAATGGGGTATTCGAGGTATTCGCTATCCAACGGCTAATATGGTATTCGCTCCGATACTTTCATTTCTGGACTTTCTGGCACCTTTTTTCAGCCAATGAACACATCTGATGTAGCTTGCCCTCACAGTAACGCCGCAGCCATCTTTGTTGTGGTGTTACTGTGATTGGCTTGGCCGCATGGCATCATAGGGGCTATATAAGCCAGCGGCCATTATGATCAGTTGGTCTCTCCCTCTCTCTTTCTTACTCACCGATCACGGGCGCGGCGCTGCACGGCTGTCACACTGTGGCGGGTTCTCCAGCTTTTGAAAATGCCGGCCGCACATTATTCCATCCCCTATTCCCTGCTTCCCCTGCCCACCGGCACCTATGATTGGTTGCAGTCAGACAGGCCCCCACGCTGAGTGACAGCTGTCTAACTGCAACCAATCACAGCCGCCGGTGGGCGGATCTATATTGTGTAGTAAAATAAATAAATAAATAAATAATGTAAAACAACGACGTGCGGTCTGCCCCCAAATGATACCCAGCCGAGGTAAGCACACAGCAGTGGGCCGGTATTCTCAGGCTGGGGAGGGTGAGGGCCATGATTACGGCCCCCCCTCTCGCAGCCGAGAATATCAGCCCGCTGCTGCCCTGAGAATGTCGCATCCATGAGATGCGACAGTCCCGGCGTGTCACCGGCCCTTCCTGAATGCCGTGATGCAGTGGCAACCAGGGTAATAAGGAGTTAATAGCAGCTTATAGCTGCCACTATGTCCAAGATTAGTAATGGCAGCGTCTATGACACTCCATCTCTAATCTGTAAGTAAAGTAAATAAACACAACACAGAAAAATCCTTTATTTGAAATAAAACACCAAAAAGCCCCTCTGTCATCACTTTATTAACCATCCAAATATCCAGGTCCGGCGAAATCCACACTGATTCAGCGACATCTATGAGCAAGTGCTCAATGCAGCCTCATTCCGTGAACGATGCTGCAGAGGTAACTCCAGGTCATTTCTCACGGTCGGTGATGTCAACACATTACAGCTTGCGAGAAGTTCAGTGCTGCCGTAAAGCACAACTCAGGGTGACATCACTGACCTGCAGTGACTCTGCGAAAACTCAGATCCAAGCTCCCGCAGGGTCATTGCTCCATTACCATTACACATACTGTTGGGGAGAAACACATACATCACAAATAAAAGCTGTAATATCATCCATCTATCCATCTATCCCTCTATCTATCCCTCTATCTATCCCTCTATCTATCCCTCTATCCATCTATCTATCCCTCTATCCATCCATCTATCCCTCTATCTATCCATCTATCCCTCTATCTATCCATCTATCTATCTATCTATCTCTCTCTCTGATAGATAGATAGAGGGATAGATACATGGATAGATAGATAGATAATGGAAAGATAGAGAGATAGATAGAGGGATAGAAGGATGGATAGATAGACAATGGATAAATAGATGGATAGATAGATGGATGCATAGATAGATAGTGGATAAATAGATAGATAGATGGATAGATGGATGGATGGATAGATAGATAGATAATTGATAGATAGATAATGTATAAATAGAGGGATAGAGAGATAGATAGATGGTTAGATAGAGGGATAGATAGAGGGATAGATGGATGGATAGATGGATAATGGATAAATAGATGTATAGATAGATAAAAGATCGATAGATAGAGGGATAGATAGAGGGATAGATAGATAGATAGCGGGATAGATAGAGGGATAGATAGATAGATAGATAGATAGATAATGGATAGATAGACAGATAGATAGTGGATAGATAGACAGATAGATAGTGGATAGATAGACAGATAGATAGTGGATAGATAGATGGATAGATAGATAGAAAGATAGAGGGATAGATAGAGGGATAGATAGAGGGATAGATAGATAATGGATAGCTAGATGGATAGATAGAGGGATAGATAGATGGATAGATAGATAGATAGAGGGATAGATGGATGGATGGATAGACAATGGATAAATAGATGGATAGATAGAGGGATAGATGGATGCATAGATAGATAATGAATAGATAGATAGATAGAGGGATAGATGGATAGATAATGGATAAATAGATAGATAGATAGAGGGATAGATGGATGGATGGATAGATAGATAGATAATGTATAAATAGAGGGATAGAGAGATTGATGGTTAGATAGAGGGATAGATGGATGGATAGATGGATAATGGATAAATAGATGGATAGATAGATAATAGATAGATAATAGATCGATAGAGGGATAGATAGAGGGATAGATGGATGAATAGATAGATAATGGATAAATAGATGGATAGATAGATAAATAATAGATAGATAGATAGAGGGATAGATAGATGGATAGATAGAGGGATGAATAGATAGATAGATCATGGATATATAGAGGTACAGAGAGATAGATAGATAATGGATAGATAGACAGATAGATAAATAGATAGATAAAAAAGGATAGATGGATAGATAGATAGACAGGAAGATCAATGTCAAACACATATATAGTGTCTCACCTCCCTGCATATTCTAAGCTGGCACTCTTTAGTGACCCCCATTTTTAATAACCAGCTAGGTTAAGGCAGATGGCTGCAGCCTGTAGATCACAGCTGGCAGCTTTACCTTGGTTGGGGATTCAATTTGGAGGGCCCCCAGGCTCTTTTTTTATAATTATTTATAAATAAATAATAATAATAAAAAAAAAAAACGGGGTTCCCCCCAAATTGGTTCACCAGCCAAGGTTTAGCGGACAGCTGTGGTCTGGTATTCTCAGGATGGGAAGGTCCATAGTATACACATTTAATGAAAAAAAATTCATGGGGGGCTTCTTACCATGACTGTACAAAAGACCTAGATCATGCTTCCAAAAAAGCATACATTGATCTAGTGCGGCTCAGCAAAAACATACCAAACTGAGGCTCTTGGTCAACATCTCATCAGATGGTAGTATCACAACCTCCAGCAGGAATGCAGGGCCTCAGTACTCAGCCATAGACATCTTTCTCATTTTTCCTGAAGAAAATAACCCAGGAAATTCCTCACTGCTGCTTCACTTCCTTTTATCATATAAGACAAAGGTAGTTTTGAGAAAGGCCAGCAGAGGTCAGTGTAGATGCTACAACTGTCAGAGCAAGGCTTCAGAAGGCACAGATAATGTACAACATTATAGAAAAATACATGGCAAATCAGGGGACATTCTAGAAGTGTACTCTGGGTCACTACAGTGGAAGCTCACTTCCACATCACAGGAAACATCTTAGTGGGTCCCTAACCTTACAGGAGTGACATGATGCTCTGACCACTGTTGTAAAAATACTGCCCCACAGAGCCCATGCTTCAAAACAAAGTTCATGAGGCTCCAGGTCACACCAGCCCACAAACACAGCACCACAGTAACAATGGACACCGTGTGAAAGGAGTTTAAAAGAATTCACCTTCCAAATAGTCTCAGATAAAATGCTTAGAATAAAATAAGCATAGCTTCAATAGGTTAATCTATAAGTTTAGGATGTGCGATTGATGGCTTCATTTCTATTGTTATATTGACTTTTTGGTTACTCGCAATAAATCATGGAATGAAATAACCTTTGCCATCACTTCTTTCAACAAGTGAAAGACCTGAAGATGTCATGAAATGTATGGTCCCTTTCGATTGGCCATCATTGTTAGTGTGACGCCCTGGCAAAACCAGGTAGTCACATAAAGAGTTAATCCTCCTTGGCAGCTACACAATCCCCACACAGATGTACAGCAGCCAATCAGGCCCTACTCACCCCCTCCCAAGGAAAAGAGAGGGTCGAGAGGAGCTAAGGAAGTGACAGAGCAGAATTCAGGTCAGTTGTGCTGTAGTCAGTGGAAAACTGACAGGGGAGGCTTGCAGCTCCCCGGAGAAAGTGGTAGCCAGGGTTGGAGCCCTGGACTACCGGACTAGGTGTCTGTGAGGGCCACAGGCGATGGATATCCGGCAGCGGGGAACCTGAAGCGACCGGGACAGGGTTGTAGCCCGCCGGTGCTGGCAGAGGGACCTGAGCTGGAGGCCGTTCAAACGCACTAGTCCAGACAGGAAAGAGACAGAGAGTGTGGAAAGAAGGCCCCTGGCTGTACATCTGGGTGTGGGACCCGAAGACACCCGCTAACGGTGACCGGCCATTTGGCAAGTTGGTTTACAAAGGACTCTGTGTTTTCTGGCCACACACATCAGCCTAGCTTCATCCAACACCAAGACAACCGAACTGTGAGTTTCCTGGTCCCTGCAATCCCTGCCACCACAACTCCCAATTGGGCCCCAGGAATACAACTCCCCTACCCGTGGAGGGGATCCCACCTTGCTGCCCCACACCATAAGTCCCGGGTACGGTCCCCAGAGGCAGCGGCGGTGCCACCATCTCATCACCGCAAACCACGGGTGGCGTCACAGACAATCCTCCCTTTACATATTCCCCTTTTGTTGTGGAGCCTGGGATCACAGACCGGGTCACACCACCGTGATACCTCTGGAAGCGACCCCATTGGCCCGGCTCTGCAGTACCCCCTATCCTTGGGCGACACATTAGATTCTTGCCGATTTGCATAAAAAAGGAGTTGCAGCCTTCGATGTTATTGTAACAAAGTGTCAACAAGGAGCCTTTCCTGATAAGTCTTGGTCAGAACTAGCCACCCCGCTTAACTGGGTTGAGAGCCTCACTTGTCTATTTGGTTTACCTTTATGCAGGAATCTGGTCTTCCCTGCAGGGGCCAGGTCAGGTCAAACAAAACAGACAGTTGTCAAGCAGTTCACATGTGAAACCAATGAAGGTATCCAAGGGCAATTCAGGAAAATGGTCAGTAAGTAAGCGGAGAAAAGTGCACCTGGATCGAATCCAAAGTGCATAATAGGGCACCAGTAGCTTCATCTGCCCCGGACTTGTCTTTTGCTTTGTTCAATGACTGACTTTCCTGATTTATTGGTCAACTGAACCTCTTAAGGGTGGCGTCACACGCTACGATATATCGGGGTCATGGATTCCGTGACGCACATCCGGCATCGTTAGAGATATCGTAGCGTGTGACAGCTACGATTGACTGTGAACGAGCAAAAATGCTCATCTTATCGTTGCTCGTTGACACGTCGTTCATTTTCATAAAGTCGTTCCTCCTTCTGCGCGCTTGTTGTTCGTCGTTCCCGAGGCAGCACACATCGCTCTGTGTGACACCCCCGTGTGACGTCCCGCCAGGAATGCAGAAGGAAGGAGGTGGGCGGGATGTTACGTCCCGCTCATCTCCACCCCTCCGTTTCTATTGGGCGGCCGCTGTGTGATGTCGCTGTGACACCGAACGTCCCTCCCCCTTCAAGAAGAAGATGTTCGCCACCCACAGCAAGGTCGTTCGGGAGGTAAGTACATGTGACGGGGGTAAACGACTTTGTGCGCCACGGGCAACAAATTGCCAGTAATCAAATTACAATTTGCCAATGGCAACTAGAAACCCTAAACTAAAGACTGATCTAAAATTTAACTTTTAATTCATTATTTAAGATATAGGGACATACAACTTAAAAACACTAAACATTGTGGTCTAGCTCTAATTGATATAAATAGTCGTTCCTTCTGGAGTGATTTTTTATCCAGACCGAAGTCTGTGAGTGATCTCTATATTATTCCTATCATAAATGACCACTAATGTTTGCTATTTAAAAAACATAAAGCAGTAGCCTCCCCAACATGTTTCACCACACTGGCGTCATCAGGGGGCTGAGGCTAATACTGACTTACTCTGTGTTTGAGGACCTTTTATAGTCTGGACTGAATACTGACAGCGAGAGTAACCAATAGTGATCAGTGTCTTATAGTGTGAGGGGAAAGAGAAGCCTGTCATATTGAGAGCAGTGTGTTTCCCTTTAAAATGCCACAAGATGATTCGTTAGTTTAGCTGTCTGTTATAACACTGCTTATGTATTGGCCAGATCTAGCTGACACTATGTTCCCTAGGGATTGCCGAGTATTATAATCTAATCACCAAATCATGGCAATGACAGAATCCTATCAGCGTGTCATAAAGTATAAAGAGTATAAAAACAGTCGCAATCTTACACTGCCAGTGTTTTCACAGTTGCGTCCGTTCAGATCGCGCATGCGTCCACACTCAGAGTCTAGAGGGAGAGATACTACTGACCGCGCATGCGTCCCCTCTTAGACTCGGAGGGGAAGATTTTTACTTAATGCGCGTGCGTCCGCACTTAGAAGCAGGGAAAACAGTTTCTATTAACTGCGCCTGCGTCTGTACTTAGAACTCAGGAAAAATACCTATGTGTAATGCGCCTGCGTCTACACTTAGAGACTCGGGAACATAATTTTCTTAATCGTGCCTGCAGCTATGCTTACACTATGAATCATATGTGACCACACTTAGACTATGAAGGGATTTTCTCATGCTACAAGTATGTCTCTATTTGGGATAGCAGGGAGATATATTATATTATATACTACGTGTACATCACATTTTATGTTGTAGACCTCTCTAGAACGTTCATCATATGTGCCTATGACCCTAACCGGTGAGCTTTCGTTTTTCTTCTTATTCTTTGTCAGCAGTTCATCACGGTTCATTCCTTTTGCCCTATTAAAGGCTTTATGTAAGACTTTCTTTGGATAACCTCTTGCAGTAAAGAATTTGAATAATCTGCCACACTCTAGTCCAAAGCTCTTGTCATCGGAGCAGTTTCTACGGGCTCTCATGTATTGTCCCACTGGGATCCCTGCTTTTAATGGAATGGGGTGCCAGCTATCCCAATGCAACAAATTATTTGTTGCAGTCGGTTTTCTATAAGTATTTGTTTGTATGTTGCCATCCCCATCAATAATGATTGTCAAATCCAGGAAATTAATGGTTTTATTACCAATTTCATGGGTGTAATACATACCAATCTTATTATTATTCAAGATAGTAACAAAATCCTGGAAAATATCTATTTCACCCTCCCATAGGATAAGTACATCATCGATGTACCTACCCCAAAACAAAATGTGGCTAGTGTAAAAACTCAAATCCTCGGAAAACACAAAAACATCCTCCCACCATCCCAAAAATAAGTTTGCGAAAGTCGGTGCACAAGTCGTGCCCATGGCGGTACCCCTAATCTGGTGATATAGGGCACCGCCAAAGGTAAAAAAATTGTGCGTCAGAACAAAACGCAAGAGTGATAACAAAAATTCATTATGAGGTGTGAATTGTTTACCCTTTGCTGCTAGGAAGTGGGCAACTGCTCCTATTCCCAATTCATGATCGATGTTACTATATAGCCCTTCTACATCCAAGCTAGTCAAGATGGTTGTCTTTGACACATTGAGGCCACGCAGCTTAAGGACAAGATCTTTTGTGTCCCTGATAAAGGATGGCAGTACCTGTACAAATGGGGACAATAATTCATCTATATATCTGCTGGCACCCTCTGTGAGGGAATCATTACCCGAGACTATCGGTCTACCGGGTATTGGGACCACGTTCTTATGCACTTTGGGAAGTGCATAGAACGTGGCCAAAGTCGGATGGGGATTATACATCTCTTTATATTCATCCTCAGAAATCAATGATGCCGATAGCGCAACTTTTAACAGGGTCTGTAAGTCTGAAAGATATTTGTCAGTGGGATCCGCACTCAGAATCTTATAGGTTTTCTTATCATCCAATAGTTTTCTTGCCATTTTTACATAATCAGTCGTGTCCATCAGGACAATATTGCCCCCTTTATCTGAACCCTTTATAGTAATCTCCTCTATATCTTCAAGGTCATTCAAAGCTCTTTGTTCAGATGCACTAAGATTTTTTAAGGGGTGATGTATTCTATGGTTGATTTTTTTAAGATCCTCACCCACCATATTAACAAAGGTGTCTATATTGTGATATTGGGAGAATGGAGGAGTATTCTTACTTTTTGGTTTTAATGATGAGAATGGGGGTACAGTCTCATTCACATTCCCATCACTACCCTCCTCTAGACTTTCCAAGACTCTGATTGCTTCATCCTCTTTCTCTTTCATGATCACAGGATCCCTGTTTTTTATAGTGTGATACTTATGTAGTGCCAACCTCCTTGCAAATAGATTTAAATCTTTTGTCCAAAGAAAAGGGTCATATTTAGGAACTGGTGTAAAAGATAATCCTTTTTTCAATAACCTCGTATGTGTTTCTTCTAGCTCAATTGATGATAAATTGAATATTTGCAGGTCTCTTTCTGGTGGCATCACTGTATCTGTTGCACTATCAGCTATCTCCCCAAAAAAGACTGATTTGTTGACATCATCTCGCTCGTGCTCGTTTGTGGGGTTGCTATTGAAGTTATCATACCTTGTTGAGGTGTATTCGATGAAAGCATGGTCTGTTGCATCTGGCCTGTAGATAATTGTAAATTTCCCACCCTCGGGGTCGTATTTAGTTGTGTTACATCTCCTGTTTGTAGAGTATTCTGGCCCAGACCACTTTGCACTGGCATTTGACCATAAGTCTGGCCCAGCATACCTGGAGCAGTAGATATATTTCCAAACGTGACCGAAGCCTGTATTGGACCAGCTAGATTTTGCATCTGATTTGATGTTCCATACTGTGGCGGGATAGTCACATTTGGAATAGGTGTCATATTCCCAGGGGCCGAGACAGTCTGTATGTTTTGTGTCTCCCCTCTCAGGGTTTGTGAAACAGATGATAAGAAGGAAAAGGAATTGCTGTTTGACAGATCCCGATTTTTTCCAATTCGTTCTGCTGTCCATGATCTGGAAAAGGAGCTTTTCCTCTCCCTGTTATTTCTGTTTGGACCTCCTTTCCGTTTGGAGGGGTTCCTATTGGAATTACCACCTGTAGAGCTATCTGATTCCGAAAAATCAGTCTCAGAAAGATCTGTTTGTCGTGATTTATTCTGTCTTGTGAACCTTCTCCCAAACCTATACACTTCACCCCTCTCAAAGTCAGTCAAATCCCTTACAAACTTTTGATGTTTACGTTCTTTAATTTCTTTTTTGACTGTCTCAATGTTTTTTTGTAGGTTTAATTCTAGTCTGGCAAAATCAGGCTGTGATGAGAATTGTTGAATATTTATAATCTCTTTTTCGAGCTGTTCATTAATTTTATTTAGGTTTTTCTTTTCAAATTCCAGCAGATAATTCATCATTCTAAGGGAGTTATCTGTTAGTAGATCCTCCCATCCCTTCATAAAGTCAACGTTCTCCCTATGTGTATTGGGGGCTATCTGTATCCTTAGCCCCCTATAAACAATTCTTTTTGTCAGATACGTCTCCAGACTAGCTATCTCCCACCATGCTCTGGTCTGCTGTTTAAAGATTTTAAATAAATTGTTAAATTGGGAATTAATATCTTTCGGAACAAAATTGATCTCTGATTTTGAAAAAACTTGTGTAGCCTCCAATAGCAAATTATCAATATTTTGTTTTTGTGACAAAAAACCTGCCATACTATATATTGAACACTAGATGGAGTTAACCATTGACTCCATATGAGATTTAAATAGCTACTGAAAAAATCGTTCTATCAGTCAGCGTAGGGGTTCTCATCCATGCGGAAGCTGCTCTTTTTGCAGCTATCTATGTAAACAGAGAGAGTTTACCAACCCGTTGGATAACCGGACATACATCATAAAAGATAAAATCAACTGCAAATCGAAGGGAGTGGTATACGGAGTAATATGTCCCTGTAAAAAGCTATATGTGGGAAAAACGATCCAAGAGTTTCGAAGGAGGATTTCGAAGCATATTAGCACAATTAACACCAAAGTGGATACACCTCTCTCTAGACACATGAGATACTTTCATAGTGCAAACCCCCTAGATTTGAAATTCTGGGGCATTAGACAAGTCAAATTGGGAGTAAGAAAAGGTAATCTGGACAGATTTCTGCTAAAGGAGGAGGCAAGGTGGATTTTTAGATTAAACTGTATGAGCCCAAATGGCTTGAATGAAGGCTTCACATATACAGCCTTTATCTAACAACCTGAAATATTATTATTCTATGTGACAGGTTTACCTCCATACAAAATAAATAATTATCCTGTACTACATAGATATAGAAAATCTGTGGACATCTATTATATAGGACCTCATCGGATGTATATCAAAGATATTTATAATCTACATTGCAGACTTTTTTATTATTATTATCAGTGTTTTTGAGGATTGAGATCAGAATATATCATTGAAAGGTCTTGTTTTCTGATATATAATCCTGTCCCATTCTAAGCATGGACATGCTACAAGGCAGCATAAAATGTGATGTACACGTAGTATATAATATAATATATCTCCCTGCTATCCCAAATAGAGACATACTTGTAGCATGAGAAAATCCCTTCATAGTCTAAGTGTGGTCACATATGATTCATAGTGTAAGCATAGCTGCAGGCACGATTAAGAAAATTATGTTCCCGAGTCTCTAAGTGTAGACGCAGGCGCATTACACATAGGTATTTTTCCTGAGTTCTAAGTACAGACGCAGGCGCAGTTAATAGAAACTGTTTTCCCTGCTTCTAAGTGCGGACGCACGCGCATTAAGTAAAAATCTTCCCCTCCGAGTCTAAGAGGGGACGCATGCGCGGTCAGTAGTATCTCTCCCTCTAGACTCTGAGTGTGGACGCATGCGCGATCTGAACGGACGCAACTGTGAAAACACTGGCAGTGTAAGATTGCGACTGTTTTTATACTCTTTATACTTTATGACACGCTGATAGGATTCTGTCATTGCCATGATTTGGTGATTAGATTATAATACTCGGCAATCCCTAGGGAACATAGTGTCAGCTAGATCTGGCCAATACATAAGCAGTGTTATAACAGACAGCTAAACTAACGAATCATCTTGTGGCATTTTAAAGGGAAACACACTGCTCTCAATATGACAGGCTTCTCTTTCCCCTCACACTATAAGACACTGATCACTATTGGTTACTCTCGCTGTCAGTATTCAGTCCAGACTATAAAAGGTCCTCAAACACAGAGTAAGTCAGTATTAGCCTCAGCCCCCTGATGACGCCAGTGTGGTGAAACATGTTGGGGAGGCTACTGCTTTATGTTTTTTAAATAGCAAACATTAGTGGTCATTTATGATAGGAATAATATAGAGATCACTCACAGACTTCGGTCTGGATAAAAAATCACTCCAGAAGGAACGACTATTTATATCAATTAGAGCTAGACCACAATGTTTAGTGTTTTTAAGTTGTATGTCCCTATATCTTAAATAATGAATTAAAAGTTAAATTTTAGATCAGTCTTTAGTTTAGGGTTTCTAGTTGCCATTGGCAAATTGTAATTTGATTGCTGTTTACCCCTACGCTGACTGATAGAACGATTTTTTCAGTAGCTACAAATTGCCAGTGACACACAAATGACAGGGGCAGGTACGATCGCTCATGCGATCGCCCGATATATCGTCCCGTGTAACGCCGCCCTAACGCTCCAGTACTTGTGTCTGGGAAGCCGGTTGGGCACTGGATTTGCAACCCATTTTTTTCTGTCATTACTGCCTCAGGGATTGAATTGGAAATGCCCATTAAAGATAATAGGGGTTGGTTCTACGTAAGTTGTTATGTCCAAACACTTTATATTTCATTAGCAGTGACAAATTATCTAGTTCCTCGTTCACACAAATAACATTTTCAGTTACTGATCTGTGACAACAGTTTTGGACATATTTGCTTCAATGAATCTGACCTTATCTCCTCTTCTCTTAGAAAGGGTTTATTACTCTTAGTTCTGCTTGATCTTTTCATGCGTCCCCGATCCCCGCTGGTGCATATTTGCATCTGTTTATTTGGTGTAGACATCTGAAACACTTGACGGAGACAAGTAAATATGGTTTAGACATTAAACCTATCGGACAATATGTTAATCCTTAATGACTGAGAAATTTGCAGACAAAAATTAAATGTGACAAGATTTAATTGGCAAAATCCTACTTAAATCATTTATACTGTAGAGCTAGCTAATGATGTAACCTATCTATATTACATTTGTGCTGTTCTGAGCTTACTAATAGTTAATATTTTGTAAAATGTTTTCCCCTTCTGGAGCTGAACAAAATTATTCTTTAGAACTTCTAGAATTTTTACATTTTTACATTTTTGCCCTAACATATCCTGTGTGACAAGTTGTAATACATTTGTCCTAGTTTTTTAGGCCCTTAATCAATAATCACCAATAGTGTCATAAATGTATGGTACATATACATTGTCATTCAATAAATACTTAGGGTCTGTATACACTTAAGTCTATCTGTATACCAAAAAAATCTGTCCTGGATTCCACTACAGATGTATGGCATACTCTGCCATCTCCAACATCATGTCCTCCCTCTATCAAAAACTGAACCCGTCAAAAACTGAACACCTCATGTTTCCTCCCTCACCCAACCTTCCAAAACACAATACTACCATTTCTGTGTGTGGTTCTACCATTACGCCCCAGCAGCACGCCCGCTGTCTTGGAATTATGTTTGACTCCGATCTCTCCTTCACTCCCCATATTCGTTCACTCGCTCATTCATGTCGATTTCACCGCAAAAACATCTCTAGAATTCGTCCTTTTCTAATCGTTGACTCTGCAAAAACTCTTACTGTCGCTCTCATTCATTCTCGCCTGGATTATTGTAATTCTCTACTAAATGGTCTCCCTGATACTAAGCTCTCCCCTCTCAAAATCATCCTGAATGCTGCAGCCAGGATCTTTTTCCTCTCCAACCGCTTCACTGATGCCTCTGCTCTGCGCCAGTCATTGCACTGGTTGCCTATCTGCTACAGAATCCAACATAAACTTATCACTCTCACTCACAAAGCTCTCCAAGGTTCTGCACCACGCTTATCTCCCCACCTGTGCCCTCCGCTCTCCTAATGACCTAAAGGCCACTTTACATGCTGCGTCATCGCTAGCAATGTCGCTAGCGATCGCACCCGCCCCCGTCGTGCGTGCGTCACAGGCAAATCGCTGCTCGTGGCGACCAATATCGGTAGTGCGCGTCACACGAACTTACCTTCCTAATGACGTCGCTGTGGCCGGCGAACAACCTCTTTTCTAAGGGGGCGGTTCGCGCGGCATCACAGCGACGTCACACAGCAGGCCACCAATAGAAGCAGAGGGGTGGAGAGCAACCGCATAAACATCACTCCCACCTCGTTACCGGAGCACGCAGGAACGCTGTTGTTCATCGTTCCTGGGGTGTCACACGTAGCGATGTGTGCTGCCTCAGGAACGCCAAACAACCTGCGTCCAGAACGAGCAACGATATTTTGAAAATGAACGACGTGTCAACAATCAACGATTTGGTGAGTATTTGGCATCGTTAGCGGTCGCTCGCACGTGTCACACGAAATGACGTCGCTAACGAGGCTGGATGTGCGTCACAAATTCCGTGAGCCCAGCGACATCTCATTAGCGATGTCGTTCCGTGTAACAGGGCCTTAAGACAGACATCCTCAACAATTTGAACCTCCCACTCCCATCTTTAAGATTTCTCACGAGCTGCACCTATGCTCTGGAACACACTAGATAATTTTATTTCCACAATATCTATTAATCCCATTGTCTATCAAGTGAGATCACTTTTTGTGAAAGAACATAGACCTTTAAATTCCCTGCCCAGATATGTTTTTGTGAAACTGCAAGGCAACAGATTAAACATTCACAATAATTGAATGTTGATATTTTTGGAGACTAAATGCTTGACTTATCATTTAATTAAAAGGAACCTGTCAGGTGCAATATGCACCCAGAACCACGAGCAGTTCTAGGTGCATATTTCTAATCCCTGCCTAACCGTCCCTGTATCTTGTAGCACAGATAAAGTGATCTGTAGAAAAAGTATTTCTAAAGATTCTTTATAATATGCGAATGAGCGTCATTGGTAGTTACGCACGTACCTTTGTCCATTGTCAGACGCTGGGTTTAGGGTCAGTGTGCATGATCAGAAATGACTTTCGATTGTGTGTACTAGACCTTTCTGAAGCTGGGACGCACACATCTGGCTTCATAGTGCGCATGACCGAAAGTGTTGAGACTTCTGATTATGTGCACTGACCCTAAACCCGGTGTCTGAAGCAGTGACCATGGACACAGGAACACACGCGTTACTACTGATGACGCTGGGCAATGGGCATTGAATAGCATGTGAGCATGGCCCATACTAAGAGGGCAGACTAGTTGATAAAAATAACGCCCTTTTGATTAATCTCTGGCCTCATTAGCATATCATAAAGGATCTTTAGTAATACTTTATCTAAAGATTTCTTTATCTATGCTATTGCATACAGGGACAGCTAGGCAGGGATTAGTATTATGCACCCAGAACTGCTTATAAAACACTGACACATTCCTGAAATCAGTGTCTCAGCCCCTACCTCATGCTGTTCTGGGTGCATATTGCTAATCCATGCCAAACTGTCCCTGTATCTAGTAGCATAGATAAAGAGATCTTTATAAAAAGTATTTCTAATGATCTTCTATAGTATGCTAATGAGGTTAGCGACTAGTTGCAAGGGCATTTTATCCAAGAATAATTTGCCTTCTTAGCATGTTAGTATGACCACAGAGGTGTGCTAACATGCTATTCAATGCAGCATCACCAGCAGTGCCGCACTTACCTGTGGTCGCTGTGAACGTTGTACTGAATGCCGGGCACTTCCGTTCATGCACAGTATGAAGCTGGGTGCACATGTCCCGACCTCATAGAGGTCTACTGCACATGACTGGAAGTGTATTCAGATCAGCATTCACGACAAACACAGGTACGCACATCACCGCTATTGACGCTGTGTTGAATAGCATGTCAGTATACCCCTTTGAGCACACTAACATGCTAAGAGGGCGGATCAGTCGGGGGATAAAACGCCCTTGCGACTAGTGCCTAACCTCATTAGCATATAATAGAAAATCTTTAGAAATACTTTTTCTAAAGGTCTTTTTATCTATGCTAGTGTATACAGCGACGATTAGGCAGGGATTAGCAATATGCACCCAGAACTGCTCGTGGTACTGGGTGCATATTGCACCTGACAGGTTCCCTTTAAGTACTACTTCCAATTAATTAAAAATAAATCCACATAAAAAAATGCTATTTCTTTGTGGGTTGTTCCTTTCTTTTGAGAATTGTGCTTTCTTGGGTCTTTATATTGGTGAGATGTTGGTTGGGTCTTTGTGGTGCTGAGCAGACCAGACCTTCAGTGATTTCATTAAGTGATGCAATGTGATTTCCAATTATATATGGTATAGCACTTTTTATGCTACAATGGAAATTTCCACAAAGTTGGCTCTTAGTTTTGAAGAGTTTAGCTCTTACTACATTGACTGTTAATCAGATTGAATTTATTCATTTTCCACTGGTGCCAGTGAGCAGTTAACATGACTGTTCGACACAGGTGATGGTTATTCTTATGTAGTGTTTGATGAACCGAGCGCTATTTATGATAGGATAGCATTCTTTGTGCATTGCAATTATGTATTCTCTAGAGGCATTGTCATTCTATTTATATCTAGCATCCTTTTGGGAATGCAAGAAAAGCTTAAAAGTGAAGAAAGATATGACAGATTCTTCCACATGACTGTCATCTTAATACATGATTAAAGCACCTTCAAGACTTTCCCGACAATGTATTCTGTAATCTTAGAAATCCCTGCAAAATAGTCAGGTTCAGATGTTGCATCTGAATAAAACTAAATATTATGATACTGATAAAAAAATCTCAACCCTCCATTCATTTGGTTCATGCGAAAAACCAAAATAATCCAATGTATTCGGATTTTTCTAATTATACACCACTTTGGTTTCTTGAATGGAGGCACGGCAATAAGGACTTTGTCTATTACACTATGAAATGTTTCCTTGGTGAATAAAGGTCATAAAATCAATGCAGACATTTACTCCTGTTGACCTTTACATACTTCATAATAATTGGATAATGACACTTATTGATAATAGGAACTGAAATACACGGCTGCAATTTTTGATCAGGTCAAGAGCCCTGGAAATAAAGCATCTGATGAATTATGGATGAATTTAAAACATTGCTTTGGTTTATTAGATATTTTTATTTAATAAATCAGTCTTCCATATAAATATAGGACATGGGAGGCGAAACCCCGCAACACGTGCTGGAAGTGACACAGATGAGAATTTTTCTGGTACAGTACCTTGCGAAAGTATTCAGCCCCTTTGAATTTTTCAACATTTTCTCACATTTCAGGCTTCAAACATAAAGATAAAAACTTTTAATTTTATGGTGAAGAATCAGCAACAAGTGGGGCACAATTGTGAAGGTGAACGATATTTATTGCTTATTTTAAACTTTTATCAAAAATAAGAAACTGAAAATTGGGGTGTGGAATACTATTCGGCCCCTTTAAGTTAATACTTTGTAGTGCCACCTTCTGCTGCGATTACAGCTGCAAGTCACTTGGGGCAAACAGCTCGAGCTGAGTGAGGTTGGATGGAGAGCGTTTGTGAACAGCAGTTTTCAGCTGTTTCCACAAATTCTCGATTAGATTCAGGTCTGGACTTTGACTTGGCCATGCTAACACCTGGATATGTTTATTTGGGAACCATTCAATTGTAGATTCTGCTTTATGTTTGGGATCATTGTCTTGTTGGAAGACAAATATCCATCCCAGTCTCAGGTCTTTTGCAGACTCCAACAGGTTTTCTTCAAGAATGGTCCTGTATTTGACTCCATCCATCTTCCCATCAATTTTAACCATCTGCCCTGTCCCTGCTGAAGAAAATCAGGCCCAAACCATGATGTTGCCACCATCATGTTTCACAGTGGGGATGGTGTGTTCAGGGTGATGAGCTATGTTGCTTTTACGCCAAACATATCGCTTGCCATTGTGCCCGAAAAGTTCGATTTTGGTTTCATCTGACCAGAGCACCTTCTTCCCCATTGTCACGGGGTTCTTCTCCCATATCACACAATCAACAGAGCGAGAGATGGTGGTACAATCCAAAGAGCATTTATTCCAAGCAAATCAAAACGGTCCATAAGATAATCCACAAAACAGAGGGTAAAATTAATCCAGTAACACAAATATAGTCCGGTAAGCGATAAATGAAAATGGCTTTCTCCTTGCCACTCTTCCATAAAGGCCAGATATATGCAGTCT
Source organism: Anomaloglossus baeobatrachus (assembly GCF_048569485.1). Lineage (NCBI taxonomy): Eukaryota > Metazoa > Chordata > Amphibia > Anura > Aromobatidae > Anomaloglossus > Anomaloglossus baeobatrachus. The sequence continues at coordinate 82,484,485 of NC_134354.1, read as the reverse complement.
ACAACTGATTGTTGTCCTATGGACAGACTCTCCCATCTCAGCTGTAGATCTCTGCAGTTCATCCAGAGTGACCATGGGCCTCTTGGCTGCATCTCTGATCAGTCTTCTCCTTGTTTGAGATGAAAGTTTGAATGGACGGCCGGGTCTTGGTAGATTTGCAGTATGATACTCTTTCCATTTCAATATGATCGCTTGCACAGTGCTTCTTGGGATGTTTAAAGTTGTGGAAATCTTTTTGTAACCAAATCCAGCTTTAAACCTCTCCACAACAGTATCACGGACCTGCCTGTTGTGTTCCTTGGTCTTCATGATGCTATCTGCGCTATAAACAGAACACTGAGACTATCACAGAGCAGATGCATTTATACGGAGACTTGATTACACACAGGTGGCTTATATTTATCATAATCAGTCATTTAGGACAACATTGGATCATTCAGAGATCCTCAATCAACTTCTGGAGTGAGTTTGCTGCACTGAAAGTAAAGGGGCCGAATAATATTACACGCCCCAATTTTAAGTTTATTACTTTTTACAAAAGTTTAAAATAAGCAATACATTTCGTTCAACTTCATTATTGTGTCCCACTTGTTGTTGATTCTTTACCAGAACATTAAAATTTTTATCTTTATGTTTGAAGCCTGAAATGTGGGAAAAGGTTGAAAAATTCAAGGGGGTCGAACAGTTTCGCAAGGCACTGTATATGTCGAGTAATTCAGAATAATGCAAGATATGGAGCATTAGGTTGCGTACATACAATGTGATTTATTACAGTTTTTTTCATGTGTTTTTGCTTGCAGATTTTCATAAATCTGCAAGGAAATCCTTATACCAGCAAAGTCAATGAGAATCCTAAATTGTCGTGTGCTTGTTTAGGATTTTTTTCCTTTGCAGAAAAAATCTGCAGCATGTCAATTTTTTCCTGCATTTCGGTTGAGTTTTCACCAATGATAACAATGAGAAAAAAGCATAAAAATTCATAAAAAGCATTAAAACCCATAAAAAGCTGCTGCAAAATGAGGTGAAAACTTGTGTTTTTGCATCAACGTTTTTCCTGCCAGGAGATGTAGATTTGGTGCAGAAATTTCTGCAACCAAATCATCAATGTGTGCCTATAACCTAAGGCCTCTTTCACATGTCCGTGAAAAACCGCACACATTTGGATGTGTAAAACGTGCATATGGCTCTCAGTGTACTGTGATTTTAGCATGGTAGTGTTCTCCGTGTGCTTTCTGTGATAATACAAGGAGAACAGGAACTTTATGCTCACCTGTCCCTGGCGCTGCTGTCCGTGGTGCTGATGTCCTCCGCTATGCGGTCTCTGGCCCTGCTGACTCCCCACTGCTGCTGCTTCCGGTCCTCGGTTCAGTGAATATGTGACGCCCTGGCAAAACCAGGTAGTCACAGATGACTGTACCCCCCACCAAGGGTACAGGAATCGCTTCCTCCTTGGGATTACACACACACACACACACACACCCACATGGTGCATATGAGCAGCCACTCTTTCCCCCTACTTAGGAGCTGAAAAGAGCAGCAGGGGAGGAGTTCAGTCAGTTGGAGGAGAGCAGCAGAGCAGTCAGGAGTGTGTCTCCTGGGCTGCAGAGAAAGTTGCAGAGCGGTCAGGGGTTGGAGCCCCTGGACTGCGGGAACAGGTCAGGCACAAGGAGGGGACCCAAAGTGGACCGGGGCAGGGTAGTGGCCCACCGGCATCGAGAACCCAGAATAATGCAGGGAAGTGGACTTCCCCCGTTCCAACCAGAGGATCTAAGCAGACTACAAGGTGCAGTGCAACAAAAGAGGGCTCCTGCTCATTGTACCGTGTGTGGGACCAGCACACCCCTCCAAAAGGCTCCTGGTCACCGGCAAGTTGGTTTATAAAGGACTCTGTGTTTCCTGACCACACACATCAGCCTAGCTTCATCCAACACCAAGACAACCGAACTGTGAGTTTCCTGCTCCCTGCAATCCCTGTCACCACCACAACTCCCAATTGGGCCCCGGGACTACACCTCCCCTACCCGTGGAGGGGATTCCACCTTGCTGCCCCACACCACCAGTCCCGGGCACTGTCCTCAGGGGCAGCGGCAATGCCACCATCTCATCACCGCAACCGACGGGTGACGTCACGGACAATCTCCCTTACCTAATCCCCTTTTTGCTGTGGAGCCTGGGATCACAGACCGGGTCACGCCACTGTGATACCTCTAGAAGCGACCCCATTGGCGCAGCTCTGAGTACCCCCTATCCCTGGGCGACACAAATATGTGATGAGCATAATGAGTGGGGGTCGGAAGCAAGTGACAGCAGGGGCAGAGACAGCAGCGGTGGATAAGGTGAGTGTAGAAATTCATTTTATTTCACAGAAACGTGGTTTTCTCTGGTACGTGTCACACTGATGACACATGGATCACATCCGTGCTGTCCATGTGACACCTGTGTTGCTATGGAAATATGGACATGCCTACGTGTGGAGCACACAGACACACGTATCCTCCACATGGACACACAGTCTATGTAAAAACAAGCACGCGTGTGCAGACCCATTTATTTTAATGGGTCTACGTGTGTCAGTGTCTCCTGTACGTGTGAAAACAGACATGACATGTACCGGAGACACGGATGTGTGAAGGAGGCCTAAGACAGGAAAGTTGGTCAATAAACTAACCATATGGTGACATCCACAGCACTGACTGCTCTTTTCTTGTTGCCAGCCACAATATTTCTATTTTCAAAATTACAGCAAAACAATGCTGTAGTTTTGCTAGATCTTTGTCAAAAAGCTCAGCTGCTTGCATCGTATGAGCCTAGAGACCTAGTATGTCCATGTTCTACAAGGTAATTGCCAGAAATTAATACCACTATTCGGATTAGTTGCTGTGGCTTAAGCAAAATTAACCATCTGCGGTGTAAATTGTCAAGAGCATCTGAATTATTGGGTTTTAGTTGCCAGACCTGCTCAGTAGCCTATCACAAAGTGGGTTCTTATTTAGGTAAGGGGAGGACCAAATGGTCCAACTATTGTGTAAACATGATCATAACAGTATGGAAATGACCTGATTGACCTATACATTTTAAGCAGTGCTGCTTCGTTCCTTTTTCCACAGCTTTACTGGATACTTTATTTTTATGCTACAAGGAGATCTTTTTGCTCCTAAGATCTTGTGGATCCCAAAATGAATGTCTGTGATATTTTGTATAATGAATTTAAGTTTCTCAGAACAATAATGGAAATTGTTGGGAGGTGTGGTCTCAAAGTAAATAAAAAAAAAAAGATATATAGAGAAAATACTTTTGAAAAAGCATTTACTTTAGGAAAATGCCATTGTAGGCCTTGCCTTAAAAGAAATCTATTGTATAAAAGAAATGCCATTAGCCTGCAGATATCGGTTTATTCTGCAGGTATAGTATTCTAAAAGTGCCCATCTACCACACTAAAAGTTTGGCTACTGGGAGGAAAATAACTTTTTCCTCCCAGCAGGCATGGGCTTTCAGTAATAGAAGTGTGGCCAGAACAGTTTCAGTCACTGCTCAATGCATAGTGAACTGTAGCTATAAGCAAGCCTCGGCACTAAACTCACAATCAGCTCTATACTGATGCAGTGCAAAGCTGGTTGTTAATCAGTGCTGGGGTGTGATTACAGCTGAAGATCACTGTACACTGAGAGGTGACTAAAACTGCTCAGGCCGCTCTTCTATGACTAAAAGCCCTAGGCTGCTGGGAGGAATAAAGTTAACAGGTTGGTCTTATTTTTATCTGCCCAAGAATGCTTTTTCAGACCAGGGTTAGCTCCATTAGATTTTTTTTTTTTGCATAGTCTAAACTGGCCTTTCTATTTTTAAGGCTGATTAATGGTTTCACCTTGTTGTGAATCGTGTGTATTTGTTTCCATGAAGTCTTCTCTTTATGGCAGACTGAGGTACTGAAACACCTACGTCCTGGACTTGGGTGAATATTGTGAAGGGGTTCTTCTTCATCACGGAAAGAATTCTGCAATCACCCTCCACTGTTGTCTTCTTTGGATGTTCAGGCTTTTTGAGTTGCCATGTTCACCAGTCCGTCATTTTTTTATGAGGGGGACAGGGTGTACCAAACTGTTGATTTGACCACTTTTCACATTTCTGCTAATTCTCTGATGGATTTATTAATTTTTTTTTCAGCCTACTGATGGTCAGTTTCTTTTCCATTGAGAGGAGCTCCTCTGCACTTTGAGCCCATAAGCCCATATTGGTTATATAACTGTATCTTGAATATGGTTTGGTAAACAGCTAAAATGACTAAACTTGTCTCACTTTCCAAATTGTCATGATTCAGTCCTGTATTGGCTGCTGTGGCTTGATTATTTCACCCTGCTCCGGCCTGGTCTTGTCACGGGTTAACTCTTTCCTGCCTCCCTCTGATTCACGGGCTGCTATATCCTGGCGCTACACCTGTGGTTCAGTGACAGTTATTACACTCTGTAGTATGGGTTTCTGGCACTGGTGAGTTACCCGATCTGTCCTACCTACTGCCTTCCCAGTGCTTGACTCTCTCGTTTGTCTCCAACTTCGGTTTCGTCTCTCTCTCATACATTTACATGACCTCCTGGCTCCTAACCCTTTGCTGCACTTGACACTGAGATTGATTGCTCCTTGTACACAGACGAGACTTCCTGCTGCTGCCCTGGCTGACTGACGACCCTATTGCCATCTAGTGGTGTCCTTCCTTGCTGCACCCTGAAGCTGCACTGCTCAGTTGCTCTTACCTTAAGGTCCGCGTAACACAAATATTCTGGACCTAACTGTAACTTTTTATTTTTTATGGCTCAATAGACATCAATTGCAGGGTAGTCAGCTATAGGATCCACCAAATAGAAAGTTTTTATTTTGGGATTAGATTTATTTCATAATATCTATAGGATTATCCTTTTCCCAAGGAAAATCAGTATGTAACAAAAAAATACAAATAAATTGCATGCTGGAAATAATCCGTGCTCTTTGTGTTTGGCAATCTTTCCATATCTGAAATATTTCGAACATTGCCAAATGGCTGTACTACTCTGAAGTCCAAGAAACAGATAATGATTCAGCTTGTGCAGAGTTATATTTTCCAACAACAATAAATATCTAGTTTTTTAACTGTAAAAGTTGACTTTTAAGTTCACTTGTTTTAATTTTTCTTCCAACTTCTTGTTCAGAGAGGTTTTTTTTATAGTTATACCATGTTTCTTACTCTGGAGTAAAGACCAATAAGGAAGCTATAGTGCATCCGCTCAGAATTAATTGGTATTCAAGCTTCTAATTACTGGCTCTGTCAAATAGATCTATTCTGATTATTTTGCTTTATTAGTACTGTCACTCCCTTTAAGTCCTAACAGAATATTTAAATAAACCTGTCTCTACTAATTTACATGATTTATACAATTACACAAGTGATAATTACAATAGCTGAGACATCAACCAAAAGTGGCTCAAGAAATATAGACTTAAACATTTTATGCATTAGCCAATTACCTCACAAATCAGAAACCTTGTAATTCCCCACATAAGTAAAGTGTGATATTTCTCCAGTGAAATGCCTGCTTTATAATAATTGAAAGAAAGCAAATCGCTGTAGATCCTTGAAAGCATGACTAATACAAATCATCCCAGTTAGGCAGCATGGACGACCCAGAGCCTTTTTTATATATGTATATATATATATATATATATATATATATATATATATATATATATATATATATATATGGAGGGACTTGGTGCTATGTTACATGAAATGTGATTATGTCCATGGAACGACGCCTGTACCTACCAAACACTAAAACTGATGAGTTGGACAATTTGGAGCAAACCTTTTTCAATTTCCATCAATTTTTCTCCAACTATATGTGAACCCAGTCTAAGCAGTATAGTGGAATGGGAATGGAATGGGTACGGAAAGTGGAAAAAGAATTAATGAAGTCAGTAAATCAATCATATTTGGTACAACAGGAAGGGCATATTCCTATTTTACTTATAAAGATGAAAAACTCATATCCTTAGGTAAATTGAGCAATTAAAGGGAACCTGTCATCAGATTTGGTGACTATAAGCTGTGGCCACCACCACTGAGCTCTTGTGTACAGTATTCCAGAATACTGTATATAACTGCCGAGGCCACAGTGTAGAATGCAAAAATCACTTTTATTATACTCACCTAAGGGGCGGTCCGGTCCCGATGGGTGTTGCTGTTTACTGGTCCAGTCTGGCGCCTCCTCTCTGCTGCGATCACCATTCTCCTTCTACCCGGCCCAGTGTGGATGACGCATCTATGCCATCCACAGAGGCCAGCATTGAGGTCCTGCACAGGCGCACTTTGATCTGCCCTGCTCAGTGTAAATAGGCTACCAGTCACCCAAATAACAAGCAAAATGCTTTCTCTAGCATTATCATTCTCTTAAGCACATCATTCTGTGTAAGTAGGACATGTGCTACTCAACAACGAAGGTCTATATGCACAGAATTATTGTATCCCAGTCATTCTTAACAAGAGTTTGTTATATTTTTTGAGTGGAATTTACTTCTACTCAAATTTCACAAAAAAAACTCTATTCTCCAGAACGCAGATTTGTTTTTGTAATTTGCTCCCTGCAGCCATCTGTCATTTTACTCAACCGCAGAAGACTAATAAAATAATATAATAAAAACCAACCTTAATGCTCAATTCAATGCTCAGCTTATAGCCACGTACATCGCTTGCTCTACCTCGAATAGTTCCTAGCACCTATTCTTACTGCCGCCATGAGCTGAAACCCCAGGTATATTCATGCCAGGTCAGGACTTTTGACTGCAACTAGGCCTGGGACATGTTGGTGCACACTGGTCAACTCAATTTGGTATGTATACAGCTTTTTCTTTTCTACACACAAGTGTTTGATTGGGTTGAAGTCTGGGGACTATGGTGTCAATCCAGCACCTCTACTTCATTGTCATTGAACCATTTCTTCCCCAATCTTGAGGCATGCTTCAGGTAGTTGTACTGCTGGAACATTATGTCACCCTTTTCATACCCATGGTACTCGAGTGTATGAAGTAACTCATCTTGTAGGACACTCAGAATTGAGACCACCATCGATTCTAGTTAAGTATCTAATGCTTTTGGCTGTGAGACAATCCCATATCATCAGGCTTTTTTTTACCAAACATGAAAGTTCCTTTAATTTCTTTATGAGCACGTTTCTCCAAGACCCATTTGCATCCATCAGAGCTTAGTCTATTGATTTTCAACTCATGTCTTTAAATCACCCGTTTCCAATCTTCTACTCTCCACGCTCCATACTTTTTGGCAAACTCAAGCCAATGCTTCTTATGATGATATTGAAGCTGAGGCTTATTCACTTTTTTTGGAGGCCACCATTCCAGACTTGTGTAAAGTGCATTACATGGTGTTGAATGCATATCTGAGATCTCATTGTTACAATGCATACGAGCCGCCTCCACTACCATGTTTGTAGTTCCAAAACTGATAGACCTTGTGAAGAGCCAATTTGTTGACTAAGATATTTTGCCTGCACACTCTTAGCTTTTGAATGGATGGATGGACTTCATTTTATATTCTTCCAACTGTCATAACATTTACATAATGCAATTTGGCAATTTCCTTGGCTGAGAGCCCGTAATCGATGAGCTGGATGATGCAGTTTCTCTTGGGAAAGATTTATTGGGAAATCTTCTTGATGCTGCTCCTTGATTTGTATCACTGACCTTTTGCTTGGGAATTAATCTAACAACACACTGAGCTATTAGGGAATGTGAGAACAGACTGTAATTTGTAGTATAAAGGAAGAAAAAGATTTTTTCACCACCAAGAGCACAACAGTAATAATGCATAACTAAATAAATGATTAATTGTCGCAAGTCAAATTTATGCATGAGATAGCCAAGATGATTGTCTATAAAATGAAGGTAGTCTCACATTATCAGCTGTAGTGGATGGTGAGATATGGTGTCTGAAAGTGAAAGGTTACCCTTTTGCTCATCATTGTGTTTGTGGATCATGTTACCTTCTTTTAACATTTTATTGCAATGCATAATTGTTCATGAATTTCTTTAAAGAACCCTCATAAGCTTTAGGAAAAATATAAAGCACTGTATTTTTAGTTTTATAAAACGCACCGGATTACAAGATGCACCCCAAATTTAGAGGAAAAAAAAGGTAAAACATAATATGGGGTCTGTTTTATAATTCGGTGTTTTTTTACCGTGGAGATGGGGTCTACGGTACTGATCGAGGGGGGGTTGGTCACAGGCAGGGGCAGTGCTGGATTATGGCGATGCTGCGGGTGGTGCAGAGGAAGACCCAGATACTCACTACGGGCTGTAGGCGCTGCTCTGTCCTTGGGCAACGGGAACTGCTCTGTGCTGGGGCAACGGGTGCTGCTCTGTGCTAGTGCTTGCTACAGGCCATTCTGAAGGTGTCGGCAGTGCGGGCTTCAAAGAAATGGTGGCCGGAGTCGGCGCATGCACAGATTGAGTTATGGGCTTCATAACAAGCCAAGATTTCATCTGCAAATGCATCTCCTCTGGGCGCTATTTTTCTTAAGTCCACTGCTGGGATGTCAATGGACTGGAGGCAGTGCATGCACAGATGAGAGCTTGAGTCGAGAGCTCCATCTGCTCACGCGCTGACTCTGGGCACCATTATTTGAAGCCCTCACTACCAACATCTTTAAAATGGCCCATACCTCACTGCCCACTGCGCAGAGCATCACTGCCCACTGCACAGAGCCTCACTGCCCGCCGCACAGTGCATCACCGCTGACACAGAGCAGCGCCACCCATCGCACAGAGCCGCAGAGAGCAGTGCCGTGCACTACATAGAGCAGCGCCGTCCACTGCACAGAGCCGCACAGAGCAGCGCCACTCGCCGCACAGAGCAGCGCCGCCCACTGCACAGAGCAGCGCCCAAAGCCCTGGCACAGAGCAGCGCCCACAGCACAGCACACAGCATTGCCCTAGCCTCCTGTGACCCCCCCCTCCACCAACCCCGATAAGCTACATTTGGATTTTAAGACGCACCCCTCATTTTCCACCCAAGTTTTTGGAAAGAAAAGTGCATCTTATAATCTGAAAAATACGGTATTTCTCTGTATCTCACACCCCAATACATGAGCCTGGATCTGACTTCACCTGTGTTATTTCCTTGCAAATTTCTATCCACATTACAGTTTAAGTGAAAATGTAATGACACTACAAAGCGTCCATAGAAAGCATAAACAAGTAATTTCATAGTACAAGCCTCCATAAACAGAGTTTAATTCCTTTTAGCCATAGACTATTTGTCTTTCTGCATCGATGAGCTCAAAGAAAAGTATTATTGTAAAGTATTAGTAATTAGAATCTTTTCAGAAAACAAGAATGGGAAACGATCTCTAAACATGACACGGATAACGCCATCGTGTCGCCCAAGGATGAAATTTTAAATTACTTTGAAAGATTTGTTGTCCCAAAGCGCAACTGATCTGATACACCATAGGAATTGTGTTTGCAATTGGAATTTAACACCATGACTATCGAATTAAACTAATTTACAACACATGGATTGTTTCAAAGAAAAGCACAGACCATGGTTTCCAGTGTCTGTCTGGCAGTTGTAAAATTATTGGGATACAAAGAAATATAATGCTGCTGACCCTTTTCCACTTATTTGCTTCTAATATAACTTTCAATATTATTGCAAACTTTTGCCATGTGAAACCATAAGTAATAAATTACTCCTGTTTGCCTTCACCAACTTTGACCATCCGTTTGGTTTTATTTAGAGGGTTTTCCATCCCTTATTTTTTCTCCATATCGGGCTCAGCGTGACCAGAGGTAACAAAAACCCTAACAATCTACACTCACTAATTCTTTTTACTAGTTTTTTTGCTGCAAATTCACATTACTATCAAGGTTCCATGCCAGTGTCTTTGTCTGTTCCTCTAGCTTGGACAGTCATGTAATCTTTGTAGCTAATTGGTGGCCACAGCCAATGATTGGCTGTAGCATTAACATATCTATATGATGGGAACCGAATGTACAAAATTGGTCTAGCATGTTTGATCTTGCAGAAAAGTAAGCAAAGAGATTAACTGAGTAGACAGGCAGTTCTTTGAGAACATTACTAATATGGAGGTGTAGTGACCTAGAGAAGACATTACTAGACTGTCCCCTGATGGGCCATGTGTTTTTCTATAATGTTGGACATTATCTGTGCCTTCTGAAGCCTTGCTCTGAGAGTTGTAGCATCTACACTGACCGCTGCTGGCCTTTCTCAAAACTACCTTTGCCTTGTATGGTAAAAGGAAGTCAACAACAAGGTCAGTGTTAGTAAAACTTTTCAGTTATTTACTATGATTGACACCGGCACAGATAGGTGGGCAGAATATTGGGGTGCGGAGCAGTGAATATTCATTTTGTATTAACATCTACTTGGCCGAAAGCAGACGTTGAGGGCACATAGCAGTGACATCATGAACTGCCCATCGATAAGTCAGTTGCCTGTAACAACGAATCGAACCTACAAAGGTTTGCTCATCTTTACCAGTGACCTTTCACTTGGGAATCAACCTAACAACACACTGAGCTATAAGTGAATGTGAGAACAGGTTTTAATTTGTAGCATTCAGGAAGAAAAAGATTTTTCCACCACCAGAAGCAACAATGCAGTGACATGTCAATAATCTGCAGAACTAGTCATATGCTAAATAACTTGCAAGTCAAATGTATGTATCAGAAAGCTAAGATGATTGTCTATAAAATGAAGGTACTCTCATGAGTGAAGCTGTGGTGGATGGTGAAATATGGAACCTGAAAGTCAAAAGAACAAAATATTGTTACCCTTTTGCTTGTCAGTGTATATGCCAAGATGGGGAACATATATACCAGGATGAGGAACATATTTACCTGTATGGGGACATATACACCAGGACGGGGCCCAGAATACCCCTATAACAGTGTCAGCAGCAGAATCCTCCTGTAACCACAATTTTGGCTTCAAATTTTTTTTCCTCTTTTCCTCCTCTAAAACATAGGTGCCTTTTAAGGTCCAGTGCGTCTTATAGTCCAATAAATAAGGTATATGTGCCTTAGAATTCTATGGAAATATATATTCACGATCTCTGGATTTGTTCTTTATCCCGCTTTGGGTCATAAATGGATTCATGGTGTGAGTACCTTAAAAACACGTGACAAATCAATGAGACCAGGATCTATTTTAAAAAGTTAAAAATATGTTTACTGGAATTACTCAAATAGAATTTTAATAAACTATAGCATGCATGATACTTCTTGTACATTTATTCTGCATTAAGCAGAGGCACATGCACATCCTTGGCTTCAGTTACAGAGAGTATCTTAATATGGTACAGTTACAATTCAAGAGTGAAAGAGTACTTTTGGAAAGCTTCTTGGCTCTGACCCTCCCTTTCCTCCAATCACTTCAATAATACCCCATGCTCCTTTTTGGTCAGAATGAAGCTTCTCTAAACCTCCAGAGCCGGTTTCACACATTGTCTCGTTGCCCACTCCTTCTAGCTGCTTAGGGTAATTACGCCTCTCAAAACAGGAACTTGTTACCTATGTGTGCCAAAGTAACTCCTCCCAACCTGGGCTGGTCAGTAACAGTTAACCCTGTCCTGTCAGGCTGCTGCACAGACTATGTAAAACCATATTTAAAACAGGGAAATACAATCACACATCAGACGTCTTAAGTGAGGGTGTTGAATGACTTTGCACACAGTTTAATGATTGCCATCCTCGGCAGTCTAGGGTTTGTAAGACATAAAAGCAGCTTAGCAATAAAAAAAATTCAGTAAATTCTTGGTTGTATTGATGACGACTAGATCCATTCTTTCTTGGCACAACATCTGGTCCTTCTCGGTAAAGGACCCCAGAACAGGAGGTCGTCTGAGACCATACATGCAATTGGATTCAATACCTCTTGGTTACGGTCCCTGGAACAGGAGGTAGAACACAGTCCAGAACATCACCACCAGTCCATTACTGAGGATGTCAGATCTTCCAGCAATGTTGGCACCATTAAACCAGCAGAAAAAATTGCAACAGGCACAACAAAAATAAATGTTCAGCTGTCCAATTTCTTCAAGTCTACTTGGCCTTGAGGGTAACACTGGAAGAGTCCCTCATTTTAAGAAAATACATACACAGGCCCCATTTGACCATGAGGGTGCTTGGACAGGCCCTCACAACAAAGGCAGTAAGCCTTGATCTGGAGCTCTTATTCAGGTCTGACTAGCCTTCAGCTTCCCTTTTATAGTGGTTTCCCTGGAACTTGAGAACTTGACCACTTTGTTTCATATCATGGCCTTTCGGCCAAAGCAGGACCTTGAATCTGCAATGGAGTTGTCTCCCACTTTACATCCTTCTTCAAAATGGCTACTTTGGAATCTCCCAGATTCTGGGTGACACTGGTCTATTCCACATCCGGGGCTGGTCTGAGTAGCTGATTCTAGCCAGGTCATCAATGTTCTGTAGATTGGCTAGCAGATTCACTGTAGTGCTAACATTGTGGGAAAAATGAGAGGTGTTATTGGTCCTGCAGGTAAACAAAATGATACCTAGGCCCCAAGACAGCTGGTTCCCTATGGGATGTACAGCACCACTCACTTTCACTCTGATGTAACCCCACTCTTCCTGCTTGTCAAGTAGGTTTTTGTTGTCAGTAGGCTCCACTCCAGCATTTCGTCAACATTTCTGTCTTATCTCATTCCACTCAGCACTTTTCTTCTCCCAGTAGTCTATATCTACGGTGGTGAACAGTCTGGGTCAGTCCTACTGAAAACCATCCCCTTTAATGTCAGACATCCATGAAGTGTACTGCTTCAGCAGGATAGAGGTTATATAATCTGAGTGGTAGGTACATTTTTTTTTGTCCACCTGGTCCTGGTTTGCAGTTCCTACAAGAACTTGTAATATCTCTGGGTATCAAAGCTGAAATTCCATCCTTTCAAAATCAGGTCCTCTAATGCTATCTTTGTTGCCATTCCTGCACAAACACCTCATCCATTTTTCTCTCTCCTGCCACATCCAACTCCCAAATATCCCTACCCTACAGCCTTACTGACCTTCTGGGTGGCAGTTTGGGATACCACGCCATGAACAACAGGTTCACTGTAGCACTGGACGATGTAACAGGTGCTTCATCAGACTAAAGGCCCCATCACACGGTGCAATATCACTAGCGATATCACTAGAGAGCATACCCTCCCCAGTCATTTGTGCGTCACGGACAAATTGCTGCCCGTGGTGCACAATATCGTTCGGAGCCGTCACACGGACTTACCTGCCTAGCAATGTCGCTGTGGCCGGCGAACCACCTCCTTTCTAAGGGGGCGGTTTGTGCAGCATCACAGCGGCATCACTAAGTGGCCACCCAATAGAAGCGGAGGGGCGGAGATGAGCAGCCGTAACATCCCGCCCACTGCCTTCATTCTTCATTGCCGACGGCCACAGGTAAGCTGTAGTTCGTCGTTCCCGAGGTGTCACACGTAGCGATGTGTGCTGCCTCGGGAACGACGAACAACCTGCATTCTCACCAGTGAACGATGTGTCAAGGATGGACAATCTGGTGAGTATTCATCATCGTTAATGGTCTCCTGTTGGTGTCACACGCAACGACGTCGCTAACGATGCCGGATGTGCATCACGGAATCCATGACCCCGGTGATATATCGTTAGATACGTCGTTGCATGTAACAGTGCCTTTAATCCCCCACTATGTCCATAGCACACTGGTCACAGGAGTCCCGGAGCTTCTCAGTGGTGACAGCTTCTGGGTATCAGGTCAGTATGAGTTTATAGTATAGGGTTTTTTTACTTAACTGGTGACATTTAAAAAAAAAAATAAATAAAAAGTAAGAAAAATTGTCACTTTTGTCGCCATTTTCCAAGTCCCGTACTGTGCTCATTTTTTGGGTTCTGGGGCTGTGTGAAGACTTATACTGTATTTTGCACCCTGCCCCTGCCCTGACATTCTTACAAATACTATTTTTGGGCAGATGTATTGTTTGTATTTTTTTGCGATGTTGCTGAGGCCAAAAAAATGTAATTCTGGCTTTTTGATTTTTTTTTGGTTCCTCTGTTTACCGATCAGATTTATTTTATATTTTGATAGATTGGGCATTTTTGAACACAGTGATACCAAATATGTGTATTTTTTACATTTTCTTATGGTTTTATTTTCAATGGGGCAAAAGGGGGGTGATTTGAACTTGTGTTTTTTTTTTTTTTTTTTCAGATTTTTAAAAACTTTTATTTTAACTTTTTATTGTGTTTACTAGTGCTCTTAGGGGACTTGAAGCTGCGATCATCCAATTGCTTTGGCTGCACAGAACAGAGGATCAGCATCAGCACCGCTCTGTATAGCACAAATGCTGAACGCCTATGGATGGTGGCACTCAGCTGGCATTCACAGGAAGATCAACATGACAGTCATCATCTGACCCTGGCTGTCATTACAACCCATCGGTGCTTTGCAATCACTGCACGGATTTTTTTGTAATGATTAGGAGCATTTTTACTTGAAACACGTTGATGTTTCCTCCTTTTTTATGCCTTAATATGCTTATACACCTTGGCTTCTAATCTTTGCATTAAAATTCAAGTTTTTATTTATTGCGGGTGCTGGACCATTCGTATCATTAACATTAGCAGACATCATCTGACCCTGGCAGCTGACAGCTGCGGGTGGATCCCCCCATCTGCCTGCCATTGTTGGAAGCACATGTCGGCTAATCAGATAGGCCAATATGTCCAGTTAAAAGGGTGGGCTTGGCGTGCAAGCTCCCATTAAAGGGAGGGACACAACCTATGATGTGCCAGCATAGGTCATGAAGGGGTTAAAGGGAACCTGTCAGGTCCAATATACACTCAGAACCACTAGCAGTTCTGGGTGCATATTGCTAATCCCTGCCTAACCGTCCCTGTATCTGGTAGCATAGATACAGAGATCTTTAGAAAAAGTATTTCTAACGATTTTTTACCGTATGCTAATGAGGCCAGGGACTAGTCCCCTGGACGTTAGTTCCCCTGGTTAGTCGGTTCCATTAGCATGTTAGTACGCCCCTGGGGGTGTGCTAACTAACATGCTTATGAATGCGCACCAGAGGATAATCTCACTCACCTCTCCGCTGCCATCACTGCCCGACGCTGCATTTCGGCTCAGTGCGCATGAGCCCGGAGTTTCGGTCTTGCGCACTACTTCAGTTTGAAGCAAGGACGCGTAGACCCGGGTTCATAGTGCGCATGACCGAAACTCCGGGGTTAATAGCGCTGAGCCGAAATTCAGTGTCGGGTGGTGATGGCAGCAGAGAGGTGAGTGAGATAATCCTCTGACGCTGCACATTCATTAGCATGTTAGCACATCCACAGGGGCGTACTTACATGCTAATAGGGGCGACTGGCCGGGGAACTAACGCCCAGTGGACTAGTCCCCTCGCTCATTAGCATACGATATAAGATCTTTAGAAATACTTTTTCTAAAGATCTCTTTATCTATGCTAGTGTATACAGGGACAGTTAGGCAGGGAATAGCGATATGCACCCAGAACTGCTCATGGTTCTGGGTGCATATTGGACCTGACAGGTTCCCTTTAAGTATAATATTTTGGAAAAGTGTATACAAAATATAACCTTCTCTGTTGGTAAACATTTTTTGCTGAAGCAAAATGATAATTTGTTTTTGTCCTACATAGCTGTTCCTTGTGTGTATTAGTTTATCAGTCAATTACTTTTATATACGTCGCCTGAGCTTCATTCATTTGCCAGGACCATATGTAAAACATAAATTTTCTTGCTGTCCAGAAAGCGAGGAAATTGTCACAATGTATCTTATGTCTAGGGGCTATACTGCGTATTAAAATTTAGTGCAGAACAAAATGCCAAGTACAAGACAGAGAGATTATTTTAGTTAGCGTCGGATGCTACGCTGCTTACCAATATGAAATCCTCAATCTGGTAGTTGTAAATTGATGGATAAAGGCCAGCTGTCAGACTGTGCAATCACCAGCTACACGCGCCTCTATCCCAATCTTTCTATTGCTATAGCTTATTGTACCCCTAGGGTTATTAATTTAAAGTCCAGATTAGTAGCCTTCTGTTACTTGGCCTACAGAGGTTGTCAAAAATAAAACCCGAATATTGCAGCTGTGACTTCTGTATCTACACCTCTAATGTGCATCATACTTTATGATTTCCTTTCACATTTTTCTTCTTAGAAAAAAAAGTTAGAGATAGAACAAAAAAAACTTCAACTGTTTCACAATTAGATTTAGTATAACTGTCTCTGTGTTGCTTAAGGTTAGAGAAAAAGAGAATTTATATAGATGGATCCTCTATAAAGATGCAACATGAATTAAATTGTCACTCAATACAGTTATATTTTATATTGTCCCCTAAGGTACACAATAAGCATGACAATGTTATTTCAGAGCAGACGTACGTTTTATAATGATGGCTGTAATATACATTTCTACTATGTGGTCCATACAGTATTGTCCAACACATGCCTCAGTGGAAGTGATTTTTAAACCCTTCTGGTCATATTTCTTCTAAATATCACACCTTATGGTCATAAATGGTATTGCAAGTAAACGTTATGAATGTTTTAAAGGGAATCTGTCAGCAGGTTTTTGCTACCTCATCAGAGAGCAGCATGATGTAGACAAAGAGATTCTGAATCTAACCATGTATCACTTAGATTACTGGCTGCAGCCGTTCAGAGTCACATGGCTGAGCCAAGGGAGCTGTCCCCGCCCACACCAGGCTCTCAATAGAGACTGTGCATTGACAGTGAGTTATTAATCACAGTAGGTGGTGTGTCAGACTGCTGTAAAAGTAATCTTTTAGTCCTGTAGTGATAAGGGCTGTTGTGCTTAAACAAACATATAAAATAAACAAAAGAAAGTACTGTGACTAAACAGGCATGCCTGAATTTTCTGTGTTAACCCTTGCAGCATGCTAGCTTAAGCTTAAATTGCAAAAACCTGCTGACAGATTCTTTTTAACACATAGTTAGCATCTCTAGCGCCCCTGTTATAGTCACGTCAATTGTGGAATTGCCAGACGATAAGCAAGGAGGCTGCTATTCTACTATGCCAATGAATGAAGGGTTCACAGTGAGAGTAAGGTATATATTCCCCCGACTCCTGCGAGCGGAATATATCTAATCCTCCCCTGATCTCACTGGTCACCCCACAATGATCCTTGGCATATATTTGCTGCCACCAATCGATTATGACAACTATTACGCCGAGCTCACAGACATGGAATTCAGGATCGAGATAACAGAACAGCCCGAGAATAAGTTATATATTTAATCGCCTTAAGGGCACACTACATACTACAATATATACAAGATGGAATTTACAGAATATACAGTACAGATCAAAAGTTTGTACACACCTTTCATTCAAAGAGTTTTCTTTATTTTCAGGACTCTGAAAATTGTAGATTCACATTGAAGGCATCAAAACTATGAATTAAAGCATGTGGAATGAAATACTTAAAAAAGTGTGAAACAACTGAAAATATGTCTTATATTCTAGGTTCTTCAAAGTAGCCACCTTTTGCTTTGATTACTGCTTTGCACACTCTTGGCATTCTCTTGATGAAATTCAAGAGGTAGTCACCGGAAATGGTTTTCCAACAGTCTTGAAGTAGTTCCCAGAGATGCTTAGCACTTGTTGGCCATTTTGCCTTCACTCTGCGGTCCAGCTCACCCCAAACCATCTCGATTGGGTTTAGGTCTGGTGACTGTGGAGACCAGGTCATCTGGCGTAGCACCCCATCACTCTCCTTTTTAGTCAAATAGCTTTTACACAGCCTGGAGGTGTGTTTGGGGTCATTGTCCTGTTGATAAATAAAAGATGGTCCAACTAAACGCAAATCGGATGGAATAGCACGCCGCTGCAAGATGCTGTGGTAGGCATGCTGGTTCTGTATGCCTTCAATTTTGAATAAATTCACAACAGTGACAGCAGCAAAGCCCCCCCACACCATCACACCTCCTCCTCCATGCTTCACGGTGGGAACCAGGCATGTAGAGTCCATCCGTTCACCTTTTCTACAAAGACACGGTGGTTGGATCCAAAGATCTCAAATTTGGACTCATCAGACCAAAGCACAGATTTCCAATGGTCTAATATTTATTACTTGTGCACTTTAGCCCAAACAAGTCTCTTCTGCTTGTTGCCTGTCTTTAGAAGTGGTTTCCTAGCAGCTATTTTACCATGAACGTCTGCTGCATAAAGTCTCCTCTTAACAGTTGTTTTGGTCTGTACTGTATATGTCATAATGCAAGTACATGGAATACACGCAGAGTTACAGACACATGTGATCAGTTAACGTAGTGCTGGTGGCGCCACAAGGGACCGCATGGAGCAATCTAGTTTCAGGGTATACGCTGGCTATGATGAAATGATATTCTTCAGACGAATACCAATAGGAAGAAGAGATGGGGACATTTTTATACAGTACGAGGTCTGTCCCTGTTCTGCTCATCACCTGCCCCTGGGATGTCCTATAATTCCCACTTCCCTGAGTTGAAATATGAGATGTCCGAAGTTATTATTGGCCATAACTTTGCCTGGGAATGTCATAGGCGGACAACAATGCTTTCATATTTTCAGTTATGATTTTATCTTCACAATGATAGGACACATGATTAGTCTGCTAGTATCCCACTGGCCAATATCAAGTTTGGGATACCTACAGAGGTCCCACACCTATATAAAATATGTGCTAGAATCGTCTGAATGTCTGAATGCAATATTTCTACTTGACATGTTTATAGAAAGCAAGGCTCATGAGATATTAAAGATTAATTCCCGGCACCTCTCTGTCTTGGTTGTACAGGACATTTCTAATTAGTTTTTCACTTCTCTGCAGCGTCCCAGAGGGTGGTCTTCCTTTCCCTTAGGCTAGGTTCGCACACTGCGTCTTTTTGACGCTGCGTTTTTGTGCGTTTTTGGCCGCTAAAAATGCACAAAAACGCACCTGTGTCGAAAAAACGCATCAAAAAATGCATGCGTTTTTGCCGCGATTTGGTGCGTTTTTGGCTGCGTTTTGCTGCGTTTTTGATCTCTGCATTTTGCTGCGTTTTTCCAATGCATTGCATGGGGGGAAAACGCAGAAAAACGCAGGAAAGAACTGACATGTCCATTTTTTTTTTTTAACTCAAAAACGCAGGTAAAAAAAACAGATGTGTGCGGACAGCAAAAATGAAAACTCATAGACTTTGCTGGGGAAGCAAAGTCCTGCAGTTTTGAGGCCAAAAACACACCCGAAAAACGCGCAAAAACGCCGCGAAAAACGCACTGTGCGCACATAGCCTTACTGTTCTGAGGCCTAACCAGCTCACCTAATCTCCACTTCATAGGGGCTTACCTTGTATCACAACAACTGGCTAAAAGACAATTTCCTCAGGTTAATTAACATACTGATTGAAGCCTCCTAGGCCTTAAAACAGTGGGGGCCTCTCCTAGGAGGGAAATATGGTGGTACCTTGACAAGATGGCTGCTATAGGAATATGGCTTAATAGGTAAGACTATGTCCCTATTTCCTCACAGTCCTTATTACATTTTTTCATCATTTTGCTGGTACAGAGCATGTTTAGGTCCCTCACCCAAGCAGCAGATGTACAAAATCTGTCAAAAATCCATCCAGGCTAGGCTTCCTTCTGGAGCAGTCCCTGCACGCAGTGCACTGTGTGAAGGGCACAATGACAGCGCGCACTGTTGTCTGCTCAGATCATTAATAACTAGGCGACAAAAGAGCAGTGTCAACAAACCCAGCACAGGTTGAGTGTGCAGGCCTCTGCACACTGGATATTCTGACAGAGCTCTGTTGCCAGTTTGTTACTCCTGATATGAGCTGACAACAGAGGATGAGCTGTCATTGTGCACATCCCACAGTTCAAAAAGAGCAGGAACTAGCCTAGCCCCTGCAACATGCATTACTGATGACACTTCATTTCTGGAAGCTGTGTCATGTAGATGCTTTGTTTGAGTATCCCAGCATGCACTGGATTTTTCAAATGAAGCATCCTCAAAAAGAAGTAAGAAAAAACCCCACAGAATTAGCAGTTAGATAGTGTAGTTAGGAAAGGATAGGGGATTTTCAATGCAAGTACATTAGAAATTAGTTTAGATTACAGAACTAAACAGATAGAGATTTAGAATGAAAATCCCTTTGGCCTTTGGACCACCCCTTTAGTGTTTATATGACATCCACAGTTTAACAACTAGTTGTGCGGTGTTGCCTTATCTTTGTTCCCCCGTGGTCCCCACATAGCTTTCTCATGAGCCAGATCAGACACCCCCATACTTTGCACTGACGAGGGGCAAGCACCCCGAAACACCGTGTCTGGAAATTGGGATTCTGATCTGGCTTATATATCCTGAGTCATATTGCAAAGGATTGTTAAAAATCCACTTGTGACTTTTAGGATCGCTACTTCCAATAGGTGGTGCTGTGCTAGAGTTTGTCTCCTTTACTGGAGAGACAATTTGAATATTTCTTAGAGGGGCGTGGCAGCTATAAGTCCCCTTACTTGGCAGCCAGACTGGCTTGCAAAGTCTCCTTAAGGAGAATAGTGTTCCCCCGTGGTCCCCACATAGCTTTCTCATGAGCCAGATCAGACACCCCCATACTTTGCACTGACGAGGGGCAAGCACCCCAAAACACCGTGTCTGCAAAGTGGGATTCTGATCTGGCTTATATATCCTGAGTCATATTGCAAAGGATTGTTAAAAATCCACTTGTGACTTTTAGGATCGCTACTTCCAATAGGTGGCGCTGTGCTAGAGTTTGTCTCCTTTACTGGAGAGACAATTTGAATATTTCTTAGAGGGGCGTGGCAGCTATAAGTCCCCTTACTTGGCAGCCAGACTGGCTTGCAAAGTCTCCTTAAGGAGAATAGTGTTCCCCCGTGGTCCCCACATAGCTTTCTCATGAGCCAGATCAGACACCCCCATACTTTGCACTGACGAGGGGCAAGCACCCCGAAACACCGTGTCTGCAAATTGGGATTCTGATCTGGCTTATATATCCTGAGTCATATTGCAAAGGATTGTTAAAAATCCACTTGTGACTTTTAGGATCGCTACTTCCAATAGGTGGTGCTGTGCTAGAGTTTGTCTCCTTTACTGGAGAGACAATTTGAATATTTCTTAGAGGGGCGTGGCAGCTATAAGTCCCCTTACTTGGCAGCCAGACTGGCTTGCAAAGTCTCCTTAAGGAGAATAGTGTTCCCCCGTGGTCCCCACATAGCTTTCTCATGAGTCAGATCAGACACCCCCATACTTTGCACTGACGAGGGGCAAGCACCCCGAAACACCGTGTCTGCAAATTGGGATTCTGATCTGGCTTATATATCCTGAGTCATATTGCAAAGGATTGTTAAAAATCCACTTGTGACTTTTAGGATCGCTACTTCCAATAGGTGGTGCTGTGCTAGAGTTTGTCTCCTTTACTGGAGAGACAATTTGAATATTTCTTAGAGGGGCGTGGCAGCTATAAGTCCCCTTACTTGGCAGCCAGACTGGCTTGCAAAGTCTCCTTAAGGAGAATAGTGTTCCCCCGTGGTCCCCACATAGCTTTCTCATGAGCCAGATCAGACACCCCCATACTTCCACTTGTGACTTTTAGGATCGCTACTTCCAATAGGTGGTGCTGTGCTAGAGTTTGTCTCCTTTACTGGAGAGACAATTTGAATATTTCTTAGAGGGGCGTGGCAGCTATAAGTCCCCTTACTTGGCAGCCAGACTGGCTTGCAAAGTCTCCTTAAGGAGAATAGTGTTCCCCCGTGGTCCCGCCTTATCTTTGGGAATTAAAGCAAAAAGAAAAATAATACTTTTTGCCCAAAAGATGGATTGTCTCTTAACACAAAAGAAAAGGGAAACATTCCCTGACATTTCCTTATGATATGAGTAGATGAATGAAAAGCTAGAATGCTGATAAATGAATGTTTTCTGAAGGCACGGGATAGAGATAGGCGTCCACAGAGACCACGGTACATTACAAATGTTTGCCTTGTATGCCAAACTGTAAATAATATGTCCCATAAATCTATGCAATATAAAATAGGGAATGTTTATTAATGACAGGCGAGCAGGCGCTGAACAATAAATATCCAACTATGTAACAGGCATGCTACGTTAATAGCCTGGGACATGAGATTGATTGACCAATCTGTTCTTAACTGTCTAGGTCAAGTGAATTACCAAGTTTAATAAGGTTGACAGTGGTTTTCCCAGAAAGCGCCAGTAGATTTATGACAATTTCGAGGTAGCATTTACTGACATTCAAAGCTAAAGAAACATTCCGATAGAACTACAATTTAAACCGAGTGAAGACATGGGGGGTCATAACTCTTACAGAGCGTCCTTCTACTGCCTGTCACTTCATTTGTCAAATCAATGAATGCAAATCAGGCAATCAGATATCTCTATTTGTCATGGTTTTATCATTATTTAGTAGTGGTCAATATTTAGAAACGGGCAATGCTTCCGAGAAAAGGGGAATGGGACTTTTGTTGCAAATGAATCTCTAATTGTACTTGGATTTTTCTTGCAAGTTATAGCTAAAATTAATTAGGAACAATTGCTGGATCAAGAAATGAATGGAAAGGTTTATATTTCGACATCTCTTCTAAATATTGTGTTTAGATGTTCCAGCCTCACCCTTTGCTTAAAGTGCATATGCGTCGCCCAAGGTTATGGGGTACTCGGTCCCGGGCGGTATATAACTGGGCAAATGTCACTTTGGTGGCCGTTGCCCGGTCCCGTGCCCTGGGTGCTTTTTTAAAAGGGGGGATATTTACAGGGGATTTTGAATAAACTTCACACGTGACACCACTTGCGGTTTGCGGCTATGGGGATGGAGCCGCCTCTGCACAGTTTTCACTACTGGGGCTGGTGTTGGTGGCAGCCTGGATGTTAGGCCCTCCGCAAGCAGGGCCGGGCCCCAGAGGATAGGTGATGTATATGGGTGTTGAAAGAAGATGGGCCACACAAGGGGTTGCAGTGTAACTGGTTTCTTTACTCACGGTAAACTAGAAAATGGTCACCCGAGTCCGGCTGGTCTCAACCGCAGGTCCTCTTAGTTCCAGTGCTGGGTTAGTGACCTAGTGGCTTCTGCACCTGTTTTTGCTTGGCGGGTCCCCATAGCTTGGAGCGGCTGGGAGTCCCCTCCTGGTGTCTCTTAACGGTGGTCCGTATGACGGTAGCGTGAACCCTGTGGAGGCGGAGTCTCTAGTCCTGTTCCCCAGTTCTCCCGTTGCTTCTGTGTCCCGAACTTCAAGTCAGTGTGGTCCTTGATGGTCCCCTCACTGTGCAGATTTTATCAGGTCCACCTGGAGTGTTTGCCTGACCTAGGATTCTGTACCCCGTTGGTGCTGTTATTCCAAGAGTACTCCACTGGCAACCACACACCTGGGCCCTCAGGTCACTGTTCTCCTTTCTCCATCACTCCAACTACAGACTGTCTGACTGTCCACTGTCTGCCCCTTCCACCTTGTCATCTAATGGACTGGATTGGCTCCACCTCTAGGCGGCTATCCATTGGTCCCACCCTAGCCTGGTACCAGTCTATGGGGAATTTGGGGACTATAACAGGGATTACTAGAATGCACTGGTTTTCTTGGTCCCTGGGGGTAGGCCCTGCATCCTGGTGGGGATGCAGTACCTTGTAGCTCCCTGATGGCTTTAAGGGCACTACACATAGACTAACAATTGTATGCATCCTGCTGAAACACTAAAAAACCTTTACCACCAGGTGACTTTTCTTTTTTGTTTTTTTCCTCCCCTTCTTCCGAGAGCCATAATGTTTTTATTTTTCCGTCAATATAACCATATGAGGGTTTGTTTTTTTGTGGGACGAGTTTTACTTTTGAATGACACCAATCATTCTGCCACATATTGTACTGGAAAATAAAAAAAAAAAACTACTGTGAAACCACAAAAAAAAGAGTGCAAATCCACATTTTTTTTTAATTTACCATGATCCATAAATGGTAAAACTAACCTGCGAGTTTGATTCCCTGGGTCAGTACGAGTTTGAAGATACCAAACATTCATATTTTTTTTATTTATTTAAGTGGTGAAAAAATTGCAGTTTTCCAATACTCGTAAAGCTCCTATTTTTCCAGATCTGGGGCTAAGTGATTGTTTGGGGGTTTTTTTGCCCTGAGCCATCAATTTTAATTATAACATGTTTGGGTAGATATGATGTTTTGATCGCCTAATTGCATTTTATTGCAATTTTGTGGCAACCAAAAAACGTAATTCTTGCATTTTGATTTTTTTCTCGTTACGCTCTTTACTAATCAGATTAATTTATTTTATATTTTGATAGATTGGACATTTCTGAAGTGGAAATATCAAACATGTTTTTTTATGTTTTTTTTAATTGGTTTATTTTCAATGAGAAAAAAGTGGGGAATGATTTAAACTTGTGTTTTTTTAAAAAACGTATTTTTCGCTTTATAAGACGCACCCCCAAATTTGGTGAAGGAAAAGAGATTTTTTTTTTTTAATGTTAAGTGGGGTCCATCTTATAATGCCAGTGTCCGTCTAACAAATCATAGGGTATACTGTATGTCGCTCATAGCCCCCCATCCTAAAATTAGCCCCCTTAATCTGGATATGGCCCCCTTATATTGAATATAGTCCCCTTGTGCTGGCACACGTTTCCCTGTGCTGCCCATGGCCCCCTATGGATTGGATGTGTTCCCCTGTGCTGCCTATGGACCCCTGTGGATTGCATACGTTCCCCTGTGCTGCCTATGGCCCCCTATGGATTGCACATGTTCCCCTGTGTTAGATATGGCCCCCTATGGATTGGATACGTTCCCCTGTGCTGCCTATGGACCCCTGTGGATTGCATACGTTCCCTTGTGCTGCCTATGGCCCCCTATGGATTGCACACGTTCCCCTGTGTTAGATATGGCCCCCTATGGATTGCACACGTTCCCCTGTGTTAGATATGGCCCCCTATGGATTGCACACGTTCCCCTGTTAGATATGGCCCCCATGCTGCTGCCCATAGTAAAATAAAACACTCTTTCCTTACCTCCTCCAGTGCTGATCTCCCTCCTGTCTCCCTCCGTGCTTCTGCTCTCCTCCACTTCCTGGTTCTTTGTGCGGGTCATGTGATCGGCACAGCAGAGTGAGATCATCACTGCGTGCCTAATCACAGTGAAGCAGGGACACCGGGGAGAAACGCTGGAGGGGGTAAGTAAAGCTTTTTTATTTTAGGATGAGCAGCAGCATGGGGGCCATATCTAACACAGGGGAGGCATGTGTCATCACAGGGAGGCGCAGGCTCATATAATATGCACCGCTGCCACAGCCCGTCACTGCGGTGCGATTTCAGCACCACGGTGATGGACAGCGGCTGTGCATATTATATGAGCGGGAGCAGGAGATTAAAGGCTGCAGACCGCAGCGTTCACCTGCACCCAGCAGCGCTCCAAAGCTGCCCCCACCTCCCCTGGACCCTGCAGTGTGTATATATATATATATATATATATATATATATATACCCCCTTCTATATATGGCTTAAAATACGCACCCCCTACTTTCCCCCAAAATTTGGGGGAACAAAAGTGCGTCTTATAAAGCAAAAACTATGGTAGTTTCATTTTTTTAAAAAACTTTTTTTTACACTTTTTATTGTTTTTACTAGTCCACATAGGAGACTTGAAGCTGATGCACTCCTATGGCTTCTGCTATACATAGTAATGCATGAGCATTGCTCTCTACAGACGTAATGCTGATCACCTGTGAATGCTGGCGCTCAGCCGGCGTTTACAGGAACTACATCATGACAGTGACAAGGGCCATCGGCTCCCTGTAGTCATGTCACAGGGCCACCAATAGGGACAGGGAATGGCGCATTTCCCACCGGCGCATGAGATTGACAGCTGCCAGAGATTGACATCAGGATTTAACTGGTTAAAATGCACAGGGGGATCGGAGCCCCCATGCACCTGTTAGTTGCACATGTTGGCTGATCAGACCAGCCAACGTGTGCATGGAAACATTTGGACTCGCCACACAAGCCCGCATTAAAGGAACAGCCAAGAGCTTGGCCATACTGGTACATCCAAGCTTGTGAAAAGGTTAGGCTGGTTTCACACTACGTTTATTTAACATGCGTCAGGAACGTTTTTTTGCTGCAAAAGCGGATCCTGCTTTTACAGCAAAAAACGCATGCAAACGCATCTGTTATTTTGCAGGATCCTGTCACTGGATGTTTAGGGGCGGGCATTGGAGTCATGTGATCGGGAGTGAGGGGAACTAGACTGGGAGCCGGCTTCTGACAGCTGCAGACGCTGGTAACCAAGGTAAACATCGGGCTTGGATACCCGATATTTATCTTGGTTACGAGTGTCTGCAGCTGCTAGGAGCAGGGCTGTCTGCACACGTAACCAATGTAAACATCGGGTAACTAAGAGAAGTGGTTACCCGATATTTACCTTGGTTACGAGTGTCCACAGCTCTCAGGTGGGAGAGAGAGGGAGGAGAGGAAGGGGGAAAGACAGAGATAGAGAGAGAGGGTGAGGGAGGGAGGAGGAGAGAGAGACAGATCACGCGAGACTGGTTCTGGGCATGCTCAGTAGAGCAAGCAGGATCCTGTCTATCAGCACGCCAGCGTTCACCTGCGTTTGCGTGCTGTTTAGTCAGGATCCGGTGACATGTAGTATTTGGACGCAGCTCAAAAACGCTACAAGTAGCGTTTTTGAAAGATGTTAAAAAACTGCAAGTCGCTGGATCCTCACTATAACGCACGCAAACGCAGGTGAACGCATGTTAACGCGAGTCCATTGCAAATGCATTGAAGTGAAAACGCATTTGCACTGGATCCGTTTTTCCGCTAAAAAAACGTTATGGACGGATGTTAAATAAACGTAGTGTGAAACCAGCCTTAATATGACATTATCACAACATATCTCCTTAGCCACAAATCTATTTATAAAATTAATGATCTACTGCATTGGACTTTCCTTCTCACATTCCCACATTAAAACTTTTTTATGAACTTCGTGCCACTGCTCTCAGAAGTATTGTGGTGCTAAGCAAGATGGCAATTTAGGCTACAAGAGGTCTATCCTCTTCAGCAATGCATCCTTGTTTACGACTTAGACACAATGATAGTTAGTTATTTTTCTGGAGACTACTTGGGCAATGTCAGAAAGAGGCCTTCTATCACACTGTACTGAGGATACACTGAAGTAGCCGGAAATACTGTTAGGGCCAGGTGGACGGGCAGACCCAGGAGGTGGATCCACTGGGCTGAACACCTCACCGAGGGCAAGGTGCCCAGTAGCCGGGGCACTAGCAGGACAGTCCGTTTAGAGGAGTGGAGTAAAGAAGTCCCTGGGACCACGGGGTCTCTGATGGTAGTCCGGGTGACGGAGCTCAGGTTCGGAGGCCGAGATGTCGTCAGGCAGAGTCCGGAACCAATGGAGCGAGAAGACGGGTCACCACAGGGATCGGAGATGGCAGGAGCTGACGGGATGGCAGGGGAGCCGGGGAGCGTGGCAGGGGAGCCGGGGAGCGTAGCAGGGGAGCCGGAGAGCGTGACAGTACCCCCCTCACGCCCCCCTCCCCGCAACCGGGACAGGAAGGCACGTATCAGGGGAGTACCCACATTCTCCCGGGGTTCCCAGGACCTATCCTCAGGACCATACCCTGCCCAGTCCACCAGGAAGAACTGTCGGCCCCGTACGGTTTTCATGGCCACGATATCCCTTACCGCATAGATGTCATCATCAGCAATAGGGGGAGGAGCAGAACTGGCAGCAGCGGAGAAGGGACCAAGGACAACCGGCTTGAGCAGGGAGACGTGGAAGTAGTTGGGTATCCTCATCGTGGCCGGGAGCTGCAGCTTGTAGGAGACCTCATTTATCTTGCTGAGGACTTTAAACGGCCCGATGTAGCGAGGACCCAGCTTGTATGATGGTAGCTTCAATCGGACGTACTTGGAAGCAAGCCAGACCAGATCTCCTGGAGAGAAACAGGGAGGATCCAGACGCCTCTTGTCTGCGTGTCTCTTCATCCGCAGGGAAGCACGTCCAAGGGACAGAGTCCCAAATTGTTCTAAAGTCACGGACTACGGCATCAGCAGCAGGGACATCCGAGGAAGAGGTTATGGGAGAATTCAGCCCAAGGAAGAAGCGTGGACCAGTCGTCGTGATGGGCGTTAACGTAGTGACGTAAGAAGGAGGTCAAGATCTCATTGACTCGTTCCACTTGGCCATTCGACTGAGGATGGTAGGCTGAAGAAAAGTCCAGAGTCACTCCCAGATGTTTGCAGAGAGCCCTCCAGAAGCGGGAGGTAAACTGAGTTCCTCTGTCGGACACAATGTGTGATGGAAAGCCATGCAACCGGAAGATGTGCTGTATGTAAGCGTCAGCGAGTTCCTGGGCAGAGGGCAGTCCAGCCATAGGGACGAAATGAGCCATTTTGGAGAACCGATCCACCACGACCCATATGACTGTGTGTCCGGAGGACAGGGGCAAGTCCGTAATAAAGTCCATCGCAATGTGTTGCCATGGAACGGAGGGTATAGGCAGAGGCAGAAGACGACCATATGGCAGGTGTTTGGGCGTCTTGTTCCTGGCACAAGAGGAGCAGGCTGAGACAAAAGAAGCAACGTCCGTGCGAAGGGATGGCCACCAGTAGTGACGTACAATTGTACTCCATGTTTTCTTCTGACCAACATGGCCGGCTATTTTCGAGGCATGGCCCCAGTGCAACACTTTTTTCCTGTCAGTCTCAGAGACATAGGTCTTCCCAGGTGGTATCTGGGCCAGGGTGACAGGAGCCACCGGAATGATCTTACTAGGACAGATGATGGGCTGGGATGTCTCCTCCTCCTGCTCCATGGGCATGAATGACCTGGACAAGGCATCTGCTCTTACATTCTTGTCCGCGGGTCGAAAATGGAGCTGAAAATCGAACCCGGCAAAGAACAAGGACCACCTGGCCTGCCGTGGGTTCAGCCACTGAGCGGACCGCAGGTATTCCAGGTTCTTGTGGTCCGTGTAAATGATCACGGGGTACACTGCTCCCTCCAGAAGGTAGCGCCATTCCTCCAGAGCCAGTTTGACTGCCAATAGCTCTCGGTCACCGATGGTGTAGTTGCGTTCAGGCGCTGAGAAGCTCTTGGAGAAGAAACCGCAAGTAACCATCTTCCCGGAGGAGGACTTCTGCATGAGCACTGCTCCGGCTCCCGAGGAGGAGGCATCCACCTCCAAGGTAAACTGTCAGTTTAACTCAGGACGGTGGAGCACAGGGGAAGAAGCAAATGCATGTTTCAGGGAGCCAAACGCGGCGTCGGCTGCAGGTGACCAGTCCTTTGGATTAGCCCCCTTCTTGGTCAAGGCGGAGAGAGGTGCAGTCAGAGCAGAGAAGTGAGGGATGAACTGACGATAATAGTTTGCGAATCCCAGAAAGCGTTGGATTGCCTTCAGTCCGGAAGGAGGGGGCCAGTTGAGAATGGAAGAGACCTTCTCTGGGTCCATCTGCAGACCGGTATCGGAGATTACGTAACCCAAGAAGGGAAGAGAAGACTGCTCGAATACACACTTCTCGTACTTGGCGTACAGGCGATTCTCTCTCAGTCTTTGTAGTACCAGCTGCACGTTCTCTCTGTGGGTCTGGAGGTCCGGAGAGAAGACCAGGATATCGTCAAGATACACCACCACACAGACATAGAGAAGGTCCCGGAACACGTCGTTCACCAATTCCTGAAACACTGCTGGTGCATTACAGAGGCCGAAGGGCATCACACAGTATTCATAGTGCCCATCGCGAGTATTGAATGCAGTCTTCCATTCGTCCCCAGAGCGGATGCGGACCAGGTTGTAGGCACCCCGAAGATCCAACTTGGTAAACACACGAGCTCCTCTAAGCCGATCAAACAATTCGGGGATGAGCGGCAGGGGATATTTATTTTTCACGGTGATTTGGTTCAATCCCCGGTAGTCAATGCATGGGCGTAGATCGCCCTCTTTCTTCTTAACGAAGAAGAAGCCTGCTCCAGCAGGAGAGGAGGACCTCCGAATGAATCCCCTTGCTAGGTTCTCCGTGATGTAGGCAGACATGGCCCTAGTTTCAGCAGGAGACAGCGGATATATCCGTCCTCGAGGTGGTGTAGTTCCCGGGAGTAGGTCGATGGCACAGTCATAAGGACGATGTGGCGGAAGTACCTCTGATTCCTTTTTATCAAAGACGTCCGCGAAGGACCAATAGGCCGAGGGCAGTCCCGGTAGGGACTCCGGAACCGGAGGTCGTCGGATGGGCTGTATAGTCTTCAGACAATTCTCGTGGCAAAAGGAGCCCCATCGGGTGATTTCACCAGTACCCCAGCTGACTGACGGTTCGTGTGTCCGTAACCAGGGGAGTCCCAGCAGGATTTGATGGGACATGTGTGGGAGGACGTAGAGAGCGATGTTCTCGGTGTGCAGGGCACCGATACGTAGTTCCACCGGCTTGGTGATCCACGAGATGGTGTCAGAGAGGGGTCTCCCATCTACAGAGGCGATCACGAGGGGTTTGTCGAGTGGAGTAACAGTCACCTGGTACTTGTCCACCGTGGCCTGCTGGATGAAATTGCCTGCTGCCCCGGAATCGAGGTACGCCTCGGCCGTGAACCGCGTCTCTCCCGTTGTCACTTGAACAGTCCACGTAACCAGGTCTGAGAGAGTCCCAGCACCTAGGGTGGCCTCTCCTACCAACCCTAGGCTTTGGAGTTTCCCGGCCTCTCTGGACAGGAGCGTAGAAGGTGTGTGCCCTCTCCGCAGTAGAAGCAGAGACCCTTGGCGAGCCGTTCTGCTCGGCGTTGTTCGGACTGCCGCAAACGGTCAATCTGCATGGGCTCGTGGACAGAGACACCAGACGACGCTGACTGAAGTACGGCGGGCTTCTGCGGAGGAGAGGAATGCCGTATCGGACGTCTCTCACAAGACACCTCTTTGGATCGTTCCTGGAATCTGAGGTCCATGCGGGTGGCTAGTGCGATCAGGGCATCCAGGGTGGAAGGAACATCGCGACCTTCCAGCTCGTCCTTAATACGGCTGGAGAGTCCTTCCCAGAAGGCGGCGGTGAGGGCTTCATTGTTCCACCCCAATTCTGAGGCCAAAGTGCGGAAGTGGATGGCATACTGCCCCACCGTCATGGTCCCCTGACGTAGCCTGAGGAGTGATGAGGCGGATGCAGCGGCACGTCCAGGTTCGTCAAAGGTGTTTCTGAACGCCTGCAGGAAGTCCTGGATGTTGGTAGTCACAGGGTCCTCTTTTTCCCACAAGGGGTTCATCCAGGCCAGTGCCTCACCCTCTAGATGTGACATCACAAACGCCACCTTGGCTTGGTCGGAGGCAAACAAGTGCGGAAGCAGCTTGAAATGAAGGGAGCACTGGTTTAGGAATCCCCTGCAGGTCTTGGGATCTAAGGCGTACCGGGGTGGTGAAGCCAAACGAAGTCTGGAAGCATCCGAGGAGGCTGCCACGGGAGCTGTGGCCGTGGATTGTACCGTGGAAACCTCAGATGCCAAGGATGTGGCCGTCGCTTGTAGCGTGTTCAGGCGGGTATCCACAGAAGACATGAAGTTCAGCATGCGGGTCTGGGTCTCGCGCTGGCGTGTGAGTTCCTGCTGCAAGGCCGCTAGTGCTTCGGCGGGATCCATGGCCTGTTCTTACTGTTAGGGCCAGGTGGACGGGCAGACCCAGGAGGTGGATCCACTGGGCTGAACACCTCACCGAGGGCAAGGTGCCCGGTAGCCGGGGCACTAGCAGGACAGTCCGTTTAGAGGAGTGGAGTAAAGAAGTCCCTGGGACCACGGGGTCTCTGATGGTAGTCCGGGTGACGGAGCTCAGGTTCGGAGGCCGAGATGTCGTCAGGCAGAGTCCGGAACCAATGGAGCGAGAAGACGGGTCACCACAGGGATCGGAGATGGCAGGAGCTGACGGGATGGCAGGCCGTCACCGTTCGGGGTTCGGGTATCGTCAGGACCGGTTGGCGAGGCAGGATCGGCTCTACAAAGAGAGATAGGTGAGTATATCACAGACACAAGGAGACCTGACTCCTAGCTCAGAAAACACGAAGAACAGGCCCCGCCCACTTGGACATTAAACCCCTTTATACCCTGTACCTGTGTGTTTAATATCCTGTCAGTGGACGCTGGCCCTTTAAGAGAGGGTCAATGACCGCGCGCGCGCCCTAATGCGCATGCGCGAGGCCCGGGTGCCAGAAGCCAGAGCAGGGAGCGGTGAACAGGAGGCAGAAGAGCCGGGCTGGAGCAGGGATGCCGACGGGCGCCGGGAGCGGGGACCGGGCTGCCTGGGGACCGCAGGTGCTGGAGCATGGAGGCTGTGGAGCGGGGGACGCCTGGCAGAGGAGTCGGGGAGCGAGGCAGGTGAGCCGGGGAGCGTGGCAGGGGAGTCGGGGAGCGTGGCAGGGGAGCCGGGGAGCGTAGCAGGGGAGCCGGAGAGCGTGACAAATACAGCTTCAGTGCGCAGTATACAGATGAACCACTAAAGGGCAAAAGAGTAGTCAGCAAGCCGGGTATACACAGGAGATCTTGTCAAAAGTACAGGAGGTAAGGGGATAACCAGGAGTCAGAATCCGCGAGGTCACGTAAACAACAGAAGCGAGAGACAGAGCCAAGGTCAGGAACGAGGATACAGGTCAGAGGCCAGGAAATCAAACTAACATACAAGGGAGGATGAAAGATGGATCGGGACTGGGGTCAGACAGACAGAACTTGGGTAAACAACAGGTAGGACCGGGGAGTCATAGAACAGAATGGACAAACAGGGAGGAAGACGCAAGTTGGGACAAAGTAGCAGGGAGGCAGGACAGATGAAGGTTAACTCACAAGAGCCAGGCATGCATGCTTAAAAGCAGGAACTATTGCTGGTGATGTTCCAGAGGAGCAGCGTCAGGATATAGCAGCCTGTCCTCCGGAATGAAGCAGAATGGAATTAACCCCTCCCATGACCAGTAACCCTGAGCTAGGATATAAGCAAAGGCTCAGCAGTGGCTGAGACAGGTATGGATCATGACACCTTCATTAGGGAACATCACACTAGTCCTACTCCTTTGATTATGGTGTGGGATGGCATTAAGTGCAGTAGCCATATCCCTCTAGTCTTCATTCCAGGTACACTAAAAGCTAGATGTTACATTGATATGAATCTGTAACGAGTGGTACAGTTATTTCTTTAAGTATCTCAGGAGCTGTTTTTCAACATGCAATCACCAGGTAGCATGTAGCTTATGCTGCTATGAGCAGCCTGTGTGGCCTAAGGGTATGTGCGCACGTTGCTTTTTACCTGCTTTTTACCTGCTTTTTTGCTGCTTTTTCTTCTGCGCTGTTTAATGCCAAAATGGATGTGTTCTTCTATTCAAGCAAAGTCTATGGGAATTTGGGTTTCTTGTTCACACTATGTTGTTCAAAATGCTGCCTTTTTGTGGCAGAACTTTGGTCAAAAACTCAGCTTTGCAGTGCAAAACCCAAATGGCAAAAACAATTGACATGTTGCTTCTTTGAAAAGCTGAGTTTTTGACCAAAGTTCTGCCTCAAAAAGGCAGCATTTTGAACAACATAGTGTGAACAAGAAACCCAAATTCCCATAGACTTTGCTTGAATAGAAGAACACATCCATTTTGGCATTAAACAGCGCAGAAGAAAAAGCAGCAAAAAAGCAGGTAAAAAGCAGGTAAAAAGCAACGTGCGCACATACCCTAAGTGCATTCAAGGTGGCAAAACATTCCTCAGACAACCATTAATTACTAACGATGAGCAAGCATGCTCAGTACTGCTTGATACTGGATTGAGCATCAGGGTGCTTAGATACACTCAGTACTAGACCATGTATTGCAGGTGCTTGGATGTGCTCTTTGTGAATGATTTAAGAAAGGGGAGGAGAAAAGGTATACCAACATGGGATCACCACAACAGTATGTAAAGGATAAATATTTTATTGATACACACAGAAACAAGAAACCACATGTCTCCACACTTGGAGTATGGGCACACAATAACACAATTAAAAACACTTAAAAAGCCAAAGGCATGGACACCATACACGCCAGGAAAGGTGACATATAAAGAATACAATGTCGATACAATGAAGGTACTCTATAGAATATTGCACAAAGGCCCGTTCCCAGAATTGGTCTATTTATAATAGTAATGAGACAGAAACTGTATGATATACTACACAGAACAAAATAAATGGGATGCAAAATTGAAAAGTCGCTGTATAGATATAAACAGATATGTCAACACCTGCATATAAAGGATCACACGTATTGCAGTAAGTTACCCCTATATGTAGTGACCACGGAGGTCAATGAGTCGTATAGTGAAGACCTAGTGGTACACCATATGCATTCACAGGCAAATTTATAGCTGATCAGGGTAAAGGCAGCACGCTGTGGGTACGTATGGAGGTTAGACTAAATCTGCAAAACATTTGATATAATACAAATGCATCAACAGCAGGCACCACATACAGTCAGTATCTCCGGTATATGGGGATATACACCATGCCTATTACCCCTATAATAAACCTATTAATGCAGCATGTGCAATATAGACCAGTATATGGTTAATATAGTGTACACAAAAAAAAAACAAAAAAAAAAACAAAACTGCAGATATGTATAAAAGTTTAAAAAAACCTGCGCAATATATTTAGCATGTTTGCAAGTATATCAATGAAGGGCAACACAATCAGTATCAATATAGGACCAATGAGTGTAAAGGGAATATACCTCATGCAAACAAATATCCCCAGCAAGTAAAAAATATATGTAAACCAAGCCTGTAAAGATAGGGCCAAGAAGCCACTAGGGCCATACAAGGAGGCCGAGGCAGGGTTTTAAAGATTTAGGCTAGAGATGGTGCAAAAGCGGGACCGTACCAACTACCCCAAAGTATAATGGCAGCCATAAAGGGGGAGTAGATAGGGAGAGTACCGACAAAAATTCCTGGCGTGGAACCCACGCCAGGAATTTTTGTCGGTACTCTCCCTATCTACTCCCCCTTTATGGCTAAATCTTTAAAACCCTGCCTCGGCCTCCTTGTATGGCCCTAGTGGCTTCTTGGCCCTATCTTTACAGGCTTGGTTTACATATATTTTTTACTTGCTGGGGATATTTGTTTGCATGAGGTATATTCCCTTTACACTCATTGGTCCTATATTGATACTGATTGTGTTGCCCTTCATTGATTCATTGATATACTTGCAAACATGCTAAATATATTGCGCAGGTTTTTTTAAACCTTTATACATATCTGCAGTTTTGTTTTTTTTTTTTTGTTTTTTTGTGTACACTATATTAACCATATACTGGTCTATATTGCACATGCTGCATTAATAGGTTTATTATAGGGGTAATAGGCATGGTGTATATCCCCATATACCGGAGATACTGACTGTATGTGGTGCCTGCTGTTGATGCATTTGTATTATATCAAATGTTTTGCAGATTTAGTCTAACCTCCATACGTACCCACAGCGTGCTGCCTTTACCCTGATCAGCTATAAATTTGCCTGTGAATGCATATGGTGTACCACTAGGTCTTCACTATACAACTCATTGACCTCCGTGGTCACTACATATAGGGGTAACTTACTGCAATACGTGTGATCCTTTATATGCAGGTGTTGACATATCTGTTTATATCTATACAGCGACTTTTCAATTTTGCATCCCATTTATTTTGTTCTGTGTAGTATATCATACAGTTTCTGTCTCATTACCATTATAAATAGACCAATTCTGGGACCGGGCCTTTGTGCAATATTCTATAGAGTACCTTCATTGTATCGACATTGTATTCTTTATATGTCACCTTTCCTGGCGTGTATGGTGTCCATGCCTTTGGCTTTTTAAGTGTTTTTAATTGTGTTATTGTGTGCCCATACTCCAAGTGTGGAGACATGTGGTTTCTTGTTTCTGTGTGTATCAATAAAATATTTATCCTTTACATACTGTTGTGGTGATCCCATGTTGGTATACCTTTTCTCCTCCCCTTTCTTAGTACGTGTTTAGTATACCAGGAGATCCCACTAGGTGGTGCCCTTCCCCTTTTCCCCTGTTGTTCTTTGTGAATGATTTGATACAAAGAACCGGCTCCCTTCAGTGAATGGTGGGAGCCAGCACCCCAGTGAGAGCCACTTGCTGT
The DNA here is from genome assembly GCF_048569485.1 of Anomaloglossus baeobatrachus. Lineage (NCBI taxonomy): Eukaryota > Metazoa > Chordata > Amphibia > Anura > Aromobatidae > Anomaloglossus > Anomaloglossus baeobatrachus. The sequence goes on along the minus strand of NC_134354.1, from coordinate 82,448,263 downwards.
CTCTGAATGGCTCTCACTGAAGGTAAAAACAATGTGTCTGGATGCTGTGTGTAAACAGAAAAAGAAAAATCACAACCCTTCCTTAGAAATGCTCTATTTTTGGCTGACTATATGTGACTGAAAGCCGAAATGCCCAATAATTGAATTCCATTATGGTCATTACTTGAGTTGATCCCGTCAGAACTCCAACCAGCTCAACTCAAGTAAGGAGCACTTAAGCACTTTTTTGCTCACTCATCATTATTAATAATCTAATTGATAGCAGCTAAAGAGTATAAGTGCAGGTATGTATGTATGTGTGTGGCGCTCATGCTCAGCTCAGGGCTTATCATTAACCTGTCTATAGATTGGCGAATTAACATATTTTTATGATTATTTCTTATTGGTGTTGCAATTTAATTTTTGAGGAATAAATTGACTATCCCATGTTGCATCGGACACTACAAAGTTCTAAACGTCCCTGAAGAATTAATCTAAAGGGGTTGTCTACTAATATCTTTAAGATAAGTGATTAATAGATTAATGGTGTCCAAAATCTGCTATCCCCAACCATTGAATTGTTACCAGCTCTGGCAATAGGGGGATGTAAACAGTGTATGGAACTTAACAGTGCAGCTTTATAAATTGCAAATCTGCTCTCATTCAAATGAATACTAAACAATATAGGGATTAGGGCTGAACGAATGTATTCGCCACTATTCGGTATCCGACGGATAATGGGGTATTCGAGGTATTCGCTAAACGATGGCTAATATGGTATTCGCTCCGATACTTTCATTTTCATTTCTGGACTTCCTGGCGCCTTTTTCCAGCCAATGAACACATCTGACGTTGCTTGCCATCACAGTAACGCCGCAGCCATCTTTGTTGTGGTCTTACTCTGATCACTCAGAGTGACGACACTGATCGGCAGTGACCCTGCGAGAACTCAGATCTAAGCTCCCGCAGGGTCACTGCTCCATCGCACATACTGTTGGGGGGGGAACACATACATCAAAAATAAAAGCTGTAATATAATCCATCCATCCATCCATCTAGCCCTCCATCTAGCCCTCCATCTAGCCCTCCATCTAGTCCTCCATCTATCCATTATCTATCTATCTATCTATCGATTATCTATCTATCCATCTATCTATCCAGTATCTATCCATTATCTATCCATCCATCCATTCATCTACCCATCCATCTATCCATCCATCTATCCATTATCTATCTATCCATCTATCCATCTATCTATCCCTCCATCTATCCATCCCTCTATCTATTCCTCTATCCATCCGTCCATTGGATAGCTGGATAGATAGATAGATAGATAGATAACAAAAAATAGATGTATAGACAGACAGACCGATGTCAAACAGATATGTAATGTCCCACCTCCCTGCATATTCTAAGCTGGCACTCTCTAGTGACTTTCATGTGGCACTAAAGGGTGCTTAGCTTTGTATTTAGGCAAAAAAAATAATAATTAAAAAAAAAGTGACATGGGTCCCCCCCATTTTTGATAGCCAACTAGGGTAAAGCAGATTGCTGCAGTCTGTAGCCACAGCTGGCAGCTTTGCCTTGGTTGGGGAGGTATTTGGCTCTTTTTTACAATTATTTATGAATAAATAATAAAAAAGGGGGGTTCCCCCTAAATTGGTTCACCAGCCAAGGTAAAGCGGACAGCTGTGGTCTGGTATTCTCAGGGTGGGAAGGGCCATAGTTATTGGCCCTTCCCAGCCTAAAAATAGCAGGCCTCAGCCACCCCAGAAGTGGCGCATCCATTAGATGTGCCAATCCTGGCACTTTGCCCCGGCTCATCTCGTTGCCCTAGTGCGGTGGCAAACAGAGTAATAAATTGGGTTGATACCAGATGTGTAATGTCACCTGACATCAAGCCCAGCAGTTGGTGATTTCATGGAGTCTATCAGATACCCGACATCACCAACTGTCAGTAATAAAAATAGAAGAAAAAAAAGACGATAAATAAAAAAAACATTTGAAAAACACTCCCCAACCATTCCCTTTTTCACCAATTTATTGTGAAGAAAAAAAAATTCCCTGCAATCCATTTTGGAAGTCCCATGACGACTCTGGACCTTCTATAATATGGGGGGC